>NC_091686.1:2417500-3017500 GCF_041296265.1 Equus caballus | reverse complement strand
GTCATTTCAATAGAACACATTAATTTCCTAGCCCTTGGGGAGGTTAACGTTTAAAATCGTTTCTCGGCGTGGGGTTGGTTGATGACCATTAAGCCCTAGCATCTCTGTGGAGTTACTCGGCAATGTTTTCCATCTTGCTTATGATATTGTTAGTCAGATTTCCCTGTGATTATGTGCTGATACCTATCAATAACTGAGGGAGGAGGCTGTGTTGTAGTTTTTATGTGGCATAGGCTGCTTATCAATTCAAAATCCCCAATAATGGGAGGTTTTAATATACCTGTATTGACCAGCATGATCCCCACATACAAGAAATGTTAGTGAAACAGTGGGATGGAGTAAAGTCAGACATTTACCCTCCTACAAAGTAAGGGGGTGGCAGGGTCCTAATAGGGGGTATTGCTGGAGATTGGGGAGACCTACAGTTGAAGTTAGTGAGATCAACATGAAATGCTTAAGATACAGCATGCAAAATTTGTAAATGTGTTGCTGATAAAACTCAAGAGTATTTTTCCTTGTCCAAAGAGAGTAGAGCATCTTTCAAGTCTTTTCAAAGAGTAGGCTCAGCTATGATCTTATTACTTGTAATATGTTTAGGTTACTGATAATATATCAGTATATTGGGGTTTGCATGGAATATATAGAAAAATAGAAGGACTAGGAGTAGCAATTTTATGAGGAAGAGAAACATATCATCTGGCAGATGTGAGTGCTCTAGATTGCTGGGAAGGCACATTCTAGAAGTGGCAGTAGAGTGTAGGGAAGACAGCATTTGACTAAGGGTCCGGATATTGGCGTTAAGTGCTGCCTGCTGCTTACCTTGTTCCCTTGGGCTTCATTAGTAGCTGCTGAATGAATGGATAAACCACGCTCTCCCCTCCCTCAGCATTAGTTTACTTACCTGTAAAATACAGATGCCAATGTCCACACCATGGACGCCTGTGGTATCCACACCACCATGGGTAGTGAGGACAGACCGAATAGTGCATGTGAAAGATTGTACAGCTCTATTCAAGTATTGTGTTGGCTGAGGAAGTAGACTGTTCCAGATTCTAGCTTGGACTGTCTAACTCCTTGTTACATGTTAACCAAGTAGTCTCCAGATCTCCATTTTAGTTCTTTGGTTATTTGTTGACAGAAGTGAGGGAGCTCTAGATAGACAGGGGTGTTCTGGGCATTGAAAGGTATGTTGAAAATTAATGGGTTGATCCTTTGACTTGGAAATCACGTTCTGTGGGTTGGGTTGGTGTGAACTGGTTTCCTGGACCGGATCACACCTACCTAATTTGGGAAAATATCAGGCTTCTGAACTTGTAAAGCTGCAGACCTGTGCAGACCTTTACCAAGGTCAAGATGACCTCATGGGTCTTCTCAGCTAGCTTGGTCTTCAACACCAACTGTCTGAAAACTGTTGCAATTAGAGTTTTCCTGGGGAAATCTTTGGACATTGAAAGTCACAGAATCAGAAATTATTCATCAAGATAAATTCCCTATTGTGTATTCCTCAAATAGTTTTTAGTGTCTTGGAATGAGGTTTTCTTCATTAGTATAATCTGAATATGGTAGATGATGTGTGTATATACACACATATATTTATGTGTATATATAACATTTCTAGTTACATTGATTCATGAAAGTAGTTTCCATAAACCAGGCATGACCAAGCAACTGTTAACTTAATATTGACTGGTTTGAAGAATGTGGTACTCAGATCCAAGACGTCCTCCAGTGTGCTTGTGGTCTCTTTTTGCAGATGCCCACAGGACCCTGAAAGAATTAGAATATATTAGTTGCCTGGGGCTGTCATAACAAAGTACTACAACCTAGGTGGCTTCCAACAATGGAAATTGATTCTCTCGCAGTTCTGGAAGCTAGCTATCTGCAATCAAGGTGTCGGCAGGGTTGGTTCCTTCTGGAGGCTCTGAGGCAGAGTCTGCTCCATGCTTCTCTCCTAGCTCCTGGCAGTTGCCAACACTCATGGGCACTCCTTGGCTTTCAGCCACATCCCTCCAGTCTCTGCCTCCAAAGTCACATGGCATCCTCTCCCTTTCTCTTTGTGTCAAAATTTTCTTCTGTGTCCAAATTTCCCAAATGCACTAGTCATTGGATTAGGACCCACCCTAATACAGCATGACCTCATCTTAACTTGATTACATTTGCAAAGACCCTATTTTCAAATAAGGTCAAATTCACAAGCACCAGGGGTTAGGACTTGAACGTATCTTTTTGAGGGACACAATTCAACCTACAACAGAGAGCAAACTGAACGTTTAAAGTGACACTTGGAAATTGTTTTACCTTGGAAGAAGTTAAGGTTCTACTGACAACTCAGGTTACATACCCTATTGTTGTCTTGTGTTTGAGGATGATGGAGCAGAGGTTGCTGCAATAGATAGCTCTCGAAGTTTAAGGTCACGGTCCTTTTACCACAAAGGAGGAATCTGACAGCACTGAGTGCTTTCCGTGTTGTTCATTTCTGATACAGGTTTGAATCACTTCAATTTTTTTTCTTAAAAATTTTTTTTAAAACTCTTATAGCAGTTTTTACCATTTGTGTTAGTTTTTTAGGAATGCCATTAGTTCCCACTGAGACTACCTTTTGAACATGGTAAACGGTATAATTGAGGTCAAGTTCTGAGTTAGCTATGTAAATTTGATTGTTTTCTCAGTTGTGTGCTTTTTTTGAGGGCTAGAATGTTAGAATAATATGTAGGCCTATGTCCCTAGGCTAACTGGGGGACATTCATGCTCTTATTTGAGGAAATGAAGCCTGCCACAGGTTCTGTAAGCACTTAGAGCATGCTGTGTGCTGGGCTCGGGGTGAGTGAGAAGGGACACGGTTTGAAGTTCATGCTTAGCAGATGCTAGGTGGTCAACAATTATTTATCAATGAACGAAATTGGATTCCCAGCTCATACAAGTGTCTCTAAAGCACATGTGAAAGGTTGCCAAACAGGTCTAATAAGCAGGCAGTCCCTGATATCTTTTTCTGAAAAGACGCTAAAGAGGAATGAGGAAAAAGTAAAACCATCTGTCTGTCTAACGTGGTGGGGCAGTCAACGTCTCTGTGGACACTCGACATTTGATCGGGTTTTCTAGCACGTGGTGCCGGTTTCCAGTGATCAGCCAAGGCCTAAGAAGCACCTGACCTGCCTTCAAAGATCTCATTCCTGCTCATCATCTGCTTTCCCTTGATGATTTCTCCCAATTACTAGCATCAGCATTTTCTTCCGTTTTTTTCACTTAGTTTTTAAAATAATAAGGGCAAAATGCAGTAAAATATTCAAGTAGTTGACCCAAATAAACACCATCATACAGAAAAAGCTGTCGAGGTTGCTGAGAATGAGCATCAGCTCACAGGTTTCCCTGAGGCGCAGCTTGGAGTGTTGGATGGATGGTGGTTGATGGTCCTGGAATACAGTGAAGTCCGGGTTTTGCGGCAGTCACAGAGGGCCGAGGAGGTTCTGGTCTGGTTCCTGTAAGTACCAAGTTACCCAACCACTTCAGACCTAATAGTCTTCACGTGCAGAATGAGCAGGGCTGGGCGCCGTGAAACCTACAGATCTATAGCATTTTACAGTGAGAGAAAATCACTCACTTTCGCAAACTCTATTCTGCAGTTATTCATTAAACATCTCTGATGTGGCACGTGCCATTCCAGTTCCTGGGGGAGCAGTGAACAGAAAGACAAAAATCTGTCTTCTGGGAGCTTACTTTTCTACTTCGGATTAGATAATGCAGAAATAAGTAAAAATACATGTAAGTGACAGTGCTTCTCAGCTGTGGAGGTCCAGAACAAGGGAGGTCAGAGAAGTCTGAGAAACAAGAGGAGCCTGAGGAGACGCGGGACTCGATGAAACCGGGGACCTGGATGGGGTCCTCCTTTCCTTCCCGTCAACAGAAAAAAGACCTTAGGGAAAAACTCAGGAAACTGAAATGAAGTGTGGACTTCAGTTAATAACAGTGTGTCAATATTGATTCCTTAGTTGTGACAAATGTGCCACACTAATGTAAGATGTTAATAATAGGGGAAACTAGGTGGAGGTTATATGGGAGCTATCTCATATTGGTATCATCTTCACAATTTTTCTGAAAATCTAAAGCTGTTCTAAAAAATAAAGTTTATTTAAAAAATATATATATATATACACACACACAGACGCACATAGACACACACATGTGTAGTATATCAGATGTTGATGAGTGACATGGAGAGAAGTAAGGCTGGTCAGAGGGGCAGGGGAGCGTGGGTGGTGGGGAAGGTGAGGGAGGGCCCTACAGGAGGCAACATTTGGGCAGAGCCCTGGGTGGAAGCGAGGCAGCGGCCATGTGGGTTTCGGGGCGTGTGTTCTAGGCAGAGAGAGAGCCGGGGCAAGGCCTTGCGGGAGAGGACAGCGAGAAGGCACGCTGGTTGCCAGGGAGGAGCCCACGGGGAGAACAGGTCCAGGTGGGGAATTAGGTCAGACAGGTGGGGGTGTGGAGGGTAGGATACTGGGGGAGGGTGCTGGGCACCGGGAACCTTTCAAGTCTTGGTAAGGAGTTTGGCATAGACTCCGGGCCAGATGCGGGCAAAGCTGTGGGTCTGGCCTTCTTCCCAGTGGCAAAGAGCCCTTCTCACCATGGCCCTCCCTTCACAGGCTTCTGGAAGTTTCCACCCGAGGGCATCATTAGGCTGTAGAGCAGGGGTCTGACCACCATAGCTGTGGAGCCAAATCCTGTGCCACGCGTTTTTTCTACAAAGGTGTACAGACGTGAGCAGAAGCTTTTCCCTCCCTCCCTTCAGTGGGCTCGTTTCATACATTCCTAGTACAATTTGTAATCGTTTAGTCACATTCTGTATTCCATCCTGGGATCCTCTTGACTTTTAAATGATTTGTTAAAATTTGCATAAGTTAAGGTCACTCAATGCTGTGAGTTCAACGGATTTTGACAAATGCATCATGTCACATATCCACCGTTACTGTATCGTGCAGGATAATTTCACTGTCCAGAAAAACCCCTGCGCTTCACCTATTCAACTCCTCTCCTTCCTGTCCGCCCCCGACTGGCGCTGGTCTTGCCACTGTCTCTGTTTTTTGCCTTTTCCAGATGTCCTGTAGTCGGAATCCTACAGTGTGCAGCCTTTTCAGACGGGCTGCTTTCGCCTAGGAGCATGCATTTAAGATTCATCCATGTCTTTTTGTGGCTTGACAGCTCATTTCTTTTTATCACTAATAATATTCATTTATGGATTTACCGTAATTTGTTTATCCATTCACCTACTGAAGGGCATTTTGGTTGCTTCCAGGTTTTGACGATTTTGAATAAAGCTGCTGTAAATGTTCATGTGGAGGTTCTGGTGTGGACATAACTTTTTAAACCAGCTGGGTGTGATTGCTGAATCGCATGGTAACATTGTGCTAAGCTGTGTATTAACTTCTGCTTTTGAGAGTGTTATGGGAGCCCCCGTGACTGTTTTTGGTTTGCGTCCCTTTGACAGTTACATGTTACTACTCTTTTCCTATTTCTGGAGGCTTGATTGAAATTTCTCCAGAGGAGTGTTAAATTCAAATGGTTTTCAGTGAAATTTGAAATTATGATGGAACTTCTAAGAGTAGATTCTTAAAAATCTTTTTAATTTTAAAATTTATCCCCAGTGGGTCCTACCCTGAGAGCTTAATAGACCAGCTGTGTAGTAAGTGGAGGGAATTGAACTGCAACAGTAAGAAGCTGAGACCATCACGCTCGCCTTCCTGGAGGGTTTGGAGTGACACGCACATTTAATTTAAGAGCGCGAGGAAAGGGCCTCGATGGGCTCTCTCCATGGATGTCTACGGGTCTCCCTGTGCGAAGACCTCAGCATCTAAACGATTTCTGACCAGCGCTAAAACTTGAAACACAGTGAAACCTACTGATGTTAAAGAAGGAAAAAGATGAAGCAGGAAAGAGCTTAGATTTTTTGGGCTTTACTGATGTGTTATTATTGATGTGTAATATTGATTTATAATAATACACTGCACCTATTTAAAATGTACAAGTTGAGATTTTTTTTTTTTGAGGAAGATTAGCCCTGAGCTCTGCCACCAATCCTGTTCTTTTTGCTGAGGAAGACTGGCCCTGAGCTGACATCCATGGCCATCTTCCTCTACTTTATATGTGGGACCCTACCACAGCATGGCTTGCCAAGCAGTGCCATGTCTGCTCCCGGGATCTGAACTGGTGAACCCTGGGCCACCAAAGCAGAACATGTAAACTTAACCGCTGCACCACTGGGCTGGCGCCCCCCCCAACCCCCCACCGAGTTGAGTTTTGACACGTGGATAGCAGACCAGGGCTACAATCAAGACAGTGAATACAGCTATCGCTTCCCAAAGTTTCCTCATTCCTCTTTGTAATCCCTCCTTCTCCAGGCAACAACGGATCTGTCACTAGTTTGCATTTTCTAGAATTTTATATAAATTTATATATTTTTTGTATATATAATCTTATGTAAATTATTTAAATGGAATCATACAGTGTATATTCTTTTCTTAGAGGGGAAGTTTCTGGTTTCTTTCAGCATTAGTTTTTTTGTTTTTGGTGAGGAAGATAGGCCCTGAGCTAACATCTGTTGTCAGTCTTCCTTTTTCGCTTTGAGGAAGACTGTTGCTGAGCTAACGTCTGTACCAGTCTTCCTCTATTTGGTATGTGGGATGCCGTCTCAGCATGGCTTGATGAGCGGTGTGTAGGTCTGCACCCCGGATCCAAACCCGAGAACCCTGGGCCACCAAAGCGGAGTGCACAAGCTTAACCACTACACCACTGGGCCACCCATCTTTCAGCATTAGTATTTTGAGATTCATCCATATTGTTTGGTAGATCTGTACTTCCTGTCCATTTTGCGGTGCTATGGACTGGATTGGGCTCCTCTATGATTCTTCTGTTGAAGCCCTAGCCCCTAGTGTGACTGTACTTGGAGATAGGCCTTTTAGGAGGTAAGGTTAAGTGCAGCCAAAAGGATGGGGTCCTAATCTGATAGGATTGGTGGCCTTATAAGAAGAGGAGGAGAGAGACCTCTCCCCATGCGCATGCACTGAGGGAAAGCTGTGTGAGCACACAGCAAGAAGGCGGCCATCTGCAAGCCAGGAAGAGAGCTCTCACCAGAACTCGCCTGTGCTGGCGTTCTCATCCCAGATCTCCAGCCTCCAGAGCTCTGAGAAAATAAATTCCCGTTGTTTAAGCCACCAGTCTGTGGTATTTGCTATGGCAGCCTGAGCAGAGTACAGTGTATGGATAGGCTCCAATTTGCTTTCTCGTTCGCTTCTTGATGGTCAGTTCCACTTTTTGGCTATTACAAGCAAAGTTGCTGTGAACATTAATTTACAGATCTCTGTGTAGACCTGTCCTTTCATTTTTATTGGGTAAATACCTAGGAATGGGCTGGCTGGATTAGGTTTTATTAATTAATTAATTAATTATTTTTATTCAGTCCATAATAGTTTATATCAATGTGAGATTTCAGTTGTACATTATTTCTTGACTGTCACCGCATAAGTGCTCCCCTTCACCCCCTGTGCCCACCCCCAACCCCTTCCCCTGGTAACCACTGAACTGTTTTCTTCATCCATGTGTTTTTTCATATTCCACATATGTGTGAAATCATATGATGTTTGTCTTTCTCCATCTGGCTTATTTCACTTAGCATAATTCCCTCCAGGTCCTTCCATGTTGTTGCAAATGTTGTTGTCTTTTTTCTGGCTGAGTAGCATTCCATTGTGTATATAATATCACATCTTCTTTATCCAATGATCAGTCGATGGGCACTTGGGTTGCTTCCATGTCTTGGCTATTGTGAATAGAGCTGCAACGAACATAGGGGTGCATGTGTTACTTTGGATTGTTGATTTCAAGTTGCTTGGGTAGTACCCAGTAGTGGGATGGCTGAGTCATATGGTAGTTCTATTTTTAGTTTTTTGAGGAATCTCCATACTGTTTTCCGTAGTGGCTGTACCAGTTTGCATTCCCACCAGCAGTGTATGAGGGTTCCCTTTTCTCCACACCCTCCCCAACATTTGCTATTTTTAGTCTTAGTGATTATAGGCATTTTAGCAGGTGTAAGATGGTATCTTAGTGTAGTTTTGATTTGCATTTCCTTGATGATTAGTGATGTTGAACATCTTTTCATGTGTTTATTGGCCATCTATCTGTCTTCTTTGGAAAAATGTGTGTTCATACCCTCTGCCCATTTTTTGATCAGGTTCTTTGTTTTTTTATTGTTCAGTTGTGTGAGTTACATATATATTATGGAGATTAACCCCTTGTCAGATATCTGATTTGCAAATATTTTCTCCCAATTGGTGGGTTGTTTCTTTGTTTTGATTCTAGTTTCTTTTGCCTGGCAGAAGCTCTTTAGTCTGATGAAATCCCACTTGGTTATTTTTTCTTTTGTTTCCCTTGTCTGAGAAGGTATTTGAAAATATCCTTTTTAGTTCGATGTCAAAGAGTATAATACCTATATTACTTTCCAGTAGTTCTATGGTTTCAGGATGTATCTTCAAGTCTTTGATCCATTTTGAGTTTATTTTTGAATATGGCATGAGATAATGGTCTACCTTCATTCTTTTGAATGTGGCTGTCCAGTTTTCCCAACACCATTTATTGAAGAAACTGTCTCTTCTCCATTGTATGTTCTTGGCACCTTTGTCGAAGATTAGCTGTCTGTAGATGTGTGGTTTTATTTCTGGGCTTTCAGTTCTGTTCCATTGATCTGTCAGCCTGTTTTTGTACCAGTGCCATGCTGTTTTGATTACTTTGGCTTTGTAGTACCTTTTGAAGTCAGGGACTGTGATACCTCCAGCTTTGTTCTTTTTCCTCAGGATTGCCTTAGCAATTCGGGGTCTTTGGTTGCCCCATCTGAATTTTAAGATTCTTTGTTCTGTTTCCATGAAGAATGTCATTGGGGTTCTGATTGGGATTGCATTGAATCTGTGGATTGCTTTGGGTAGTATGGACATTTTAACTATGTTTATTCTTCCAACCTATGTGCATGGAATCTCTTTCCATCTCTTTATGTCATTATCAATTTCTTTCAGTAATGTCTTATAGTTTTCATTGTATAAGTCCTTCACCTCCTTGGTTAAATTTATTCCTAGGTACTTTATTCTTTTAGTTGCAATTGTAAATGGAATTGTATTCTTGCATTCTCTTTCTGTAAGTTCATTATTAGAATATAGAAAAGCAACTGATTTTTGTAAGTTGATTTTGTACCCTGCAACTTTACTGTAGTTGTTAATTATTTCTATTAGTTTTCCAATGGATTCTTTGGGGTTTTCTATATATAAGATCATGTAGTCTGCAAACAGCGACAGTTTCACTTCTTCACTCTCTATTTGGATTCCTTTTATTCCTTTCTCTTGCCTAATTGCTTTGGCCAAAACCTCCAGTACTATGTTGAATAAGAGTGGTGACAGTGGGAATCCTTGTCTTGTTCCTGTTCTCAGTGGGATGGTATTCAGTTTTTGCCCATTGAGTATGATGTTGGCTGTGGGGTTGTCGTATATGGCCTTCATTATGTTGAGATAATTTCCTTCTATCCTCATTTTGTTCAGAGTTTTTATCATAAATGGCTGTTGGATCTTGTCAAATGCTTTCTCTGCATCTATTGAGATGATCATGTGGTTTTTATTCCTCAGTTTGTTGATGTGGTGTATCACGTTGATTGATTTGCGGATGTTGAACCATCCCTGTGTCCCTGGTATAAATCCCACTTGATCATGATGTATGATCCTCTTGATGTATTGCTGAATTTGGGTTGCCAAAATTTTGTTGAGAATTTTTGCTTCTATGCTCATCAGTGATATTGGCCTGTAGTTCTCTTTTTTTGTGGTGTCCTTGTCAGGCTTTGGTGTCAGAGTGATGTTGGCCTCCTAGAATGTGTTAGGAAGTGTTCCATCCTCCCTAATTTTTTGGAATAGCTTGAGAAGGATAGGTATTAAATCCTCTCTGAAAGTTTGGTAGAATTCCCCAGGGAAGCCATCCAGTCCTGGGGTTTTATTCTTTGGGATGCTTTTGATTGCTGTTTCAATCTCTTTCCTTGTGATTGGTCTATTCAGATTGTCTGTTTCTTCTTGATTCAGCTTTGGGAGGTTGTAAGAGTCTAAGAATTTATCCATTTCCTCTAGATTATCCATTTTGTTGGCATATAGTTTTTCATAGTATTCTCTTATAATCTGTTGTATTTCTGTGGTGTCTGTTGTTATTTCTCCTCTTTCATTTCTAATTTTGTTTATCTGAGCTTTCTCTCTTTTTTCTTTGTAAAGTCTGGTTAGGGGCTTGTCAATTTTACTTGTCTTCCCAAAGAACCAGCTCTTTGTTTCATTGACCCTTTCTACTGCCTTTGTTGTTTCAATGGCATTTATTTCCGCTCTGATTTTTATTATTTCTCTCCTTCTGCTGACTTTGGGCTTTGTTTGTTCTTCTTTTTCTAATTCAGTTAGGTGTAATTTGAGATTGCTTATTTGGGATTTTTCTTGTTTGTTGAGGTGAGCCTGTATTGTGACGAATTTCCCTCTTAATATGGCTTTTGCTGCATCCCATATGAGTTGGTATGGTATGTTATCATTTTCATTTGTCTCCAGATATTTTTGATTTCTCCTTTAATTTCATTAGTGATCCATTGCTTGTTGGATAACATGTTGTTTAGTCTCCACATCTTTGTCCCTTTCTCAGCGTTTTTCTTGTAATTAGTTTCTAGCTTTATAGCATTGTGATCAGAAAAGACGCTTGTTACTATTCAAATTTTTTAAAATTTATTGAGGCTTGCCTTATTTCCCAACATATGGTCTATCCTTGAGACTGTTCTGTGCGCACTTGAGAAGAATGTGCATTCTGCTGTTTTTGGATGGAGTGTTCTATATATGTCTATTGAGTCCAACTGGTTTAGCTTTTCATTTAATTCCACTGTTTCCTTATTGATTTTCTGTCTGGATGATCTATCCATTGATGTGAGTGGAGGGTTGAGGTCCCCTACTATTATTGTGTTATTATTAATATCTTCTTTTAGGTTTGTAGGACTATGTTTTATTTTTTAAGGAACTGTAAAACTGTTTTCTGAGGTGACTGTACCATTTTTCATTCCCTCCAGCAGCCCATGAGAGTTCTGGGTCCTTCATATCAGTCTTGAGGATTCAATTTTGAATTGCTCGATGTAGGTAGTCCAGCCAGAGGTGTGACAGAGGCTCGTGGCCTGCTGTAACATGGCCAGGAGGGGCGTGGGCAGGCAGCCATTTCTCTGGAGCCCTCCCCCATACACTTTACTTTCTCCAATGAGAATTTTTTGTGCCTGTGTGAATTTACTTTCCATACAAATTTAGAATGACATAACATCTTTCTCCCTCTACTTGTCCTTCTGTCATTGCTTTTCCTAACTTTTTTGCTTGCAGATTCCCTGTGTTAAGTCCAGAGTTTCTGGGCTGTGAGGTATTGAAAGGAGCCTGTTTTAGAGTTGGACACACCTGGATCTGAATTTAGACTTCATGGCTTAGCTGTATGGCAAGTCGTGTGGGCTGAGCCTCAGTCTCTTCATTTGTTTTTAAAAAGCATGTGTGTGGAGGTTGATATTACCCAGCTTGCACATTATTATAAGGCTTGAATATAATGCACTGAAGACACTGATCATCTGGGAAACTGTATTCATTTCCCAATATATATTTGTAATTATAAGTTCCATTTTCTATTTGACCGTGGTTGACCTGCTACCCACCGAGAAGGAGAGGAACTGAAGTTTTAATGGGTGCCACCAGTTAGAAGGAGGCCACAGAGAATATGGCAAAATACAATGGCATTGCCAGGGCTCAGGGTGACCTTGCAACATTTAATAAAGCCTTCCTTTGGCCATTTGCACTGTGCTGGGGCTGTATTTCATGTGCATATTTACGTACTTCCACAAAGGCAGTTCCTGACTGAGTGCAATTCCTCTGCACAGCCCAGCTGGGACTCCCTGGCCTCCAGTTTACTGAGGGGTGGTTTTAAGGAGGAGAGCAGGAGCACACCATGGCTCTGCGAGGGATGTTTCCAGGCCTCTGGGGTCCTAGCTGGTGTGAACACCTGCCTTTCCCAGCGCTGGGGCTGCAGTGTGTGAGCTTGGGCCTTCTGGCCTGCGGAATCCTTTGTCCAGCTGGCCGAGGTGCATTAGGAGCGCGTGGGGCCTTCTCTCCCGTGGAGAAATGGGAAGTTATTCTTTGATGGCCGGGCAAGACTGCTCAGCTGATGTTACTGGAGTTGGAAAGGCTGTCCTGAGAGGAGTTTCGAGTAGTCAGGTGGTTGACATTCGCATAGCCGGGTAGGCTGGAGCGAGAGCTCGAAGGAAATGGGAGGCCCCGGGGAGGCGGGAAGTGTGGATGTCGGTGGGCATGGGCTTCGTGTTGCCAAGTGGGGGTGTCTGGAGGCCTTCTCTGCTCTGCCCAACCTCTGGGTTCCAAGTATCCTGCAGCGTTCCTCCTTAGAGCCGGCTGGCTTTCTTGGCATCATTCAATCTAGTTGCTAGGAAGCCGAATAAGGCGAATGCAACTTCCTTTTGACTTACTCACATTGAACCATCTGCTTATTTCTTCTCATGGCCTTCAAACTTGGCGAGGATCATCGAGAAGAGGGTCGAGTGGAGCATCTGTGCTCCTTATCCTTTTTGGAAGTGGAATGCTTTCTAATAACTCTTTAACCCTCTCAGTCCAAATGCATAGTGGTTAATCTTCTTTAGCCCCTTGTTTCTTTCAGCTAACAATTCAGAGCAGGCATTTTCTTCTTAGGTTTTGCCCTTCATTTTTGTCCTAGATTCAGATCTATGTTATTTGTTAACCACACAACTTTTAAACAAGGAGAATGGCGTCCATGTGTGTCCAAATGCATGTGGCATGTAAATATTTGTAACGGTGATCTTAATAGGACATGTTTAATACATGGAACTTCTGCACGTGAATCACTTAGGAATTTTCTTTCATAAGCTCTATTGTGGAGTTGTGTCAGATACTTTAAAGGTGGCAGATAATCCACAAAAATTTGTGATGATGTTTGTGGAGTATCTAGCAAAGAGAAGCTTTAAAAAAATCAGGGATTTTAAAAAGTAATTACCAAAGACCACCACCACCAACACCCATCACTTTCCGGGTTCGTTCAGGTCACTTGGGGCAAAGCAGACGGGTTGTGTGGAGCCCCTTCTGTCGGCGAGTTTCTCATGGTCTTTCTCGTGCCAGAGCTGTGTCGTTGGTTGTCAACTCTGCAAAAGCGGTTGAGCAAACAAACTGGACAAAATAGCAGGAGGCATCACAAAGTCGAGGAGAGGCTCTGAAGGAGAAAAAGTCTTGTGAAAAGCCATTGTTCGAGTTTTAAAAATCCAGTTTAACTGAAGATTTAATCACCTTTGAGTGCACCAGAACTGTGGAAACTAATGCATGGACTATGGGAAACAACTTCTTCTTAAGTGTAATTTTGTCTTTGTTGGTTTTTTAGCAGTAAGCCAAATAAACCTTTTCTGCCGACTTCTTATTCTCCCCAAGAGGGCTACTTAAAGGAGGGTGAAGACATGCTAAGGTAAAATTTTATTGTTGTGGCTCAATTTGCTAAAAGCTTTAGTAGTAATTTAGACATATTCTTACTGTGCAGACTTACATGTTTGTTAAAATTGATGTTAATGTTTGCTTTGGGGGCAGTCCCTCGGATCAATTGGGTTGCATTAAGCCATTCTGCTTTACCTCTCACCGCCCCACAGTCGCCTGGACTCTGGACACGGCAGCAGACCAACGGACAGAAGGGGGTCAGCCACCCGGGCCTTTCTCTCTGGGTTTTCAGCCTTCTCCGCATGGGTGGCCCACTTTGTGGGTCGTCTGTGGCAGGTTCCAGACTCCGCTCTTCCACACCTCCACACCTTTCTTGTGCTACCCTCAGACCATTGGTGGATGCTCAAAAAACACAAATGTATTTTATTACGAGACAAATCAGCACCCCAGGGCCAAGTAGAAATACAAGTCACTCGAAAATGGTTTGTTTTTTATGCAGGGAATGGATAAATAGATGTAAGGATGTGATAATAAAAAGGGAAAATCCCTTTTCAGCACTCTCCCCGTTTTTCCTTGTTTTTAACTTAAATGGCTCACCCTGGCAGACTATTCTGGAACGTGCTGCTTTGACGTAGCTGTACGTTGTGGAAGATCGTTCTTCCTCCTGGCTTTTGACCACTGTGTGTTCCTACGTGTGAACCCCGGTTTTGAAGGCTATCTCATTTAGTCTGCTCCGTCTTTCACAGGTCAGCCGTGGGTTCTTCTAAGTGTCTAAACAGGCGGATCCACACGGTGGCTCGGGATTCTTGTCTGGGATCTACCTCTGTAGTTTTGGCAAAAGCAGTTTTCCTTGAACTGTATTTGAATTGGTTTTCCTAAGTATGAACCTTGAATGAGCCTCTCTCTTAGCTGCATTAAAGACGAGATTTGTGTCAGATTAGATCAAGGATTCAAAGCTGACAAATGCTTTCCTCAACTGCAGAGGCACTTGGAAGCACAGAATTCAGGAATGACTGTTAACGGAGGTTAGTTTCTCTGGGGTAGCTTTCCTGAAAGGGAGACTCAGACTGCTTGCATTGCCAGGCAGTCCTCTGAAGGAGACATTTTCTTAGCCTTCCTCTGAAAGAAACCCGGAGGCAGAGCTGGACGAGGACGCTTCTGTCTGTTGAGGGCGTGCTGTGCACCAGGCACCGTGATAAGGGCTTTACCTGTGTTACCTCACTGAATCCTCAGAGCAGCCTTCGAGGCAGGTTCTCCTAATATCCCCATTTTACAGGTGAGGAAACTGAGGGACAACGCTGTTAAGTAACTCATTCAAACTTACCCAGTCAGTAAGTGACAGAGCTGGGATTCAAACCCAGGCAGCTGCAATTTCAACATCGTACTGCCTTTCCTGGATGACCAAGCACCAGCTTCTTGGGCACCCCCCAATCCCCTCTAACTGCTTCGGGTGCTGGGGGGAGTTTGCACACCACTTCATTAAAAGAAAGCGTGTAAGTCTGAGAGAAAGCCAGCAATAACACAACGCAACAAGGGTTAGGGAAAGCGGGCGGCTTAAAGGGTGGCCTCTGGAGTCAATGGCCAGGGTTTGTCAGGGACAGAAGACAAAGAGAAAGTCTGCTGGGGTGAGGGAGACGTTCTTGTGCAGCTCAGGATTCTCAGGGCAGTAGGCTGGTTGTGGACTCAGGCAAAAGCTTTGCATCTGAAAGTCTGGAGCTCTCTGCTCTGTCAGGCGGTTGGATGTGGACTAGAACCCAAATGAAAGTCGGACGGGGCCAAGCAGGAGGTCGGCGCTGGTTGCAGCTTGCTGAATAGTCGTGGTTTGACAGCGCCTGTCCCGCGGCGGCTCTGCTGCGCGGCGTGATGCCTCTGGTGACGGAGGAGCTCGCCGCGCCTGCCGAGGGAGCCCTCTCCCGGCAGGGTGTTCCTTGTGGATGCACATCGGTGTCTGGATGCTGGGGAGCAGCAGTAAAACCGCCTGATTTAGGGTACAGACTGCATCTAATTCCTTCTTTCTTCTGTTAAATCACAGCAAAGGGGACCACTTTAGACGGCTAATAGATTACCCAGCATCTGTGCACTATTTCGCATGCGTTTAGCAAGGGAAAATAGCTTGCCCGCAGGAGCTGTAGAGTGTTTGGGAGTAAAGTGAGCAGATCTTGTTGATTCATTTTTTATCCATATCCAGTGAAGACCTTCAGAGGTAAGTGCCCCTTCTTTAAAAGATGAACACTTCTGGAGCAGGCCCAGCGACGTAGTGGTTAACTTCACATGCCCCACTGTGGCCCAGGGTTTGCGGGTTTGGATCCTTGCTGCAGACCTACCCATTGCTTGTCAAGCCATGCTGTGGCAGGCGTCCCACATATGAAATAGAGGGGGATGGGCACGGATGTTAGCTCAGGGCCAGTCCTCCTCAAATAAATAAATAAAATAAAAGATGAACACTTCTGATAATATTATCTCATGTCCTTTAGAATAAACACCTTAAGTATGAATCTCTTCTCTGTCTGCCTACATCTGAGTCTTGTTAAAAATCAATGTCTCCATTATAACAGACAAGACGAAATGAATGGGAAAGGTCAGAAAATCCCAGAAACTTATGATATTCTAAAATGAGAATGGAAGATTGGGCGTCATTTCACCTCTGAGTAGACACAGCCTTTACGTAAGTGTCGATAGATCACACTAGGTGATCTGGTATTTATTTTTTGACTTTGGGGGACACATTTAGAGGGAAACTATGTTTGCACTAACTATTATATTTTCATGCATCCAACAGCGTTGAAGAATTATGGAGAACTGTGGCTGATTATTCCAAAGGGAATGAAGAGGGCCGTGAAAGATACCAGTGCTCTCCGTCGGGTAAGAGTATGGTTGATTTTACTTATGTTTCCTTGTCTGTTTTTGGTAGAGGTGTTGTCTTTCATTTGCACTTTTGCAAGAAAGGCTGAAAAGCTTCGTGATTGCTTTTGGCTTTGCAAAAGCATGAACGCATCAATATGTCCCGGACGATACCAGAGGCAGGGGTGCTGGGGAAGCGGGGCTTCCAGCACTTTCATCCTGTGGTCCAGGAAGAGCGTGGTAGAGGGAGCTCTTCAGAGCGCATTATTGTTGCTGTCCGCAAAGGACAGAGGCAGATTTATTTCTCTTTAGCGTGTCCAATGAGATTGTGTCCAAACTGAATAAATGCGGATGCGGCCTTGAGTACATAGGTCACTGAGAGCTGAGATTCTTTTTTTTTTTTTTTTTTTTTTAAAGATTGGCACCTGGGCTAACAACAGTTGCCAATCTTTCTTTTTGTTTTTCTGCTTTTATCTCCCCAACCCCCCCAGTACACAGTTGTATATCTTAGTTGCACGTCCTTCTAGCTGTGGGATGTGGGACGCCGCCTCAACGTGGCCTGATGAGCAGTGCCATGTCCGCGCCCAGGATCCAAACCCTGGGCCGCTGCAGTGGAATGCGCGAACTTAACCACTCAGCCACGGAGCCGGCCCCGAGCTGAGATTCTTGAGATGCTCTGTTAGAACACTGCTTTAGGAATTACAAGAATTATGCTGTTGGGTTTACCAAACTGGTGGTAGAGGCATCCTGTGGTGGAGATTTCTGAAGATTAGTGTCTTATTCAGCTTTTCTGTATTGCTTGAGTTTTCTACATTGAGCATATATCGATTGTATAATTGGAAAGAAAACAAAGCTATTTTCAGATACTGTGTGACAGGCACTGGTCTAGGCTCTGGGATACCTCAGTGAACTTACAGATGAACTCCTGTCTTGGGGTGCCGACGGGCTAGTGTAGTGCCACAGGCGGGGCCCCCTGCTCTTTCAGAGAGGGGTTCCTCTCATTTCTTCACCGCTTGCTGAATTCCTTTCGGCCTTTGCCATGCTATTTTTCCTTCAATGTGGGATGCCCATTCCATCTTCTCTGCCTGCCTGACTCGTGCAGGCCACTTAAGCACAACTGCAGCCTGTTCTTCTGGGAGGCCTGCCCCGCTGCTCCTGCCCTCAAGGCTGTGTCCAGCTCCTCCTCTGGGTCTGCATGGTGCCCTAAGCTCACCCACCGTTGGCTGGCCCTTGAGGGCAGCCAGAGACGCACAATGTGATGATAACTGTGCCTCTGGATTATCACGGGTTTCTCAGTGCTTGGCAAAGAAGCTGGCCTGTAGACAAACGGTTGGTGGCAGGCATGCACTCCTCCTCTGGGCTAGGCACTGAGTAAGTGGCAGTGAAGACCCAGGCATGATGCGAACTAGCAATTCCCGAACAGGAGACCAGGCATGCACAAAACCTAACTCAGCATTAAGGCGGCATTTGTTCTCACTTTACCTGAAAATCTGCAATCTTAAAGTGACTCAGAATTTTTATTCTGTAATATCTCCTCAACAGAAACCCACTTTATTTGTCAATAGCATCTTTACTTTAAGAGTTTGTGAAAGCAAAATTATAGCTCCATGTTGATTAGAGGGTATTTGGGTTGGACCTTGGGAGACAGCGTTCTGGAAGAAATGAGGTCAGTCATGGCGTGGGGAGGGTGGGAGAGACCAATTCCTTTTACATGAGAAAATTACGGAATTTCCCTTTAATAACTGGCAGACAACCAGACATGCCCTGGATTAATTTGATTGTGTAGTAATTTAAACCCATCTTGAACCCAGAGGCAATAAAGACTCAGCATGCATGCTAGCTCTGTTTTTCCTCAACATTTAGCAACTTTGATACAATACTCTGCATTAGCCAGGGAAATGACATTAATCTTTGACTAGATTACCTTTCTCAAAACTTGTAGCAAGCGTCACATCCAACTTGTAACATCTTGTAGGTCTTTTAGAATTGTGACTGACTCTGGCTGCCATTCGACTTACACAGCCTGGTGTTCTTGCCACTTTCCGTCCCCAGAGCCGGGCTAACGGGTAGTAATCTGAGAGCAGTGCTTTGTGGTGGGGAGGAAGGAGTGCTGGTGATTGCTCCTGTCTCCTCCCTCTGGAGAGGCGTTCAGAAGCTCCTCGACGCTGCCCCGCCGGCCCTGCGTTCCGCAGCTCTGGCGTGTACGTGGATTGGCATCCCGGGTGGACGCCGCGCGGGGTCTGCTGGGCCGTCCGCGGTCTGCCTCTGCCGGGGAATCCGTGAACCAGGCCGTGCCGCTTGCTCTGTTGTCACTTTGATGTCAGAAAGATTTGTAGAGATAAATTAGTTGGCTAAGTCATTCCTTTATACTCCAAAACAGTGATTAATTCTCAAATCGTGTCCTCCAACATGGATTATTATTGTAATAACTTTGATTCACGGGCTGTCACTCTGTAAATATGAACCATGTCTTCTTTTTTTTTTTTTTTTGCTTTACTCTTGAATTTATTTTCTGAAATCATCCATATTCTCCTAAATAGCCAGAAAAGCATTTTTCCTGCCATCACATTAATTTTTAATTCACAAAACATGCATGTACTGTGCACTTGCTATATGTAAAGCTCTGTGCTTAGGCACAGTGAGTAAGGTCAGATAGTTGAGTGACAGTTCCTACTTGTCCCACATGCAGTCTAATAAGATAAAACACTTGCATAAATAACAGGTGGAGGTGAAGATGCTGAGTTGTTCCTGCTCTAAGCAGAGCACACACACAAGGAAGAGTAGACTGCCGTTGTGGGCTCCAAGGAGGGGAATGAAGGGGCTTTCAGGGAGGAATGTCATTTGGGCTGGGTCTTTGAGGCAGAGACTGCTCAGAGTCCAGCAAACAGAAGGCCAGGGAAGGCACAGCTGGGAAAGATGTGGGGAGACTTGGTTTTCCAGAGATCACAAATTAAATTCGAGAAGAGAATAGGATGTTTGAAGTTCAGTAGGTTACAAACCTATTAAGATGGGCTGGAGCCAGGACTTTGAAAGCTAAGTTAAGAAGTGTAGGATACTGAGCTGTTACTGTGGCTTTTTTGAAAGCAGTACTTTTAACTAGATTACTTAGAGACCGATGTGGAGGATGGATTGGAGCGAAAAGAAATTGAAGATAGAAGGTATGGTGGGAGGCCTTTGCAGGTTTCTAAGTATTGGGAGGAATGGAAGCATAAGCCCAAAGGAGAGGTCTGGGCCAGCTTCTCCAGGACTTGAGGCCGAGGCTGAGGAGCTAGAAGATGAGGTGACTCTGGGTTTTGATGCAGCTTAGTTGCGGGACGGTGGATGGTGACGTCGTTTCTTCTGACCGGTCCTGGTCTCCTCTTTGCCGCCGCCTGGGTCCACCTGGCCAGCTTTTGCTCAATACTGTTCTCAAGAGTATGAAAGTGTGGTTTTTCGAAGCGTAGAAAATGTCTGATTTATTTTAAATAAATAATAATAAAAAAATCACATTTATGTCATACGTAAGTTCTGAAAATGTAAAGGAAAATGCATACTTTCAAAAATCACAAATCCCAGTCTCCCGGAGTTGGGTGGGGAACAGTATAATGTGAGCAGGTTGTCAAAGGACTGCTCACTTCTAGGTACTTAAATGTTCATGTTCATGCAAGATCATTTAGGAAATTATCACTAAACGAAGTAGGTTGCATAAACTGCCTATACTAAAATACTTAAAAAAAAAAAGACTACTTCAAAAAAGGACATAATCTACTTTTAATGTTACAAATTCAGAAAATAGTTTGTTTTTCATGTCTGGAATAGCATTAATAGGTACATATTTCGTTTCCCATACATGAATTTGATTATGGAACTCAGATCATTAGTGAAAAGAACACCTTTTTTCTCCTATAAGCTACGTCTGTGTTAGCACGATTCGTCTTAGCTTGGCTTTCGTTCACAACGCTTTACAGCCGACAGTCTGTTTCAGACCTTGCGCGCAGCCACTTTTCAGAAGCACGTGGAGCCGCTTGCGAGCTGAGACAAAAGTGTAAAACAGTCAAACAATGAAGACTTCAGAGCCTGAAGGCAAATATATATTCAAATTCTTCCTAAATGTAATCTTAATAAACGCAGGTTAAGGTTTAGCCAAATACTGCAGTAATCTTCACTGCAGCTCTGTAGGGCCCCTTGGGTCCTAAATTTGTTCAAGCCTGATGATACATGGCAAGATAGGATGGGGCCTCCCACCTAAAATCAAACTTTTATCAAGTCTTATTCTCAGTAGATAAACCTAGGAGAGATCAGAAGACACTTCTGCATTGACTACAACCATTACGTTAGAGAAAAGCCGCTCTTGGTGTCTAGCATTTATTTCATACGTAATATTTAGGGCTGGAGCAGTGCTAACCTGACCTGGAAAGGCTTTTAACAGAGTCTGAGATCCCATAGGCCTGAGCCAAAGACTGCAGACCCACAGAGAGGATATGGGTTACTCTTCATGCTACAGGGGCAGAGCCTAGAAGCCCTGCACCAATCAGCATGTCTGTTTGTCTGCCTGCCTTCCATCAAAGTATTGTATAGATGAAGCTGAAAGATAGCGTGAAGAGAAAGACACTGAGAGGTTTACGATGAACCTGGCAGCCCCTCGCCTCACTCTTTCCTCGTCCCGGCTCTGCCCTCCAAAGGCTGCCGTCCTCAGCGCCCAGCTGTTTCCTCTGTGCACCACGCTCCTCTCAAGCCAGACACCCTGACTGCCGGAACCAAATAAAACACCTTTGCTTTTGGGTTTTTGTTTTTTTTTTTAACTTTTCAAGTAGCCAGTGATGGTTGAAGTTGCATCCTGTTTTTTTTTTTAGGCGAGGTTTGTTTAGTCGTAGAATTCCCATCGACACACATGCCACCTATTTCTTCTCTCTCTCTGTCTCTCTCGCTCGTCAGCTTAGCGTGAAGCTGTCCAATTGTGAAACGAGGGTTTGTATGGAAATGGTAAACCAAGCCGCCGCATGGTTTAATTTTGAAACAGGATGTAATGTTTGATTTTGAAATCTGACAAGGCACCTGCTGTTGAGGGTCCCTGTCTCTTGAATCAGGAGACAATCACATCTGTAATGAAAGCTGTGACAGTTTAAACAACATGTCGTTAGATTAACTATGCTATTTTCTGGTTGTTTTTCTCTTGTTTTTGTAAATGTGTTGTAAAAGAAATCAGAGAGGCCGGCCCGGTGGCGTAGCGGTTAAGTTCGCATGTTCCTCTTCGGCGGCCTGGGGTTCGCTGGTTCGGATCCTGGGTGTGGACATGGCACCGCTTGGTTAAGCCGTGCTGTGGTAGGTGTCCCACATATAAAGTAGAGGAAGATGGGCATGGATGTTAGCTCAGCGCCAGTCTTCCTTAGCAAAAAGAGCTCAGGGCTAATCTTCCTCAAAAAAAAAAAAACCAAAAAAAAAAACCAGAGCACCCATTTGATGTAAAGCAGACTCTTTGTTGTTCCCAGTACATCATCACATGCATCTGGAGGAGGTCGTGGTGCTGGTGGCTAGAGAATATAGGAGGCGTTTTGCTAAACAGGAGCAGCAGGAATGTGCTGGAATTTCTCTGAGGGCTGGAGATCTGGTGGGCGATTTCCTGGCCTGGGAGTGACTGACCAGCTACTCTGTCCCTTTGGGCATTAGGCATTCAGCATCTTGTCTTCCTGTTGAATGAGGGAAACACTTGCATAGGAACCAGTTGGACCTGCTCGCTGACTACCCGAAGCCCAGGAGAGGAGAACTGGAAGCTATCGACATCATCCCTTTTCCTTCCCCATCTCATCCCCCAGGAAATCCTTGTCTGCAAGTCCATGCATGAAAAAAACTAAGAGGTTTTCATTTAGTTGAGAGAATATACCTCTGTAGTACAAAGGTATCTGATTTAGACATGTTCCAGATAGAAATGCACTATTTTAATGCTTAACTTTTATAGACTAAGATGCTTCTTCCAAACCTAAATTTTCTTTTAAACCGTATTTTTAATATATAAATAGGATGACTTCTGTATGTAGATGGACATGTAGGAAATAGTTTCAGTTTCTTATTCTGATTCTAAAGTTTCAGTTTTTTGTTAATTGAGACATTTTTAAGATTACTTTTGAGCGTGAGTTAAATGTGAAGAAGCAGTTCCTAATCTTGAACATTTTTTTTTTAAAGATTTTTTAATTTTTTCCTTTTTCTCCCCAAAGCTCCCCCGGTACATAGTTGTATATTCTTCGTTGTGGGTCCTTCTAGTTGTGGCATGTGGGACGCTGCCTCAGCGTGGTTTGATGAGCAGTGCGATGTCCGCGCCCAGGATTTGAACCAATGAAACACCGGGCCGCCTGCAGCGGAGCGCGGGAACTTAACCACTCGGCCCCAGGGCCAGCCCCCCTAATCTTGAACATTTTAAAGAGTATTCCAGTTACAAGCCAGATTCCCTAAAGAAATGACTTTTCGGTTTTCTTGTTCTGGGTTAAGTAGGTGAGAAGAAAATAATAACCACTTGTCCCTCGTAGGAAGGAGTAGCTGGAGCTGTTGGACCACGTCAAAGCTTCAGAAAAATTGTTCATCTTGTAAATGTAGAATGTGCTTTATTTTCGTACACTTTTATTGTACTCACTTTCTCAGGATGGGGAGGAAACCAATAAACTTAAAACACAACAGTTTTGTTTCTTTTTTTTTTTTTTCTGAGTGCTTATTTAATTAATTAATTTATTTATACTGAGGTCAAAATGACACATAACATCATATTGGTTTCAAGTGTTCATACTGATTTGAGATTTGTAAATATTGTGTAACGACCACAGTAAGTCGAGTGAACACCCTGTTTCTCTGATTATAGAAACATCTAGGTCAGAAACAGTAAGGCCCTCCCTCGAGTTCCGTGGGTTGCTCTCTGTGCAGCTTGCTGGCCCTGGGGCCATTCGTTTTCCTCGTCCCTCCAGGCTCCAGGCTTCAAGACACCAGGCCCTTTGGCCAGCAGGGGTCACCCCTCATTTCAAGGCAGGAATTCCCCACCGTGGGCAATCTGCCTCCTCTTCCAACCCCAGCCCCGCAGTCCTGTGCATCCCCTCTGTTGGGTGGCAGGCCAGGAGGAGTCTCGTCCGCTACCAGGTGCCCGCTTCCCTCCAGCAGCAGCTCTTCTGCTTCTGTGAGAGGCCCCTGAGACAGCAGGACCGTTCAGAGCCATTGCAGTTTGCTGTCATATTTTTAAGGAATGTTCAGATTTCAGAAGACCAGGAGACACTTGGGGTTTGTGCGGGTGCTGTTCCTCTCAGATGGGTTGCCTAAGCTGTAATACAGGGAGAAGTTCAGAAGAGCTCTCCCACCACGTTTGGGGCCGCATTGAGAGCGCCTTAGACTGAGTTCTCATAATAAGCACTCTGAATTCACTAATGTTTTGGAGACATCTTTTCTGAGGGGTTGGTCCTACAGAGGTTCTGGCGTCTGCCTAAAATGAAGCTGCATTACTGTGGACTTCTTCCGTTCTGAGTGACAGGAACCCAACTCAGTTAGCTCAAAATGAGAAGGAGACCTGATCGGCCTGCGTAACGGGAAATCCCCAGAGGTGGCTGCCTTCAGGCCCAACTGGATCCTGCTGCTCAAGCGGGTTCATCAGACGTCCATCCCTCACCTCTGGGAGGAGATCTGGGTGGGTCTAACCACTTGGGGTGCAGACTTCCAGTCAAGCCCGGTGTTCGGCCCTGTGCCCACTTATGCCTCTGTGGTTCCTGGTGGGCCTGGTGTCTGAGCCTTTCCTGCCTCTGTGGGTAAAGAGTTTAAACTCCTCTGCAGGCGGCAAGGGTGCAGCTTCCCCAACTTAGTCACTATTCCCTCTGTTCCCATCTTCCGAATATCTGTTCCTACCCTCCCGTCTCCTCTCCTGTTCTCCTTGTGTGTTGGCAGTGGGAGCGGAGAAGGAACTGGATGAGAGCACGGTTTCCACCTGCCGTGGTAAGGAGGAAGTGGTCCGTGAAGTCTTTGCGAAGGTGGCTTTTCACCCAGGCCTTAAATAAAGTTTGGACCCAAGGAGCATTTGTGCAGAAGAGTCAAATACGCTTTGGCCTCTTATGTGAACAGGGATTATTTTAGCCAAAAATCTTTCCTATGGGCACGATGTTTCTATTCACTCTTATTGTGATCAGCATAGCGAGAATGTGCCCTCTTGCTGTGGTGGCTGTAGGCGTACATGTCTTTTATTGTCAAGGTCAGCGTATTGAAGATCCATAGCCCTAGGGACGAACATTTCTGTGCCCCTCCTGTGCTGGCCTGTTGACTTTCGAGATGAGTGAGAGAGTAGCTCGGCATCTGCCCTGTTCCCGTCACAGCCTGCGCCCTCCTCGGCCACGTCTTCCTTCCTTTCCTTCAGCTGTGCTCACCGGCTCTCCTGTGTCTCAGCCCAGCCCCTTCTTGGTCCACCCACAAGCCTGTTCCTACTGCCTGGTCCTTTCCTGTGAGAAGAGAGTGAATTAGGGGAGAAGGGCTCAGGAGGAAATCTTTCTGCTCTGAATCGCTTCTCATCCTTGCCATTAGTTTAAAAACAAAACGCTTCCAGACCTTCAAAAAGGGCTAGGTGCTTGCTTCAGGGCCTGAGAAATGTCTTGTCTAGCAGGGTGCAAGAAAGACTGTCTGCCCAAGAGGGGAGTGAGTGGGTGCTAGGCTGTGCGCCAGGCCACCGCGGGCCTGCGTTCTGGGCGTGCAGATGCTAGAGTCTGAGGACTACAGTGCTTCAGGAATGTTGTGACCTGCCTGGGAAACTCACTGCTTTGGAGGTTTGAGAAAATGTATTCCGAATGTCAAAACAGAACATCTGGAACAAAACCCACATGTGAGAAGGTGAGAGTGGAGGACCAGGACATCAAAACAGGCATGGAATAGATCAAGGGTTTGCAAACTTCTTACAGGGTCAAATATTTCATTTTAAGCTTTGCAGGCCAAGAAGCAGAATCAAGGATATTATATACACACTTATATAACCATTTAAAATGTAACCATTTAAAAATGAGGAAACCATTCTTACCTCAATAACATACCCAAACAGACAGCAGGCTGGATTTGACCCCCAGATTCCAGTTTGCTGACCCCTGGACAACTGTTGAGGCACAGTCTGGGCCCAGAGAGAACTTGGTAGAGCTTTGAGGAACCGAGGTGGGGCCTCGTGTGCATAGCAGGTGCTCCCTGCTCAGCCCTTTCCTAAAGATTAGGAGTGGTCCCTTTGGGAGAGCAGCTGGAACCGGGCTCAACGTATGTCTCCCTGTTTGTGTTTTGGTTTTTGTTCTCTGCGGGATTGGCCAATCCCAAAGGTCTGTTTTCCCCGCCCCTGCTTCTGGCAGCCCCCCGACAAGAGGCCTGCTCCTTTGGGATGTCCCCCTCCCAAGCCTGCGAAGCGTTCACTACTGGGGAAGGAACCAGGCCTTTTAGCAACACCGCCAGGTGAGGAGACAAGTGAGCTGTGAGCGGCATTCCAGGCTTTGCCATCCAGTAGGACCTCCTGTGATGGAGACAATGTTCTGTAGCTGTGTTGTCCAGTATGATAACCATTGGCCACATGTGGTTATTGAACAGTCGAAATGTGGCTAGTATGACCGAGGAACTGAATTCTTAATTTTATTTTATTTTAATTAATTTAAATGACTATAGTTACATACTAATTGTATAGTGGTCACATGCGGGTAGTGGCTCCTGGACTGGTCAGCACAGTTCCAGGCTATTGGAGCATCAAGGAGCTGTAGCAATGGGTAGGGAATATGCTGTGTTTTACCATGTAGAAATCCATTATTTCATTTCTTTCTCCCTCCCTCCTTTTTTTTAAAGCTACAAATGTACTTAAGAGGGGAAATACTGTTTCTCTCCCATAAATAGATGTCATTGTCAATTGCTGTAAAATAGAAGATAACCACAAAAAAAGGAACAGAAACAGTGTTACTGAATTCCTGGTAGCTGCTGCCTGCCTCTGTCTCTGAGCTTCAGACTCGCGCTCTCCTCTGGTTCCGAAAGGGGCTTTCTAAGGGTCAAGGAGGCATTAAGGGACACCAGCACTACTGGAAACTGTCTCCTCGACTCTGCAGAAGGATTGCAAGAGGTTGGCAAACGGAGTATCTTCTATGAGGTTGAATGTCGTGTAGTCACGCACCTGTGCACAGTTTATATAAATGCACTCATGAAAACCTACTGGGATGATCATTTTATAATATATAAAATATACTATTAAATATATACACAGAAATATATAAATATATTTTTATGCTATATAGCTATATGATATATATAAGTATATATAAGTATATATGATATATAAGTATAAACTATTGAATCATTATGTTGTATACCTGAAACTAATATAATGTTGCATGTCAATTATATCTCAATAAAAAAAGAAATTAAAATAATTTTTATAGACATGCAAATATGTTATTTCCAGGGGAGGGTCTATTGACTTCCCTTCCCCAGTGTAGAGGAATCCTATTTTGCTTTGCTTTGTACACTTATTTCAACATTTCTGATCTAAAAATGTGATTTGGTTTGGATTATTCTTTTAACTGGTTGCAACACCTTACTGGTTTCCTCTTTAGTAGTCAGTTAAATAAAAACCTTTAACACATGTTCATTTTTTAAAAAATGGAATCATGCAGTGTATATTTGGTTGGCTAGCTGCTTTTGCTTAATAGAATGCCTTTGAAGCTCACCTATATTGTCGCCTACAGACTGTCCCTTTTTCTTGCTGAGCCAGAGGTCATTGCATGGATGTGCCACAGTCTGTCTGTCCATTCTCCAACTTGGGTTGTTCCCACTCTTTAGCTGTTATAAGATTGCTTATACGTGTCCTTTTGTGGGCATATCTTTTCATTTCTCTTGGGTAAATACCTAGGAGTGGCATTGGACCATAGGATAGATGTGTATTTAATGTAATGAGAATTGCCAAAGTGGCTCTACCATTTTGCACAGCCACCAGCAACGTCTGCGAGCTCTGGTTGCTCCGCACCCTCACGCCGTTTTGATCTTGTCTGTCTCCACTTTCAGCCTTTCCAATGGGGGTGAAAGGTTTGTCACTGTTGTTTTCGTTTACATTTCTCTGATGACTAATGCTGAGCTCTTTTTTCCTTTTCATTGCTCATCTCTTTAGGGAACTGGGTGGTGAAGACTTACAGAGACTTTTTGTCAGCGTATTAGTGTCCGAGGGCTGCTGTAACAGAGTACTACAAACTGGCTGGCTGAAAAGCTTGTCCCCCAGATCTGGAGGCTGGGCGTCTAAAATCAAGGTGCTGGCTGGACCGCGCTTCCTCTGAAACGTGGAGAGGAGACTCCTTTCTTGATTCTTCTGTGTTCTGGTGTTTGCCAGCAACCCTCGGTGTCCCCTGGCTTGTAGCTGCGTCACTGCCATCTCTGCCTCCATCGTCGTGTGGCCATCCTCCCTCGTGTGTCTGCGTGTTGTCTGTCCCCTCTGCGTGTTTTTTGTCTTTCCACAACTTTAAAAAGAAACTTCTTTTCCTTTGTCTTGAGGCGTCTCCTTAGATTACGTGAACTTGTGGGTCTTTTCCTGCATAGGGTGAAGTCTTACGTCTGGCTGGGAGCTCTTTGGCTTACTCTATTGACATTTAGTTTCTGGCCTACCAACGGCTGACGTGGGGCAAGGTGGAAACCCTAGTTAGTGGCCACACACCAGGTGGCAGAGGGATAGGAGGCTGAGAAGCTCGTTCTCGTGGAGCCCTTGTGTCCTGTCCTATGGGTCTGACCTCAGGTCTAGTGTGCGCTGGGCGTTCGTCCCCGAGCCCTTCTCTTGTCTTAACGAGACATTCTTAGCAGCGCTTGATCCCTCCCTTGCGCATAAATATACATAAACTTTCCAGAGACATTCAGAGTTCTCGGATGAATCGCGAACATCTACAGTGGCGAGACTTTTTATTTTCTTAGAGTTACCTAAATAATTTAGTAGAACAAGATTAGAACAGTAACTTGTGTTAAGGTTTTGAAGACAGAATGTATTTTTTAAAAGCACACATTTTTCTGATGTTGGCTTGTTTCTGTTTTTTTAAAAATTAGTATTTTTACAAATAGATGATATATACACAGGGTACAAAATTAAAAAAAAAGTAAACAGTAAAAAGTAGTTTTCCCACTTCCGTTTCTTAGCTTAACAGTTTCTTGTGCCTCCTTCTGTAGATATTTATCCACACGCGATATAAATGTACCTCAAATGGTAACATGGTGTCAATAGGCTTCTGCCTCTTTCAATGTTTTCCTCATTATAGCGTGAAAATGATTGTAAATCAGGTCTATTACTGCCTCTTCTTAATGATCGCAAATTATTCTGGAGTATAGACGTGCCTTAATTTACTTCATCAGATCTTATTGATGGGTCATTTCCATCATTAGGTCATTTCCAATCTTTTGCTGCTTAAGCAATAAGAAATGACAAAATTGAGTTTCTGCTATTAGACAGGAATATACAGAAAATTCAGGGGGCCGGCCCCACGGCCGAGTGGTTACGTTCGCACTCTGCTTCGGTGGCCCAGGGGTTCACCAGTTGGGATCCTGGGCGCCGACCTAGCACTGCTCATCAGGCTATGCTGAGGCAGCATCCCACATAGCCCAACTAGAAGGACCCACAACTACAGTATACAGCTATGCACTGGGGGGCTTTGGGGAGGAGAAGAAGGGAAAAAGAAGAGAAAACTCAGGTTGTGAATTTTATGAACGAAATATTTTACTTTGGCTAAACCCTCATGCTTATCTTCAGGCCGTAAATTAGTAGGATAGGCTAACATTTGGAAAGGAGGCCCAATGAGGTGTTCTTTCTGGTGTTGTAGTAGGAAGTTCGGGGTGTTATAATAGACAATGTTTTATCCCACTGATTTATCCATGGATTTTGGATAAAAAGAGTTTGCTAGATTGAAACTTCTAATACTGTTTTTTTCTACAGCCTGCTAAATATATTTTTATTTTCCACTTTAGCCTGTGATTTTTGTTTCAAATCCCTTGGGAGCAAAGCAGGTCTGTCTGAGCTGCTCTGTGAGCCAAGGCAAGAACCTGGCTGGAGCCTTTGTCCAGATTTTTCAGGGTCTTTTGATATGTGGGCACATTGGTTTCTTATTGCTATGTAACAAATTA
Organism: Equus caballus; assembly: GCF_041296265.1. Classification (NCBI taxonomy): domain Eukaryota; kingdom Metazoa; phylum Chordata; class Mammalia; order Perissodactyla; family Equidae; genus Equus; species Equus caballus. The sequence goes on along the minus strand of NC_091686.1, from coordinate 2,988,059 downwards.
CCACAAACTTAGCAGCTTGCAATAACTCACATTTACTGTCTCACAGTGTCCGAGGGGCACAGGTTGGATGGGTCCTCAGTGTCACCAGACTGGAAAGGGTGTATGGGCAGGGACTGAGGTCTCCCCTGAGGCTCTGGGTCCTCTTCCACGCTCACTGGTTGTTGACAGGGTTAACGACCTGGTGGTTGTGTGACCGAGGCTCCGTTTTCTTACCGCTGTCAGCTGGAGACCCTCTCAGCTCCTAGGGACTGCTCAGCTCCTTGCCACGTAGCCCTCTCCTCTCATAACATGGATTTTTGCTTTCTTCCAGGCCACCAGGAAAGTCTGTAAGGCTTCACTTTTTTTTCTTTCTTTTACAGGAGAAAAACCAACAGGAGTTTAGTAACATGCATGTACACATGGGAGAAACCCAGGACCACTGACTGACTCTGAGGCTTCACCTTTTAAAGGGCTTGCCTGATTAGGTCAGGCCCACCCACCTGGGATAATCTCCCTTTGTTGAACTCAGAGTGATCTCCCATAATATTAATTGGTTCCACCTACACTCAAAGAGAGGGGATTATGCAAGGTGTGTACACCAGGGGGCAAGAATCCTGGGGGTCGTCTTAGATTTCTGCCCACCACAGAAGGTGGTTACGAGTTATGAGTCCTGTTGTCATAGGGGAGGGGAGCTAGAATTGGTATAGCTTTTTTCTATATGAAGAATCAGTAATTAGGCCACAATTAACCTTTACCTTTTTATGTGAGACAGTCCCCAAATCCCAGTGGACGGGTGAGAAGTTCTGCTTGTCCCCACCTTATTAGCCAGTTGCTTCCATATCTTTCAAAAACATCGACTTTTCAGAAGTGATCTCTCCTATTAACAGGGTCTTCTCTATTTCTCTCCTTCAACCCTAAAATGCTAAAAACCCTAAAAAGCTCTTTCCTTATAAGCCAAATATCTCAGCTAATGGCTCTCAACACTGCTGTCCAGCAGTGGGAGAAGGAGCCTTCCTACTACGAAGTCTGTAGCAGAGGAAACATGGCTCCACTGGAAACTTATTTCCCTTCACACCCATCAGCATTTCCTCTCTGGAATTATTTTTTTTGGTGCGCTGACATCCATGCCCATCTTCCTCTATTTTGTATGTGGGACACCACCACAGCACGGCTTGATTAGCGGTGTGTGGGTGTGCACTGGGGATCCAAACCCATGAACCCCGGGCCGCTGAAGTGGAGTGCACAAACTTAACCACTACGCCTCCAGGCTGGCCCCCTGGAATTCTTTAAACTCTTAACTCTATCCCCTTCCAAGGTCTTAAGGAGACTAGTTTTGGGGGCTGGTGTGGGGAAAGCCCTTTCTGTCAGTCTGTATGAACCATCTCGGAATTTGTGTTTTTGTCTCGAAACTGACCAGTGCTGTCAGAGGGGAACTGGAGTCTAGTGACCATACCCTGAGGAAGGATGCTGGGCAGTGGACTTCCCTTTAAGATGAAAGAGTGCGCGTGGACAAAGCCTCCTGTCTCCAGCACAGAGGGCACAGATGTCTGTGGACTAAAAGTCGAGGGTAACTTTATGAGAGGTATTTATTATTCAGGATCCAACCAGAGGAAAGCAATAAACCTTGCAAAGTAGCTGAGGAGGATGCTTTTCTGAATTGAGAAGAAGTCTGCTTGTTAGAACCTGTATGAGAGAGTCATTGCCCCAAACCTCATCCTGATTTCTGCCTTCAGAGGACGGGCAAGTTCTATTTCTGGTATTGGAATCCTGTCCCGGGGAGGGTGGTGACAAAGCAAGGTGAGTTCCCTGAGTCTCTGTCTGGGGATCCTGCGGCGGGCTGCCCGGGGGACTGCACTGTGCCGCTTTTTGAACACCCGAGAGGACAGGGAGAGACTGGCCCCCTTTCGCCTCGTGAAAGGTGCAGCCGTCCTCCAAAGTGTTCCCGTCTCTGCTCCGTCACTGGTCGTCTGTGGTTATGTGGTGGAAAAGTACCGGCTTCTGTCATAGAAAACTCAGGTGTCCGGCACCGGCTCCACCAGCCGGTCCGGCTGGGTGGCTCATGAGGTGGAAGGAGCCTGTCTTGCAGTCAGGATACGCGATGTGTTTCCAGAGTGACCTTGGGCAGGTCACATCACCTCTCTGGTCCTCAATTTCCTCTTCTTGTAAATCAGATTAACCTCACTCCACCCGGTATGGTTGGAAGGGTAAATGGCACAGTATGAGAAAGAGCTTTGGAAACTTTGTATTTCATCTGTTCCGAGATGCATGTTATTTCCCAGTGGTATCTCCGAAGTCGTGACATGTTGTGTAACTGCAGGCATCTCACCGCAATAATTGGCATTCTTGTTTCCTCTTGTAAGGTGAAATAACAGTGAGTCTCACAGACGGTGATGGTGATGGGCATCGATGAGTGACCACGGGTCACAGGCCAGGAATCCACGGAGCGGAAAGCCTGAAGACCGAGTCTCTCCTTCCCGGAGACTCTCCTTCAGAGGGGCGGAGGCGGGCGCGGCCTCCTCAGTCCCCTGCGCAGTGTCCCCTCTTTTCCCCTTGCCGGGGAAGCCTGCTCACGCTCCTCCCCACCAAAGTGGCATTTCCTCGCAGTCAGAGTTGCGGTTGCTTAGCTCCAGACTATCTTCAGCCACTACCTGGGTGGCAATGTTGGTGTTGGTAAGAAGAACAGAACAGAAACGTCCCTTCTCCACAACCCCTGCTGCACTGTGACCGCGAGTCTTCTGCCACAACTCCCCTCTGACGGCCCTTTCCCCTCCAGTCCCCCAGGGCCGTCCCAGTGGCTCCCCAGGCAGGAGGCAGGAGTCCCTGTGGTCTGCTCCTCAGTCTTTTTCTTCGGCGGGAGGTGTGTGCTTTGAAACGCCCTTTTGGCCTGGAATGGCCCCCCATGATCCTTTTCACAGCCCCTGTGGCTCCTCTCTGTGAGTCATTCTGCTGGTTCAGTCCTGTCCTTTGACACAATTTCCCCTGTGCCGTGTGTGGACCACCTGTGTTACATAAGATGACTTTAGGGGGCACGTGGACACACATTTTTATTACAGCAGCTCATTCAACACCAAACATTTACTAAGCACCTCCCAGGTTCATACATAATGATGTGTATATGTATGTCTTTTATAGTAGTTTTACTTTGAAAAATTTCAACCTACAGAAAAATTATAAGATTACAGTGAATTCTCATATAACTTTGCACACACATTCACCCATCACTGACATTTTCTCTCATTTGCTTTGTCTCTCTCACTCTGATATAATTAACATATATATACATACAATATCTGAGCCTTTTTTTATTTAGTCATTTGAGAGTAAGTTGCAGTAAATGCCCTTCACACCCAGATTCTTCAGCCCTTCTCTCTAGAGAATAAGGATGTTATTCTCTTAACCATAGTGTAATTGTCAAAATCAGGAAATCTGATATGGATACAACGCCATGATCTGTGCATACGTATTTGTACAGCGTCAGCACCGTCCCCACTCCAGGCTCCAGTTTAGGTCGCGCCCTGCACTCTGTGATCGCGTTGCTTGGGTTCCTTTCCTTTTAAAGAGTATAAGCCTCTGGTTTGGTTGAAGACCCTTCAATTCGAGTTCTGTATTTAGTTTTCCAATTACTTTCCTTTTATAGCAAATGACACTGGTTTTCTACTTACTGTCATGCAAAGTTTCCTTTTAAAATAAATTTATTTAAAATTAGCAAGTCAGTCAATTGAAAGAAAAACAGGAAGTAAATAATAGTATAACAGATACAAGGACCTGGCGAGCATGGCGATGGTTGTACACGAATGACTGAAATTTGGTAAATCTAGTAAAATCTGCAGAGGGTCCAGAACGTCGTCCTCTCCTGCTGCCCGGTGGTGGGGGAGGCCAGGGCAGGCTGCGGCCCTCCTGAGGCCCTGGGTTGGTGAGCCTGTGACGCTGGCGCCAGCCCCAGTGGGGCCTCTGCTCCCACCCGTGGTGGCCCCTGGCCTCTCCAAGCACTGTCTGTTCCTTTGGTTTCCCCCACATCCCACAGATGGGGTCCCCTGTTTTCTCCTCTTGCCTCAGTTCTCCAAGCTGTAAAGCCTCAAGTTCTCACTCCCTTTGAAGCCCTTCCCACGGGGGCGGGCTGGTCATCCAGGCTACAGTCCACCCCAGCACAGTCCTACTTTTTCTGATGGGCTTTTTACTTTTTGCTTTTTTATGTATGGATTTATTTGTATTGAGGTACCACTGACACAGAGAAAAGCTGTACATATTTAATGTATGCATCTTAATGAGTTTCAAGCTAGGACTACTCCCATCAAACTGTCACCAAATACAATGCCCTGAACTTTTTCATCACCTCTAGAAGTTTCCTCCTTCCCTCTTTTTTTTTTATAAGAACATTTAGCATAAGATCTACCCTCTTAACAATTTTTTTTTTTTTTAATGAGGAAGATTGGCCCTGAGTTAACATCCGTACCAATCTTGTCTATTTTGTATGTGGGACACCACCACAGTGTGGCTTGATGAGCAGTATGTAGGTCTGTGCCTGGGATCTGAACCCATGAACCCCGGGCCACCAAAGCAGAGTGCACAAACTTAATGCCAGCCCCAACAAAATTTTAAGTATACGGTGCAGTGTGGTTAACTGTAGACGCTGTGCTGCACAGTGGATCTTTGGACTCATTCATCTTGTATAAGTGACACGATGTACCTCTGACCAACGTCTCCCTGATGCCCCACCCCCAGCTCCTGGTAGTCACCCTTCCGCTTTCTGCTTCTATGAGTTTGACTTTTAGATTTGACGTAAAGTGGAATCATGTGGTGTCTGTTCTTCTGCACCTGGCGTATTTCATTTAGCATAGTATCTTCCAAGGTCATTCACGTTGTAGCAAATGGCAGGATCTCCCTCTTTTTTAGGGGAAAAACACTTATGTATATGCCACATTTTCTTTATGTGTATGTGTGTACCACATTCTCTTTACCTGTGTGTCCATTGATGGACATTTAGGTGGTGTTCTGGGAATGATTTATTGAATCTTTTCTTTGGTGAGGCTCATATCTTAGGTCTCCAGCTAGGCTCCAAGTTTTGGGAGGGCAGGAACCCATTCATCTTCTTCAGTCTCCAAGGCCTGGGGCTCCTGGCCTTGAACACAGATGTCCAGGAAACGCAGCCTCTCTTCTCGGTTCTCACTGCCTCCCAGGCCTGTGTCGCTGTTTGCCTCGACCTCTGTGGTCACCCCTCCAATGGTGCCCTCCCTCCAGGCTCTCCTGACTGTCATCAGCATCATTTTTCTAGAACACTGAGCCGTTCCCCCCGTGCTATCCCCCACCCCAAACATACACTTGAAACCTTTCATTGCCTACAGGAGTGTTTTTCACTTTAGGGGCGCAGACCCCCGGGGGTCTTCAAAATTGTATCGAGGTGACTATGAATTCTACAAGGATCTTTTGATTTTTGTTCCAGTTTTAACGATAATCTTCACAACATTTTTCAGTATAAGCTTATACTGAATCATCTGGATCACCACTTATAAGGGGTCCTGTCGTGCAATTTCAGTGCCTGTATTTCTGTTTGGCTTGCTTTGGTGCCAAGAGAACATCCAACGTGACAGGGTTTTAACTGTTCGTGCAGTGTTTTTCTCATACTGTGTGTGTGTGTGTGTCTGTGGGTGCATGTGTGTGTCTGTGCGTGTGTGTGTCTGTGCATGTGTCTGTGTGAGTTTGCAGCTTTGAGAAGCACGGGGCCATGGGCTGAAGCCATACCCCTAAGTCCAGCTTACAGGGCCTCCATGCTCGGGCTCAGGCTCACCTCCTGGCCTTAGGCTCACCTCTGTCCGTGTGAATCTGCGCTGTGGCTTCCCCCTTGCCCCCACGTATTTAGTGTACCCACTGAACTCCTTTTCACCTCTCCAGACTCAACTCAGTGTCCTGTCCTCTCGGAGGCCTGTCAGACTTCACCAGAGGTGACATCTCCTCCCTAGTTTCTGTAGTTCCTGGAATGCCCTTGGTGACAGCATTTATCTCACTGATGCCATCAAGGTCCACCTGTCTGTCTGTGAGACCCCAGGGGACAGGACTGTGCTCTCTGCCTTTCGGTGCCTGGAGCCCAAAAGGTGCCTAATAGACACTTGTCACATGGTTTTGTAGGGCCAGGCACTTGTGGTCACACCAGATATCCTGTGTCCTTTGGACTCTCTTCCCATGATAACCTCGGGTTATGTGTCCTAAGGAGCTGGGAGATTTGCTGCTCACAGGGATTGTCTAGCATCCTGCCATGTTTATAGTAGATGCTCAATTAACATTTCTTGATTTCTCTGCTCAAGACCGAGGTAATTACCTTCCCCTATGGGCAAATGTTTTGCAAAGAAAAAAGAAATTGGGACTGTTAATTAACTTTCCAAAGAAGCATTGCTGACATTATTATTATTAAAATAATACATAATTAAATAATATATGATAATTAATATATAATTATATAATATAATAATATATAATACTATATAATTAAAATAATAATATTATTTTGCAGTTTTCCTTAAAATCTTCCTCACTTGGCTATAGCATTGGAATAGTTGTCGAAATACATTGCACGAGTTACTTATGGACTACTCTGGACACATTGACGCTTTCCTTAAATTGTTTTCCCAGTGCAGGCTACTCTTGTGTTCACTTGGCATCTTAACCTTTTTTGTGACAACTCTTGTTATACTTATTCCACAGTATTTTTCATAGCCAACCCCCCAATCCACTGAGTCTGTCCTGCCGGCTGTGATCTGTGGCTGCCAGGGCGACCCCCCACCACAGCCCTTGGTGGTCCACTCACTGAGTGATGCTCGTGCTCCCTGGGGCCGCTGGGCAAATGAATTGGCTTGACCTTGAACCCTTCTCTCTCCTGTGCTTGTTTGTGTATGATAAACTCTCTGAAGATGTTTGAAAAGTAAATGTTTGAGCTGCACGTCCTTATTTGATGGACCTTTTGCACTCCCAGCATGTCGGACTGGAGAGGGGCCGCCCGGCTGGCTTCCCGGCAGCAGGAGGGGCGTTGACGGTACGCGCTTAAGAAGGCACCGTAGCCTCTCCCTGCATCTTGACTGTTTTCTAGTACTCCTCTGGCGAAGGCTGACTCTTTAGGTGGAAGTTAACGTAAGGAGACTTTTCCTGCTAGTAGGACCCTGCATAGTCTCTCCTGGGAATCACGATGAAGGGCACTGTCACCCCCGGGGATGTTGTTGTCTCAGATCTGACACTCGAGCAGGGGGATAGTGACAACTGCTTTATAAAAATAACATTTTTTAGTATTATAGGAGTACTGTATACTCAAGGCAAGAAACTTGGAAGATTCAGAAATACCACAAATAAAAAAGCCAATTTCAACACCCTGAGGGGGCTGCAGTGCCTCTGCCCGGTGCTTCCCTCCACACTTGCCCTCTGCACGTTGTGGCTTTATTTTGTTTATTTTACAAACATAGCTTGCTGTTTCTTTCACTCCTTGGCGGAGCATGCACGTTCACCGTGTCAATGCTGATTTTCTTACCATATGTAGATAGCACACCTTCCTTAGCCAATCCCTTTTGGACATTGAGTTTGGTTCTAATTTTCTGTTATTATGGTTATCTTGGGATAAACATCTTTATTCATGCGTCTTTGCTGGCATCTCTTTATAATTTCCTGAGGATAAATTCTGAGAAATAGAATTCTTGAATCAAAGAGAATACCCATTTTTTAACACCAAAATGAGAATAGATTGACTTAATAAATGTCATTCATTAGAAAACTAAAGCTTAATCTACAATCCCACAATCAATGTCAATAGCTGGCGACTCTCCTTTAGAATTCCTTTCTGCTTTGCCGTGGATGGCATCGCGCTCCGCACGCTGGGATGCAGCCACTAAGAACACAGACTTTGGAGCCATGCTGCCTGGGTTCTGATCCCTGTTCCACCACTTCCACTTACGTGACCTTGGCAAATCTCTTTGCCTCAGTTTCCTCATCCACACAATGGGGACAGTAAAAGTACCCACCTAATAAAGTTGTAATAAAAAGTGAAGTGAATTGCTATACATGAAGAGTTTAGACTAGCCCTGCACACAGCAAGTATTTGTTATTATTTTATTATCTAGTTTTTCACTTAAGTCACTGTGCATATGAATGAATATGGATCCTGTTATTCTTTTAGTGGCTGTATAGTGTTCCATCATGTATAAAAATGTGCCTTAGTGTGTGTACGTGTGTGTACATGTGTGTGTGGGTTTTACTGGTCTTGAACTCTTGCTAATTATCTGCTTGTGATAAATTCCTAGAACGGGGGTTGATGGGGACTCACGTTTAAAGGCCTTTAGATATACATACTTCCCAGTCATATCTTCAGAAAGAGTAGTGTGCCTGCAGGGCAGTGAAGCCACTGTTCCACTGTGACTGTGTCTAAAAGAACTGGGCTTTGCTGGGTGGCAGTATCTTGTCACTCGGGCATAAACGGAATTGTGAGAACAATGGCAAACAAAGAATTGAGTGTTAAACTTGAATGGCTGGGACCTGCGCAGCTGTTGTAGGGGCTGCCTGTTAGATGCTAAAATGCACGTCAACGACCAGGAATTCCACAGCGGCCTCCTCACCGCCACCGTCTCGGCGTCTCCTATGGGACATACAATACAGGGAAACTATCCAAATGCAAAGAAGGAATTGTTTTGTTGTTTGCTTTTGATTGTTTTTGTCCTAATTTTCCCTATCCTTTATGATGTTTTAATTGGAAAAGTAATTCATGGAAAAACTTGCAACTGGTAAAAGAAAGTTTGGAATGAAAGGAAACGCCCCTCCCCCTCCAGACCCTCGTCTTCCTCCCAGAGGCAACCAATGTTACCAGTTTTCTGTGTCCTTCTAGAAATTTCTACTCCTGTACAAATACATAGCTGTGTCCTCATTGTTTTTCTCGGACTAATCATGTACTAAAGCACTGCTCTGTGCTTTGCTTTTTTCACTTAACAGCATAAAGAAGCTTTCACTTTTCTTCACCTTTCTGAAGGATGTTTGGCACTAAGACCCTTCAGTGGTGAGTGAGCAGGTGACCGACCAAGTGATGGAATGGAATGCTGCTCATAGTGTTTAGGTGGCAGTGATTTCCTGGCCAGCTGCCAACCTTTCCAACAAAGTCCAGCGAAAGTTAAGTGAAACAGTCACTTGGCCCTTCTGCCTCACGTCATGCGGACCAAACCCCAAGCAGAACTCGGCAAGACTTGGCATTTCCAGACGGAGTTTAGCAGCTTGACTGACGAGATGTGGGTTGGGGGAGACAGTCTCCCTTCCAGGCCCCCGTTTCCTCATTTTGACGTGAAGAATTACGCTACAGGATCTCAGGGGAGCCCCCGAGGCCAGGCTCTGCCTGTTCCCCACTGCACACCCTGCTCCTGGCAGGGCACCAGGGACATGCTCCCCTCCAGCCCCAGCGCCCCACCCTCTCTGCATCCTTCTCCGTGTCAGCCCATCACGTGCAGAGGCTTCTAGCAAGGAGACCTGGGCTCTGCCACGACAGTGGTCCCTGACCTTGTGGAGGCCAGTCACTGACTGATCAGGAAGAGAGAAGGGCACTGCCAGAAGGGAGGAAGAGCCTCCCAGAGCAGCAAGCCGGCTGGTTTATGTGTCTCCATTGTTTTTGTTTTTTGAGGAAGATTGGCCCTGAGCTAATGTCTGTGCCAGTCTTCCTCTATTTTATGTGGGATGCTGCCACAGCACGGCCTGACGAGCAGTACTAGGTCCCTGCCCGGGATTTGAACCCACACACCCTGGGCTGTCGAAGTGCAAACTTAACCACTATGCCACTATGCCGGCCCCCTGTTGGTTTGTTTTCTCAATGGCCCATTTCATTGCCAGGAGAGGCACCACACCCTGGGCATTCTCACCTGCAACTGGCAGACCGCAAGCTCTTTCCTGAGAGAGGACAGCTCCCAGGTTTGTGTGTGAGCTGCGTGAGGTGCTTATGCACGCCCTTTCATTCAATCCTCACAATTACTTTCTGAAGTGGGTACGTGGCATCATCACAGAGAGGCGAGGTCACTTGGGCAAGATCGGTAACTCGTGGAACTGCAGACCCCACCGTGTGACTCCCGCGCCGTGAGCAGGCAGCTCTGAGGGGTGGGTTTGTGTCTCACTTTGGCTTTTTCTATAAATTATACTGTGTCACCATGGACAAGGCCCTCTCCTCTGTTTGCCGCTTGCCCATTTGAACACTGAGAAAGGATCGTATCATTTCCAAGACTTTTGGAGCTCTGCATGTTAGAATTCTGGGATGTTTGAGCTGCTCTGCTGTCAGGAGACACGTGGTGTAGTCAAGGGCTATAGCTGACCAGAGTCTAATGAAGGGACTGCTTACAGAGGTGTGGGCACGCACAAAGGATGCTGAGGCGCTCAGGGACTAGGACGAACACAAAGCTGTCACCCCCTGGGCCCCGGGGACCGGGAGGCCTGGAGTCAGTGGAGCTCAGCGAGAGCCGGAGCGGTGGGAGAGGGTCTCCTGGAGCCGTGGCCTTCCAGAGAGGGGGGAAGCCCTGCTAGAACCTGGGGCTGGCCCTGGCCCTGGCCCTCGCACCCAGCCTTGCCCACCCAGTGGGGTCTGCTCTGCACGGCCTGGGAACGGCGGCGGCAGTGGGAAATCGGGTGTGGTGGGGAGGTGTGCGCATGCCCTTCCTGCGCAGAGCAGGCTGGCTGTGGGGCAGACAGAGTAACCAGTGCAGGACTGGCTGGGCCCACGGCCTGTCCTCTGAGGAGGAGCACGGTGACCCCGCCGCAGCCCCGCTGGATGGTGCCTCGCGGTCAAAGGGCCGCGCCACCTAGGGCGGGGCGGCAGCGGGTGTCCCAGGCGCGGCTTGGCTTTCCTGAGGGCAGTGCTGCGGGTAGGCTCAGCCGCCTCTGACTCACGACGGGGTTTGGATATTTCTGAGGCACGTTTCAACCTTTCCTGGCATCCTTTCGGTCATGATGGATCTGGCTGGACAACGACTACATCCAGAATTTCCCTGGAAGCAAGTGTCCTTGCTCATCGAGAATTCATCTTAGGCTCCCGATTCCAGGGAGAAAAGAACTCTGAACCACTCCAAAACTGGAGCAAGAGGGGTTAGTAGAGGAGGAGAAGTAACCATGTTCGAGGACTGCCGTGTGTCATTCTTGGCCCACAGTGACTTGGGGAGTGGTTTCTGAGAGCTGTCCTTTCCTGGTACCGACCTGGCCTGTCTGCCTCTCCGGGCTCCCTTGCTCTACCCACAGTCCAGGCACTGCTTCAGGATCCACTGGCAGCGGCCTCCAGGCTGCTGGACCCCTCTCCCAGGCCCGCGTGCCTGCTCTGCGCTGCCTCACCTCCGGGCTGGGCAGTTGGACACGGAGTGTTTTGCCGAGGCCTCTTTCAGCAACAGCATTCTGGCGTGGTCGTTCCCAAGTGTGCGAGGGCACGCTGGGAGCACAGTGCGGCATCTCTCCCTACTCAGTGAGGGAGGGTCAGCTGTCATAGGCTTCTCATCAGAACATGTTAGGAGCTTTAAACACTCTGCTTTGATCCCCAATTTCCACTTTTGGGTCCATTTCTTAAGGAAATGAAGGATTTGCACTGTGGATGAAAATGTGTCTGAGGAATCTGTAAGGACTTAAGGTCAGAAGCCCAACTCCAACCAGCTGAAGCAAGGAGACTGTTAGTCAGGTGACAAAAGAGCCAAGGAGCGTCCAGCATTCGGCACGGCTGGAGGCAGTGGCTCACCTGCTGCTGTTTGTGTCCTCTCTCTCTCTCCCTCCCTCTCTCTCTCTCCCTCTTTCTCTCTCCCTCTCTCTCTCTCCCTCTCTCTCCCTCTCTCTCTCTCCCTCTCTCTCTCTCCCTCTCTCTCTCTCTCCCTCCCTCTCTCTCTCTCCCTCTCTCTCTCTCCCTCTCTCTCTCTCCCTCTCTCTCCCTCTCTCTCTCTCCCTCTCTCTCTCTCCCTCTCTCTCTCTCTCCCTCTCTCTCTCTCTTCCTTTCTCTCTCAGTGGCAGATACACACCAGCACTCTAGCTTTCCTCTTGACCTACCAGGAACGCCAGCGGACGGACTAGACAGCCTCTCTTCACAAGAGTTCACAGCTGTCCTAGAAGTGAGTCTCTGGCTCACGGGGCACATGCTCACCCTGGATGCCATCACCATGGCCAGAGGGATGGAAGACGCCGATTGGTCAGGCCTCAGTCACATGCCCTCTCCTGGAGCCGGGAATAAGGCCATCCCCACATGGACCGCACTGTAAGGGAGGAGGGCCTCCCTGGTGCTCGTGCCAAAAGAAGGGTGAGTGCTGGGTGGGCAAAGACTTCCTCACAACATCACGTGGAAAAGTGAGGAGCCAAACAAACGAGCAGCTCTGGAAGAACGGCTCAAACTGTTTCTTACTCACAAGACGGAATATTATGCAGTCGTTAAAACATACGTTAAAATTAAATGTATGGAGAAAATTTAATGATAGGATTTATGCTAGAATGCTTTGAAGAAATAGGTTACAAGGTACCTATGCAGTATGCTTTCAATGGTGTAAAATATTTGTGCTTTGAAAAGAAAGAAAATATGCAAAAATGTTCATAGTAATTCTCTCACGGTGACATGGGTGAATTTCATCCTGTAATCTTCTTCTTTTTCGATTTTAAAGCACCCGTTATATGTATGCCTAAGAAACAAACAGTAGCTTTTAGAATCTGAGCTGAAAGATGCCTGCCGCTGAATCAGTGTGTGGCTGGGCTTCAGCTGCGTGAGGAAGAGAGTGGGGGGCCCGGGGCCGGGGGCCGGGGTGGCAAGGAGGGGAGGGAAGGAGGCAGCTCTGCCGAGGCCCCCATTTTAAACCTTGAAGAAAGGTGCGAGTAGGTGTTGGCCCAGTTGGAAGTGCCCTGTGAGAGGTGTGGTTGGGGTCTGCAGTAGCTCTTACTTCCCTTGATGGGCAGACTGAGGCTCAGGTCTTAGGACGCTGCCCGTTTGTTTGTTCATTCATTCAATCAGCCACTCGTTCACTCAGTAGATGAGTGCCCTTGTGTGCCACGGGACACGGAAGGAGACATAGGCACGTGCTCACCACCCGGAGCTCAGGGTCCTGCATGAGGACATGCATGCGCAGATGGCTTAGCCCTGGTTGACCGTGTTCTGTGGGCCTGGTGATGTGTGGGCATTGGCAGAGGAGCTTTGGAGAGGAAGCCAACACATGGAGAGGACAGAGCAGCTAATTCTGAGGGAGGGACCGTGGGGCCTCCACACACAACGGGAGGCCCAGAGCAGGGCCCCGCTCGGCATGAGAGGGGGTGTTAGGCCATAAATAAGCCTGGGCGCTGCCTCCCTGGCTCTGAGTGAGGGGCTGTGGCTACCAGGCCCTGAAGATAAACTGAGCGCCTGGTGGGTGGCCAGACAGTGTGGGGCGGTATGTGGGGGAACCCCAGGAAAGTTGAAGAGGGCACTTGGGCCAGGGAGGCAGCTCCAGGGAGGTGGCAGAAGGGGAACAGGTTGTCGTGCAAGTGGCTGGCTTCTGCTCAGAGCAGGTGGGGCAGAGAGCAGCCCAAGAGGTGGAGGAGGGGTGATCTCTGGCTCAGGGGCCCAGCGTTCCTATGTAGCAAACAGTCCTGAGCTCTGAGACCCGTGCAAGTTCCAGTTTTCTCATCTGGCAAAGGGGATTTCATCCTCTTCTCCCTGGGAAGGTTGTGGGCATCAGGGCTAATGACCCAAAGTGCCTGGGCCAGAGTCAGGTGGACTGCAGGTGCGCAGTTCCCAGGAAAAGGGTGGGAAACAAACCCGTGCCCACTTCCCAGCTGGCCCCTTGGCCTCAGCCACACCACGAGGTAGGTCAGTGTGGCAGATTTTATTTCCTGAAGAGAGCCATGACTGTCTCCCATCCTGTGTGTTCTCTCGTGATGTGACCTTGCCACGCTGCTCACCTTCTGGAGGTAGGCCATGGAGCTCCTGTCAGCTCCTCTCCCTTCCCTCCTCCTCCCTCTCTCCCTCTTGGGGACGTTCACCCTTGGAGCAGGGCACAGGGAGAGGCCACATGGAGACGTGAGGGCTGACAGCCCCGCTGAGGTCCTAGCTGACCTAAGGCTCAACCATCAGTGAAGAAAGCTCTGAGACGACCCCCGCCCCAGTCTGACTGCATCCGCATGTGAGGCCGAGCGGGAACCGCCTAGCTGGGACCAGTCAGGCCCAGAACCGTGACAGAGTCCACAAATTAGTGCTGGTGGGTTTTAGTAGACTTTATTTTTTAGACCAGTTTTAGGCTCATAGCAAAATCGAGCAGAAGGTATATTTCCCATATACCCGCTGCCCCCACATACACACAGCCTCCCCAACTATCAAAATCCTGAACCAGAGTGTACGTTTGCAATTGATCAACCCATATTGACACATAATTGTCACCCAAAGTCCACAGTTTACATTAGGGTTCAGTCTTGGTGCTGTATATTCTATGGGTTTGGACAAACGTATAATGACATGCACGTATCCATCATTATAATATCATACAGACTAGTTTCACTGTCCTAAAAATCCTCTGTGCTCCACCTCTTCATCCCTCTCGTCCTCCCTTCCCCCCAACCCCTGGCAACCAGTAATCCTTCTTACTGTCGCCATAGCTTTGCTTTTTCCAGAATGTTGTATACATAGTTGGAATCATGCAGTATGTAGCCTTTTCAGATTGGCTTCCTTCCCTTAGTAATATGCATTTAATGTTTCTCCATGTCTTTTCATGGCTTGATAGCTCATTTCTTTTAAACACTGAGTAATATTGCATTGTCGGAATGTAGCACAGTTTATTTATCCACTCACCTGCTGGAGGACATCTTGGTTGCCTGCAGGTTTGGCAACTGTGAATAAAGATGCTATAAACATCCATGTGCAGGTTTCTGTGTGGATATAAACTTTCAACTCCTTGGAGTAAATACTGAGGAGCGTGACTGCTGGATCGAATGTTAAGAGTATGTTAGTTTTGTAAGAAATTGCCAAACTCTTCCAAAGTGGCTGTGGATTTTGCACCAGCAATTCCCACCAGCAATGAGTGAGAGTCCCTGTTGCTATACGGTCTTCTGAATTTTGACTGTTCTAATAGGCGTGTATCTCATTGTTGTTTTAATTTGCATTTCCCTGATGACGTATGATGTAGAGCATCTCTTCTCTTTTCCCCAGCTTTATTGAGATATAATTGATATATAACGTGGTATAAATTTAAGGTGTACAACATGATTTGATATATATATATATATCGTGAAATGATTACCACAGTAAGGTTAGTTAACACATCCATCACCTCATATAGTTACCTTTTTGTGTGTGTGGATTTAACATCTACTCTCTTATCAACTTTAAAGTATACAATACAGTATTGTTACCTACGGTTGCCGTGCTGTACATCAGTTCCCCAGAACTTGTTCATCTTATAATTGGAAGTTTGTACCTTTTGACCAACATTTCCTCATTTCTCCCACTCCCCAGCCCCTAGCAACCACCAATCTACACTCTTTCTATGAGTTCAGCTTTTTTAGATTCCACGCGTAAGTGAGATCATACGGTCTTTGTCTTTCTCTGCCTGACTTTCCTTAGCATAATGCCCTCAAGTTTCATCCATGTTGTTGCAAATGGCAAAACTTCCTTCTTTTTCAAGGCTCAGTAATGTTCTTGTATGTGTGTACATGCGCGTGTGTTTTCTTTATCTACTCCTCCATTGATGGACACTCAGGTTGTTTCCACGTCTTGGTTATTGTGAATGATGCTGCTATGAACATGGGCTGCAGATATCTTTGAGATGGTGATCTCACTTCCTTTGGACATGTACCCAGAGGTGGGATTGCTAGATCATATGGTAGTTCTATTTTTAATATCTTGAGGAATCTTCGTACTGTTTTCCATAGTGACTGTATATGGAAATAGTGACAGTTTATATCCCCACCGATAGCACACTAGTGTTCGCTTTTCTCCACGTCCTACCATCCTCTGTTACCTCTTGTCTTTTCGATAATAACCATCCTAGCAGGTGTGAGGTGATATCTCACTGTGGTTTTGATTTGTATTTCTCTGATGATTAGTGATGTTGAGCACCTTTTCATGTACCTGTAAACCCTTCGCATGTCTTCTTTGGAAAAATGCCCTTTCAGATCCTCTGCCCATTTTTCAGTTGGATTGTTCTTTTTTCTCTTGAGTTGTATGAGTTCTTTATATATTTCGGATATTAACTCTTATCAGGTACATGACTTGCAAATATTTTCTCCCATTTGGTGGGTTGCTTTTCATTTTCTTGACTGTTTCCTTTGCTGTGCAGAAGCTTTTTAGGTTGATGTAGTCCTCTTGTTTATGTTAGCTTTTGTTGCTTGTGCTTTTGGATTCATATCCAAAAAATCATTCTAAGACCATTGTAAAGGGGCTTTTTTCCTATGTTTTCTTCTAGTATTTTTATGGTTTCATGGCTTATATTTAAGTCTTTAATCCATTTTGAGTTAATTTTTTGTGAGTGGTGTAAGATAGGGGTCTAATTTCATTCTTTTGCATGTGAATATCCAGTTTTCTCAACACTGTTTATTGAAGAGACTGTCTTTCCCCATTGAGTATTCTTGCCTCCCTTGTCAAATATTAGTTGACCATATATGCATGGGTTTATTTCTGGGTTCTTGATTCTGTTCCATTCATCTATGTGTCTGTTTTTATACCAGTACCATAATGTTTTGATTACTATAGCTTTGTAATGTAGTTTGAAATCAGGATCTGTGATAGAGCGTCTTTTCATAAGCTTATTTCCCATCTGTGTATCTTCTTTAGTAAGATGTCTGTTCATTTCTTTGGCCCATTTTTTAATCAGATTGTTCATTTTCTTGTTGTTGAGTTTTAAGAGTTCTTCGTACATTTGGGATAACAGTCCTTTATCAGATGTGTCTTTTGCAAATATTTTCTCCTAGTCTTGTCTTCTCATTATCTTGACATTGTCTTTCACAGAGAAGAAGTTTTTAATTTTAATTAAGTCCAGCTTATCAATTATTTCTTTCATGGATTTTACCTTTGATGTATCTAAAAAGTCATCACCATACCCAAGGATATCTAGATTTTCTCCTATGTTATCTTCTAGGAGTTTTATAGTTTTGCATTTTACATTTAAGTCTATGATCCATTCTGAATTAATTTTTGTGAAGGGAGTAAGGTCTGTGTCTACGTTCATTTTTCTGCATGTAGATATCCAGTTGTTCCGGCGCCAGTTGTCGAAAAGACTATCTTTTCTCCATTATATTGCCTTTGCTCTTTTGTCAAAGATGAGTTGACTACATTTATGGGGGTCTTTTTCGGGCCTTTCTGTTCTATTCCATTGATCTGTTTGTCTCTTCTTTCCCCAATATCACAGTGTCTTGATTACTGTAGCTTTATAGGAAGTCTGGAGGTCAAGTAATGCCAGACCTTCAACTTTATTCTTCTCCTTCAATATTGAGTTCACTATTCTGGGTCTTTTTTGTATCTCCATATAAACTTTACATATAAATCAGTTTGTTGATATCCACAAAATTTCTTGCTGGGATTTTGATTCGGATTATACTGAATATATAGATCGAGTTGGAAAGAACTGACATCTTGACAATACTGAGTCTTTCTGTCAATGAACGTGGAATATGTCTCCATTTATTTGGCTCTTCTTTGATTTCTTACACCAGTTTTGTAGTTTTCCTCATATAGATCTTGTACATGTTTTGTTAGATTTATACCTAAGCATTTCCTTTTTTGGGTGCTAATGTAAAGGGCATTGTGTTTTTAATTTCAAGTTCCACTTGTTTGTTGCTGGTGTGGAGGAAAGTGATTGACCTGTATATTAATCTTGTATCCTACAACCTTGCTATAATCACTTATTAGTTCTAAGAGTTTTTTGTTGTTGTTGATTCTTCGGGACTTTCTATGCAGACAATGAGAACAATCAGTTTCAAAAAATTATATACCCTGCTTTGCTCCTAAGCTCTCTCCTATCAAATGAGAGACTTTGCTGGGAGAGGAGGGAAAGAACCGTCACTCCGTGAAAGGTGCACAGTAGTTGTAAAACACACCTTTATTCAATATACTTAATGCGTCTTGTGAGAAAACATGCATCTTAGATCATTCTTTTTCTAGAAACACACGGCACCCGGAGCTGCTTCTTAGAGTAGAAGATGCATCTGTGCTGGGCTTCACGGCCCCAGGTTGCCAGGGGTGGGTGCTGGGAGCCGAGACCTAGGCTGTCTGGGGAGCTGTGGGTGTCTGGGCTGCCCTGGATCTCTACGAGGCAAAAGCCTGATGTTCTAGGACTGGAGATCGGCAGACGCAGCCCCTCTCCACCGCGGGGTCTTCTCCACGCAGGGCCAGGGGTCGTGAGCGGCTTCAGCCCACAAGCCCTCCAAATTGGTGCTAGTACCTTCTTTCTGTGTTTGGCATGAAATAGCAGGTTCCAGGTGGGAAAGAGCCAAAACCAAACTGAACCTGGGAATAACAAACACATCACCGTTGCAGTTGACGTCTGTTGTTTTCCCCAGGGGGGATCTTCGGCTCATGGTGCCTCAATATCCCTTTGGGGAGGCACCCCTTCCCAACCCACAGCCCAAGGGACTGACTTCTCAAGCCTAGGGCTCCAGGGGTGGTCATGTGACTGGGCCTGGCCCATCAGTGTATCCCACTGGCTTGGCCTCTGTGATTGGTTCAAGGGCAGTCCTGGGACTCCAGCTGGTCCAATGAGAGCCCTCCCCAGGACTTTCACTAGAACTTACTGTGAACTGGTCAGATCAGTGCCCTTTGTCGTGGGGTTGCCAAATTTAGAATGTCACCCTGGAGCAGAGATTGGGAGAGATGCACCTGGGGAAAAGCCTGGGGAGCCTGCCTGAGAATGCAGCCACCAGAGAGGAGAGCACAGGTGAGAGGTGGGAGAGAAACTGAGCTCTGACACGAGTGTCTGAGGCCCTCGGTCACACCGTGCTGGGAGGCAGCCATGGTGTGGCATTTTCAGTTACATGAGCCAATAAATCCCCTTTTATACTTAATCCCGTTTGTCACTCAGAAGCGAAAGAGCCTAAGCTGACATCATCTAAGAACTGAGCAGGGGGCTGTCTGCGTCGGGCCTGCTTCTGGAAAGACAAACTCCAGAGTCTCGGGAGAGAAGCCGGGTCTGTGCCCCACTCTTCCCCAGGACCCGGGCCTCCTCACTCCCTAGCTCCCTGACACTCAGCCTGGGCTGACCCGTAAAGCCTGGTGAGCTTGGTCCCCGCCTGCAGCCCTGCCTTGTGGGAGCCTGAGCAGCCCCTCCCCTGCAAGCAGCTGCCCGGGAGTCAGTCTGTCTGCCTGTCTGTCTCCTCCAGGGAACATGAGTCCTGAGGAGTCGGAGCTCAGTCTGGCCTTCCCCACAGGCTCTAGCACCCTGCCTGCCACTTGCCAGGTGCTGAGTGAACTGAATGGAAAAAGGAAAGCAGCCCAAGAGCAGACCAGATCACCTGGAAATCTGGACGTGGGCAGGCTTGGGACAAGGAAAGAGCACAGGACTTGGAGTCCAAAACCAAAGGGAGGCATCACGGCCCAGCAATTATCCAGTGACTTGCTTGGGCCTCTTTGAGCTTCAGCTTCCTCACCCCTGGCAGGAGGATCATGAGCCGGGACCTCGGTGTGTTAGTCAGGGCACTGGTGAGGCCAGCACGTGGGGCTGAAACAGGCCCTGTTCACTGGACACTTACCTTGTGCCACATACTTTACGTGCACAAGCTCATCTAATCCACTCTGCGACTGGATTGGGAGGGCTGCTTTATTAACCCCATTTTGTAGACGAGGAAACTGAGGCACAGCAAGGTTAAGTCACTTGCCAAATGCCACACAGCTGGTCAGTGGAGAAGGTTGCTCTTGAGCCCAGATCCGTTGGCCCCAGAGCTCTGGTCTCTCTGAGGGTACAGAGGCAACTCAGAACCCATGCCAGGCTCCAGAACTCCCTGAGACGAAGGCTCTCCATCCACACGTCTCAGGTAGAATCTGCTCCCGGGCAGTGTGCAAGGCCAGGCCATTTCCACTTTTGAGGCTTCCATATGTTAAAAAGTGAGGAAGTACAAAAACAAATTTCTACCATTGTAGTGTACTCCATATGACTAGATTTCACAGGCGGGTGCTCCTAACACACACACACACACACACACACACACACACACACACACACAATGGTGCGATTTAACTAGCCAGGGCAATTAGTATCTTTCTTTTTAAAAGTTAATTTACAGGACACTGGAGGCAGCATGGGCTGGTAATGGGACCACAAGTTTCAGGATGAAGAATGTCTCTCCTTTCCACCCTGTTCCTGTGACCTGTGCATAACAGCATTTGGAGGGAAGATCAAAGGCACACATTTGAGGCCCTTGTCATGGTGCAAGGAGGGTGGGTCTGCCAAGCTCCCCACCACCTCAGTCAGGGCTCAGGAGGGGCACCCAGGAGGCAATGCCAAGGCGGGTACAGCCCGGCGCCTTCATCCCCATCATCTGTGCTGGAATTCCTGCCAGCCCGCGGCTTCCTGAGAATTTCCAGCCACCAGAAGGGGGCAGACTGTGACTTCTAAACCCGGGACACAATGGGTCTGTGAGGAGGCAGGCGGGAGCGGACAGAGGTGCCAGGCTGCCACCCTGACCATGACCACTTCAGGACAAGCTGGGCTCCCGTAGGCTGGGCCTGGCTTCCTGAATACGACAGGTGTGGTCTGGCTCAGAGGACCCGCCAGTCCCGTGTCATGTGTCAGGTCACTCGGCAGGGGCAGCCAGGACAGGCTTGGGGGTCGGCAGTCGGGTTGTGAGTAGGGGCTGGTGGCTGGTCTTCAAGCTGAAGAACAGGCACAGCATCTTTATCTAGATTGCGTGTTTACTTGGGGGGCTGGAGGGGCTGCTGGAAATCCTGGGTGGGTTTAAGTTCCCCCAGACCACCCTAAGGCCTATCCACTGCTCAAGGAAACCCTTCAGGCCTCAGAAACCTGCAGAGCCACCACACTGCCCTGTGTGGAAGGCACAGTGGCAAATCTCTGAAATGCCCTAGTGCCTCGTGGCTCCCAGTGGGCAGGGCTGGGAGATGGGGGTGCCTCCCCTCCTGCTCCCTGACACCCGGCCCACTGCTCCAGAGCCACCACCACTGGTGCTGGTGATCAGTAGGATGCTGAGGACTGGTGGTGTGCTGGGTGTTCCTCGTGGGCCAGCCTTTCAGCAGTAGGTCCTCCTTGGCCCTGGCAGCCAGCCTCCCAGACCTCAGTTCCTGCCCAAGTTGAGTCCTTTGTGAGTTCCCTGAGCCCAGCAGCCGAGGCTCTCAGATAGCTCAAACAAAGAGAGTTTTCAAGTGACACAAGCTGGACACAAGAGGGTGTTTGCCCAGATTAAGGTGAGCTCCAGCTTGGGCCTGTGAAGGGCGCTTGATCTCCCGGGATGAAGATGGATTTTCACAACAGAATTAGGGAAAAGCCTCATCACCCAGACTCATCGGCTGGGCAAGCCTCCCTGTGTCACTGGGTCTGCGGGGGAGGGTCCAGGCGCTGACATTCCTCACATCCTCACTGCACACGCTGCCCCAACGTCAGACCCAGACCTGTTTCTGCACGGAACATCCTGACTTCACCCTGGCCTCCTCCAGCCGTTGTCCACCTGCCGCAGAGTGGCCTTTTCCCAGCACAAGTCCCACTACTCTAGCCCCCTGCTTAACGCCTTTCCGTGACTCCGCTGCCTCAGGACAGCGCCCAGGCCTCTACCTGCCTCTATGAGGCCGTCCCCAGCTTTCCTGCCTGTGGCCACCTGCCTTCCCCGCTTCCTTCCCACACACTGCCAGCTGCCTGCACTGCTTCCAGGCCGTAGAACCCTTGACTTGCCTTTGGACCTCACGCATTGCCCTGCCTCTGCCCAGACCCTGCTCTACTCTATGCACCAACTCTGCTGCATGGTTCAGGTGTCAGCTTAAATGTGAGGCCCCAGCCCCGCCTTTCCTCTAAAGGCCCCCTCTAGCCTCTTGCTGGAAGCCCTTTGGTTGGAAGGAAAGTTGTCTCTCCTGGACAAGGCCCAGGTCCTTGGTGAGGCCTCTGGACTTGGCATGCAGCATTTGGTCCATTTCTCAGTCAGCCCTCAGACTGATCCTTTGAGCCATGCACAGTGCTCAGACTTGGGGACACCAAGAGGAAGAAACAGCCCTGCTTCCCAATTCCCAAACTTATCCCTGGAGTTCTCGTCCTTTCTGTTCAGGAAAAACTTCTGAATAAATAAGTTTTAGAGGTTCGTGGGAAGGGATTAAAGGGCTCAAAGCAACTCTCAGCCAGCAGGAATGACATGTTACCCCAGCAAGTGGGTGGCAGAGCCCAGGGGAGCCCACCCATTACTCTATGCTCAGGGAGTCCCTGGGTGGCAGGACAAGGCAGGGCACCCCTGGAGTGGCTGCCAGAGCTAATGGGGAGCAGTCAGAGGACACAGCAGCAAAGCAGTGCCGCGGGAGATGGGACACCCTGTCCTGGCCCCCACCAGTCCCTCTGTGACACTGGACAAACCATTAAGTCAAAGCTGCAAATCAAATGGCCACAAGGGCTAGGCAGCAGCATAAATGAGTCCCTTGTGTGGTGAGAGCCCCACCTGAAGCCCCACTGGAAGGGCTGGCTCCTCCAGACCGCTGGCACCTGGCATAAAAATGAGTTGCCAGATTTTATGATTGTTTTCAAGAAAATTTTTAAAAATCTGGGTTGTATATAGAATTTCCCATTTTCAGTGTTGGCTCAATTACACCACACCAGAAAGGCAAACAAAATGTTTCTTTGAGCCATAGTTGACAGGGTAGTCTCTGGGTTAAGCTCTTGGAGGCTCCTCTGTAACATAAGGGGGCTATTTCCTAGCTGGGGGGGCCTCCCACAGCCCATCCCAGCCAATCAGCTGTGCCCCTAGACCACATGACCCCTGACCCCTGCTGATTGGACCAAGGCAGCCCCAGGCCAGCCAATCCCAGGCTGGCAACAATTTATGCTGTGGCTCGCGGGGCATAGCTGCTTTGGGCCACCCTATCCCCACTGTTCATGCCCCAGGGCCTCCCCGGCCTGCCCCCATCTGTCACTCAGATCTAAGGGACCGTCCTGCTGAAGGCTGTTCTGATCACCTTGGTTAAAGTGCCCACCAACCCAGGGCAGGATTTTTCCTTCTCCATTTTGTTCTCTGGTGTAGCCACAGCACTCAGAATGGTGTCTGGCACATCACAGACGCTCATCAACTATTTGTTGAAGAAACCAGTGAGTTCCCACAAGAGTTCATGTCCCTTGTCCCTCCACGATGTCCTCCCACCCCCCACATGACTTGTGCTAGCTTCAGTGGGACGCTTTCTGGCAACCAAAAGACATAGATCGAGGTGTGACCTCCCTGGCTGTTCTGCAGAGTAAAGGAGGTGACACTGAGACAGTGCCAGGCGCAGACCGGGCTCCTGGTAGCTGCTCATACACGTCTGGATTTGTTTGTTTTTAGTCTTTTCTCTCTCAGTCGCAGCTCTGTCTCCCTCGCGGATGTTGTGATGTGAAGGGTTCAGCGGTCTCAGCACCAGATGGAGGCCCCACTTGTCGTTTGGAAAACCCTCTAGGCAGTGCCCTGGCCGCACACGTCTCCGGGTGCACAGCTGTCCTGAACCCCGCGTCTGGGCCAGTTCCTGGCCTGCTCACAGCGTCCAGACATGGATGATGAGTATCATGCTGGAGTCGATGGCTGATAAAGAGATCACTGAGCAGCCGGTTCATGTTGTGTGTCATCCAAAAAGAAAATCAATTTTAAACATCAGATAAAATATGATAGGCATTTTAAGAATGTATTTTACAAGCCATGCACGCAATGGGAGCAGGGCTGACCGGAGGGTTGAGGCCTCGCTGCAGAGCCCCGACAGTGAGGTCTGACGGGGACCCTCTTAGGGGCTCCGCTTGTCTCCGGCTCAGCATCGCAGCCCCCGATGCCCAGACTGGAGGGCGCCTGCAGGCTGGGCTGCTGGCACCTGGGGAAGCCAGCCAGAAGAGGGTCTCACACTCGAGGCAAGTGGCACGGGGAGGCCGAAAACTCTTCCAGATTGAGAGCCAGGAGGCTGGTGCTGGTCCAGGCCTGGCTGGAATCTTCCTGGGGACCATGGGCCAGTTATCCTGCTTCTCTGGGACTCAGCCTTCTTTTCTTTGGAATGGGGATAACCGCACCCTCCCGCAGCCACCATTCCAGAAACCGCACCAAGAGCTTCCCGCAGCCGCCGGGCTCAGAGAAGCTGAGCGGGAGCAGGTCTAGTGGGAGGAACCAAGGGGAAGGGAGGTGCCAGGGGCGGGGCTAGTGGGAGGAGCCAAGAGAAGGGAGGTGCCAGGGGCGGGGATAGTGGGAGGAGCCAAGGGAAGGGATGTGCCAGGGGCGGGGCTAGTGGGAGGAGCCAAGGGGAAAGGAGGTGCCAGGGGCGGGGATAGTGGGAGGAGCCAAGAGAAGGGAGGTGCCAGGGGCGGGGCTAGTGGGAGGAGCCAAGGAAAAGGGAGGTACCAGGGGCGGGGCTAGTGGGAGGAGCCAAGGGAAAGGGAGGTGCCGGGGGCGGGCTAGTGGGAGGAGCCAAGGGGAGGGAGGTGCCAGGGGCGGGGCTAGCTGGGGGCGGGGTCAAGGAAAAGGGCTGCCTGGGGGAAGGAAGGGGCAAGGTGGAAGGCTGGGGAGAAGAAACCGAAGAGCGTCTGTCTGTCCGTCTTGCTAAAGACAGATCCTTCAGATCTAGCATGAGGGGAAGAGGAAGCTTACACTATACTGTGAATAAGAAGAAGAACGGCTATTATTTATTTTCTGAAAACCCTTTGTGCGGATGTTCCGAGCTCTGTGAGCCGGTCCCCTACCCCGGACGCGGAGCGCGACAGCGCGGCAGCCCAGGCCGGCCCGGCGTGCCGGCACCCGGGGGAAGCGCCCGTGCGCTCGGGGCTGGGGCCGGGACCCGCGAAGCAGCCGCTTAGCCTGAAAAGCCCGTGCTGTTGTCCCTGACTGAACCTAAGGAAGGCGAGGGTGGCCAGGACCTGTGGCCGTATTTTCAGGGCTTGGCTTTGCTGACTTCATTCACGAATCTTCTTCCTCAGCCCAAACCTTATTTTGCGCCTGTCCGTGGCGTGAGCTGAGCCACTCACAGTGTTTTACAGACATCCAGCCCTTACCCTGGAGGAACGTCTGTGAGGCCTCTGCCATCACTCTGAGTGAAGAAACTTCTAGATTCCCAAAGATCGGCACCCGAGAGAGAGGGGGGTCAGGGCTGCCGCCGCCCCGAGACCCCCGCTCCTGTGGAGCGACTTGATGCCATAGGCACAGGAGGAGGGCGCCCGCTGCCTAAGGGGTTCCTCAGGGCTCTGCCCCACCGCTCCCTCTCCTGGGACAGGCACTGCCCTTGCTCTGTGGACCTGTCCCTACCAGCCAGGGCCAGGCTGTCCCTGGGTCCTCCCGGGGCCGCCTGCTCTGCAGATGATTGACAGTGAGGTGTTGGCTCGGAGGAGCCCTGTGCCACAGCAGGGGTAGCACCCCCCTCCCCACCTCCCACCCACCCCCCGGTCCCCGCGGGTCCTGATGGACAAACTGCAACAGAACCTGACTCAACAGACCGTCGCCATACGAAGCCCTCACCATTGGGGACTGGGAGAGGCTGGGGTTAGTCTAGTCCTCGTTAGGTTTCGAGTCCCCATTAGGAACCAGCAAAGGCCTCTTTCAGGGGTAGAAACTACTATTTGATGGACTCTAAGCTATCTGTATTACTGTCCCATAATCATGACATCTGCTATGTCGGTTCACGTGTGTTTTCTCATTTCACTCAGGGAAGTGGGTGGGACTGGCATTATTTCCATTCAGCAGATGGGAAACTGAGTCTGCAAGACCATGTGTGGGGGAGATGCATTGGTTGCCTGCCCCACAGCTGTTCCCAACCCTCACACAACACTGCCTTTCTTCACCACCGTCCACTTGTGCTTCTTCACTCTACACGCAGAGGGTGATTTTTGACTGATCCGGCTGCGCTGCCCTCCTCCTCTTGGCTGGGCTGACTCGGCCCGGGCAGGTGGAGCAGGGCTGGTGGGGGGAGGTTTTCCTCGCTGTGGTAAGAGGACCCAAGTTAGGAATACTTCCTCCTCACTCTGTGCCTCTGGTCATCGTTGGCTTCAAGTAGTTCCTGGAACTGTGGTAGCCATCTTGGAGCCATGAAGAGATGCCACCTAAGGTGCAGGTCGATGTGCTGAGGATGTGTATCAGTTATGCAAGGCCACAGTACGCTGCATAACAACCTCAAACCCTCAGAGGCATTCAGAAAGAAGCATGCATGGCTCACGTGACTGGAGTCCGCCAATGAAGCCTGGCTCAGATCAGCCCCACGTGTCTCTCATTGTCCAGCAGGTTCTCAGGGTGACGGCAGAGGTGCAAAAGACAAGCCCAGTGTGCATGTCATTTCAAGCCTCTGCCTGCGTCCATGTGATGACATTGCCCACCTCAAAGCGTGGCTGAGCCCAGTGTTAAAGCTGGCAGGAATAGGGCCTCCTCTGGGGACGCAGGCACTGCCAGTCACAGGGCACAGGGCAGGGATGCAGGCAGAAAGAGTGCCATTGCTTCAACCTACCGCAGAGAGCAGAGCAGAGAGATAAAGACAATCTGCTCCTCGATGGTGTGCTGGAGTTGCTAAATTAGCCAAGCCTGGAGCTGCCCTCTCCTTGGAGCACTCGGTTATTCAAGAGAAGAACAAGTTCTCATTGGTTAAGCCGTTTTGAGTTGGGTCTTTTGTTACTTGCAGCCAGAATCGCTAACAAGCCCATGCAATGCTTCGTGCAACGCCTTCGTGCTGCGGGCCTTTGCTATGTTTCAAAGCATGTCATGCAAGCCTCCCGCGCTCCAGTCCCAGGCCATCAGGAGCTTCATCATGCACAGGGCCCGGCGGGGAGTCCTGGAGCAGCTCTTCTGAAGCACTGCCCACAGCCCCGGGTGTGGTCTCGGGGAAGGCTCAGATCTCAGAAAGCTGGGCCAGTTTCCTCTGGGGACACTGATTACCCCACTGGGGAAAGGGGCCCATGCAATGGCTTCTGTCCTAGGCTTTGGGGATTGCCATGGATGAAGGCAGTTTCCTCCAACAATTGTCGCTCCACGCTTATCAAACCTTGACTGTCCAGAGCCATTTGGTCCATCCCCCTGCCCCCACGTAGGCACATACCTAAACCACACCAGGCTGAGTCAGAGGGACCAGCCCTGTGACAAATTAAGTTCACACGCTCTGCTTCAGTGACCCAGGGTTCGCTGGTTCCGATCCTGGACACAGACCTACACACTGCTCATCAAGCCGTACCATGGAGGAACTAGAATGATTTGCAGTGAGGATATACAGCTACGTACTGGGGCTTTGAGGAGAGAGAAAAAAAAAGAAAAAAAGATGAGGAAGATTGGCAGGAGATGTTAGCTCAAGGCCAATCTTCTCAAAAAAACCCCAAAAAACAGTGAGTCAAGGTCACCATAGTGTTCCCACCAAAGATGGTGGCTTCCCTGGGCCTCCTGTGAACAGAGAACCCAGAAGGATCCTAGAGGATCCACAAACCATCTTTAGTCTCCTTCCTTTCAGCCCATTCCATGGGATTTACTTACGAAGGGTAAGTCTAATGGGTTGGGTTCTCCCCTTCTTTCCCCGGCGGGGGAATGGTGGACGTGGTTCTGAACAGTTGTACCTTAAAAGAGGGTACACGAGCTAGGATTAGGTTTAGCTGCATACAATAGAAAACCTCAAAATAATAGTAGCTTAAAGAAGATAAAGCTTATTTCTCTCTTTAAATAAGTCCAAATGTAGACAGCCCAGGGTGGTAGGACAGCTCTACCACCATCAGTGACACAGGTTCCTTCTCTTTTTCTGCCCCCCCCCCAACATTGGCTTCCATCCTCAAGGACACTGCATAGTCTGGAGTGGCTGCCAGAGCTCCAGCCATCATGACCAGAATCACAGGAAAGTGGGAACACAGAAGAGCAAAAAGGGGTTCCTCTCAGCTCTGTCAGTTCCCTTTAAACATCCTTCCCAGATGTTCCACTCAAGAGTTACATTCACTTCTGATTGGTCAGCACATAGTCCCTGGCTGCAAGGGAAGCTGGGAAATGTCTTTTATGCCAAGGAATAATATAATCAGCTAAGAATCAGTGTTTGATAACTTAAAGGAGGAAGAAGAATGGATGTTTGGGGAAGTAAGAGCGGCTTCTGCCACAAAGGGTTCAAACCTACATCTTAGGTCAACATTTATTTCTTGGGTACCTAGTGTATGCCAGGCACAGGGCTGGGCTGTGCTATAAAGAGATAAATTAGACATGGTCTTTCCTCTCAAGGAGCCAAAAGTCTGGAGTGGATGGTGGACCACAGCTGAAATGGCTCTCATAGTTATGAATTGTTTCCGCAATAGACTGTTTAAAAAGAAAAATTTGCCATCGTTGAAACTGAGGAGAATTCACATTTGATCTGGAATTTTGGAGGCTCTTGAAACATTTCAAAGTCTGGTGACACCAGACCTGCTTTATATTCTCATGGTGGCACTTGGCTCAAGAAGAGGCCACCCCTCTGGAAAGGCCCCTCTCCTGTTTGCCCCAGTCCCTGCCAGGCTCTATTGCCTCACATCGCACAAGATACTGCACAGCCATGTCGGGCATTGGAGCTTACAACCTCTGCTTGGAGAGGAGGACCCAGATGGGTCTCTGGACAGGTTTCAGATGTCTCTGTGTGGACAGCAAGCTGACCTTGCCGAAATCAATGTTGTAAATGTGAACTCACGTGAACTTGTGCCTCTCAGGGAGGAAAATAGCTCTGAAGTAAAAAAGCAAAACAAACCCACAGGCCTCCAGGAATCCTGAGCTTGCCTGTAAAGGAGAGACTGAAGATGTGGACAGAGCCTTGTTCGATTTCTCCTTTGAGAGGGTGTCTCTGGCACCTGGAGACAGGGCGGCTGACAGAGGTGGGCATGTCTCTCTCCCTAGCAGAGGGCCCTTGTGTCAGTCCGTAGGCCGGCCCACCTCGTGAGGCGAGCACAGCCAGAGGCTCCTCCAGGTTTGGCAGGGCCCCCTCGGAGCAGAGGCCCCCTCATTAGTGCTCAAAACCTTCTTTGCAGGCTGCCTCCAGAAACCTTTCTCCCGAGCCTAGGGCTGGCGAGATCTTGCTGGAATCACCTTCCGCCCTGCTTCAGAGCGCCCGCCTGGCTGAGACAACCCCAGAGTGGCGCGAGCTGCCGGGAGCACCACTGCCATTCTGGGTGGCCTCCCCACTGCCCAGCCCAAGGGCGTCTTGCAGCTATAAATTGAGTAAATTGAAAATGTTACTGAGGGTTGGAGATAAAAGAGAGAGCTGGGTGTCTCCATGAATAAAACATGGGAAGGAGGCCATTTCTTGGAAAAATAGAGAGAATAAATTGTGGCGGATCAATTTTATCTAATTTCTTGGCTGAGCTTCTGACATGCAAATGAATGCGCTCATAATTCATGAGAGAGCTACAGAGATTACCAGAGGGAGGGTGCCGGATTTCTGTGGAGGCAGGAGGGGCATGGCTAAGGATTTAGCAAAAGTCCACGAGGCTTTTTCTCCGTAAAACCTAAAGATGTAGAAACCCTCCCATGGAAGGCAAAGCTAGGCAGAGTACATTCTGGATTCCTGGGCCTGTCTTTGGGCTGGCCAGTTCCTCTGGGCACTCGCTTGTTGCCCCAGCCACACCGAAGGC
This sequence comes from Equus caballus, assembly GCF_041296265.1. Taxonomy (NCBI): domain Eukaryota; kingdom Metazoa; phylum Chordata; class Mammalia; order Perissodactyla; family Equidae; genus Equus; species Equus caballus. The sequence continues at coordinate 2,958,429 of NC_091686.1, read as the reverse complement.
AGCTGGCCGGCCTTGGCCATGGTGGGCATGGTCAGACCACCAGGCCTTTGCTCAGATGGTCTCCACCTCCCAATGCCCCAGACCAGCAGCCAGATTCCCCCCTTGACTTCTGGTTTCTGGCCAGAGTCTTCCCTCGTAGGTCCCAGGGAAGGAACCCTTCCTTCTGTTCTACAATGTGTCTGTCCCTCTTGCTTTGAAGTGGCACGCTGGCCCAGTCCCACCTACAGGTATGTTTTCCTTGGCCTGAGCAATGACTGTAAAACATCTGAATTGGTTGCCAACATTGAGAAACTGAGAGATTTCCCATGAGCTTCAGGATGTCTGCCTTCTACTGAAGGTCAGAACGTCTGGGTACACGGGCCTGTGTTTTTGCTGCAAATAATTGGCTGAAATCAAGAAGCAGCCACTGGCCCTTCAAGGCAGAGGCTGCATACTCCAATTTGCTGCAGACCCTACTGCTCTCTATTGCCTCTCTGGCCCTGAAGCCAAATGTCAGTTACCATTTGTTATTGGGTTTGCACTGTTGTTTTGCTTATAGTGGAGCTAATAGGAAAGTGAAATATCTCTTCTTGTGACTCTAACAAAATAGGAAAGTTGGAAGGTCAGGGAAAGCAAGTTTCAAAAGGAAGAGAGTACATACTTTTTTTTGTAGAAGTGCCAAATGAGCCAAATGTGGTCAACTTGTAAAGAGGGCTGTGGTGGAGAGGAGCTCAGGCTGCGTCTTGAGGCTGCTCCCCGCAAAGCCCTGCAAGGCTGGAGTTTGTAGCCTGTTCTCCAAGTCCCAGCTTCTTTGTCTTACCATTCTGGTTCTCTGCTCTGAAACCACAGTGACTCAGAGCTGGGGAGCTTGGAGAGAGTGTAAGCAGCCCATGCCGGTCTCTGGAGGCCGCTTACGCCCTCCCTGTAGGACATACTTTCTGTGAGAACCTAGGGGACGGTATCTGCTCCCACTTTACAGATGAGCAGACCGAGGCACAGAGTTTGCTAACTTGTGCAACACAGCTGGTCAGTTGGGAGCAACTGGATTTGAACGCATGTCTAGCTGGCTCAGAAGCCCAACTTCACCAGTGCCCTTGGCCCCTCTCTGGTTGCCCCTTCCTTGGTCTGCCAGGACGAGAATCTGATCATCCTGGAAAGTCAGGGCTTGGAGGGAAACTGAGGCTCAGCTGGAGAAGACCTGGCCCGGGTCAGAGCAAGTCTCTGTGGACACAGGAGTGTGCTCAGGGTCAGAGGCTGCAAGTCCAGAGGGATGCCGGAGCTGTGGTTTTCTAGTCTCCAGACAGATGGAAACAGGTAGAGAAATGCCCAAATGAGGTTTCAAAAATTGTGATGTATTTTGAATTTTTGCATTGAACAAACTCACACTTTAATACATTCAACAAATAGCGTGCAATGCAATCATGCTCCTCAGAAGATCATCCTAGTATTTAGAAACAACGATCAGTTCCTATGTCCTGCTGGAGTGGGATATCCTCAGATGCTACACCGGTCTTCTTTCTGTACTCCTGCCAGGAGGCCTCTGTGGCTCTGTGTGTAGGCCCATTGGGAGACCCTTTGGAGCCCAGAGTTGTGGCCTTTTGTGGTTGGGAGGCGAAAGCCACCTGGCTTCCTTGAGGCAGGCCTGGGTCAGAATCCCCATCCTCAGTTTTCTGATCTAAAGAGTGGGCATACCTCTCGGCCCACCACAGGGCTGAGTTGAGGGTGACGGCATGTGAAGTGCTCAGCACTGATTAGGTGCTGGCTGCACGCTCCATCAGCAGAGCTGGGACCCCTTGCTCTTTCTACACCCCCAACCCTATAAGCTCATCTCTTGGGAAGGCTTCAGAACTCTGTTAAGAGGACCTACCCCTTGAAAGAAGAAATGGGATTTTTCTTCCCAAATCCGTTCCTTGGGGGAAGTCTTCAAAGAGCATTCTTGTAATTTCCCGTTATAAAATTTTATGTGCAATTACAAACAATGAGCTGTGAGCATTAATTGGGCAGACTGGGATATCTTCTGTTTTTAAATCACGGACTATTTTAAAACCTCCCACACCCCTAGAACCCGGCCTGAGGACATGCACCTCCAGAGCCGGGCCGGGCAGTGCCGCCTGCCGCTTGCCCCACAGCGTCTGGGCTTCTCAGGAGAGGGCCGCACTGCCCAGCAGAGCCAGGGGCCAGCTCCAGCCACAGCACACAGCCTCCCAGTTCTCCTGGCCTGCGTGTGTATGTGGGTAACGGCTTCCCTCCCACTCCACTGCCTGGCACACAGCAGGTCTGTGTCCATCTGTCCGTCCAACCAAACAATATTTCTTGAGTATCTACTATATGCCAAGCACTGGGCATAGAGCCGTGAACAAAACAGACAAAAATTCCTCCCTTCCTGGAGCTGATGTTTTCACAAGGGAGACAAAGATAGTGAACACATTAAATAACAGCATTGTATAGTAATTTGGGATGGGGGATGGGACAGGAAGGAGAGGGTGGAGGCAGGGCTGCAAGTTGAAGAGGGTGTTCAGAGCAGGCCTCCCTGGGAATGGGACAGTCAAACAAAGGTCTGAAGGAGGCCGGGAAGCAAGCCATGAGGCTGTCTGGGCTGGAAGTGTCCCAGGGAGGAGGAGAAGAGAGTGTGCAAAGGCCCTGAGGTTGGCCAAGGAGGGAGGGTCATCCATGCAGGCCTGGGCACCCTTGCAAGGACTTTGAATTGACTCTGAGAGAAGCAGGAGCCACTGCAGAGTTCCAACAACAAGTGACATGTGCTGGTCCCCTTTTGAAAAGGACTGCGCTGGCTGCTGTGTTGAGGATAGAGCCGCTCTGTCCATTATGGAAGCTGCGAGCCGCATGCGGCTGTCGAAAGCTTGAACCATGGCTGGCCTGATTGAGATGAGCTCTGCATACATGCACATCGGATGCTGAAGACTTACGATGGGAGAAAGCAGGTAAAGCATCTCATCAACTATTTTAAAACACTGATTACATGTTGAAAGGATAATATTTTGGATATATTTGTTAAAATATATATTATTAAAATGTTGCCCATTTGTTTTTACTTTTTTAATGTGGCTAGTAGAAAATGTAGAATTCTATACATGGCTTGTATTCTATTTCTACTGCACAGCACTGCTCTAGACACTCCAGGCCGGGGGCAGAAGCTGGGAGACAGTTAGGAGCCCACAGCCATAATCCAGGCGAGAGGGGATGGCAGCCGAGCCAGTGGTGAGCAGCGGTGGAATTCTAGGCGTGTTGGGAAGAAGAGTTGGCGGCTGGACCGCGGGGCATTGCTTCGTAGATGTGTGTGGAACGAGTACTTGGCACAGGCCCTGCCACGGAGCGGGGTTGGGGAAGTGTGTGGAAAGGGAGATGGGGCCCAGAGACTCAGAGTCCTCTGGTGGAACCGGATTCTGCTGTGTGCTGGGGAGGGGCCGTTCGTGGTCCAGGCCAGAGGAGAGCTGGGTGTCTGCGTGGGGGCAGTGTAAGCCCAGGTCTCAAGTGACAGGTGATTGAGTGAATCCTGGACCTTCACTTGCTCGTCTGTAGAATGGAGGCAGTAGGACCCCGCCTCTCGGAGCTGTGGAAAGTGAACGAGCGGCATACATAAGGCCTGGCATAGACTGCGCGTGCAGTCAACGGGGGCTACCACTATTACCGACGCAGGGAGTGTGAGCAGGGCGAGCAGGGGCTGGGGGTGCCCACTGCCTCTCCCATGAGTCTGCTCTACTACAAGAAGTCGCACAAGAACTGCTGCACTGGTTTTATTCGAAGTGCACAAGCCAAGATGTCGGCCCCATCTGCCCAAGAGGAGGGAGCCCCCAAGGCCGCTCCCAGGCCACTGCGGAGACCGTCAAAGGAGGCCTGGTGGCCGTGGAGGAAGCAGTGCGTCCTGCAGCATCCTTGCTGGGTTGGAGGCAGGGGGACCATGAACTGGTAGATGGGGGCTTCTGAGGTGGGGTGGTGGTGGTTTGGGGGAGTCCTACGATGTGACAGAAGGAGGAAGCTCAGCCTGCATGACGAGGGAGCTGCAGGCAGTGGAGGGGCTGGGAGTCGCAGCCACCCTGGACACAGGTCTCTGCGAGCTGGGTGGGGCGGAGGGAGTCTCTGCTTCCTCTGCCACCCACAGTCAGCTCAGGGGGGTGTTGAGCCGTGCACGTGGCATGTCCTGAATAAATGTGGGTTGCATGGAATAAGCAAGGCAGTATTGGAATGCTCTAGGATAGTGTTTGTTGAATGCACATCAGGAAGAGCGCTGGATAGAAATACTGATCGCCTCCAGTGTTGATCAAGTTATGTGCAACTATCTGTCCACTTCTGTCCACCCACCTCCTCCCGGCCCCAGGCCTCCATCACCTCTCACCTGGATACCCACAGCAGCCTCCTCGCTGGTTTCCTCCCTTCCTCTCTTGTCCCCTCAATCCTTTCCCCACACAGCAACCAGAGGGTAAGATTTACATTTAAAAATGTAAACCAGATCATGCTGTGTCCCTGGTTAAAACTTTCTACAGCCTTCCCTTGCAGCCAGAACACAGTTCTGCAAGGCCCTCTGTGATCTGGCTCCACGCCGCTTGCCAGCTTCCTGTCTCTATACCTTCTTTCCTTTCCTAGAACTCCAGGCAGTTCCAGCCCCAGGGCCTTTGCACTTGCTGCTCCTCCAGCTACAATGCAGTTTCCTCCCATTTTGCCTGGATAACGTCTCATCATGTCTCAGTGCAAGTGTCTGCTCCTCAGTGAGGACTTCCTTGAGCCCCTCAATCTAAGAAACCCTAAATGACGTCTTATTTAGTACCTGCCTGCCATATTTCACCACCCACACCTCTCTTGTTTATGCATTTGGTTGCCTGTGTATTGTGTCTCCCTTACCAGAGTGTGAGCTTCCTGAAGCTACATCCTTGTCCCCCTCCCATACCCAGACTGGGGCCTGGAACACGGTGAGCAGACAAGAAGTACCTGTCGAAGGAGAGAACCTGCTTGTCTGCGCTAACCTTGAGCACTCTGTATGTGTGATCCTGTTTAATCCTCGTGAGGCTTCTTGGCATCACCATTATGGAGACTCGTAAACTGAGGATTGAAACCTCACGTCTTCCTCCACAGCTCGTGCTGTTGAACGCTGCGTTGCTGCCCCTCAGACCTGGGTTCTGGCGCTGGCTCTGCCAGGAACCGACTCTGTGACCTGGTCAAGTGCCGTCCAGCTTGGAGCTCCTTCTGACCACAGGGGGTGTTGGCCAAGTGCTCCTGAAGTCCCTGCAGATGTGACGATCTAAGGTGTGGTTCTTGAAGCGTGTAAGTGCCCCTTTGGCAAGGTTCATCTCTGGGATGTTCCTAGGGGAACAATTACATCCTGCTCTACTGTACTTGCTGTTTTATTTTAAATATGTATGTATCTGCTATCCTTTCCTTTATTTCTCTTCTTAGTTCAGGTTAGGGTTCACCTGTGGGTTTCATCCTAGGGTAGTAAAAAGGCTGTTACAAAATACGTGTTGTGACAGAGGACCTCAATGCTTGATGCGACAGGCGTCAGCCCTGGGACCAGGACTGAGGCACCCAAGCACAGCATGAGGCCTGCTGTGGGCTGGAGGTGGCCTGCATGCACACCTGTGAGGCAGTTACCCGGGGTGCATGTCTGTGAAACTCACTGGCTGCATGCCACCGATGGGCCACCCGACTGTTGTGAGCCATGCCAATTCAAAAATTAAGTGAGGTGATAGGTGAAATAAATAAATGACATAAAAGATGGCCTTGGGACAGGAGACACTGGGCCAAGGGTCTCTGCCTGCGGCCTAGGGATCCCCCCTCACCCAGTGAGACCTTCCTTGGTCCCCCACTCTCAGCTGCAGCGTCTCCTCCTCCCTGGCCCCACCTCTCTGGGCTCCTGTGTGGGGCCCTTCCCGCCACCCCTTACTTCCTGCTTAGCATTGCTCACACAGTGGCTGGTGACTTGCTCGCAGCCCCCTTGGCTATGAGCTGTCTGCTGCTGGGCATGGCTCCCAGCACTGGTACCAGGACACAGGTTGCACGCAGTGGTGTTTGTTGAATGAATAAGCAATCCCCTGTGTGAAGAAGAGGAGAGAGGGCTGATGCTCATTCTTGCTTCAGGCTCCACGCCTCCCTCTCTAACTGGGGAGAACTGGGCATTTAGGGTCTGCAAGTCCAGAGGAGGGAGAGGCCAGAGAGCCTTGTTTCCAGCACATTCTATGCAGGATGTGCTAACGGCAGTGTTAGTAGCAGCAACCACTAGGCTCAAGGCTCACTCTCCATCTCCGGGAACCCTGCCCTTGACGTGGATCCCTGGATTCCAGCCAAGTTAGAGATGTGGCCCCACAGGCTCTGCGAGCTCTAGCCCCTCCCAAAGGTCACAGGGCAGGGAGCAGAGCCAGGGCTTGTGCTCACGTCTGTCTGATTCCAGAGCCCAAACCCCTGGCCCTCCCCCTTCCTGCTCAGTCGTGCTCCAGTAGGGGGATGCGAGAGGATGGAAGGCCCCTCCGCGGTCTCCTGACACCTCTCTGCCTCCGCATGCTGGTCGTCAGATGCCTGGTCTGTAAGTCAGATTTCCTTGTTATCAAGATATGCTCTGATGTTAGACGCCACGTTCTCAGAACACGCTCTTACACGAAAGCAGAAGAAACAGCAGACAGACCTAAGAAAGCTCTCCCTGACTATAGGTGGTAAAATGCTGTCCTGGGCAGCTAGGACGGGGCCAAGCTGGACCTGATGAGACTGAGGTCTCTTGGGCCCAGGGTCTGACTCTCCTGAGCTCCTGACTCTTGGGGCCCACCTCGGAAAGAGTGAGGCCAGCCAGCCATTAGGCCTCCAGGGACCCACGGCCCTGTGTTCCTGGAGCAGCAGGAGCCCAGGAGGCCCAGAGAGCACCTGGGGGAGAGAGAGAGCAATGGTAAAGTTTTCCAAGCAACTTTCCAGTGGTCTGAGGCTTTCTCTGAGGACATGGCCTGCTGTTTCTTTGGGCTCTGTCTCTCAGGGGTGCGGGGCCCTGGGGAGGGGGCCGTGGGAGATTGGAGCCTGGCAACTCCTGAGTGAACCACATACCCCTCAGGGCCCCTTCCAGGAAGGCCCCTGATCCCATCCCTCAGGGACCTGTCCCCTCCTGGGCTGGGGCCCAGGCTGCTGAGCAGAGGCCCCTGAAGACCTGGGGACCAAGAGAAGCCTGGAGAGAGCCCCGAGGGTCTGGCGTTCCCAGGCCCAGTTGCCAGGTCCTCCCACTCGTGGCTGGAGCTGAACTCCCTGGAGGGTGGGGCCTCCCCTGGGGCCGTGAGAGCCTGGGCGGAAAATGAAATATCGAGCAGAGACAGCAAAAGGATGTGCCGGGAGCAGCTTACAGGCCCTCCTAACACATCTGGTTATTTGGATTTCCAAGCACAAGAAGGGAGCTGCCCTCCCTGAGGGCCGCCGCTGCCAGAAGTGGCTCTTCCCTCATTTCCTCCACCTCTGCTTGGTAGTCTCACCACCTGGAGTCAATCACTCCGTCCTTGGTTCAGCCATTTTGACTGAGCACCAGCTCTGTGCTGGGCACGAGCCAGGTGCCGGGGACACAGTGCTGAACAGGAGGGACAGAGTCCTGATCTCAAGGAGCGGCAGCCAGCAAGCAGATGAATAATAGACAAATAACATGTCTTCCAAAACTGATAGGGGTTGTGGTGACAGTGAATCCGAATGATTTGACAGAAAGTGATGGGGTGGGGGAATACGAAACAGGGCAATTGGGGACGGCCTCTCTGAGAAGGGGACATTTTCACTGAGACCTGATGGATGGACTGAGGCCCCATGCAAGGGCAAGGGTCCTGAGGCAGGAAGTGGTGGAGGAGTTCCAGGAGCGGGAGATGGCTGGAGCGTCGGTGCAGGGCCATCAGAGGGCATCCGAGACGCGAGGTCAGTGGGGCCCTGTCACGCTGGGCCAGGCTGGCTGTGGGTGCAGGCTGACTTTTATTCTCGTTGTCAGAGGAGCCACTGGAACGTGTTAGCAGGGCATTGATGTGATCGTTGTTCTGGAGGCTACAAGGGGAACAGGTTGGAGGGGCAGGTGGGGGTGAAGGAGACCTCTAGGGTGGAGGATGGGTTGGGGGGCTCCCTGGGAACGCCTGAGGTCCTTCAGGTGCTCGGAGCAAGGCTTGCGTTCCCACTTCAGTCTTTAAGGTAACAAAGCTCGACCCGTGGGAGCGTTTGCAGCTGGGTTCACACTGCTTTTTAATTTACATTTGTGGCCGTTGTAGGGTGAGAAGAGGGGCCAAGGCAATTATAAAAAGAAGGTTCTGCTTTCCAAAATGTGAGGCACAAGAAGGGGCGGGAGTTCACCTGTGGCCAGAGAAGGCCAGGCCTGGCGGCTCGTCCGTGGGCACCAAGACCGGCTTTACGCCGGAGGCAAAGCCCAGCGGAGGGAGCGGAGGAGGCCGATCTCCCCACTGCCCCCCAGAATGAAAAGGGGCACCGAACTGGAGCCAACGCAGAGTGAGATGGCGTCTGGCTGCTACGATCTCTGTGCTCCTAGTGATAATCCTCTCTGAGGGACGCGCTGGGGGCAACCACTGGACCCAGGTTCCAGACTGTCGCCAGGGCGGCCCTGTCTCTCATCCCAGTGGGCAAGAAATACCTGATTGTGAATTCTAAAGAGAAAATCTCATGTTAGGTCTGGTGAAAGGCAGAGAAATAGCTGGAGGCGGAGAAGGTTGGAAAAGGTAGAGGGGTGTGCCAAGACTTCATATTTCCAAAGGCTCTGGAAAAATAGGGATAGAGTAACCAGGATGCATAAAGAGTCCCTTACAATTGCTTAAAATTCTAACTCTGGGCCTCCCCATTCATGAGACTAGACGGTTCTCCCAAGGTGGGAACTCCAGGGGAGTGTGGAGATGTGGGCCAGCCCTGAAAGCTTCTGGCTGGAGAAATCTGAGGGTCATTAATGGCCTCAGGTGGCATCATGGTGAAGAGTGTGGCTGCTGAGCAAGGCTCTCCTGCGTTTGGATCTGGCCCTGAAGAGGTGCTCAGTCAGAAGCAGACTCGGAGACAAGGCGTGGGGTTCAAGAGTGTGTTTAGAGGTGATCTCAGAGCAGCAGGAGGAGAGTGGGGAGACGAGGCAGGCAAGGGAAAGACCAACGCAGAGTGGGCTTGGAGCCACTGGAGCTCATCCCCTCTGCGGAACTCTGGGAATCGGTGTACGGGGAGTGCCGGAGGTCAGGGGCTGGGGTATTTATACACTGACTCTCGATCCCATTGGTTGAGGGCTGCTTGTAGGGGCGTTAACTCCGCAGCACCCAGGACGGCATGTGCCCAGAGAGAGACCTCAGGCAAAGAGCTGGAGGTGCTGGCAGTTGGAACTCGGGCCTTTGGCACTGAAATGGCACAGGGGAATGCGGGTGAAGCATCCACAGCGCTTGCTACTGCAAGTTACTCAGCCCCGGCCTCAGTTGCTTCATCTGTAAAATTAGGAAGTAAGAGCAACCCTGTTTAAAAACAATAAGTAAGAAGCTGTGTCTTGCAGGGTGACTGTGAGATTTAGTGAGAGAACATAAACCGCTTGACTCCGTGTCGGGCACACAGCACGTGCTCCGTCCCCGGGCGCCTGCATGGTTAGTCCCTAGTGGGTATTCTCAGAGTGTCTCGTGGTGCCAGGCCCCGGCTGCAGGCAGGGGGACAGCAGCGAACATGCTGACTAGCTCCGGCCCTGCCTGTGGAGCTTACAATCTCACAAGGAAGACAGTGATGAGGAATAACTAGGAATGACAAGTGTGACAAGGCCACAGAAGGGCAAGGCAGCAGGTGGCAGGGGAGCCCCAAAGGAGGCATCATTACACCTTAGGAAGGTGCCATGTGGGAGGCCCCACTCCCATTCTGGGGTCCCTGGAAATCCAACATGGCCGGTTTTGTTGGACTGGATGATGTTTTTAGTTTGTGTTTAGGGATCAAGTGGTAAGAAAAATACAAATCTTGAAATCCTAGGGTTGTCCTGTGCAGGCAGGGAGTCTCCTTGGGAGAGAAATGAGGGCCTGGGGCTGCCTAGGGTGGGAGGGCTCTGTGCCTCCTGCTTCACACTGACTCCTGCAGAGAGTGCGGGCAGAGCAGCCTCTGTGTGGAATGTTCCCTCTCCTTCCTCCTCCACCTCCCGTCAAGAAGAGGTTGTCTTATACTTAAAGTGAGGGGGGCGGGACTCCACTATTGTCGTGCCATTCTGGGCAACTGCCTGTAGGCCCTCAGCACTCACTATCGTGGGCCTGCCCTCTCACGGACCCCAGCTGCCTGCCTCGATTTCCCCTGGCCCCTGGAGCCGCTTGTCAGAGCTCCAGGCCAGCTGGAGGTGGTGAGAGGTCAGCACTCCCGGGAGCAGCTCGCAGCCCACCTCCTCATCCCTCAGGTAGAGTGGCTCTGGCAGTCCAGCTGTCTCCCAGCATCCCCACAGGCACCTCTAGCGTCCCCCGCACACTGACACACCCTCGAAGCCTGCCCTCCTTCCCTGCCTCCCTGCCCCACTCCCCCAGTGTGCTTCTTGGCGTTGCCTCCTAAATAATCTACTTGCCCTGGAATCTCCTTGGAGGGCGGGGGACCCAAGCTAAAATGACCTCTAACCAGAAGTGGGGAGGCTGTCTTGGCTTTGCCTCCGCAGCCCCTTCTGGTTCTCTTCACCGCCTCTCCACTGCCAGCCAAAGAAATCGTGTGAGGCCGCGGACAAGCCAGGCGATGCTCCGCCATGCTCTTCATGCTCTTACCCACTACCCTGGACCTGGAATGTCTTTCCTCCCCTTGGCAAACTGCATGGATCTGCCTCCAGAAGCCCGGCAGCCTGTCAGTTTTCCTCTAAGCTCTCCTGACAGTTTCTCCATCTCCTTTTGTCACAGGTGGATGCAGGGTGTGCTATTACTGACGTGATATTTTTATGTAAATCAATGTTTTAATCGGCACACTTTTTCTATTGTGGCAAATTGTACATAACACAAAATTTACCATTTTAACCATTTTTAAGTGTACAATTCAGCGGCTTTAAGTTGTTCAACCATCACCACCATCCCTCTCCAGGCCTTTCTCACACCCCAAACTGAAGCTCTGTTCCATTCAATACTAACCCCATATTCCCACTCCCCTCCCCTGGTAACCTCTCTTCTACTATCTGTCTCTGAATTTCCCTATTCCAGGTATCTCATATAAATGGCATCATACGATATTTATTCTTCTGCGTCTGGCTTCTTTCACTTAGCATGATGTTTTCAAGGTTCGTCGATGTTGTAGCAGGACTCAGAATTTCATTTCTTTTTATGGCTGACTAATATTCGTTGTATGTATATGCCACATTTGTTTATCCATTCATCTGTCGACACACATTTGGGTTGGCTCACTTTTTAAACTTAGCTATGTCCTGAGCAATAATATCCATGAAAGCAAGGGTTGAATGGTAAACTGTTTTGAACACCCATAAAAATAAATCTATAACTAACAAAGTAAGAAAATAACAGTGTAGGGGCCGGCCCCGTGGCAGAGTGGTTAAGTCCATGTGCTCCGCTTTGGCGGCCCAGGGTTTCGCCAGTTCGAATCCTGGGCGTGGACATGGCACCACTCTCATCAAGCCATGCTGGGGGCGGCATCCCACATGCCACAGCTGGAAGGACCCGCAACTAAAAATACACAACTATGTACCAGGGGGATTTGGGAGAAAAAGGAAAAATTTTAAAAATCTTAAAAAAAAAAAAAAAGGAAATAACAGTGTGTCTGTGATCATGTGAAGTGACGCTGCCTGTCACCAGGAGTCCACATGCTGCTCGGGGCAACACTGTACGCATACAAAACCAAGCCTCATCATTGCTGAGTCTGCAGGCCTAGCCAGTGCCTGGTGCCTTATAGATGCTTGAAATTGTTTGCTGAATGGTTTAGGGCTAGGGCTCAGAGTCTCCTCTGACCAGGAAAAGCCAAAGCTATGTTCCTTCAGCCGCCCAGCACAATCCAGGAGCTCACGTCCCCATCAACCTGTGCTGGGGCTTGGGGTTCCATCTGGGCCCCTGGAACCTGGGTATGTCATCACTGTCTGCACCCCACCTATATTCTCTCATCCCTTACTACTTCAGTGCCCACCAGCCTGACCTCCCTTTGTCTGTGGGCTTTCTCTGGGCGCTGGAGCCCATTTTGCCACCCACACAGCAGACTGGAAGTGCCAGAGAATTAGTGGTCCCTGGAAATAGCCCTTACCCAATGAGTGACAAGAGTTGGCAGATAACTGTCCCATCCCTCAGCCCTCGGGTGGGATAACTCGGAAGTGGTGCGTGCTCCACGCTGACTCCCAGGGCTCCCCCGGGGACTGAGCCCCAGCTGACCTCAGTGGTAACAGACTTGATGACACAGCTGTTGCTGGCTGCCGTCCCCTCCCTGTCTGTGTCCCCTCTTTCCCATTGGTACTCCCTGAGACCACCTCCCAAGTAAACAGCTTACACAGGAGCTCTTGTCTCAGCCTCTGCATCTGGGAGAACACAAAGTAAGACACTGGAAAACGTTAGGTTTCAGCTAATTTTCCATGCCTAAAAAACCCACTTTTTCTTTCTGATTGCCTTCAATACAGCAAGTGGAGTAGGGGTCGGCGGGGGGCCGGTCCAGAAACTGCTAGGCTTTCCAGTGGTCTGTTTTCCACAGGGGTTACCCCAACTGGATAGAACTTCTCAAAGCAGTGGAAACGTTGTAATTAACATGTGAAATCCTTACTTCTGATGTTATTAAATTTGTTACGCTGATACAGTGCAGAGCATATTGAAAAGGCAAATTAAAACGTTATGTGTTAATAAGCCTGCATTAAATTGGGCTCTGAGAACCCGGGAAGTGGAGCTGGTCCCACGTGGATGCTGTGTGGGGTGTTTGTGGAGTCTTTTGCTCCCCTGGAAGCTGCTGCCACCGAAATTACTCAAGGAGACGCCGGATCTGAAGAGGAAGCTCCCCAGTCTGAAAGGAGAGGCTCTGAGTGTGTGTCTGTTGAGTGGATGTTTGGAGGTGGGTTTCTTTACACTTTGGTCCCCCGATAGAAGCGTGGAGAAAGGAAGGGGAATTAAGAAAGCTCTTGAAAGGAATGGAAAAACCCCACGCTCAGCAGAGTAAGCCCTAGGAGCTGAGCCTGGAACATGAGGGTTCCCCTCCCGCCAGCTCTTGGTGACTGGTGTCCCAAGCTTGGAGGACTCGAGCGAAAAAGCCGCGTCCAGGATGGGGTTGTGCTGTTCCTGACCCTTGGAAAGGACGTGGTGGTGAAACCCTGAGCCAGAGGAAGCCAGGAAACCACTCTCTCCACGTGAGGTTGCCCAGGGTTCCTATGGCTTTGGGAAGCACTCCCTATTTCTTGGCCTTCCGAACACTGCTGTCTCCCGTGGTCTCCTCCCGCCTCTCTGGCGGGTTCTTCTCAGACTCCCGCTCGGCGCCCTCCTCAGTGGTGGTCTTCCCCCGGCCCCGATCTAGCCCTCTCCTCTTTTGACGCTACATATTCTTCTTGGGTGACCTTTTCCACTCCTGAAGTTTCTTCTTTCACCTCCTCCTCTGCTGAGGATTCCAGATCTCTCTCCACCATCCAGATGTCCCCCTAAAACTTTACGCCTAGTGTACGTGGGCCCCTTCCACCCAGGACCTCCAAGCTCAACGTCGCCCAGATGGAGACTACCTTCTTCCCCCGTGACAGCTCCTTGCCTTGTGTCTCTTCTGTCCTAATAGCCATGCTTGAATCCAGAGGACCATCCTGATGCTGCATTAGGTGTCTGTCGCTGTGTAACAAAGCACCCTAAAACATATTCTGTGGGGCAGGAATCTGTGAGTGGCTTCACTGGGTGGCTCTGCATCAAGACCTTTCGTGAGGTACAGTCAGGATGTGGGACAGGCCTGCAGTCACCTGAAGGCTTGACTGGGGCTGGAGGATTGGCTGCCAGGGTGGCTCACTCACATGGCTGTTGGCAGGAGGCCTCAGTTCCTCACTGTGTGGACCTCTCCAGAAGCCTGCTTGAGTGTCCTCACGACATGGCACCTGGCTTCCCCAAGAGCCAGCGATCCAAGAGAGAGAGCAAGGAGAAAGCTGGGATGCCTTTTATGACCTAGATGCACACCACCTTACGATATGCATCAGAATCGAGCCGCCAAGGGCAGCCCACACTCCAGGGGAGGGGGTTAGCCTCCCTTTTGGAGAGAGGAGTGTCAAAAGGTTGAGGCACATGTTTTAAAACTGCCACAGATGCTTCCCTGCCACATCTGACCAGCCTCAAATTCTATTGGCTAGCATGCTTTTTAAAAAATTATAAAAGTTATACAGGTTTACTGCAAACAATTTAGAAAACATAGAAAAGTAGAAAGTAGGGGAAAACACTCCAATCCTACCACCTGAATAACTGCTATTTACAATCTGGGGCATTTCCATCCAGGCTTTTTTCTGTGTGTAGTTGTATTACTCAGGTCAGGGAACCCAGCAAGTGCTGGGGCCGTGGGAGAGGGGCCGCCAGGAGCTGTGGCCTTAAGTTGAGGGAAGCAGCCACTGCCAGAGCCATGGAGAGGCAATGGGAGCCAGAGAAATTAGTACCCTGGCCTCTCTCTCCTCCTGCCCTCTCCTCTCCTCTGGTGCCTCCCATTGGTTGAACCTCTGAAATCAGAGGGTAGAGGAGCCTTAGGGATGCAGTCTGTTGTAGTGAGAGCAGGATGTAGAGGGACAAGAGTGAAGAGTGTGGGTAGAGGGGGCAGATGGAGAGTCAATGCAAGTTAGATACGTACATTTTAAACAAATTGGGGCTATAGTTTTGTATGGTTTTCAATTCTTTTTGTTTTAAATTCAACTTAAATTGTATATTATAGGAATTTTTCCAAGTCACTAAATATTCTTCAAAATCATGATATTTAATGGCTGTGGGACATTTCAAGGACTGACACTTACTGACTTCCCCTCTGGCTTCTCCCCTCTTCTCCACATCATGGCCTCCATCTGGGGCCCTGCAGCTGCCTGCTGACTTGTTTTCCCATCTGTGGCTTCCCCTCAATCAATCCATTCTCCACCAATCTCTGGAAGGATCGTCCTGTGACACAGGTCTTGTCACATGATTTTCTTGCTAAAGACCCCTCAATGACTCCCCACCGTTCTTAGGATGGACCCCAGACTCTTCCATGTGTCTGGCAGGGGCCTTCAGGCTCTGGCACCTCCACTTCTCCAGATGCAGCCCCAGCCCCTCCCCGCAGGTATCAAAGGATCCAGCTGCACTGGTCTTTGCTGGTGGGAAGCAGTGTAGCGTAGTGGTTAGTGCTTGGGCAGGGGAGTTGGGCTGCCTGGATTCAAATCTCAGCTCTCCTACTTGCCAGCTCTCTGACTTTGCACAAGCTCCCCAGCTGGAAAACAAGGGTAATGACATGTCTTAGTGGGGGCTCAGTGAGTTAACACACGAAGAAAGTTTAGAATGGTCCTTGGAGCCCTTAAGTGCTCAATATGTCTGTAAGATGTTATCCTCGTCCCCCTCATTGTTATTATTCCCTGAACACACTGGAGCAGCTCTAAACATGGCCTTCTCTCAAGAGCCAGTGTCCACGGCCCCTCCCCTTGAATCTGGGTGAGCTTGTTGCTGCTTCAACCAACAGAGTGCCGTGGGGTGATGCCTTGTGACTGCTGAAGCCGGCTTCTAAAAGGCGGGGCAGCTTGCGTCTTTTCCACTGGACCACTCATTATTGGAGCCCTGGCTTCCAGTCCACCCAGCCTGAGGCTGCCATGGCGTGAGGAAGCCCGAGCCGCACAGACAGGCCCCGGGCGACACTGGCCGGCAGCCCTAGGCTTTGAGTCGCCCTGGTCCAGCGCCAGGCATGCCAGTAAGTGAGACTTCAGACGATCTCAGCCCCCACTTGGAGTTGCTCCAGCTTCAAGTTTTCTAGCTAAAGGCCCCATACACTGAGGATCAGAGACGAGCTGTCCATATTCCGCCCTATTGGCATTCCTGACCTGCAGAGTCTGAACGAAATAAGACAGTGGTTTGAACTTTTAAATTTTGTAATTTGAAACACAGCAGTAGATAACTGACGTACACACGATGCCCTTCTTCTTTTTCTCCCCTTGGCAAACTCCTGCACATGCTTCAAGAACTGGGAAAATGTCGCCTCCTCATCAGCGAAGCCTTCTCGGATTCCCCTGGCCCTGGTGGCATCTTCTGTGTGCCTCAGATGGTCCTACCCTCACTGAGTGGATCTGTTTGCTCAACGTCTCTCCTCCAAGACCAGCTGTCCTGAGGGGGGAACGTCCCCTGAGCCCAGGCGTCCTGAGGGGGGAACATCCCCTGAGCCCAGGCGTCCTGAGGGGGGAACGTCCCCTGAGCCCAGGCGTCCTGAGGGAGAACGTCCCCTGAGCCCAGGAGTCCTGAGGGGGGAACGTCCCCTGAGCCCAGGCGTCCTGAGGGGGGAACTTGGGTCCACCTTTATCTCCCTGGGTCTGGTCAGAGGTGCACAGCGTAGAAGCTTCGATTTGCTGAATAAATGAATGAGGTCAGAGCCGTTTCTCTTCGGTAGCCAGCCTATGACGGAACTATCTACAAGTATTTGCATAATTTCCATATCATGGGACTAGCTAGATAACAGTAAGGTGAAGAATAATTCTCACTTATTCAAATGCTATAAACTCACCTGAGGGGCTTAAAAATGTCCTGCCACGGGCTCATCCCAGGCCCGCCGAGTCACCTCTGTGCAGGGGCAGCCCGGGCACTGGCGCTTTGCAAATTCTTGCCAGGTGATGCTAACGTGAGTCAAGGTGGAGGACCACTGCCACTTAACTGTGACGACAACATTAATGAAGATGCGGGCTAATGCTTTCTGAGTACTTACAGCGTGCACGGAGTTGGCCTATGGTTGTTCATGAGTTAGCTCCTTTAATCTACACCACCACCCTATGAGGGGAAACCATAACCATCTCCCACCCTTTAACAGCTTCATTGAGGTGTAACTGACATCCAATAAGCTACACCTTTCAAAGTATACAATTTAATGTTTTGACATATGCGCGTTGTGCATAAATATACACACACATATATCTGTCAACACAATCAGCACAATCAAGACAGTGAACACATCCATTACCCCCAAAAGTTTCCTTGTGTGCCCTTGTAAGTCCTCCCTCCTGCCCCTCCCTAGCTCCTTCTGTCCGCAAGTAACCGCTGATCTGCTGTCACCGTAAATTAGTTCTCATTTTCTAGAATGTCATATAAACAAAATCACACAGTATGTACTTTTTTGGTCTGGTTTCATTCTCTCATAATAACTCTGAGATTCTTCTACCTTTCTGTGTGTGTCGATAGTCACGTCTTTTCATTGCTGAGTAGTATAACGTTGCATAGAGGCACCACATCATCCCTCATTTCATTTGTTTGTTTATTTATAATTGATTTATAACCATCCCCCATTTTAAAAATGAAGTAAAATCGATTATAACCATCCCCAGGTTCAAAAAAATGAAATGACGTGCCCAAGGTCACTTGGCTGGTAAGTGGTGAACTTGAACCCATGTGGTTGCACCCAGGGTCAACTCATCTAATGCCACCTGTGCCTTCTCTCTAACTGGGCCACAGTGCCCTTCCCTGTGGTAGGCGGAGTAACGTCCACCCCCAAAGGTGTCTATGTGCAACCCCTGCAATCTGAGAATGTGATATGTAAGGTGGCAAGGGGGAGTTAAGGTTGTAGATGGAATTAAGGCTGCCATCAGCCGACTTTAAGATAAAGAGATTATCCTTGGTCATCCTGGTGGGTCCAGTGTAATCATGAGGGTCCTTCAAAGTGCAAGAGGGAGGCAGGAGAGGAGGTTGGAGGCAGATATTTGAAGATGCTATGCTGGTGGATTTGAAGATGGAGGAAGGGGCCATGAGTCAAGGAGCAGAGGTGGCCTTTACAAACTGGAAAAGACAAGGAAATGGACTCCCCTAGAGCCTCCAGAAGGAGCACGGCCCTGTCAGTCCCTTGATTTTACCCCAGTGGTGCCCATTTCAGACCTCTGACCTCTGGATCTGCAAGATAATACATTTGTGTTGTTTTAAGTCACTAAGTTGGTGGTAATTTGTTACAGCAAATAGGAAATCAATATAATGACGTTGGCCAAGTCCTTCTGGAAGTTGTGTCTGAGCCCCAGGAGGGCAGCCAGGGGCTGTAGAGCGTCCAGGGGCAGTTGGGGCAGACCAAGCCTAACAGAGGATGTTCGCACCCCCAGACCCCTGTCCCCAGCTCAGCCCCAGGCTCTGGCTGAAATATTCTCAAGGTCACCGTGGGGCGGCTGGGAGCTGGGGGTTCCTGGAACTCAGAGACGTCTGGGCAGAGCAAGTCATTCCCCAGTTCTTTGCAGGCCAAGGGTGAACATGAGAGGCAGCCATTCTCCACCAGCTAAGCCAGACAGACCCAAGCCCTAGCTGCAGAGGGTGCTGGGAGTGTGGGCACGCTGGCCCAGGGTCAGCCATCCAGGGAGTGCTCATAAAACAGAGATGTGCAAAGCCCTTGGAGAAGGAGGGGCTGGTGGGAGCCTGCAGGAGCTGACAGCGGGCGAGCGAGAGCATGCCTAGCGCTCCAGCATTCTAGGTGAGAACAGCAAGCACTAGCCTGGCCACCAGGAAGGAGGCCAGGGGCAGCATAAGGTCAGGAAGGAGCT
This sequence comes from Equus caballus, assembly GCF_041296265.1. NCBI lineage: Eukaryota > Metazoa > Chordata > Mammalia > Perissodactyla > Equidae > Equus > Equus caballus. Next base: position 2,939,864 of record NC_091686.1, on the reverse strand, counting down.
GGACTTTCCTAACCACGTTTAAGCTGGGGACTGATACGACCAGATTTATGCGTGAGAAGGTCCCTCTGGCTGTTTTGCGGTCTGACTGGAGGGGAATTGTAGTATAAGTTGAGAGCAATGGTGGCTGGCACAAGAGTGGCGGCAGTGAGCTAGAGAGGAGGGGGCATCTTTGGGAGAAGAGCGGGCAAGTGGCAGCCGGGAGGAAGCCCCCTTACCACAGGATGAGCCCAGACCTGGTCATGCTGGTGCCTTTAGGATTTGTCTCCCAAAGACGTGAAGACCAGCGCCCGGCTGCGGTCAGCACACATTCCAGGCCTGGCAAAAACCCAGCCAAGTGTCAGGCCAAAATAAAACAAACGCTGAGAAGCCCAGAATCCCTGAATGAGTTTAAGGGATCTTTTGATGGTCCCTGTTTCTTGGCAGGCAGAATTCCTGTGGAAGTTGAAGAAAGCCTTCCTGAGGCAGCGCGGGAGCTGGAGGCAGCTTCCTGACTCTATGAGCGTGTTCTTGGTCCACGAGCCACCTGGGCAGAAGGTAAGAGGATGGTGGGCTGTCCAGGTGGTAACTGGGGCCCAGCTGCCCTGTCTGGCCCCGGAGATGAGGCCTCTATCTATCTATGGGGGCAAGTTCTGGGGAGACTGACCCCGCGGTGCTGAGGCACGAATTCTCATGTGAGGGACGGAACGTGTGAACGCCTGGGTGGGGGGACCCTACCCTGCAGGCTCTGTCCTCAAGGAGGCAGCCCTACATGGCGTTCAGGGCCCAATCCTGCCCTGGCCCTCCTCCCGATGACCGGGGAGCTGGCAGCCAGGCCTGCAGGGTCAGGGGCATCTGGGTAGGCACTGCCTCTCCTCCAGACTGTTCCTTCTCTGTCCCTGCCATGGTGACAGGCAACCACACCTCCCACTATTAGGGGCTGGATTGTGTCTCCTTATTTCCGTATGTTGGAGTCCTAACCCCCAGTACCTTAGAATGGGGCTGTGTTTGGAGATGAGGTGCTCCCAGAGGCAACCAAGTCAAAATGAGGTCACTAATCTGGGCTCTAATCCGATGAGACTGGGATCCTTATAAGAAAAGGACGTTTGGACACAGACGTGCCCAGAGGGAAGATGAGGGGAAGATAGCCATCTACAATCCAAGGAGAGAGGCCTCAGAAGAAACCAGCCCCGCCCACACCCTGACCTCAGGCTCCAGCCTTGAGAGCCGGGAGAGAAGACATTCCTGTTGTTTCAACCGGGCGGTCTGTGGGGCTTTGTTACCGCAGCCCCAGCAAACCGGTGACCACCAGCACCAACAGCAGCCAACGCGAAGTCTGAGCTTCCTGCGCACCGGGATGGTGCCAGCCTGAGCCACGTGCCCTCACTCTTAGTCCTCACGAACCCTGGAAGGTGGGGATCAAGGACCTTGCTGAATCAGCCTGGCTCTGTCACCTACCAGCTGTGTCATCTCAGTAAATCACTTGACCTCTCTGGGCCTTTGTTTCCTCATCTGTCCACTGGCGCTGGAATAATCCCCACATCCCAGGGTGATTTTAAGGAATGATTTAAAATACAGAAGGGGTTTGGACCAGTTCCTGGAACAGTTAGTGTTCACTAAATGTTGGCTGTTACTATTCTTCTCATTTTACACATATGAAAATGGAGGTTCTGAGAGGTTAAGTAACTTGTGCAAGGTCACACAGCAAGTGGTGGGGCCTGGATTTGAATACAAGCAACCTCCTCTTTGCTGCCTCCTCCCTCCCTATCCCTCTATTGCCCAGAGCACACAGCGGCCCCTGTGACTCAGCCTGTCTGTCTGGGGTTTGCCTCCCCTGTCACACTGAGCTTCTCTTTGGGGCTGCGCCTTGTCTCATGTGCTGGAGCATCCCAGATTCTGCACATGGGGCTCTGTGGATACTTGTTGAGGAACCAGGCTCAAGTTACTCTCAGCCTAGGGTCGTCTCCAGCTCTTCCCTGGCTGTTCCTTTCCTCCTCTAGCCCTCACTGCAGCCCTGTGCAGTCGGCAGGGCAGGCAAAGTGAGGTTCAGAGAGGTGAGCAACTTTCTCAGGGACACACAGCGGGGGCAGCAGGACAGGGAGGAGAGCCCTGCTCTTCCCACAGGCCCAGGTCCCATCCTCTGGTGCATGACATGAGGCAGCCCCAGAGGAGATGGGACTGTGCCTGGGGTCCTGGGAGGGGACCAGAGCCTCTTGACCATGAGTGGTCTGCTGTCCTGGGCAGAGGCCTGGACCAGCGCCCCTAAGTGGTGCCTCAGCATTGCTTCTGCCGCGGGAACAGCTGGGCGTACCTGCAAACGGCTCCCTGAGCACAGAGCCCAACACGGTGAGGAGGGCTGTGAGGGACGTCTTGGGGGAACTGCGGCCCTCGCTGGAGAGACTCATATCCGGAAACTTAAGAGGTGTCCTGGCCCTACTTCCTCACCTGGTAGCGGGTGGTCCAGCCCACGTTTCCCGCGTCTGCAGGCCCTACTTGCAGCCTCTGCTCAGCCTGCGGTTACGGTGGACTGCTTAGAGGCCCCACGCCAGGCTTCCACCCGCTAAGGCCCACGAGGTGGGGATGGGGTTCCGTAGACCGCAGACTGAAGCAGGCCTGGGGTGCTCCTCGTGTGCCCCTTGCCTCCTCCCTGACACTGGCCTCAGGCATTGAGCTGCTGTCTGTTTTTTCCTTGACAGAGAAGTGGGGACCAAGAAAGCGTTAAGCGGCTCTCAGGCTGACTTGCAAAGATAGAATATTTCACTCCCGGTGACCACCCCTAGATCTCTTTAATCTGCCCGTGCTGGGAGGGGGGTCTCTGGGTCACCTTGCCCGCTGTGTCCCCCATCACAGCACCATCGCCTTTGGCCTGGGCGACCAAGGCAGCATCATCCCTGGTCTTGTCCCTTCCCTGCAGCCTGCATGAGCTGGTCCTTCCCCTCTGAAATCCTTTAAAGTGGTTTGATGAACTGAAGCTTCTTAACGGGCCCTGTGGCCGGCGCAATCTGGCCTCTACCAGCCTCCACATGCATGCTGACTTCACCCCAAACATGCCACTCTCTGTGGGCCCTGCAGCCCTTGGCACATCCTCTCAGCTAGAAACACTTTCCCATCCCCTGCCCTTTCCCCCATCCCCAGCCCATGGCAGACAGACCAACAGATCTCAGCCCTCTTTTCCACTGGGCCCACCTGGAGACCCCATGCCCCAGGCAGCAGTACCAACTGATCACAGATGGCACATGAGATGAAACCCATCTGTCACCCCTGAACAAGCTCAGGTCCCAGGGTTCCTCCCAGCTCTCACCTTCTGCTTTCTAGGACTGTTCCAGCCTCAGCTTGCCCTTCTGTAGGATGGGAGAGGAGACCCCACCCACTGCCTCATTTGAAGGGTCTGAAAGCGTGAATCAGACTGCCTGTCTTCACTGGGGCATCTGTTTTCTCAGAGTCTGCCTCAGGTCGCACCCCAGGAGATTTCCTTCTACCTGTGGATGTCCACTCTGACCCCTGACAGCTCCCAACAGGTAGCTGAATCCAGGTCATAACATGCCCACCTGTAATTATCGGTATATCTAAATATCTATGTAGCTGCTGCCATTTGCTGGAGCCTCTCTATTCACTGAGTTCCACTTTCCTCCTGCAAGATTCTGAAGCAGGAAACTGGGCACCTGGCAGTGGAGGCCGAGGGGCTTGCTGGGAGCAGGGCCTCCACAGGCTGACATACAGATGCACACTCCGGCTTCCCAGCGGTGGGGGTGGGGGGGGGTGGGGGGGGGTGGGGTCTCTTCCACGTGCAGGGTGGGCTCCTTTAAAATGACTCAGAGGCAGTTGTGTAGGGTCAGGGATGAGCGCAGACTGAGAGCCGGGAGGCCTGGTTTCTTTCCTAGTCCTGTCTCTTGAACCTGACCCGTGGGTATCTGGACAAACCTCTGGCCCCCTCTTACGTCACTTTCCCATCTGTGCAATGAGTGAGGTCAGGAAGGGAACATAAGCCAGTGTGGTGGAGTGGGGGCGCCCCAGTGAACTGCTGGCTCGTGCCAGGCCTAAGCACCTCCACATTGTCCCTCTGCTCCACCCAACTCAGTGGCTGCCTTGTGTAAATGCATCCTGCGTTATCTGATTCTCCAACTGCTGAAGAAAAAGTCAGAAGTCTGGATTTTAGTGAGAAACTTCCTGATTTTTACCTGCTAGCAATGAATTCAAAATTTCATAAAACACTGTGGGGCCGAAGAAAACATGCCAGTGTGCCAGACTGGGCCCTGGGGGCCCTGCTTGCTAACATTGGACTGGAAATCCCTGACATTTAGTGTGTGGTTCTCATTCTGGCTACACACTGGGATCACCTGGGGATTAGAAAAAAGCTGACCCCCACTCCTCCCTGAGACTCTGACTTAAGGTCTGGGCGTGGGGCATCTTGGTGAGCACCAGGCACCAGATGTGGGCTGAATCCTGGTGGACCGGCTGGGTGATCTGGGTAAGTATGTCACATCGCGGAGTCAGTGGGGCTGTGGGCAGGGTGGGGAGGAGTCATTTATGTCAAGGGCTTGGCACATAAGGGGTGTTCAGTGTCTTAATGGTGAAAAAGGAATTGTAGCTGCTTTTGACTCAATACCTTGAATCTGGCCTTGGAAGACAAGCCTATTTGCTTTCAGGACTGAGGGCTAGGGGACAGGGCTCCCAGCTCCACCTCTGGCCAGCTGTGGAGTTTGGAAAGAGGTCTCCTAAGCCCAGCATCAGCTACTTCCTTTAACAATGCAGTGGCCAGGGCTCTCTTTCCATCGTGAATGGGCAAAATTCACCCCAGACTTATTCAAGGCTGGAGCATGACTCAGCTCAGAGCCTCAGTGTGTATGAAGCACTGACGTGGCCCCAGGGAATCCTCATGCGGCCTTAGAGGGTGGGGATAATCAGCCCATTTGACTGATGAGAAAACTGAAGGTCAGCTGGTGTGACTCCCTCAGGGAGACGCGGGCTGGGAGGAGCAGAGCTAGATGGGAACCCAGGACCCAAAGGTATCTGGCTCCCAAATTAGGGTGGGAGATGCCTTCAGTGGCTGGGCAGCCTGGGCAAGCGGCAGAGAGAAGGGCCTGCTTCACAGTCAGCGTGCGCCGGGAGTCCAGATTCTCTCCCCTCCGAACTCTGATCTGGCTCTTCTGACTCTTCGACTCCGTGTTCGCGCAAACGAAAGAGCTCAGACTCCAGCTGAAGGGGCTCGTATCAAATTAAAAAAAAATTGTACACAAGTACGCTGGCCAGTGAGGGCTCAGGGGTCCCCAGCTGGGAGCACTTGTAGCCCCAATGAACCGACCCTCCCTTGGGTTCCCCACTTCCAAGAAGGAGAGAGGAACCTGGGGCCTGCAGAGTCACTGCCCAAGGCCGGCAGCCACCCTGAGGGACAGGCACAGGTCTGTGGCTCTGGTCAGAAGGACCCTGGGCAGCTGTCCCACTCCTCCCCCACCAGGCCACACCCTGACCTCTGCCCTCCCTGGCCCAGCCCCTCCTGGAACCCCCTGGCCGGCCCCCAGCCCTCTAGATCTGGGTCCAGCTTCCCTGGCCCGGTCCTTCCCCACTTGTCAGCTGGGCGGCCCCTCAGTGAGGGTCCAGGACCCTGATCTCCCACCCCCTCCCCTGCGACCTCTACCCACCCTGGGTCCCCTGGCCCATGCCAGCTCTTCCAGCTCTGGGGCTCCCCCTCCTGTCCTCTCTCCTCTCCTTTCTCCTCCTGCCGCACCCTCTCCTCCTGCCCCTGCCCCCTCCCCTGCTGGCCGGCCCTACACCGGGGTGTGCAAAGAACCCTGCGGAGTGTGTCGGCCTGGGTGTGCAGGACAGGGCTCGGTGTTCACGTCTGTCTCTGTGGCTCACAGTCGTCGTGGCTGTGTTTAGACCTACCTGGGGTGTTTTAATGTGCACATGTGTGTGTTTCTGCATCCAACTGTGTTTATACACCGGTGTATAATTTTTTGTGCACACACAGTCAGTGACGCTTGGGGAAACTTTTCTGAAAATCCTGGGCTGGTAGTTTAAATATAAAAAGGCTTTGTTTAATGCCAGAACATTTTCCCCATGCTCTGGGAGTCGAGGATCGCTTACCTGCCTCCTCCTCCCCCTTAAAGACCTGGAGGCCAAGGCTTTCTTTGGAGGGGAGATAGACTGAAGTTTTCTTGCGATGAGGAAAAGGTTCTTTTCCCAGTCCACCACATCCCCCAACCTCCCATATCCCTCTCCCAAAAGGGCTTTCTGGGGCCCCACAAGCTCCCCAGTCTGTCTCTCTTCTGGGGCTATGTAACTCTGAATATTATGCCCTCAAAAAGCTGGGAGTGCTAAAATGATGCCAACATGATTCTGGCCGAGGAACCCAGGTTGAAATGTGGCCAGCACGCGGGGAAGGCTGAGGAGCAGTGTGGCTGGAGGGTGTTTGCAGGGGAAGAGGGCAACGCAAAGAGATTGAGAGCAGGGGAGCACAGTGAGGGCCTCAAGGTGAGGGCACTCCGCCAAGTGGGGTGAGGACATCGTCTCCCAAGGTTGTTTGGAGTTTAATTCCTTTACTGTACATTTGGTGGCCACACCTGTCCAGCGCACAGTGGGTACCAAACAAAGACAGCATTTATTTATTTATTTATTTATTGAGTTAATGATAGGTTACAATCTTGTGAAATTTCAGTCGTACATTAATGTTTGTCATTCGTGTTGTAGGTGCACCACTTCACCCTTTGTGCCCACTCCCCACCCCACCTTTCCCCTGGTAGCCACTAATCTGTTCTCCTTGTCCACATTTTTAAATTCCTCATATGAGTGGAGTCATACAGAGATTATCCTTCTCTAACTGGCTTATTTCACTTAACATAATTCCCTCAAGGTCCATCCATGTTGTTGCAAATAGGATGATTTTGTTCTGTTTTGCAGCTGAGTAGTATTCCATTGTATATATATATCACATCTTCTTTATCCATTCGTCTGTTGATGGGCACTTAGGTTGCTGCCATGTCTTGACTATTGTAAATAATGCTGCAATCAACATTGGAGTGCATAAGACTTTTGGAATTGCTGACTTCAAGCTCTTTGGATAGATACCCAGTAGTGGAATGGCTGGATCGTATGGTAGTTCTATTTTTAATTTTTTGAGGAATCTCCATACTGTTTTCCATAGTGGCTGCACCAGTTTGCATTCCCACCAGCAGTGTATGAGGCTTCCTTTTTCTCCACAACCTCTCCAACATTTGTTACTATTAGTTTTAGATATTTTTGTCATTCTAATGGGTGTGAGGTGATATCTTAGTGTAGTTTTGATTTGCATTTCCCTGACGATCAGCGATGATGAGCATCTTTTCATGTGCCTGTTGGCCATCCCAAAGACAGCTACTTATTAGTTAGTTGCGGTTTTGCAGAAGGAGGTATAGAATGGTGCATAGTGGTGCAGAAGAGCATACACTTCAGATTCTGGATTCATATCCTGACCCCGCAATTGCATAACTTACCTCCTTCTGTGTGCCTCTTTCCTTCTCTGTAAACTGAAGCCAGTAGCGGTGACACAGCTCCCAGGGTTATGATGATGATGAAATGAGTTAATTGACATAAGCACCAGAACACTCCTGGCACAGGTCTGTGCTGTGTAGGTTTCCGTTTTTATTGTCCATCTAACACAGGGGTTGGGACCACCTGTGTTCATATGACCCTCCCTTGAGCTGAGAATGGCTTATACGGTTTTAAATGGTTAGGAGGGAAAAAAAGCAAAGAAGACTAATATTTCAGCATGCATAAAAATTATATGGCATTCAAATTTCAGTGTCCATAAATAAAGTTTTATTGGAACCCAGACACACCCATTCATTTACATACCATGGCTGCCTTCACACTACAGAGGCAGAGTTAAGTAGCTGTGACAATGTTAGCTCCACAAGTGCAGGGATTTTCCCTGTTTGATCATTAGTGTGTCTCTGGTGCCTAGAACAGTGCCTGGAACATAATAGATGCCCCCAAAGTTGCATGAATGAGTTTGACCCCAGGCAATGGTGGGGCTCAGGCTCCAACGTTCCTGAGCTTGGCATAGGGGTCCATAGTGATTTAAACAGCTGTTCCTTTGGAGATCAGAAGGGAGAGTGTGTCCACCCTCAATCCTCAGGGGGAACCAAGGAACCAGACTGGCTGCCTAGAAAATACTGCCGCCCACCTTAGCCTGACTTTGGATAAGGCATCCACGCACGTGGTTCAAGTCGGCTTCTTTCTATTCAGCCAAACCACGTGAGCAGGCCCTGGGGGAGAGGCAACTTGGGGTCATTGCTGGGGGGTCCCCATCCCTCCCCTTCCACTCTGGCCAACTCACAGCAGGAAGCAGCAGGAAGGAGTTTGAGAATGGCTTCCTGAGGAGAAGAACTTGACTTTCCTGGGCCAGGCGCTCCACAGCACAGGGATGGTGGAGGATGGACCTCTTCCAGGGGCAAGAGGAGAGAGGAGACAGGGTAGGCCTGCTGGGGGCACTTATGATGAGGTTCCACTGGGCTTTGCCAAGGGGCTCTTCAGAGCTCCCGGTGAAAGGTGCCGGTGACAGACGACTGGGAGAAATAAACAAATAACCCCAGTGTGAGAACATACATGGGTCCTCCCGTTGGGAGGACATACCAGCCTGCCCAGGTGTCTGGGCCTGAGGGCTGCCTAACGGAGACTCCTAGGGCTGACAGAGGCCCCTTCATTCAGTGTTTCCTGAAGTCCTATTGTGTGCTAGGTGCTGGCGATGTGGCAGGAATAAGACACAGCCCCTCCCAGGTGGAGCCCACAGCAGTCTGGAACACAAATTATTATGACACATTGAGATAAGCCCACAGCCAAAGGGCCCCCCAAATGGTCTGAGGACACAACCAGACATTTCACAGAAGAGGAAACCGAAATAGCCAAAAACACAGGAAAAGAGACTCGATATGGCTCCTGGTCCAGAAAAATGCAAATCAGAGCCATGTGAAATGCCTCTTTATGCTCATCAGATGAGCAAAAACAAAAATGGATGAAGTCACTTGGTTCTGGTTGGTGAGGGGCAGAGGGAAGGCAGTCTTATATGTAGTTGGTGGAAATATGAATTGTTACGGCCTTGATGGAAAAGAAATTTGGCAATATATGTTAAAATACAAACGAACAAAACAAAAATAGCCTTTGTCCAGCAACCACACTCCCGAGACCCCAGGACTTAAGGATACTACAAGGATACTTACTAGAATGTTTTCTGAAGTGCTAAAAACCTGGAAACATTTACCTCCAAGGTGAAAGGTTAAATTGTGACACATCCATACATATGTACTATGTGGCCACGAAAAAAATGAGTTGGCGTTCTTCCAGGTACCCTGAGGGCTTCCATGATAGATGGTCAAGAGAGGAAAGTCAGAGGTGGACAAAGGTCCAGTGTCTATTATACGACGCACCTTTCAACACTAATACCAGCCCCGCCCCTTCCCATATAAGTACTTTTTGTTTGTACATGACCTGTGAGCATAGTGAATCCTTCTGGAAGGCTACACACTGGACGGCCAGCCTTGGAAGTGGGTATTGCAAAGGGCGTGGAGAATTACGGGGAAGCCAACTTGGTCTCCAGCAAAACTGGGAAAGCATGTACTACGTGATTTTGATGGAAAATATGTGACCTGATGTTTTATGTAGGCTAATGCTGGAAATCTGTGAAAGCAAACTTGTACATGGACAATGAAAAGCTGGTGCCACAGACAAAGGAAAACGTTGCTTTAATCTTGGGTGGGTCTGTGGGTAGTTTTCCTTCTGGATTTCTGCAGTTTCAATTATAGTGTTTTTTACATACTGCTTAAAAAATACAGAGAGAAAGGTCATGTAATAGCAACGCTATCCCCAGCTGCTAACTGGGCAATTAATTCTGTCTGGGGGAATGGGAAGTTCGGGGTTTGAACCAAGTCTTTGAAGAGATAAGATGAGACATCCTCCATTATTGAGAAACTGGCTAAAAATTGAGCTGGTCAGGAAGTAAGAACAACTAACTGTCGGCCCACGACACTCATTACCAATTGGGTAAAACTGCATTCTTTCCAGAAAGTAATTTTAATTACTTTACAATAGGTAATTCTTTCCAATAAGTAATAAGTAATAAGTCTGTTCTAGGCTTGTTCTAGGCACTGGGGACACACAAGTTCCCTGTCCACATGGAGTTTATAATCTAGTGGGAAAGATAGGCATTAAAGAAGAACAAATAAATGTGAGATCAAGTAGTGCTATGTCCCTGAAAATAAAATGAGATAATGATGTAAACAGCAACTCAGGCCTGGCACACAGGAAGTGGTGGGTGCCTCACCTTGGCCAGTGCAGTCATGGTGGTCAAGATAAGGAGTTGGCGAAAGAGGCTGGCTCTTTCTAACTGACTTTGAAACTGGTGGGGCGGCTGGAGCTGCTGGCAGCTGTACTGTCACCGTGTGGAGTCTGAGAAGGAAGCCATCATGCAGGAGAGAAGGCAGAGTGGTGCAGAGACTGTGTCCCTGGTGATGTTCTTCAAATACCCGCATCCTGTCATGCCTGAAGCTGGAGATACACCCTTTTTTAAGTTAGTTTTTGTGCTTTTTTTTTTGCAGGGGAAGATTCACCCTGAGCTAACATCTGTTGCCAATCTTCCTCCTTTTTTTCTCCCCCACCAAAGCCCCAGTACATAGCTGTGTATAGCTGTAATTTCTTCTAGATCTTCTAAGTGAGCTGCCACCACAGCACGGCTACTGACAGACAAGTGGTGTGGTTCTGCACCCGGGACCCGAACCCGGGCCACCGAAGTGGAGCATGCAGAACTTTAACCGCTAGGCCATTAGAGCTGGCTCTAAGGTAGATTTTTAAAAAATCCCTTGCAACAGAAAACTTCCCAAGTTGTTGCTGTTGTTGTCACTATCATTCCACTGCTGCTACTCTGCGACGTTGCTGAAAGCCCCAGTGAGGCCAAGGACCTGCCAAAGAGAAGATCCAGCACTTCTGGCTTTAGAGTCCCCAAACCCTGGGATTAGCTTAACAGATAGGTTTGCATGAGGAAGGTCCCAAAAAGGTGTGTGTGTTTCTGGGTGTTGTAGTCATCTAACAGGAGAGCCACAGTCCAACCCCCAGCCCTGTGGACATCCTGCCACGGCGGGTGCGTCTTTCAGCTCGCCTAGACATACAAACCTATCTGACATACAGCCTGTCATTCCCCAGGGCACCCACCCGTGCTCACCCCCTCCCGACTCCCAGATGCCCTGCTGACGGCACTGCTCGTTCCGTGCATCCTGAGGCCCCTGTGGGCGGGCAGGGCAGCCGACCACCTGGCCCTGCAGCCCTCTTCCCTGGAGGTTGGGCACAGCCTGGCCCCTTCCCTCCTGCCGGAAGCTTTGGTCTCCCAGCCCCCTCCCTCTAAAGGTACCCCTTCCTTTCTACACCCACTGTTCTGAGGAAAGCGGTAGGTAAGCAGGGAGGCAGGCCCAGGGAAGAGACAGGCCAGAGTCTTTGGTCTTGAGTGGGTCATTTCTTGAGCTTCAGATTGCACCCCTCTGAAATGGGACCTTTGCTACCTCCCCCACCTGTTCACAGGGCCCTTCCCCCAGGGTCAGATGGCCATGAGGGACTGTTTGAGAGCCCATATTTCAGTTAAGGTCCCTGGATCTTCTGGCCTGAAGTGTGAACACCTGAACACTGGGGGCTGGGCCCTTGCCCCTGTAGCAGCACTTTTAAATAGGAGGGGCTTAGATCTAGTTGGAGAAGGTAGAGGGTACCTAAGAGATTTGACTTGAAGCTACATTGGAGTAAGACTGAGAAAACATCAATTGTTCATCCCAAAGAAAGCCCCCCACCCTTCAAATGTGGTAAAATTTTAACACATATTGGGGCATATGGATATCTGCTATATTATTTTCTGCTTGTTTGAAACCTTCCCTAATTAAAAATTAAAACAAAAGAATTTGAGAGTGGAAGGAGATGTCGGGGAAGGATATCCCTCGGCACCATTGTCTGTGGTTCCCAGGTCCCATCTTTATCTAACTATCTAAGCATCTATCCATCTAAGATCAATACGCCAGTGCCATGCTTCAGGCAGGATGTAGAAACTGAAGTTAACTGACTGGGCAGGTGAAAAATCTCCAGCTCTGAGGGGAGATCTGCCTTGATTTCAACCCTGGCTCCATCCTTTCTGGCACTGTGACTTTGGGCCAGCGAGTGATACAGCCTCTCTGAGCCTCTGTTTTCTCATCTGTAAAATGGAGATAATAACAGCATATGGGCTTCAACTCAGATGAGGTAAGAAGAGCTCTCTGCAGGATATCAAGCTGGCCTTCAGGGTGAGGCTCTGGGGAGAAAGCTGTGGAGAGGAGGGAGCTTGTCTCTCCCCTAGGCCGAGGGGAGCATGGTTCTGCACCCCCACCCCTTAGAAGGAAGGCAAAGTTCATGGGGGATTGGAGGGCAGAGGAGGAGGGGGAGGAGAAATGTTTGTTTTCGGGTCTGTTGGCTTTCTGAAGGTGGGTTGGCGCCCCACGGGAGGCCGCCTCCCCATGGGCCATGGCGGGGAGCCTCGTTCGTTCCGCCCGGGCTGTGGCATGTGGGAGCTCAGCGCTGCGAGGGCACCTGCCTGCGGCAGCCAGGCTGCTGCACCCCCACCCGGCACTCGCAGGCCGCCCCCGTGTGCTGAGCGATCGCTGGGGGAGCTGGCAGGGGTGGGGCCCGGGACAAGGGCTCCCTCTTGCTGGTGCACCACCCCTGCCTCCCTGGTACTGCGGGCAGGCAGGAGGGGACCCGGGCTCTTCAGAGAAAGATCCAGACCCACCAGGCGGGAAAGGTGTCAAACTGTTGGCCTGGGACCCAATCTCACTAAAAAAAATAACTAAAATACTTAAACTGGTTGTCAACATTTAAAAGACAAGGGCAGACAGAGCTGCACAGTAGCATCCCAACTCTTTGCACGCGTGCTCACCTTGGGCTCTCCAGTTTCTGGCCTCATCCTCCTGGTCGGCTTCCTTCTGAAGACAACCAAGTTTGTGAGTCTTGCTTACTCCTACTGGGAGAACTGGGAGCTGGGGTGCGCTAGATCACCCAGGGGCATCAGTCCCTCCCCACCTTGACTGGAAGTTCCAGCAGGCCAAGGACCTTTCTGCCTTGCCCAGCTGGGTCTCAGCATCTGGCCCAGTGCCTGTCACAGAGTCCCAAATAAATATTTGTTGGGTGAAGAAAACAGATCCTTACACTGACAGATAGTAAGAGGTAACTTTCCGCGTGCTTTACATATTGGCTCATTTAATCCTCCCAACATCCCCACAAGGTTGGTATCAGCATGTCTCCATTTTCACAGATGAGGAAACAGAGGCACAGAGAAATGAACTAACTCGCTGAGGGGCAGGGGAGCTGAGTACAAAGCAGGTGTCTGCTTTCAGGTCGTCCCCTGCTGGCCTTACCCATCACTAAAGGGAAGGCATGACCCCACCCCCACCCAGCGACCTCAAAGTGTTAAGGCCCACCCCCCCAATTTCTTTGCTACCTGGTATTGGGATTGGGAGCCTTGGCTCTGCCATTAGTTGGCAGTCTGTTCCCCTTAGACATCGGTTTCCTCATCTTTCCAGCCAGGTGGTTGTACTAGATCCATCTCATAGGGCCGTTCCAGGTCTAAAGCCCTGAATCCCGTGGCCTGTGTAAGGGGGGCCCGAGCTTTCATTTTCTGCCCTTGACAACAGGCTCTCCAGGAGTTCTTGGCTTGGCTGGATGGAGGCTCTGCTCCCAGGGGCAGGAGATTTGGAGTGCTGGCAGAAACTTCCTGAATTGAGTCCTTCCCTCGCTCCTGCTGTGGCCTTGGCTCTGGGCGGGGGCTCCAGGCCCTCTCCCAGTGGGTGCCGGAGGCTGGAGCTGCCTTTGTCTGCCGCAGGAGGCCAGCCAGGCGGCTGCGGCTACAACCGGCCCCTGCCCAGGCCTGGGAGATGGTTTTTTTTCCCTGCGTGCTGCAGCTGGGACCGTTTATAATAGGAAAAAAAGAGAATGACCAGGCCAGCCGGCTGGAAAATAAAGAGACTTAAAAAGAAAAGGGCTAGCTGTTCTTCCCCTGTGGAGGCTTTGGTTAAGCAGAAAGTTTTAGTTCCTTTCTGAAAGGCGTTTGGGCTTTTGAAGTCCCCTGCGGGAGCTCCCTCTGGCCCCTGGGAAGCCAGGCCCTGGCAGGTCCCAATGTGCCCGAGCAGGATGGGGCCGGGCACTCAGGAGGCAGCAGCGGGCCTGGGAAATACTGCACCAGGCTGGGTCCAGTGGGGTCTGAGTCCAGCCCCACTGTGTCGCCGCCCAAGCCGCAACACCTCTCTTTGGCGGTCTCTTGCCTGAATTTCTTCTGCTTCCGCTCACTTTGAACGTCCTGCTGCTGGTTGGGCCAGAGGTTGGGAGTAAACCCACCTCTGCTTCTTCATTTAGTCGGAGAATGAGAAAGATTTCACAAATGAGAAGACTGAGGCAGAGAGAGGGTTTGCCTGAGGCCACCCAGGGAACCTAAACTGATTGAGGGACCGTTGCGTGTGTTTTGCCTATAAATATTAACAGTAGCTAACATTTATCAAGCACTTACAACATGGGAGGACCCAGGTGATGAATCCAGGGAACTGGATAAAAAAGATGATTGTGTCTCAAGTCTCCTCTCAGGGAAGCTGCCTCACCAGCTCTCTTCTCCGCCTTTGCTAGTTCTGGTCCTCGCAAAGGAGCTCTTCTGGTCAGCCCACCCCTCAGCAGGGTCACAGCCATACCCAGCACTGAAAAAGGACCATAGTCAAAACATCACTAGCATTCATCAGGCACCTACTGTGTGCAAAGTGCTGTGTGCCAGGCATGTTACAACATTAGTTCATTTCATGCCCTCCACATCTCATGGAGGCAGGTCAACGGTGACACTATCTTATTGCTCACAACCACCCTCTGCCGTTGGCATTATTCTCCTCATTTTATAAATGAAGTTGCTTTGCCCTGGGATTTGAATCCAGGTCTGTCTGGCTTGGGTTGCTGAGCTCTTTCCATGATACGGGCTTCTCTCTGTGCTACATGGTGGCCCTGTCTATCTAGAGCCTGCTCTGGCTTCTCCGGTCAGCTTGCTTCTCCAGTGACCACCATTCACTGGGCATGAAGTGGGCACCATAGTTTAAGAGGGGTACATATTAAAATCTAGGGCTCTGCCCAGAAATAGCTTCTGTCCTAGTCAGGTGGGCAAAGAGTTTTACCAGTTGGCCTCTGTTGTCCACCAGAAACCCTTCATGTGAAAAAGGTTGATTACACAGAGATGTATTGGGCACCTGCTCTGTATCCCACATAGATTGACCGTTTTTCTCCCAACGCTGTCACTAAGTCCTGAGAGTCCGCAGGGCCCTGGGGATGGAATGGGGAGCAGGTAGTTTCAGCCCCGATGACCCCACTTCCCTCCTTGCTGCCCGTGGGCACTGGGTCCCTAATGATGTGTGTCCAGTGCAGGGACCACACATGCTGACGCTCTTCTGAAATCTCCATGGCATTACTCTTAGGCCTGGGCACCTAGTATGTTCTTATCTCGATGGTAGGGGGTGGGAGGAGAGAAGGCATGTGCACAGGAAACAGCCAAATATGGGATTTTGCAAAATAACCTAAGCGAGTTTGGTCCTCTGCGCTCTCAGGCCCTTTTTGGTAAATACTAGTGGTCACAAAAGAGGCTGGAGGTCAGAAGGGTTTGCTACTACTGCGTACCTCCGTACCAGGTGCCAGTGAAGGCAGGCCTCTAACCAAACCTGCCGTGCACACCGAGAGTCACTAACGCGGGACCCCCTCAAGAACAGAACAGGTCCCACAACCAGTGTTGTCAGCTTAATGAAGTCCCAGCATTCTGTCCTTGCGGGTCATGTGATTACTGCTGGTGTGAGAGGTGCATTCCAAACAAGCCCCCTCCCACTCCTGGGAAGGATTCCGTGTGCTCTGAGAGCACCACGCAGTCAGAAAACATTCGATGGCTGGACACAGGACCCTGAGGGAGCAAGCTGGGGGCGGGGGCATGCCCTAGGGGCACAGGTCCCCCCAGCCTCACTGGACCTACGTTCTCTGTGCAGGCAAGGGAGTGTCTCCAGACCATTTTGCTATACTGTAACTTGAATGCCTTTAATTTCACTGATAAGAGCCCATTTCTAAATCGATCACATTTTTTGATAACCTGTTAGCTGATTAGCAAAACATTGGTGGCTCATTGAGCTACCGATGGCCAAATGCCTTGTGACCAGTTCTGGAGTGGGCCCCTGCCGGATACAACCACTCCCAGTTCAAGCTTAGAGAACTGGGCGTCTACCACATTCATAATACACTGAGTGTTTTTCTTTCAAAGCGAATCACAGACACTGTGAAAGAAGTTCTGTAAGAGAACAAAGCAACAAATGATCCAGAGTCAAGCAACGCCAGGCCTGTGTGCTGCACACGGGCAGCCAGAGGCGGTCCAGGGAGGCTGGTGGGGCCGGGGCCGTGAGTTTCCTGCTTTCTGAGGGCGTGAGTCCAGTGGGACCCTCCCGCCAAGTCGGTTTCTTCGTTGCCTTGTGGGTGTTCTCTGCAAAGACTGCTGACACTTGAAGAATTAAATAATTATAATAATGGTGATAAAATAGAAATGGCTTTCCCAGCTGAACAGAAACTGAAGACAAGGAGTTTCCCACGCCTGAATTATTGTTTTCGGCACTGTCCTCCCCCAGCCCTGGGGACGCAGATGTCTGGACTCTCTGCTGGCCTCTTTGAGTTGTGGTCATGGGGGGCCCTGGAGACCCTTGGGGACTTTCAGGAGCATCTGAAGGGATTTCTCTCGCCGAAAGGCCAGGCTGAGAACTAAGAGGAGAGAAAGGGACTCCCTTCCACCTCGCGTTACTCTGTTCTGAACGCTCAGAAGCTTCGAGTGCAAGCCTTCTGAGGAGCCTCAGGGCTGCAAGAACTGTTGGGGAGGTGGGAAAACGTGGGCGGTGAGTGGCTGCTGGCGAATAATCAAGGTGCCCGGCCATCGCCTGCTGGGCTCAACCAGAGGGCACAGCCACGGCTTCCTCAGTACCCCAGGTCAGGAGCGTCCAGGGAACTCTGGATTCCCCTCAAGGACGGATCATTAAAATAAAATAAAAACGCCAGAGAAAAAGGAACAAGCAAGTCCACTCCAACACAAAACCTTCTCAACAGACCTGAAGCTGCTAGAAAGCTTCTAGAAAGCAGGGGCATGGTGTCTGTCTCAAGGGAACACAGGGGAAGGAGGGGCTTGTCAGCGCAAGAAGAGGATTTGCAGTTGTGTGATTGGCGTCTCTGTCTAGAAAGATGGTCGACCTGGAGGGGTGGTGAAGGTGAGGGGGCAGGGAGAAGGCCTGATAAGGCTGTCAGGCCTCTGGCCTTGCTCTGGGCCACGCAGGCAGCACGTCGATGTGACTCCTCGGGACAGCCCCAGGAGACCCATGCTATCTGTAGTCCCATTTTGCAGATGGGAAAACGGAGGCACAGAGAGTCCCTTGCTGCAGGTTCCCCAGCGAGGTGATGAGGGAGACTGATGGGAAGATGGATCAGACTGGCTCCTAAGCTGGCTACGGTTGTCTCCTTTGGCCTCCTGCTCAGAGCTGACGACTTCCCCTCTGAGTCACCCAGCGCCTTTCCACCTCAGGCCCTTTACACACACTGTTGATGCTGCCAGGCACTCTGTTCTGTACCCGCTTCCCTGGCTCCCTCTTCTCCCTCCTCCAGGCTGTCAGCCAGACCACCACTGTGACTCTCGGTCTTTTGGCCTCATTTACACTATATTTTTCCTTCTCAGGATTGTTCAAAACTGTAACTAAGTAATTATTTATGTGGCCATTTATTAAAAGCCAGCCTCCCCTCTAGAGAACAAGCCCCAGCAGGGGGGGCCTGTGGTCCTTCTTGTTCATTGTTTGACCCTCAGTTTTGGCACACAGTAGGCACACAATCAATGAATAAATGTTGAATAACAAATAAACAAAGGAATGAACTGATTTCCTGGGGGACTGAAGGGGGCGGGGTTAGTCTTCCTCCCCAAATGACCATTCCTTATAGGCTGATGCAAGTTTCCCTGGTAGAGAGTGTGCCTTTCACGTAACAAAACGGTAAACAAAAACCACGAATTCCAGATTGTATACGTTCAAGCATCATTTAAAGTAAGTGTACGTGTACATGTGTGCATGGGGGGTGTGTGTGTGTATGGAGGGGGCGAAGGTGGTCATTTGGTCACTTACTACAAAGCACCTCTTGAAGAACCCTGGGGACTCTTCAGGGGTACTAGTTTAGAGGTTACAGAAGGAAACCTGTCCTATTTCCCTTCATTGTCCTACCTTGGTTCTGTGGCCGCAGCCCCTCCCGCGCTCACCGGGTGCTCTGGATGATGCCTGCCCCTGGAAACTCAGGCAGTAGCCTCTCTAGCTGAGTCTGGGGTGCATCATGTGGAGCCTGCAGAGATGGGTGGGGAAAGGCACCCCCTTGGGCAGGAGGTGCCCCCCCCAAATGAAGTTATGACTTGGAAGGAAGATGCCCATTTATCTGAGCAAGGTCTTCTTTTCAAAAACACCAAGTTGCAGTTTCTCTTCATTTAGGATGATGGCTCCTCAAAGTTTACGAAGAGTTCCCCCACCACTCCTCTGGGTGGGGCAGGAGCAGCTGGCTGTCCACTTTGCAGACGAGGAAGAAGAGGCCCCAGGGGGCCTTTCTGACAGGGGAGTGCCCAGACCCCTGGGTCCTGCAGAAAGTAGGCAGATGGAGTATAAAACACCACCTGAAAATGACCTTTGTCTGGACCCAGGTGGCCAGGCTGGTGAGAGGCAAGGCCCAGGCACAGGGCCCTAGCCTTGCCCTCACCCAGTGCCCCTGAGACCCTTTCAGTAGGAGCTACCAAATTTTTGCTGCTCTGGAATTTTCCTTAAAACAGCGTTTTTCTGGAAGGAGTTAAAAATGAAACCGGCTTCTGAGAAAGCGGCGCGGGCCAAGGCTGGGGCGCCGTGGAGCCCCCTCCTCACCCTGACTGCCCCTGAGCTGGGAGACAGCAGCCAGGTCTCCCGAGGGAGGAGTGAGCGTCGGGACGCGAACATGTGTGACTGCGACACGCGGGAAGGGGTACAAAAAACTTTGTGCGCTTCTCCAGAACCCCCAGCCCTTGTGGATTAGTTCTGGATAGGCTGTCGCCCGCCCCCCACTCTGTTACCCCCACCTCTGGCCTCTGGGGCTTCCGCAGTTCCCTGAGGGTGGAGAAAGGGCAGCGCCGCAGGTCTCCAGACGCCTCTCCCGCCGGGTGGCCCCCTCCTTTCCTCCAGCACACCCCTTCCCCCCCCCGCGCTCCTTTTGTCCTTCTCCCTCTCTCGCGCTCCGGGCTGGGCATTATCCGCAGTCTCCAGCCCGCCGAGAGCCTGGGCGGGCGAGCCGGGGGCTGTTCTCCGCCCCCTTCCCCTAGGAGAGGCAGCCCGTGGCGGGGGCACCCCGGAGCCGAGGCCAATCAGCCCCCATCCCCCAGCGTGTGCCATCTGCCGCCTGTCAGCCTCTCTCCGCGGGCCTGGATCCCAGGCGCCGGCGGGGGTGGGGGAGCTGCCGATTCGGCCCCTCCCTCCTGGCTCCTTCCCAGGCGCCTCGCGGCCTCTGCCCTTGCTTTGGCCCTTGGCACCCCGCTCAGCCTAACCCCGGCCATCCCCGAGCTGCGGGAGGCGGCTCCCACTTCCCTCCTGGAAGGCTGAGATGTTGGACACTCCAGGACGCAAGGGCTGGAAAGGGCGGCGACCCGGGGGGGGGGGGGGGGCAGCCCTAACTTGGGGATGGGGCGGCCCTCAGGGCCTGGCTCCCAGTTAGGGGACATCTCTGTCCTGGTCCTGGAGATTTTCGCTATCTCCTGGTATCACGGTGTCCGTCTCGGCGCCGCGTTTCTCCAGTCACCCGACTCTACCTCGGAGACGGCCTTGAGCGCAGGAGCTTGGTTCCACCTCCCGCTCTGTCTCAGGCCTTTCCCTGCACCCGCGGGCCCGCGCTCCCTAGCCGCGGGGGTGCGGGGGTGGCATCTATCTCTGCAATCAGCCAAGCAAGGGGTCGGAGCCCACAGCCCGGAGAGGCGAGCAGGGACGGGTGGGACAGTGAAGCGGGCCGGGCTGGCGGACCGGCTGGGGAACGGCGGGGCGCAGGCGCCCTGCTCCGGGCGGGCGCCGCTGCCCGGCCAGCCCCGGCGCGGCTCTCTGCGGGCAGCAGGTTTTTCCGTGAAAGGTTGCCCTGGGTAACTCGTCTCCGAGGGGACACAGCCCTCCCCTCTCCAAGTGGCAACTTATCGATCCGCGAGATTGATAACCCCCAGCGCCGCGCCCAGCACCCGCTCGGTTCTCCCACTCCAGGATGAGCGGGCCCAAGGTGGCGCCACTCGCCCGGGAGGGGGTCGATGTCAGGGCCTCTCCCCCACCCTGGACCCGGCCGCCTGCAGCTGGCGGGGGAGGCGCAGGCTTCAGAGGAACGGTTTACCAGAGCCGCCAGGGGAAGACTTTCCCTAAGTCTGAGCCCTTCTTGGTCCGGCTCCGAAACCGAAGCCTGAAGTGGTTCAGGAGCTGCAGGGACGCGACGCGCCCCCTGGTGGCTGGGGCAAAACTTTGTGGAATGTAGGAGCTGGTTTATTTCTTTTGTCAAGCTCAAGGGGAGGCGGTGCTACTGCAATGTTTTGGGGCTAAGATGTTCCTTTCATAGTCTTAACTAAAAAGCGCGCAACCAGACGCCGGAACCCTACAGATGTGGGTGTGTGGGGCGACCAGAGTTAGCTCACTGGTGGAAGAGTGTGTGGATGGGGGCTGATGGTCTTCAACGGTGGGCAAATCCGAGAGGGAAAAGCCAGGTCCAGGGATAATCCACGTGCGTGGGGCATAATCTGCGAGGTGACAACGCTAGGGCAATCCACCCGTTTGCCCCCCACCCCTTCCCTCACTTTTTGCAGTTTGTGATGCTAATGCGTCTTTCGAGCTTGACAGCCCGCGTGGGCCCTGTGTCTGTTCCCTCCTCCCGCCCCCGGCGCCGCCAGCGCCCGAGTCGGGGCCCCGCGTGCCGGTGCGGTGCCCGCGCCCGCGCCGTGCCTGCCGCCGCCGCCGCCGCCGCGGTCCGGGTTTTGCGGGCGGCCGGAGCTGTATTTCCAGCGCTGTCCATCGCTCGGTGCTGTTGGCCCTCTCTCCGTCTGATCCGAGCCGGAGCAGTGCGGGGCGCCCCACGGGATCAGAGCGCTCCCCCGCCGGGACTCCGCTCCTCACATCCTCCTGCTGGGACCCGGCTACATTTCCAGCCAAGCCTGGCTTTATTATGTGTCTCTGCAGTGCAGCCCCAGCAGCCGGATCGGGAGGAGGAGAGCCAGCGACCACAAAGAAGACAGGAGCGCAAGGGAGGCTGGCGGGCGGGCCGGCGCCGGCTGGAGCGCGGAGGAGCCGGGGCGCAGCCGCCGCCGCCGCTGCCCGGGAGGACGGGAGCCCGGCCGCCGCCTGCTCGTCCTCCTCCTCCTCCGCCGCCGCCGCCTCCCCCCTCTCCGAGCCCCTGGCCCATGGAGGCAGCTAGCGGGGCCGGCGACTTGGCACCGGCCTGGGGATCTGCTGCGTGCCGCGCGCTGAGCACCGCAGCCCGAGGGCAGGCAGCGGCGGCCCGGCGCACGGGTTGAGCGATGCCCGGGGCACGGGCGCGCCTGTCCGCGGCCGCCTGACCGCCCCCGCGCGCCCCTTCCTCCTCCGGGGGGCAGGCGCCGGACCGAGCCGAGAGCCAGAGAAGGGGGCGTGAGCCAGGGGCCCCGAGCTGCGGCTTCCGAGCCACTGCAGCCGTTTCGAGCCCCCCAAGTAGGCTGAGTTGAGGGACTCCCCTCCCCATCCATCATAATCTCCAAACCAGGCGTTTGGGCATTTTTTAGCCATTAATATTTATTATTATTATTATTTTTGTGCGGCAGGAGATAATTTGAAGGCTTTTTTTTTTTTTCGGGGGGTACTGAGCTTCGGCGCTCTCGACTGCCTCCCGGTCTCCTACCCCCCGGAGACCCCTTCGACTCCAGCCCTGTTCCCCCTCCTCAGATGGGTTCATTGTGAGCTCCGCACCGGGCTGCGTGGCCGGACGCCTGCAAACTTTGCACAAAAATCCGGCAAGGGGCGGAGGAGGAGAAGGAGGAGGAGGGTGAGGGTGGCGGTGGGGTGGGGGAGGGAGGGAGGGGGCCGCAGGGGCCGGGGGCCGGCGGGGGGTGGGGAGGAGGAGGGGGGCGGCTTTTTTTTTTTTTTTTTTTTGCATAACTCGGCTCAGCCGAGTGGCCTCCGGACTCCCCGCGCCGCTGGGACCGCCGCTGGGACCGAGAGCCCCCGGCTGCCGCATTGCAACAGGCAGGGCCCCGGCGCGCCCCCCGGGCCTCCCTCCGCCCCCGAGCGGCCTCGGCCGGCCCGGGCCGCCCCCCCCAGGGAGGCCGCCCCGGACCTGCGAACCGCTCCCCGCAGCCGCCGACCCGGCTGCAAAAAAAAAAGTTTCCGAGAGGCAGGCGGAGGAGAAGGGGGAGAAGGGCAGCCCGGAGCGGCGGGGGGCGGCGGGGGGAGCCGGCCGCGGAGGGCGACGGAGCGCCGGGAGCCCCGGACATGTCCAGGCGGAAGCAGGCGAAGCCGCGCTCGGTGAAAGGTGAGCGAGCGAGGCCCGGCGGAGGCGCGAGAGAGCGAGCGAGCGAGCGAGGAGGGAGGGAGCGAGCGAGGGAGGAGGGACCGGCGAGCGGGCGGGCGGCCGGGGACCCGCGCGAGCGAGCCGAGAGGAGGAGGAGGCGGCGGCGGCGGAGGAGGCGGAGGCGGAGGAGGAGGAAGAGGAGGGGGAGGAGGAGGCCGGGAGCGGGAGGCGGAGGCGGTGGAGGGGTGCGCCGCGGACACCCTACCCGCCCGGACCGTCTCCGGGCCGGGCGCCGCCGCCCGCGGGGCACCTGGGCCTGGGGGCGCCGCCGAGGGGCCCTCGCTGCTCCCTCCGTGCGGGCCCCGGGCCCGCGTGGCCAATCAAGGGGTGCGGGCCCGACTTGGCGGGGATTGCGAATCTCGGCGGCGGCGGCGGCGGGAGGAAGGAAGAGGCGGTGAGGACGGGCGCCCGGGAGGCCAGCAGCTCGGAGGCCGCTCTCGCTGGGCCCCGGGCCTTGTCGCCTTTCCTCGGCCCCCGCCTTGTCGGCCCGGGACGCCGAGGGCGGCGGGCGTTGCTTGCGCGCGCCCCCACCCCGGCCGCCGCGCGCCCCTCCCCGCCCCCTGCCCAGGCCGAGCTCCCGGTCCGGGCCCCCGCACTTCCTGCCTCTTCCACCGAGGCCAACCCGGCCGGGAGCCTCCGCCAGGAGTTCATTGTCTGCGCAGCGCCGGCGGGGCGCGGGTCCCCAGGGGAGCGCAGCGGCCGCGGTGCGAGCCCTTCCGCCGAGGGCGCCCGGGACCCGACCCGGGGTACCGCATCCTTGACACCAGGCCAGCTTCCTGTATCGGGTCCCCGGAGTGCACACGTTTGTGAGGACACACACACACACACACACACACCCACCCACCCACTCCTATCGTCTCCTTGCTTTGCTTTCTATTTCTATCGAGGGCCCCCGGCTCGAGTGGGCCCCTGGAGAGTAGAGGCGCCTGGGAGAGGCCGCGCGCAGACGGCTGAGCCCCTCCCCTGCCCTTTCCCCACCCGCTGGTCTCCCCAGGCCTCGCCTGCTGCTTTGTCCCGATTTCCAGCCCCTCGGGTGGGTGCCTGGCTGCGCAGGGAGATGGTAAAGGAGGGACAGGACGAGAGCGGCTACGGCTCTGGATCCAAAAGTCCCGGCTCTGGATCCAAAAGTCCCGAGGCCCTTGTCTTCTCCCAGCTCCCCTGATGACCTCTGGCCCGAGCCCAATTCTGCTTTGAAAGGTTCATTTCCTGGAGGCCTGCGCGGGAAAGGCGCTGGGGCCCCGCTCCCTTCCTGCCAGCCTTGCTTCTGGCTGGAATGGCCAGGACGGAGTCTGGCAAGCAGGGTCGTGAGACGCCCGCCATTTCTCTCCTTTTGAAGTCCCAGGAGGTGCGGGGGCACTGGCTTAGCAGAGCCTCTCCTGTCATCTTAGAAGCAGACCAACTCAGTCTCAACTTAGCAACCCGGCCGCTCCTTTTCCTCTTTTTCCTTGAGGGAAGTGGGTCTTGTTCCCCTCGCCCTGGCAGGCATCCCAATCTGGGATAGCCTGACCTGTTCCTCAGGACTGGGGGTCCAGAGGGTGTTCTCATTGAGGGACCAGGAAACCAGAAGAGAGACCCCAAGAAGGGGACAGGCAAACGCAGATGTTTGTCCTTTTGCTGAATGTAGGGCTTTGTGGCTTGACATAATATTTGATTTCTTTTCTCTCTCCCTGGCTCACTGCTCACTCCTTCATTAGCCACTTAAGGTGGTCAGAATAAGATGTAGAATGGGAGGCTCTGGTTGGAAACCAGTTTTATCTAACCCGGGCAGTTGATTTTGGGTTAAAATCTATGTGTAGGAGCGGATTTTTCATAAAGGAAGATTTAAAGCTTACCTACCTCTGACCTCAATCAGTGCCCCCCAACACCCTTGTTTTAGAAGACGATACACAGAAAGCGATTCTCGCTGAACAGATGGGTGGGTGTCTGAGTTGCTCCAACCTGGTTCAGAAACCACTGTGTGCCTCTGAGAAAGACTCAAGAATTGGTCTTCAGCCTTTCATGAGATGAGGCTTGACGTGATTTTCACTGAGTGTCTCTCTCTAAATGTACTGTATGTGGACCTATAGCAACAGTTCAAGCTAATTGATGGGGGACGACAGCAAACTGGGAACAGGCCAGTGCAGGCATTTGAGAAGTGTTGTAACTATCAACCACAGGGCGCCTTTCTGCCCTTGGAGTCTGACATCCTCTGTTTCTTCCTGTGGTTCTCTGCATTTTCCAAAAGCAGCTACAACCTTTGTCTCTCACCATTTGCCTTTTATTCAGTTTACTGGCGTGAATAGGGTGGAGATGTGGCCACTTGTCAAGGGAGGAATTGAGAGAGAAGATAATTTGGGTAGATAAGAGCTACAGCAGGTGATGGGCTCACTGCTTTTCAAGAAGTGCCTCCCCCTTTCTCAAGCAATATTCAAAAGTGTGTGCTTGAGTGTGGACAGCTCCAACCAAGTGTTTAAAGCGACAAGGTCTTCACCTTTAAAGATGTTTGAAGGTGCTTCTTAAGGAACAGTGGTGCCTTTTAAATTTTATTTCATTTTCTGTCGCCTGCACTGCTGTGTGTCAGGGCTAACGTAGAGGCATTGTGGACTTGTCCAGCCCGCACGTTCTGCTGTGGAAGTTGCTTGACTGTAATTCGTAATTGATCTCGGAAATGTGAAAGCCCATAGCAGGAAGGAAAGACAGAAATATAACAATTTCTAATGGATGCTCAGAAAGTGTGATTTGAAAGCACTGGCACT
This sequence comes from Equus caballus, assembly GCF_041296265.1. Classification (NCBI taxonomy): domain Eukaryota; kingdom Metazoa; phylum Chordata; class Mammalia; order Perissodactyla; family Equidae; genus Equus; species Equus caballus. The sequence continues at coordinate 2,914,527 of NC_091686.1, read as the reverse complement.
GCTGCTTTGAAAATCAAACAGGCCTGGGGGTGGGGTGGAGGGGTCTCAGTTCCCACTCGGAGACGCAACCTCCCTTCTGGAGTGGGGTCACTGGTCCCACAGGATGTTTGTCCTTCTTTGGAAAAGCTAGCTCCCAGGCAGGACACCCAGCAAATTGGGTAGGGGGCTGGAGCAGGGGAGAGAATAGCCTCATTGGTTTTCAAAAGCCTTGTGATTTAAAAAAAAAAAAACCCCCAAAACCCACGAATATTACAAAAGTCAGATTTCTGACCGATTTTCCCTCCCTACGCCGTTCTGCCCCCTTTTGTTTCCTGGTGGTGTGGTGTGGCAGTTGCGAGGTGATTTGTTCCCTTTGATAATTTTGGCCTCGTTCTCTGCGACTGCTCTCATCACATCTCACTGATGTTATTTTGGCTGATGATGCTGGGTGGTTTGGTGACCTGCCTCCCTCACCCACGCTGTCGACTCAGATCCACGAAACAGCCTATGCATTTACAAGGGAAGTAAACACATCCTTTTCCTAGCCTCAGATGAAAACTTTTGAATAATTTGTAATATGGTCAGTTTTCTCCATCTAGCAAGTGCCTGTTAATTACAATTCTTAGTATTAATTAACACTCAGGCTGCACCCACACAGCCCCTCCAACCCCAACATCCAAAACTACCCCCGGTGACTTCTCTGCACTCCCCTTGCTTCTCTGTCTCCTTCTCCTCCCAGCCTGTAGCTCCTCAAAAGTCCATCGTATAAATTTGGTGGTCTGGGGACTTGGGAACAGTGTAGTTTGCCACTGCTCGTGTTTCCATGGAAATAATTGAGATGTAATAAATAGAGGCGTTCTGAGGTTACAGGTTTCTTGATTCAACTGAGACCACATACAAGTGTAAATTGTCGAGATTTGTTTGGCTAAGTGTACATGATCTTGTAGGAAGGGCAAAACAAATCCGTTATAGAGTCTTTAGCTTTCTGTGTGGATTGGGGCAGCTGATATTTAATCCTAATATTTAATCTCCTCCTCCTCAATTAAGTAACCCAGTCCCAGCTTTGGAAGGGCCTGTCTCTCTCTAGAAAACAGTCTTTATGTGTAATGACTGCTGTTTAGATTCTTACACCTGTTTCCTTGCAAAAACTTAATAAGTGATACGAGAAGATAACTATGTGCCTCTGGCAGAAGGACGCTGCTAAACGTCCTAAATTCCTAAATTAATAAGGAAAGGTGCAAAGTGCCGGTGACTTTGCAGTCATAAAGTAATTCGGTAGAAGCAGCCAGTCCTGGCACTGTGGTGGTTTGCTACAGCATGTTGACAGAGGAGGAGTCGGGGGAACCAAGAGAGGAGGAAACTGGAGTGCAGCATCTTTGAGTCCGGCATTCCTAGATGGGGGACCAAAGGCTGGGCATCTGGTTCAATCGAATAGAAAGTTGCAATAATTGCTATATCGGTAGCCAACTCTTAAGCTGGTGGCTGTGGAATTCTTCCCCTGATGTAGGATTTAATAGTCTGGCAATTAGATGCATTGATTTCTCTTAACTGTTCATTTGGATGTGTAAATGAAAGGAATCTGCCACTGAGGCTGATGCTGCCGACGTGCTGCCTGGCTCTTGGAAAAAGGCTCATTTAGATGGTGGTGGGAGAATGTGATTCTTCAAGGCAGTGTTGGGGCCAGTTCCCTCTTCTTTTAAAATCTTTGCCCATTTTGCAGTGAAATGAACAGCACCTGTCATTCAGATACTGTTTAAAAATAAACAGCGATGTCCAGTTATGTCTGAAAAGCACACACAGCCTTTTCTGCTGCAGATGCTGACAGAGTAACATCTCTGTCTTTGACTGGACTCACTTGCATGTTTTTGGCAGATGGTCTGTTAGGTACCAGAGGGAAAAGTCACAAAACACCTTGACTCTGAGTTCCAGTGGGACCCCCCTGCTGGAAACTGAATGAGTTCTCTCCCCCTCTCTTCCTCGGCAATAGTCTGGAGCTTGGGGCTACCTAGACCAGCGGTTCTGTCAGCCCTGAGGAGGTGTGGGGACATGCCATCTTGGACCCCTGGGCAGGCTGGTGGACTCTTGTCGCTCCAGTGGCTTGGAGAGTGTATAGATAATGAGCTTTCACAAACATTAGCACCTCTTAACTCCCTGCTCCTGGACCCTCAGGTTTCTGTGTCACCAGCCTCTGACATGCAGGCATCTACAACTGTCTTGATGGTAAACAAGCAGAGGATGGCTAGCTTTACTGATGGCCCCATCCTTTTTACCAAGGTGGGTGGGTGGGTTTAGTTAACTCTTTGCTTGGTTGAGGTTAAGGTGGATTTACTTTTCCCGGACCTTGTCTGTGGTACACTGCTGTTTGCAAAGAATATGATCTTCGTGTCTCGAAAACGTTTGCAGTAGGTTTCAGGGCTCCTTTCTTATCTGCAGGTCTAGGGTAATTACAACAGGAGACTGCCTTGAAAACTGTTAGTGGGCTCCCCATTACTGCGGGTAGCTGGGGAAAACCGTGATACACCTTGGTTGGTGAATTTGGCAATTTCTGCAAATTCTTGTCAGCTTCTAAGGGCATTTTGTGCATAAACATGTTAGTTGGTAATTAGTATAGTTTTGCACCCAAAATGGACTAATTAAGCCTGGATTGGTGATATCCCGCTTGAAGTTTCTGACTCTGGCTGTTAGCTCCCTTGGCCTACTGTGGGAGAGGTAGGGTTGAGTGCAGTGGGGAGATGCCATTGGAAACTTTTGATTCATAGCTTACCTGCCAGGATCGGTGGCAGCCAACGATTGGGGTTGTATACTCAGTAAATAAAAATACTTTACCTTTTTTCAAGGAGTGCCAATTAGCTGATTGCTCAGTGTGACTGTCTTTAAGGAGAATACTGTTTTACCTATCTTCTTGTACAAAGGTTTGATTTTTAATGTCTTGTGAAAAGGATTTTCTTTGTCTTGATTGATGTCAGGAATAAAAAGCATGATGGTAATATCCCTTTGAAAGCTATTGTATTGTCAGCCCTGGCTGACAGCAGGAGGGCCTCCCAGCGTTATAGATTAGTGCTGTGAAAACACTGACATTTTCTTTGTTGCGTTGCTGTTGTCTACTTGCAAAGTCAATTACACAATGTTGGAGCTCAGTTACCGGGTTGACTTTGGGAGTAGCAACGTCTGTCATTCTCTTCTTAAAGATATAATTTTCCTTTGTTGTTTTGTTTTGTTTTCTTTTTTTTCAAACCTGCCTCCCTCTGGTTACTGCCCCCTGCCCTCGCCCCTCCCAGTCTGAATGTGTTACCCAGGTAAACACACTCTGGTTTCAGTTATGACAAGTTAAATTCAAAGATTGCTACATCATTATCTCTCAATTCTTCTGCCCCTTCACATTTCAGGGGCTTCTTATTGATACAGTGACTACAGCAACCGAGATACATAAAAAATCCATCAAATGAGATTACGGTGTTGATAATCTCTTATCAAGTGGGTTGTTCTCTGGATTTGGGGTCCTTGAGGTTGACAAATTCGGGGTTTTCTTTCTTCTTTTTCCTGTAGATTCTGACCCTGGATGAACCAGGTTCCTGGGTTAATGGGACCCCAGCAAACAGTGTTTGGTTATGGAAGATTTATAAGCATTCCCATCTCAGAGCCCAGGGCTGTTGAGTTTTGGACTTGGAATCCTGCGTGACATCACGGCCAGGGTGGAAGGGATCTCGTAAGAGAATCGCGTCACCCATCCTTCTCCCATCACAGATGGCAAACGTGCATTATAAGGTGGTGCACGTGTGCCTTTGCTAGGTGCCCTTGGCCTCAGGACTGGTCTGTATTCCTGTCTAAATGTGTGGAATCCTGAAACTGGAAGAGACGCAAAGCTTGAAATGTTTGAAGCTGAAAATGGTCAGCTGAAAATGTTTTTATTTATCCTCCCCCCTCTCCCCATCCCTGCCTTCTCCAGAGAGAGAAAAACCTAAATTCCTTAGTTCTTGGAACCCAGCGGCCAGAGAGGCCGTTCCCTGACAGCAGACAGAACTCGGGGCCAGGAGACTGCGGCCCCTGACTCGGGAGGACCGGGCTGTCAGGAAACTCTGTCCGAGGACACGAATTGTGGGCCCCCGAGTTGTTATTATGAACCACCAGACAAGAGCGTGTGTTCGCCAGCAATTTGTCAGGACTAATTTTGTTTTTCTCCAATAATTGAAAATTAATGTCTTGAAGTGAAAGCAGATGTTCATGTCATCTTCTGAATTGGGATATAAAATGGGGCTCTGTAGATGGGCTCACTAATTTAGCAGCAATTTCCCTCTCGTAGCTAATGGGGGTGTTGGGGCTGGCGGTACCCAAGGACCAGGGATGAGGAGGCGAGAGAGAGCCGAGCGTGAGCTGCACAGGTGTGCTGTCTGTGGTGGATGCTGCCGAGCCCTGGGCATGAGGGCGTGGCAGGAGTGTGCATTTGGAGGGAAAATGCTTCCTGGGACTAAGAAACTTGGAGAAATCATTGTCTTGAGTACTCATTTGCATGAGAAGTATTTATTGAGCTAATTCAAGGCATTAGCCTGGAAGAGGTGAGGGGAGCCCTTGGTTTGGGGAGAGAGTGGATTCATCCATATTAGTGGATCCTCAGTTCGTCGCTTTCCCCTAGAGTAAAGCTGGTTAAAATTTCAGATTCCGGGCCGGGATCCTAGAGATGCTCACCCACCTGGTCTGGGGAGGGGTTCAGAACTCTTCATTTTTTTTCCCTTTTTAAAAATTGAGGTAGGACATACCTAGCATAAAATTTGTCATTGTAACCATTTGTGAGTGTCCGGTTCCATGGCATTAAGTCCATTCGCGTCGTTGTATAGTCATCACCACCGTGAACTTTCATTTCTCATCAGCAGCCTGGGGTTGGTGCGGTGGGGAGCTCAGCCCGCCACCCTCCGAGGAGGCCGTCCTGTTCGGGGTCTCCATTTTCCAGGGAGAAATGGAAACAGGGGCTCAGAAGATGAAGTGACTCTGAAGAGCTGGTAGTGCTCTTCCTCGCTCTGATGTGCGAGGTGGGTCGCGTGTGCCAGAAGCTGGGGCAGGGCTCGCCATCAGGACCCCAGTGGGCGCAGGGCAGGAGGGGTGCTTAGGAGCTGTTGAGTGAGCTGGTGACCATTCTCAGGGTCAGAAGGAATCTCTTTCCTTGGGGACACCATTCCTCTGGAGACTAAGACTGGCTGAGTGTGAGCTTGCCCAGTGGCCCTGGCAGGGCAGATCCCAGCGGCCTCCATACCTGCCTGTCAGGACCCAGACAGCCCCCCGGCCTCACCCAGCCCTGCACGCTTCAGGCTGGTTTGTCTGTGACGAGGAAAGGGGAGGGACGGCTGTTCAGGAATGGCCACTTAGGTGCCTTGACTTCAGTCCTGGAGGGCCGGCCACCTCTGGCCCGGGGTGGGCACTGCAGACCCTTACACTGTTCTCCACCTCGGAGGTGCCAGCGCCTTTTTCTCCCTGGTTTTCTCTGTAATTGAAATCTGCCCTTTCATTACCTGGGCATGAATTATTTTTTGCAGCGTTGTCATTCCCTATCCTGCTGTGAGGTTTATCTCTTCTGTTGATCCTAATTAAATAAAACATACTGTTCACCTAACTCCTGTTGCACTGAATTTTACCTGCCTGAGGGCAGAGTGATGGCCATCTGGGCTTGGGCAGGGAGCAGGGCATGGCTGGGTAAGGGCGCTGGGGTGGTAGCGCCTGCCGCATCCGGGCTGTGTGTACTCCCTTGGCCTGGGACTGCAGGCCCTTGTAGCCACCAGCAGCATAGAGCACATTTCTGGTTCCTGAACTGAGTTATGACTTTGTCCCTAGCCCCCTGGGGCTGCAGGTTTGAACTTGGGGAGAGGAGAGACAATCACTAGCTCCAGAGGGTCCCCAGGGAGAGGGTGAGGGAGGAGAGCAGGCTCCCAAAGGGGCGGAATGGAAAGAGGGGCAGACTCCTGTCACCTAGGGTGGAGGCTGCAGAGAGTGCTGGGTTCTCTAGGGAGCAGCGAGCAGTGTCAGTGCCCGGGACAGCTCTGTGGGTGCCGTACGCCCCTCAGGGAGAGAGTGGCCAGCCAGGGGCCTGGCACATGTACTGGGAAGATTCAGACCCTTGCTGTTTTTGCCTTTGAACTTCTCAGGATCCTGAAAACCTCAGGTTAAAAGCTTCATGCAGACTTCTTTGGGTGTGTCTGTGGCATCCTTGGTTTCATCCAGCCTGAACTTGCACACTTTCACTCGCAGGGAGCTCACTACCTCGTGCACATCTTTGCATTTTTGGCTTGAATTTAACCTGTTCTTCTTCCCATGAAGCTGCATTCTGCCTCCCGTAATTTCAATGCATTGGTCCTGGTTCTGTCTCCTGGGGCCTTAGGGAGTAACTCAAGTTCCCAGTCTCCGAACAGCCCTGTTGAGAGTTGACAAAGCTTGCCTTGCTCTACTCGCTCAGTGGCAGGATCTCTATGTATGGGGTGCGGTCAGCCTCATGGGCTTCCAGGACCCCACACTCATTCATAGATGGCCTTGACCTAGGCTTCTGGGTCCTTGTGTCTAAAAAGGATTTCTTACATGACTGAGTAAATATGTAAACTGTTAAGGGAATAAATGAATGGGTGGACAAGTGAATGAGTGTGTAGTAAATAGATGACGGATGAATGAATACACGAGTTCCTAAGTGAACGACTGAGAGAGTGAACTGAGGGAACAGCTGTCCTTGAGGGTGATTCTGATGGTCTCTCCTGCCCCCTCCAGCTCCCCCCGGCCCCTATTCATGTTCAGGAGGTGCGAGATGCTCCACCCTGGAGAACTGGGCGTCCTCATGCCCCTTGGGGTTGGGGATGGCTCGTGCCCATTCCCCGCCTTTGCCGTCAGCCCGTACTGGGGGTGGCCGTGCTCTCTGCCGTGATTGTAGCTACTGTTTACTGAAGGCTTTGTGCCAAGCATTGTGCTAGATTGTAAAACATTTTTAAATAATGAAAGCAATATGAGATTTTCATACTAACTTTAAATAAAACAGAACTTTTAATTGAAGAAACTCCTCATCCTGCCCCCGACCATCCGGCCACGTTGCTGAGGGGGCTTCAGACCAGACAGATTTGACCCAGCTCGGTGCTGGCTGGGGCTCGCGGCCCAGCCTCCATTAAGCACCCTTTAAGACTTGCTTTATCTTTCACGGACGCTTTGCCCCTGAACAGCCCTCGGAGTCAGGGGTGGGGTTGAGGGGAAGGGCCGGGGTTTGTGCAGGAAGGAGAGAGTGAGATGTGTTTGCAGGGGAACTTGCCAGGAAAACAAAACTCAGAATGAAAGAGAGAGACCCTCTTCTCCCTGAAGGTCTGAGCCAAGATTGATTTCTTTCTCTCGTTGGGGAGGGTTGTGGGTTGAAGGAGACGTGCTCTGTGATCTGGGCACGACAGCTCCCTCTGTGGGCCTCAGTTTCCTTGTCTTTGAGATGGGAGGCACTTGGTTGGAGTAGCTGCCTGTGTTAGATCTTTTAGGATTTTACTTCCTGGAACAAAAGAAGGAGAAAACCCGAGAAGCTTTGGTGTTAAAATAATACAGGCTAGAAAGATATTGTTAAGTCTTTTCAAATTACCTTTTAAAGTGACCAGTCCACAGAGCGAGAAGTCTCAAGAGGTGGCCCTGGGGAACCCTACGGCAGGGCACTGGGTCCTCCCCTGCTCCCCTGGCCCTTTGGAAGGTTGAGGGGAACATGAGACAAGAGAAGAAATGTCAGGGTTTGATGGTGACATCGGTGTCTTTTCAGGTGTCTGACAGTTCAGCCTGTGGTGTCCCCGGCTCTCTGGGCTCCAGCGGCTTTGCCAAGCATTGCTGGAGCAGCTTCTCTCTGGTGCTTCTCTAAGCCAGAGACCACATGGGTGGAGAATGACCGAGTCCCACGTATGCCCATCCAGAGCCACCAGCAAGGCCAGCCCTGATCCCTGGAGAGGATGCTGGAGGGACAGTCATGACCAAGTACTTCCTTGTGCCAGGCCCTGCCTTCAGCCCTTCCCATGTGTCCCCCCACTCACCCCGAGTTCTCACAACAGCTCTCTGATTCATCTCAGTTTCACAAATGTACAAACCTCACCCCAAAGTCACATGGAGGAGGTAGCGGAACTGGGATTAGCTCCAGAGCCTGCCAGTAACTGTTACCTGTATTTATAATGACCTGAGGGGCCAGGAAGACAGCAGAGACACTCATGCTTTCTCTGGGGGCTGGAGAAGTCCCCGGGCTCTGGGCTAGGAGAGAGGGCCATGAGGGAAGGCACAGGGGTCTGTCCTGCTCCCCACTCTTGTAATGCTGCCTTCTGGCCTGTCCACATGCACATCTTAAAAAAGTAATAGAATCCGCTCCTTTCCTAGAGATAAGCACTGTTTTCCACAGGTATCTTTCCTTCCAGACCTTTTCTGTGGTGCACTGACACAAAAACATATGTACATACACCTATGCGTACCTCATTTTAAACCTGGATGGTCTCATGTACCGCTTGACCACACTGTCTGTCATTTGTTCTTTTCATGTAGCAGTGCGTTTCCAATCTTGGTTGTGCGTTAGTATCATCTTAGGCACTTAAAGCAATAACATTACCTGGGCCCCACCACGGATCAGGTAATCCAGTCTTTGAGGATGAGGCCCCAGGTCAGGTTTTTTTTTAAAGCTTCCAGAGTCCTTGGAGTGTGCAGCCAGGGTTAAGAACCATTAGTGTGAGACATACCATCATGCTAGTGTTACAGACCTGTTCCATTTCCACAGCCACCATACTACAGAACGGATGTACCAGAATTTACCTACGATACTCTATTGATGGACGTTAAGCTGCTTCCGGTTTCTCACTGTTATAAACAGGATGCAGGGAGCATCCTTGTTTATAAATCTTCATGTTTCTTAGGCTAGATTTCTAGAAGTGGAATTGTTAGGTCAAAGAGGAGTTGCTGGAAAAATTTGAGAGAGAGCTCCAAATTGCCCTCCACAAAGGCTGTGTCGGTTTATCCTTCCATAATAGTGTGTGAATGCATGTTTCTCCTAATCCTTGCCCACGTAGGATGTATTCTTTTTTTCTCTTTCTTTTGTCTTTTCCCTGTCTTTTTCGTTTTGCCAATCTGGTGGGCAAGAAACAGCTCATTGTTTTAATTTGTATTTCCCTGATTACTAGTGAAGTTGACCATTTTTCTTATGTTCATAGACCATTTTTATTTCTTCTTCAGAAGGGGGCACTGCACTGAATGTGGAGCTTGGGGGTTTGGGCATTTCTTTCCCTCAGCTAGTCCTTTAGTCCTGTCTCTTCTTCCTTCCATCCATCTATCCATCATCCATTCATCATGCATCCATTCATCATCCATCACTCATCCATTCATCATCCATCCATCCGTCATCCATCCATCCGTCATCCATTCATCCATCCATCACCCATCCATCCGTCATCCATCCATCACCCATCCATCCGTCATCCATCCATCCATCCATCCATCCATCCATCACCCATCCATCCGTCATCCATCCATCATCCATCCATCCATCATCCATCCATCCATCCATCCATCCATCCATCACCCATCCATCCGTCATCCATCCATCATCCATCCATCCATCATCCATCCATCCATCCATCATCCATCCATCCATCAATCCATCATCTATCTATCCATCCATCCATCATCCATCCATCCATTCATCATCCATCCATCCGTCATCCATCCATCCATCACCCATTCATCCATCCATCCATCCATCACCCATCCATCCGTCATCCATCCATCATCCATCCATCCATCATCCATCCATCCATCATCCATCCATCCATCCATCCATCCATCCATCACCCATCCATCCGTCATCCATCCATCCGTCATCCATCCATCACCCATTCATCCATCATCCATCCATCCATCCATCCATCCATCCATCATCCATCCATCCATCCATCCATCCATCACCCATCCATCCATTCATCCATCCATCATCCATCCATCCATCATCCATCCATCCATCCATCCATCCGTCATCCATCCATCCGTCATCCATCCATCATCCATCCATCCATCATCCATCCATCATCCATCCATCTGTCATCCATCCACCATCCATCCATCCATCCATCCATCCATCATCTATCCATCCATCGTCCATCATCCATCCATCCATTCATCCATCCATCCTCCTTTCTTTTCCTTCCTTCCTTCCAGATCCTGAGTATCTTACTCAGCTGAGACTCTCAGCCTGGGCTCCAAGGAGGATGCAGAGATGAACCAAATGGAGGCCATGCTCTCAGGGAACCCATAGTCTGGAGAGGATGTAAGACCCTAACCAACAGGACCAGACAGGACAGTCCAAGACAGAGGTGGAGGTTGAGGGCTGAGAGAAGTTGGAGGGATTCCTTTTGATGGGGGAATCAGGCAAGGCCTGGAATAGGGGCTAGTGTTTGATTTGGGCCCAGAAGGATGGACTCACAACACCAAGGGCAGCCAACATTAACGAACACCCCTTCTGTGCAGGCACTGGGCTATGTACTTCACAGGCTCTGTCTCATTTAATCTTGACACTTCTGAGCGCTCAGGTGGGCATGTCGGACTTTCTTTTTCAGAGGCGATAATGGATCCTCAGCTGAGCTCCCTTCTCACGTGAATGGTTAAACTTTTCCAGGGAGGGCAAGTCAGCTATCCAAGGTCATACAATGACCTTGTGGCAGAATTGTGCCTGGGGGCAGGGCAAGGATGAGGGCGAGTGGTGGATCTTGCTGCTGCCACTCATCCAGGCCAAGGCCTGCCTTGGGAGCAACCTGGGATCCCAAGGTTCTGGGACATAGGATATTCTGAGCAGGCAGACCTGGGCTCCCACCCCTCATCTCACTCATATTCTCACCACGTTGCTGGTGAGCCTCAGCTTCGTTTTCTGTGGAATGAGGGCTCTGCTCCCAGGAAAGTCTCAGGAGGGAGCAAAAGCTTTGTAAAACCGAAATGGCCATCCAGAGGGATGGGGCACGGTCACTCTGGAGTAGCCTAACTTTGCCCTCTCTCTCTCTCTGTATATTGGTGCTCAGAATGCAGCGCCAGAAAAAATGGGTGGGAAAAACCTAGCTTTTAATCTGTCACCTGCTGGGGCGCCCCAGCCTCTTGGTGGTACCAGGTTGTGAATGAGGCTTCTGCGCCCCCATGTCCATTCTCCCCTTCTCATCAAGGACAGCAACCTTTCTTAAGGTGTGCACTGGACAGGCATGAGGAAGGGGGCTGTGTGGGAGGGCCTGTGTCCCAGAATTGGTGTGCACGTGTGTGCCTGTGTCTGTGTGTGCATGTGTCTTTGTCTATGTGTACGCGCATATGTGAGTGCATGAATCTGTATGTGTGCGTGTGTGTGCTGGCTCGAGTTTGCCTCTGTGTGTACACGTATGCATGTGCATGTGCATGTGCATGTGTGTGCACTGTGAGCGCCAGCCTCCAGGGGGAAGGGGCTCTTGCTGCTGCTTGCGTGGGTCAGACTATTGGGGTAGGTGCAGAGAAAATGCACATGGGGGTTAGACTTCGTTGTGAATTTACTTTATAGCCATTCATTTGAATAATTTTGGAGCACCTCCTCTGTGCCAAGCACTATGCTAGATCTGACCTCACAAAAGACAGAAGAAAGTTCTTTCTCCTTCTATGATTCACTTTACCAACTGTAAAGTTCGGGCTGTGAGGGTGGGAAATGAGTTTATATTGGTGTTTCCCAAAATGTATTCCAGGATTTTGTTGATTTTCCACTAAAAGAATAAAAAATGTTTTCTGTGGCCAGACACATTTGGCAAACACTGGTAAATGGAGTTAAAGTTTTTAAAACTTTTGACAGAGCCTCTCAAATGCTAATGCGGGACTCTCTCAGATGTTAGTTCTGATTTCCAGACTCATTTGATCACTTGTCATGGAATCCTCTTAGCTGGGTACAGCTTGGGTTTCTACGCTTTTAAGGTCTATCTTACCTGTTTGTCCATTCATTCATTTGTTTATTTCTTCATCCCACACACGATTATTGAGTACCTACTGCGTGCTGGGCACTGTTCAAGGTGCTGAGGCCACAGCGGTGGATAGGAGAGAAGTTTATTCTAGTGGAGGCAAAGGCCACCTACAAGTGCATGAGTCAGTAACATAATTTCTGGGAAACAAAGCAGGTCCTGGGATAGGGAGTGGTGGGAGAGGCTGTCCAGACAGGGCCGTCTGGAGGTGACATTTGAGCCCAGGGTGATGGGGGAGGCATGATGGAAGCTGGGGGCTGGAAGCCTATGCACTTGGTGCTCTGAAGGGGCTGAGGGATGTGGGAGGAAGGGGTCCTTCCCTGGGAGGACCCGCCACTGGCCCAGCCTTCCTTGGTTTCTGTGGTACAGTCCAGGCTCAGAGAGGCTTCTCTGGGTGGTGAGTCCGTTTGATGGGGCTGTTTCTGGGCAAGGATGGCTTCTGGCTCCCAGTCCTGCCCTAGAAGCCTTGTTGCCCTCCTCCCCAAACCATGTGGTCCTATGGCAGTGTAACCCTGTGCACATCACCAGGAGGTCTCAGTGGATGGTCCCTCCCTGGGCAGGGGGGCTGTGAGCACCAACCCGCAGAGCCCCTGCCTGTCTTGGTCACTACCGTGTCCCCAGTGCCTGGCACTGGACGCACATTCCCACCCCCTATCTGACAGATGGGAAAATGAGGCCAGGAAGCTCCCACAGCCCATTCTCTCAGAAGCCCAGCCCAGAACCAGCTCGTTTCCAAGCCAGGGCTGTGACCCGAGGCTGGTGGGATCGGGGAGGGCAGAGACTTCCAGGACGGGAGGTGGGATCTAGGGGCCTCCAGGGCCCTCCTGGGGTCTGCCTGCAGAGTTAACCGGTGTGACCTGGGTCCTAGGAGATGAGGGGAGGGGGACGGGGATGAGAGGAGCTGACGGAGGCGGGGGAGGTCGGGGTGGGAGAGGCCGAAGAGATCCAGGGTTGGGGAGGAGGCGGGCCAGGAGACGGGGAGGGGCCCTGGGAGGGGGCCTCGGGGCTCTTCCCGCCAGCGAGCAGGAACGCGCCCCTCCCGGCCTGGCCTGCCTGGCCCGCGGGGCGGCCCGGGACCCTTTGAGGCGGCCGTCCTGGGAGCGCGTCGGGCCGCCCCTCCCGCCGGCAGGCTCCGCGGCCGCGGCGCAGTCGCTCAGCCCGGGGCTGGGCACAAAGCGGCCGCGGCGGGGGGCCGGCTGGGAAGGCTCGCTCGCGCCGCCGGTGGGCCCCGGCTTGTTCTGCACGGCGGGCCGCCCCCGCCGCCCGCCCCTCGGCGACCCCAGGACTCCTGAGTCCCAGGCCCCGCGCTGGCAGCTGGGGGCCGGCGGGGGTGGGCCGCGGCCCGCTGGCCAGCTGTGCGCCTCGGGGGCGCTGCGGCTGGAGCGCCGATTGGTCTTGGCTTCGGGGCGGGGGCGGGGGCGGGGGCGGGGCAGGGGGAGGGCGGTGGGAAGCAGCGCGGGCCATCCGTGAGTGTATAATAATCAACAGTAAATGTCATTGATTGCTTCTGAGCACTTCACACTCCGTAATTCACTGAAGCTTCACGGCGACCTCGGAGGTAGGGACTGGGATTACCCCCTTTTTACAGAGCAGGAAACTGAGGTCAAGAGTGGGAAAATAAATCGCCCGTGTCCCACAGCTAGGACTAGACAGGCTTCGAAAGCAGGGACCCCGGCCCCAGAGCCGTGCTCTGCCCCTGCATGGCGCCCAGGCCTGCAGGTATGGGGTATGCGGTGTGGGAGTGCTGTTTTGAGTGCATTTGTATGTGTTCAAGAAATGACAGACAGAAGATTAGCAGACAGATCTGAGTCATGATTCTGGGTTTGCCACTTAAAATTCGCTCACTCATTCATTCACAGGATGGATACTTCCTGACTTCATTCATTCCCTGGCTGTGTATTTCTGGCTCTGCTAGTGGGCTTCTGCTATTGCTGGTGCACAGTAATGAGTGAGAAGGCTGGGTCCCTGCCTTCAGGGAGCTTACAGTTTAGTTGGGGGTGTGGTAGTGGGATTGATAAAGTGTGAACAGTTACACCAATATGTAGTTTTTCATGGGCAGACGGCTCTGGCGTCTCAGCCTTGGACAGCTGTCCTGGAAGGCCATTTCAGAGGATGTGATGTGTCAGCTGGCCTGGGAGGATGAGAGGGAAACACAAAGGGAGGTGGATGGTCCCCTCTGGCTCTGAAACTCATTCCCAGGGCCTCCTCCCCCTGCCTTGGGCCCAGCCCTGCATGGATGGGTAGGAGGGAGAAGGAAAGGCCGTGGTCCCTGCCCATGAGGACCTGATGGGACAAAATCTGGGGGAGTTTTGAGTATGTATGTCTGGAGGGACAGGGACAAGTGTAGTGGGCTCTCCTAGAAGGGCTGGAGCACAGATGAAGAAAGAGGCAGGGGAGGGTAGTGGAAGAGGTTGCTGGGTGTGGGGTGGCCCACTGGTCTTTTCTGGGGAGCCCCCCGAGCAGGCCTCTGAGCCTTGAGCTTAGACGACTTCTGAGTGCCACATTGTTCCAGAGGTTCTCACAGGCACCTGCAAGTAGCCAGAGTACGTTGGAGGGGGTCCCTCTTCATTTGCCAGATGAGAAAGGGAGATCCTGAGACGTCCACAGCCCTGCCCTGGCTCATATGGCGCGTGTGTGTCAGGGCCGGTGTCCAGCCGTCAGTCAGGCTGCTCATTTCCAAGGTCCCTGCGTCCCATGGACAGGGGTCCTGACCCCAGCTCACCAGGCCTGGGACCTCCGCTGCACATCGTTAGGGTTGGAGGTGGAAGGGAGATGCTGATGCTCCATCACTATTACCCAAGTCCTGAGCTCACAGCCAGGCCGGTGAGAAGACAGCTGTCCCATGTGCCCGCTGCATCCACAGTCAGCCTAAGCTGGTTATCGGAACAGGCTTTCTTCTGAATTTCCTGTCTTCATTGCCTCAAAATACCCATTGCTCAGACTCATCCGGGGAGTGCCAGGCCTGTCACGGGTTCTAGGTCCGAGCTCAGTTCCCTACTCATGCGGGCAGGGTGAGGCTGGGCCTGTCCGCAGACGTCTCTGTGCATCCTGTCCTGCCTTCTTTTATCAGGAGAGTTCCAGTCCTGCTCTTCTCTTGGAGACAGGTTCCACCTGGGACATGGGGGTGGCAGAAGAGGGTAAGGACATTCATTGATCATATATATTGAGGCTGACTGCCCAGCACATGCTGAGTGCTTTATATACATTTTCTCATGAATCCCTTGACAGCCCGTTGGGGTTGGCACCATTACGTTTGCCATCCTGCGGGTGACGGAACTTTGAGGGTCAGCCTGAGGTCCAAGGTCACACGTCACAGCTGGGCTGCCTGACACCACGGGGCCTACCCCAGTTACTCCCAGGGCCTCCTTCTATGTGCCTGGTGAGCAGGCGGCCCTCCTCCCCCACGAGCCCATGCTGGCCTGGGAGACAGACCCATAAACAGTTATGAACTCTGAGGCTGGTAACACCCTTGAGGACCCAGCTGGTGGCCACCCCCCCCCCCCCCCCGCCGCCCCCTGCCACTACTCTCCCCCTCTCCTGCCTGCCCAGGTCTGCTCCTGAAGTTCACATGGGGGAGAAGGGACTTGCACAGTTTGGGGGTAGGAGGCTGAGGCCAGGTCCCCGGGACATTTGGGGTGGGTGATGGACAGGGCTGTACCTTCTTCCTGGTTTCTTAGGAACTGCACACCCAGCCAGGCCAGCCCCTCTGTTCTGCCAGGTGGAGATGGGAGCTGCTTGCTTGCTGTATTTAGGGTGGGGAGTCCTCCTGTCTACTGCGTCTCCCTCCTCCCCTCAGGCCCCAAGGGACCAGCTAGCTCAGCCCAGGAATCTTGGATGTGGTGGTTAGGGGTGGGTGGCCTTGCTGAGGGACTCCAAGATTTAAAGGGCCCAGCCTCTCAGCCTCTCTGTTTCTGCTCAAACCACCCCCTGGGCCGGAGACCTGGCCTGGAGCCTGTATCTTCTTCGCCCTCAACATTTGCCCTGGAGACTGAGTTGAACCTGAGGGTGTGTGAACCTGCCGGCCAGTTTCCGGCTGCCCTTCGGCCGGCCCGTCCTGGCTGAGAAGCCCGGGAGCAGCTCCTCTCCCGGCTCCTGAAACGCCTCTCCCGGCACCGGCCCTCTGCCTTCCCCGCCCTCCACCCCTCCTGCGCCGGCTTCCTGGAACCCAGGGACCCTGGAGGCTTCTGGACCATATCGAGTTGCCTGGGTGGTTGTTGCCCTGTTTTTTTGGGCCATGCAGGGTGGGGGAGCTGGGAGAAAAGCCGATGATTGGGCCAGGGCCAGCCAGGGGTGGAGGCTGACGGCTAACCCCAGTCTCCTGGGTTGCACTGTGGGCCCCCAGCCCCTGGCCCTGAGGGGCCTGGCTTCCCCGCCTGGCAGGGAACAGCCCTGTTTGGCATTTCCTGCCTCCCTCCCTTTCATTTTGCACCAGGCTCCCCAAGGATGCCTCTGGGGGGACGTGGGGCTGCTCTGACCGTTCTCCCTGGTGACTCGGGCCTGACTTGGCCTGGTACCACCACAGTCCTGCTGAGCCTGGGCCCAGCATGGGGTCAGCTGGATGGCTTCTCCCCACCCTCCTCAGACCGCACCTCCTGGCTGGACAGCTGGGCCAAGCTGGGCCCATGTCTGGGTCTGAGCCAGAGGCCGAAGCCGGCTGTGAGAGCTCCTCGCAGACCCCGTGGCTTGGGGGCGGTGGGATGTGGGGGCTCTGGAAGAGGCTGAGCGGCTGGGGGAAGATGGAGCCAGGGGTGGGAGAAAGGGAAGGACCAGCCCTCGGGGGCAGGGCAGGCTAAGGTCTCCCTGGATGAATTCTAAGGTGATTTTGAGAACCCCCAGGTCCCTGGCACTGCTCTGCCCTGGCCCCCCAAGGCCCACTGCACACATGGTTTTGCTTTTCCAGGCATCTTCTCCTGGTCTCCTCCCTCTGGGTGCCTTCTGAGCTCCTCGGGCCCCTCCCCCAGCCCTCCTGGGCCCCCTCCTTCCTCCTTGACCCACTTTAGTCCCCTGTTGCTGGGGGAGGGGAGTGCACAGCCGGCGGCTCTGATCCTGGCTGCCTCCCCCAGCATCCCTTGGGGCGGGCTCTGGATGGAGCCAGCAGGCTGAGCCGGCCCAGCCCCAGGGACTGGCACACAGCGTGCTCCGAGTGGCAGCCTCCCTGCCCCCTCCATGGACAGACAGTTCTGGACAGCTGCCCCTGCCTGGGCCCCTGGGAGGCCCTGCCAGGGCCAGGCTCTGGTTTCCCCCAGCCCCAGGGAGCCGAGGCTCCAGCGGTCCCTCCTACACGCTGCCTTGCAGAGTGCACTTCCCGAGGGGCCTCAGGCAAAGCCAGGCCCCAGCCTCCACCCATTCCTCCCCTGAATCTCTGCTGGAGAGACAGGAGCTGGGATCAAGGTCTGTGTCTGCAGTTAAGCTGTGTGACTCTGGGAAATCCACCAACCCTCTCTGGGCAACAAGGGATTTGGACCAGATCGCTAACCTTTATTGAGCATTTACTAAGTTTCAGGGACTCAACTAAGCATTTTAAATTTATGATCTCATTGTATTATCACAGCTATGTCGTGAGGCATGCTTTCCTAATCCCTATTTTAAAGAGGAGGCAACTGAGGCCCAGAAGGGGAAAGTAACTTGCTCCACATCACACAGGCGTAACCACAGGGGTTTGAGGTGAGATGATTTTTCCTTGCTCTAACATTCTGGAATCCATCCTGATGGCGGGGCTGTTAACTCTCCCAGGGCTACTGCCTGGCCCTCTAAGGACTTGAGGCCCTCCTCCAGGTTTCCTGCCTGAGTCCCTCGTCACTCTGTCCTGGTTGTGTGTTGTCTGGGTCCCCATACCTGCTCCTGCCCTGCAACAGGCTGTGGGAAGCCAAGGTCCCAGGCTGCCCCTAGCTGGGAACTCGCCCCATCCGGAGCCCTAGTCCTGTGTCCAGGGCCTGGCCCCGTGTGAGCCCCACTCCTAGAACAGGATGTGTCCTGGCTGCCCCCGCGCCCGCCGCAGGGACCAGGAGCCAGCCTGGAGTTTCCGCAGGCCCTCCCCGCTCGCGCCCAGCCGGCGAAGCCCCTGCCCCTCCCCTGCCCCTCCCCTGCCCCTCCCCTGCCCCCCCCCTGCCCCCTTTCCACAGCCCCGCCAGAAAACAAATGTGAAAATTGGGGGCTGTTCAAATTTGGGAGCCGTGCTGCCCTCTCTGTGCTTTTTGTCTTTTCCTCGAGTCCTGACATCCGCCCGTCCTCTGGGAGCCTTTTCATCTCAGCCTGTCGTCTTGCTGAATAAAGGCGGGGCTGGGAGGCGGGGGCTCTGGGGGCCGGGTCAGGACACCTTCTCTCATTTGCCTAATTCCCTCACTCGAGAGCATCTCCTGGTTACGCATCTTCCTAGCGCGTTTGGTCAGGGCCGCCGAGTGTCTTTTCATGGACACTGGAAGTGAGTGTAACAGCCCTGTTTGTATTAGCTGGTGAGCGTTATTTGCATAGTGATTGTTCTGATGAAACAAAATAATCGCTTGCAGTTTACGAAACTGTATAAATACGGGCGCCTGGAGCCGGCGCATGCGCAGCGCTTCCTCCCGCGCGGAAGTCCGTCCTGCTCGGGGAGGAAACTCGGGCTCCAGGAAGAGCCCAGCCGGAGGGGCTTCTCGCAGGAGAGGTGCTTCCCAGCGCGGCTCGAGTCTGGGCTGGGTGTGGCCTGGTGGGTGGCGCTCGTGGAGGCGGAGGAACCGCGCTCCGAGCAGGGACTCGCCAGGGCGTCGGGGTCGCCGAGGTGAGCGCGAGGGAAGCCCGGACCTGAGCGTCAGCTCCTTGACGTTGCCCTTCCAGCCTTTTCCATTAAGGTTGCAGGCTGGGGACTGAGGCCCAGTGTTGCCCACAGATATGTTTTGATTGGGTTGTGCTATATTTAAGAGAAATAAACCGACATTAAAATATCTGGAGATTTCACGGAAAAAAATCGTTCGAATTTCTTGCTTCTCTCTCTCAAAACAAATAGGCAGATGTGGGACTGCTCAGCCCACGACCCTGCCTGGAGCAGCCCTGGCGCTGGGGTGGAGGCCGCTCCTGCAGGAAGGGTGCGCTCACCACAGGCTCTCACGTGCTGCCCGCGCGCCCGGGGGCTTGGGGTCCTGATTGCGCTGGGTCCGTTCCCCCCGCGCCCTGCAGGCCCGAGGCTCGGCGGCCGTGCACCGGGCGTCCTCTGCATGCTCCGCTCTAATCTGTGAGGAGGCGTCTGCTCAGGCCCTGCGGCTGGAGGAGCTTCCCCTGGGCCCCCTGGCTCTGCTCCAGCGACCCTGGGTGCCAGGCGTCCTGATGTCCATATTGGCTGGGGCAGAGGTCTGGAAAAGGAGTCACTTTAGGAGGTCACACCCTTATTCCCAGGAGCTCGCCTTTGCGCGGAACGTTCCCGGCCTCCTCCTCAGCGGCTCCCTTTAGAGCCTGCTGCCCCCAGAAGACAGGCGTTTCATGATCTCAGACTGTTTTTTAGACTCAAGCGACATCGCCCAGCTTGCTCAGCAGATTTAGCCCGAGTGGCTTTTCAGCCGATTCTAACACATTTCAAATCCACTCAGGTAGGGCAGGCCCAGAGTGACACCTGTCCAGTGAGGGAATGGTTTGACGAAGGACCTGGGCTGGAGCTGGGCTCGGAGCTGAGGAGTGGTGCCCATCCCACACCCCAGGTGCCGTGGCCTCGGCAGCAGAGCCCCAGAAATTTGGTTACATTTCTGGAGAGTCTACTTCGTAGGAGGAAAAGTCAAGCAACAGCAGGGGGTGGGACTGGTCAATACCCCGCCCCCACTCCCCCCCTTCCCCCGCCCTCCCCCCAACAGAGCTATCGGCAGCCTGGGGCCGGCGCCCTGAGGAAGGGGGTTCCAGGCCTCATCGTGGGCAGCCCCCCACTCGGGACTCTGTCCCCTTCACATAGCGTCCCTTGTTACCCTCGCGGCCGCTGCAAGTGGCAGTCTGTTATCCCTGTTTATAGATGAGGCGGCGAGGCGCCAAGGCCGAGGTCACACCAGTGCCGAGAGGAGGAGGTGGGTTGAGCACAGGCCTCTTGGCCCCGGAGCGTCTCTTAACATGACCCCGTTTTCTCCAACTGTAAAATGGGAAAAATGTCCCCACCTCCTAGGGGTGTTACAAAGATAAAATGATCTAAGAAAGAGCTCACCGTGACCCCTAACCTCTACTTGTCAGAGCAGGACCATGGACACAGGTCTGCAGAGGGTTCTCCAGCTCCTTGTTACTGGGTGGTGTCCTGAAGCATAGCCCTTTCTCCCGTTTCTCCCTCCCATAGTCTTTATGATCTGTCTTTTGACCATTTCACTGCTCTGGACAGAATTTCTCCTCCAATATCCTGAGGTTGTGAAATTCTCCTGGGGGAGGATTGCATCTCTGACTGGTTGGGGCTCCCCTGGGTAGGGAGTGGTGCAGGGAAACCTAAAGAGTCTTCTGGAAGGAGGAAGAGCAGTAGGCCAGCCACTCAGTTTCAACAAAACTGGCTGGCCGACAAGAGATCAGATCAGTTGGGATGCTTTGGGCTGCAAGACGTGCACTCCAAGTTCAAAACAGCTCAAGCATGAGGGGATGGAATGTCTTGTAGGACGAGAAGTCTGGGGGGAGTGTGGCTACAGAATGCTTAGTAGAGCGGTCAGCACTGTCAGCAGGGACCCAGGTACCTTCCATCGTTATGCTCCGTCCTGCTCAACACATTGGCTCTTGCCCTCAAATTTGTCTCTTCTTGGTGGAGAAATGGCTGCTGTGGTTCCAGACATCACACTCCCAGACATCAATGTCCAAAGACCAGGAGAGAGAAGCTCCCATATACAGGCCTGTCTTTAGAGGAAGGATACTTTCCCTAATTGGCTCTAAGTCTCTCCCTTGTGCCTCATTGATGAGAATGGCATCCCCTGCATACCCTAGACCAGTCACAGGCCAGCGTGTGGAGCATCGCTCCAGGGGCTCTCGAGAGCCCCAGCTTTCCTTGGATTTACTGGCCTCTGAGGATATGGACAAAACTTGAATTGGGTCAGCAAGAGAGAAATGGGTGGAAAGGCTGCTGGGGAGGTCCCCAGTGCTGTTTGGGGACAGGCAGACTCTAGGAGGCCTGTGTCACACCTGTCTTTCCATGCAAGGTTCTGGAGCCCCTCCCCTGTCCCGTTATGGCCCTCCATCCTACTCTTTCTGGTCCCTATCTCCTCTCCTCGAGTTCTAGGACTGTACCACCTGCTCACGTGTCTTTCCTTCTGTCTGAGTCACTCTCCGCCTTTCCTGCCTGGCCATCTCCTTCTCCTCCTTCTGGGCTCAGATTCAGTGTCTCCTTTCCTGACCACCTTTCCCCCAAAGCAGGCCCGCTCCCGTTAGTCTCTCTCTGTTTCTTCTTTTAATGTCATGTTATTCTCGGTGGGAATTTATTTATGTGGTTACCTGTTTACAGTCTTCATGCACTGGACTCTCAGCTCTGTCTGGAAGGGGATGGGGTTTGACTGTCCACTCCCGTGTCCCTAGGCTTCAGGAGACAGGCCAGAGGCGGGAGGAGGGGTTAGAAAGTATCTGCGCTGAGCAGGCGTTTAGTAAGCAAGGCCTGAATGAAGGACCACTGCTCACCAGGCCCTCCCTGGATTCCTTGTCTCTTTCCTCTGACTTGTCTGCTTCTGTCTGTCTGTCCCCCGGAACCCCGAATTCCTTGTTGTGTTCTTTACTCTTTGAGGAAGAGGAGAGGCGGAATGTCTCCGTGAGTCTGGGACCTTTTTCTCTCCAGTGACCAGATCACTGGAGGGGCTTCTCCAAGGGCTAGTTCTGCAGAAGTCCTTGCCTGGAGGCAGCCCACAGTGGGCACCGTGGGAGCGGCGCGGCTGGGAGCCCTGGGGCAGCCCATCTGGCTGTTGGCTCAGTGGCTGAAGCCAGTGGGCAGCACAGAGACACATCTGGGTGCCTGGAGCTGACCTTGCCCACAGGGGTTGGGTCCCCTTGCCCTGAGGACATTCTTTTTCACTGCTGGGAGCCCCTCCGCCCAGGAGACAGTGGGGTCAGCCCTTCTCAGGGCTGTGGAGCGCATCCCGCACCTGGGAAGGGCGTTCACTTCTTGGTGTTGCTGCTGCCAAATCATAAGGCCGGCATGGGAGCCAGCCGGTCATTCTAGACAACACAAAGGTGGAGAGAGTTGGCTAGGGTTCTTTTAAGTTTGAAGACAAGGAATTGGAATAATTTTGAGGAATTCCTTGACTGGAATAGTCGGATTGACCATTGACGGGGTCAGATGAAGTGGATGGACACACCCACATGACGTGGATGCTGCCACATTGTCCCCAAGGCACTGGGGTGGGGATAGGGAACGGCAAGCCCAGGCCAGGCCAGGCAGCACTGGGAGGAGTGGGGGCACCGGGCAAGTGGGGGCTTGGAGAGAAGGGGAGTGGACCCAGTTTGGGCGAGCCTGCCCCGAAGCTGCCCTGATTCGGGTCCTCAGGCTGCCAAAAACCTCCCTCAGTTCGGAAGGCTGGGGCCCCTCCCTCAGGGTGGGGAAGGAACTTTCCCGGGTCTCCAGACCTCTCCTCCATAGCTGGTCGGATGATAGAGTGTGGCCTTGCTCTGTGTGTGCTGGTGTACCCGGGTCCCCATGGGCCGTACCTGGTGCCTGGTGCCCACCCCAAGGGGCCCTCTTGGGGACGCGCTGGCTGCAGTGTGAGCCTAATGAGCAGAGTGCTGGGGAGGGGCTGTGGTCTCCCCACAGGGCTCAGTCTCCCCAAGTACCCCCACGTGCGGCCATTGAGGCTGGTGGAGCCCTTCCCAGCGCCTGCTGTTGCTTTTAGGGCTCTTGCTTATGTCGCCTTTTCTTTTTCAGTGGGAAGTGTCGGCGTGAGTAATTATATATATTTTCACAAACTCGAACTATGCTTCATTTAAACTTCTATAAACATGTCTGTATAATTCTAATTAACTGCTCACATAAAGCCATCAGAAAGTTACATGGGGAAAACTCATTTGCCAGACTGTTGCCTAAAAGCCAAGGAAAATATTATGTTCTTCCAACAAACCGACTATTCATGTACACTGTTCCCAAGACAAACAGGCGATATTTGAGGACAAGCGAGATTTTTAAGCAGTGATCGCGAGCCTCTTGTAAGTGGTGTTCACCAGAGTGTTGGCAGGGTGGGTGGCTTTGATTGAGTGATAAATGCTCTTCAGGAAAAATGCCCTGGACCTGGAATGTGGGGTCAGGACCCTGGAGATGGGCCATCTCGTGGAGCTCTTGTTAATGTCCATGGGCAGGAGGCCCCTCTGGATTAGTGAAAAGCCTGAATCAGAGAAGAGTCAACGTGTTTCTGTCAAGCTCTTTGAGCAGTTTCTTCTTGGGTCTCTAAGAAAGTGTGGGCGCACTCTTCCTGGGGCTGCTTTTGTAAGTGGGTGAGAATGATTTGAAGTTAGCTTTCACTTATTCATTCATCCATCTGACCAATTATTACCGAGCACCTGATGCTGCTGGAGCAGGACTCTGGGTGTGGCAGCGAAGGAAAGGTCAACAATCCCTCTCCTCTGGGGGCTGATACTCTGGCTGTTGGTGGTGTTGGTGGCCAGGGAGACAGTACACAAGATAAGTGAGTAGACTGTGTGTGGTGTGCTGGAGGTGAGGGCTAAGGGAGAAGATGAAGGAGGAGAGGTGTGGGGAGCTGGGACCAGCAGGGGCAGTTATAGATTGGGTCGGGGAAGGGCTCACTGAGGAGGTGACTTTGAGTGAAGACGTGAAGGAGGTGATGTGACTCTGCAGGCAGTGGGAACAGTACGTGCAAAGGCCCTGAGAGGAAAAGTGCCCGGATGTCTGAGGAAGGGTGAGGAGGCCAGTGTGCCTAGGGCTGAGCAGGTGGCAGGTAGAAGTGGGTGATGATGTCAGATAGGCAATGGGAGGGCAGGGAAATTGAATCAACTCTTTCATTATATATGAGAAGATGCTTCTGAGCTGCCCGGCGGTTATCTTTTTCATTTTCTCTACTTCACAGAAGAGAAGGGCGTTAGCATTTTGCAACACTCGCTCAGTTGCAAATGATGAGAATAATATGCAAAAATATAGAGAGGAAGATAAAAATACCCACAAAGTTCCCCCTACAGAGGACCGCTGTTACATCTGGGGGTTCTCCTTTCAGGCGTCTTCATTTTGATCATCTGCCTTAAGTCTCTCCTTTGGAAAGGTCCGAGAGCAATGCTCAGTCAAGGCCCCGCGTGAGAGTCACGGGTGATTAATTTTGGGATTGAAGATTAAGGAGGTTTTGTTGCGCCCTTAAACACCTTGAAATTGGGGTCCAGGTAGTTTCGGAAAGTTGTTGACAGCTGAAAAAAACTGTTGAAAAGGAAGGGCTGGTGGTTTTGTGTAGACAACATTCAGTGGTAACACAAACATGAGTCCTTATTATCTCCAGGCACTAGACATAAGTAGTCTTCATTCAGTTCTCTAATTTTTTTCCAATTTTTTTATTGTACTAAAATACATATAAAATTTACTATCTGAGCCATTTTTAAGTGTACAGCTCAGTGGTATTAAGTACATCCATCGTGTTGGGCAGTCGTTACCACCATCCACCTCCATAACTCTTTTCATCTTGTAAAACTGAAACTCTGGACCATTAAACTCTAACTCCCCGATCCCTCCTCCCCCAGCCCCGGCACCCGCCATGCTGCCTTCTGTCTCTATGACTTTGACCACTCTGAGTACCTCATGTCAGTGGGATCATGTAGTGTTTGTCTTTGTGACTGGTTTATTTTGTTTAGCATAATATCCTCAAGGTTCATCCATGTTGTAGCCTATTGCAGAATTGCCTTCCTTTTTAAGCCTGAATAATATTCCACTGTGTGGATGTGCCACATTGTGTTTATCCATTCATCTGTTGATTGACACTTGGGTTGCTGCCATCTCTTGACTATTGTGAATAATGCCGCTATGAACGTGAGTATCTCTTTAGGACTCTGCTTTCAATTCTTTTGAACACCTACTCAGAAGTGGAATTGCTGGATCATATGGTAATTCTATTTTTAATTTTTTGAGAACTTGCCACACTGTTTTCTATAGCAGCCGCACCATTTTGCATTCCCACCAACAGTGCACAAGGATTCCAATTTCTCCATTCTTGCCAACGCTTGTTATTTTCTGGTTTTTTTCTTTTTCTTTTTGATAGTAGTCATCCTAATGGATGTGAGGTGGTATGTCATTGTGGTTTTGATTTGCATTTCCCTGACGATTAGTGATGCTGAGCATCTTCATGTGCTTATTGGTCATTTGTATGTCTTCTTTGAAAAAATGTCTATTCGAGTCCTTTGCCCATTTTTAAGCCAAGTTGTTTGCTTTTTGGTTGTTGAGTTTTAGGAGTTCTCTGGATATATGATTTGCAAATATTTTCTCTCATTCTGTGTCAGTTCTTTCTAATCTCATGACAACTCTGTGAGGTTGGTGCCATTATTATCATTGACAATAACCAAGAATCAGTGAGGTCTCGGCTGTCTCCACATTGCACAGATAATCAGGGACAGAGCTGATAATGAGACCTCACCATTTGAATCCCGATTCCGGGCAGGAGTTAGAGTTGAGGATGCCACAAGGCTGTCCTCATGAAAACCCTCGTGAAAACCCCAGTGAAGGCGTTTGGTGCATCCTTCTGACAACGAGCCTGACTCGTGCTCCTTCCCGTAGTGGCTTACTGTGTCGCCCCTGCTGCTGTCTGCCTCTCTGACGTGCTCTCAGGAAAGGCACCTTGGGAGGCTCTCTCTTGGTCTTCTGGGCTGGCTGGACTGGAGATGGACGCCACAATGCACATGATGCTCAGCCCAGGCCTTGGCGTGCAGCAGCCCTTTTTGATAAGCAGAAGTTTTTATTATTAGCAAATTCTTCTGCAACCTTGTCGGGCCGTAGAAAAGGGACACCTGGAACTACCTATGTCGTGTAGGGCCAGATGGATTAGACCTGAATGTTAGGGTCTGTTTTTAGCTGCTTCATTCATTCAGTCCCTCACTCATTCATATCGAGGTGTAATTTTTCCAGCAAGGAGATTCCCTTGGTCTCAAGTTTCCGGAGGCACCTGGTACAATCTAGATTCCAATTAGCTTAATTGCTTCGTATTAGACTTCTTAGAAAAGATTTTTTTTCCTGCTGATGGCTGCGGTTCCAGGAATGTCTACCCCCACCTTCTTCCTTCCTGCTTCTTTCCAGGCTTGTTTCTTTCAACTTTATTTCTCCAGGACCAGCCTATACCTTAGTCCTCTTAGTCCTGGTGCTGTTGTGTCAGTTTACATCTTAGTGGCCAAAACAGGGTGGAGAAGACACTAGGAAAAAAATTATACAGGATATATATTATAGTATATACAATACCTTCTTGCATAGATTTTATATATGTCATATATCTCTTTCTAAATAGAAAATTCCTTTTTAGGTTGTGTGTGTGTGTTTTACTGGAAGAACTGGACACAAACTCTACCCTGAGTTCTGACCCTGTTCCTCTTCCTTTTGCCATCAACACCAGATTTTTTAAAAAGTACTTTTCAACAACCAGAGGAAACAGTTACATCCTGATTGACACACAGGATGTTGGAGCAGCGTTCTTGCTGTTAAGTGATCAGGATTTCAGCCAAGGGAATATAATGAAATCCACATAAAAATTTATTTACCTAATGAAAATCCTGGAGTAATGCGTAAGTGGTTCTCTGATAATAAAATGCAAATCTAAAACTATAACCAGGAGGACAATAATCTTCATTAAACGTATTGTCTAGAGGAAGCCCATGACATCCACTTAACAGTGATTTGATTTGTTTAGTAATTTCCACGTAATATTTAAACTTTATTTCGAGCCTTAAAAACCTGCCCATGAGCTTCTTTCCCATCCGAGAGGAGGGCAGCTGCGGGTGGGTGAGGGTGCCAGCCTGGTGCGTTCTCAGGGCCTCTGCCACGGGGCACCCTAGGGTGGAGTCCTTTTCTAGGCAGCTCCGTGCCTGTCAGAGAGGCGGGGTCCGGGAAGAGAAAGCAGGGGTCGGGTTTCCTTCTGCGAGGCAGACCTAGGAAAGATCCTGTTCTGTAGGAAAACATGAGATCTGAGGACTAGAAAGGCTTGGAGAGGGGAAGTGACTTGCCCAGCTTTTTCCTTGAACTCTGGTGGAACCCTGGTCTCCTGGCCAAGAGCTCCTGCCTCCCGGAAATCCAGCCAGGGCCGAGGACTTGAGTGATGCTCTCCCATCACTCGGGCACCACGTGGGCGTCTTTGCAGGTGCTTCCCTGGCCCAGGACCATCCAGCGCAGCTCTCCCTTAGGCCTGGGGTGACTGGACGTCAGAAGCAGGTTGGAAGTACTTTGGGGGCAGGCTGACCTGGCTTGGAAGCCTGGCTTTGCCTCTTATAAGCTGAGTGACAGTGGGTGTGGTCCTCAGCCCCTGTGAGGCTCAAGGTCATCGCCTGGGAAAGGGCTCTAGTCTCCATCTCCAGGGCTGCTGCGAGAACCCTGAGAACCGTGTGCGGGAGCCTGTGTGGTTTTGGCCTGGGGGCTCCCATGCCTCACTGTGGCTCAGAAGGCTCTTGGGTAGCTCAGAAGCCTCACAAGGAAGAATTTGTGTCTCGGCCCTTTGCCCAAATTGAAACTGATGATCTAAGCCCTAGATGAGGAAAATCAGCCTTTGGGACTTTTAATTCTTGACAATCACAAAACCCCAAATAAATAGCAGATTAAGGCTGTTGGGTATGTGTGTGTGTGTGAAGTGTTCCCATCAAACATAATGATATTAACACTCTTCCCTCACGTTTTCTTTCCTCCTCTTTTTTTCCTATCAAGTTGCAACCTTTTTTTCCTTTGGAATGTTGCAGAGCATTTTGAAAATATATTAAAATGAAAAGAAGATAACGAGTCACCCATAATCTCTACCAAGAATCTCCTCCCGAAGGCAGCACAGGACTGCAGTTGAGAACACAGGCCTTTTCAAATACCAGTCTGGAGCTTCCTAGCTGAGCGCCCCGTCTGCTCGGAGCCTTGGTTTCCTCCCTAGCCTGCAGCCCTGTCCCTGCTCCTCTGCCCGGTGGTGAAGATTAAACAAGATAACGTGTGTAAAGTGCTTAGTGGAGTGCTGGCACTTAGTCAGCGCTTGATAACGGGCACCGCTTTGTTGTCGGAGGAGAAAAGGTTGCTCTGAACAGAGGCCTGTGAAATGGAGAAGGGAGGCGCTCATCCAGGTGGCGGTGCCAGCCGCCACGGGCCGGCCAGCCATAGTGCCGGAGCCGCCATCCAAGGGCTGGCTCAGGTTACTCCTGACCCTTTAGTGACGCTGGTCAGAACTTGGAGCCTCTTTAAGTTCAAGGTCGATCACAGGCCTTGTCCCCTACATGGGCCTCTCTGCCGTGCCCGAAGTCCTTAGTCACTAGGGGGACCTGAAGAGAGAATGGGGATGACTCAGGGCCGCCTATCCTGACTTCCAGGTCACGCCCCAGGACAAGGCCTTGCTGGCAGAGGGTCCACACTGTCGGCCTTCCAGAGGGATTGGGGATCCGTTCACGTATCTGGAAAAGAGTTAAATCCTGGCTCTGCAGCTGACTGACTGGGCAAGTCATTGAACCAGTCCGAGCCTCAGTTTTCTCATCTGTGAAATGGGGGTAGCAGTAGTATTCTCATCTCGGAAGGTTGCTTTGGGGATGCGGTGAGACTGGACATGCTTCCTGGCCTGCAGTAAGCAATCCTGTTATTATTCTCCCAGGGGAGAAGGGAGAGGAGGGGATGCACTGGGCCGAGGGGTGGGGGCAGGGGACGTGGGGAGAGGGAAGTTGCTAGAAGAGCTCAGTTCTCACTCATGGTGTGGGCCTCATCCCTCTGACCCTGCCAGGGACCTTGCAATGGGACATGCGTTTGCAGGAGGAGGTGGGGGAGTAGCACCCTCTTGGTCTGAACTAAGTTGTCTTCGGAAACTCCTGCAAGGGTGACTTAGGCCGACGAGGGGCCTTTCACCCAAATGAGCCTGCAGGTTTGTGTGTTGGGTGCTGCCCCCACACTGCAGAGTTCCTGCCCATGCCCTTGTCAGAACTGAGGACTCACTGAGCCAGCTGGGGACTGTGGGAGGACGCCGTCTCGCTCTTCTTTCGGCTTTCTGTCCCCCCTGACAGCAGGACAGGAGATGTGGCGCGGCCCGGTTTTCTCCACGGTGCCGTCTCTGGGGCACGGAGGAAACCGTTGCAGAGCGTTTGGTGCACCCTCCAACCCTTTCATGGGTGTCAGAGCAGACTCACAGCCAGCCTTTGAGCTCAGCCTCTGAGGCTGCAGAGGGCCTGGGGCTGTTGGGGGTTGTAATACCCTGAGGCCTGCGGAGCCCACAAAAGGGCGTGAGTGACAGCCAGACGAGGCCTTCGCATGCTGGAGCCAGGGGAGGAAGAGAGAGCGAGGCAGGGGTGGAGGGGGGCTGCCAGCCGGAGACAAAGGCAGAGACAGAGAGAAACAAAGGGAGAGAGAAAATCCCCTCTTGTTACAACCTGTGGTTTAAAGAAAAATGTGGTCTGCTACCCCACAATGCTTTAGAGTGAAACTCTCCGTTGGTCCGATGGAACAATGCCAGGACCTTTGCAAGCTGCCCCTCAAGGCAGAGGGTCCAGGTGCGACACCCTTGTCCAACGTGCTCTTGTGGCTTGGAAGCTCCCCCACCTGTGCATGGAATCAGTCTGAAACAGGAAGAATTGGAGCAATCAGCTGCTGACACATTTCGGAGCGCAGGATTTTCTTTCTGGGTTTAAATAATTGCGTTGCGTCTCAGCTCCGGCCCTCCTCTGAACCAGCCTGGTGACATTTGGCAGGCTCACCAGGGTCTGGTTTTCTCCCCCTCCACCCTGGGGGGCTTTCTCAGGGTATTTGCCTCAACTTCTGGGTAGCCGGCCTTTAAACCAGTTCACTTTTTTTTTGTTGTTGTTCAGGTCTCAAATTTTATTAAATTTAAATTTTATTCCATTTCAGGCTATAAATTCTCCAAAAGTGGCTTTGAAAGTGAACAGGTTTTGGTGTGCT
Organism: Equus caballus; assembly: GCF_041296265.1. NCBI lineage: Eukaryota > Metazoa > Chordata > Mammalia > Perissodactyla > Equidae > Equus > Equus caballus. The sequence continues at coordinate 2,884,587 of NC_091686.1, read as the reverse complement.
GGAAATAGGTTACTCCAATGCAAATAAGGAGCCCAGCTTCCGAGGGCTCCAAGGGGTGGGAAATGCGTGGAGCAGTCAGAGACCGCGGCAGAGAAATGGTCAGAGACCAATTTAAAAGCACATAGATTTTAGCTGAAACATTTTGTGTACATATGGAACCAATAGCTTTGCCAACAGCTCAATTCTGGGGATCGAGTCTTAAGAGCTAAACTTCAATCCGACTACCCAAGGTGATTTTTAGCAGACAAATGAAATCTCCTTTTTGCTTTCTAGTCTAAGGGGACTCTTAATACATTTTTAAATTATTTGGCATTTTGAATTAATTTTCTTAGAATGAAACGAGATTCTTAAATTGGGATCTTGTAGGGAAAAGACAGCCAGGTAATTAGTGAGCTGATCTCCTTTCTGACACACGGATGGGGGCGGGGGGTTGAACTCCAACCAAGGTGCACACAAAATCTATTTTAGAGCAAAAATTTCAAAGTAAGCAACACCATCTGTTCTTTAATTATTTCTCCTTATAAAAAAAAGTCGCTAAATTTATTTGGGTTACTTAGTTGGAAAGAAATGTCTTTAAGACTCTCAGAACTGGAGCTTTTAAAGGCAGGTCGTCAGCTCTTGTTTGCTAGGTGTCCAAGAACTCAAAACTGCGAGGGCGTTTTTGAACTGACTTTCTTTCCCAATGAGCGTGCTCACAGGCAGGGCACGCATATCTGGCACCTGCGGGATGGTCCTCTGCGGCTCATATTTGGGGACAGGCGCTATGGGATCGTGGGGAGGGTTCATATTCTAGGAGGGCAGCCAAGGGAGGTGAAGTGTAAAGCTTTGCCATTCCATTAGCTGATGGGGGGCCAGCCCCCCAGAGTGAGATTAGACCACTGGGAGGTCCCTACCCCTTCCAGAGTTGTCACCATCCATCTGTTCATCCATCCGTCTATCACCCTTCCATCTGTCCTTCCATCTGTCCATTTGTCCGTCTTTCCATCCATCCAATATATATTTATTGAGGGCTTAATATGAGCTGGGCACGATATTAGTCCCTGTCCTCAGGGAGCGTATAGTCTACGGAAGAGGTAATGGTGATCAAATACACAGATGAGCCTATGATTGGGAACGATAATATGTGCTCTCTGGAGTCTAGGCCAGTGTTGTCCGAGAACTTTTGGCAGTGAAAGAAATATTCTACGTCTGTGCTGTCCAATACGGTAGCCACGAGCCACATGTGGCTATTGAGCACTTGAAATGTGGCTACTGTGACTGAAGAACTCCTAATTAAATATAAATTTAATCCAACTAGCCACTTGAGGCTCGTGGCTACCGTGTTGGAAAGCAGAGGAGCAGCAGCAGCATAGCCTGGGAACTTGGAAATGCAGATTCTCAGGCCCCAGCCCAGATCTGCTGCATCAGAAGTCTGTGAGTGGAGCCGAGGAGTTTCTAGTTTACCGATGCCTCTGTGGGATTTTATGCAGCCTTGTTGTTGAGGAAAGGTGGGCTATGGGAGTGATGCTAGAATGTGTCTCAGGTCAGGGGTGTGTCTAGGAGTCAGGGGGGCGGATTTCAGATTAACAGAAGACTCCCCAGAAGAAGGAATGCTAGAGCTGAGAGTGGACTACGAGTAAGCTGGTGCAGATGGCGGGCCTGGAGCCCGGGAGGGTGTCGATGGTGTGGATCACGGTGCACAGCTCACCACGCCGAGGACTTGGCACATTGGGTGCCCTCATGAAAGGCCAGTGTGTTGGAGCACTGAAGAGGGGTTTGTGAACTGAGGTTGGAGAGGTGGACAGAGAAGACCTCGTACTGCCAGCTCTGTGATCCTGGACTAGTGCCTTAACCTTTCTGGCCCTTGATAAAATGGAGATAACCGTACTTTGCTACTTACTTCTCTGATAGAGTCGAAGGACAGATGGATTAAAACTGCAGGTCCAGAGCCCATGAGTGTGGAGGAAGTCCCTGGGATAAGTGGGTGGCCTGGTGGTCTTGTGTTTTATTTGTTTTCTTTTGTTCTCTGACTGCCCTTTCCCCAATTCTCCTGCCTCCAGGCCTACAGCTCTGCCTGAGAATCTGCCCTGAGCGTGGCTCTGCCTGGCCTTCTCATTCAGGCTGAGGCGCGTGGTGGTCCCTGTGGCCTGGGACCCACACTCTGGGCTGGGGTCGGGGACACATGTTCCAGCTCTTGCTCTGCCTCCTGGCAAATCCTCTCCAGGCGTCGAGTTCTCTTTATTGAGTTTGTCATCTTGGAGGCCCCTTCCGGAGTCCTCTTCCATGATGGGCCGAGGCTGGACTTCTGCAAGTGTGCTTGCAGATCCTGTGTAACCAAACGCCTTTGGGGAAAGACTTCACAGTAATTTCAGCAGCAGCTTTTCTGTTGTCTAGACCTAAGATCAGCATTTTAGGGAAAAATGTCGAGCTACACTTTCCCCTGCCTCCTTCTGCCCTCCCCTGCCCACCGCCAGCTCTCCATGCGCCCGCTCCCCGAGAACGTCGGGTGGCCGGAGCCTCAGCGAGCCCCAGCTATTTGGCAGCGAGAGTTTTGTCCCTGGAAGACGCCAGACTTATTTTGAGATCGCAAATGTGGTGGATACTTCCCCGCTGGAAAGACACCAAGTGTCTGATCTCAGCTTGGGAGTGGTATTTTGGGGGGATGTTAGCAGCTTCTTGTCTAAAATAGACATGTGCTTTCTTCTCTCTCAGGAACCTTTTCAGTCAGCGGTGTGTCCCAGTACCTGGGAGAGTGCCTTGAGCTAGTAATGGCTCAGTATAGGTTAGTTATTGCCATTGTTGTTATAATTATCATTATTACGGTTGCTATTATTATTAATTTCTGTTTTTCTGGGACCGAAATGTTGCTTAGGTCTCTCCTCTAGACAAAGACATTTACAATGAACTCTTTGGAATCTTCTTTTTTAAAGAATGTCCTAGGAGAGCAATGTCTGACTCAAAGGAATGAATAGCTAATGGTAGAATTTTAGCCACCTGGGTAAGACACTGATTTGTAGGGAAGGACAGCTTCACAGCACCTCTCCTGTCGTTTTGACACAATGCCAAAAAAACCTACTCAGGAGTGTGAAATACTGGAAATTACATTGCAAACTGGTGATCCAAGGACCACATCCAGTGCCAGTCATTTTGTTTTGTTGACTGCTCGGGATTCACATTTGTTTGGAATTAGAATGTAGCACTTAAAAATTAGGAAAGTTTGCACACCAATCTAGATTTCTAGGTTTTCTTTGAAGTAATCAGAAGATCTGGCGGCACTGGCTTTAGTTCCTGCACAGCAAGGATGGGCTGGCGCTGTCCGTTTACACAGGGCGCGTGTGCTGTCCATTGCCGCAGCTCCCGCTCTCCCTGGGCTGGAACAATGAGCCGTCCCCACCCCGTGGGGCAGCTCCCTGGCCCTGGAGGCCTCTAGCATTGCTAGCGCCCATGGGTTAGGTGAGCCGTGGCCATGACAGCTCCTGCTCCAGCCCCGCTTCCTGCTTACTGGGTGGCTTTGCTCCAGTCACACCCCTTCGCTGTGCTTCAGCTTCCCTCTCTGTCCAGTGGGACGTTAGACTGGCTTCGCCGTTCCCACTGTGCCCAGATGAACCAGGCAGGGGGAGGCTGAGGGGGGGGTGTTGCTGGGCCCCCCACTCTCTTCTTTCTTTTATTTGTTAAGGTTGTACATTAGACTATTCAGGGAAAAGCGAGGGAGCCCCACTGCTCAAGAGAGATTGGGAAACTCCGAGGTCGCTTCCTGTTCTGACCCCAGATCAACATCTGTTTTGGTCCAGCTGCTGCGTGGGGGCCCCTGTTCTTCTCGGAGGAGCGGTTGGGGCGTCAGGGCAGGAAAGAGCCGACAGCATTTTCATTAATAGTTATGGCGGCTGCATTTACTGAGCAGCCTCATTCTCCCACTGAGGGAGCTGCTCCCCTCATTTTGCAGATGGGGAAACTGAGGTTCTAGAGGTTGAATAACTATCCACAGGTCACGTAGCTGTGGGCCTGGGTTTGTTCCGTGTCAGAGCCTGAGGCCTGACAGCCTGCTGCTCCACCTGCGGTGGCGTGGGAGGGAGACTGTCTGAGGTGCCTGCGTTGGAAGAGGGAGCCTCAGGAGAGAGGCTGGAGCCCCGTGGCTGCTTCATAAGAAACCCAGCCACCTCTTGCCCCCTCCCTCTCTCCGGCCATCCACACTCCCAGGGAAGTCTGGCTCCTGGCTCCCTGCTCACACACCAGGCTTCCCGCAGTCAGAGCCCTGTCTTGGGCCATGCTTTTGGGTTCAAATGGGGGAGAAATGGGGTCATAGGCCCATCAAGCTGTAAGCAGTTTGTGTGTGTGGTTTTTTCTTTTTACAATATTGGCTTTCAAAGCTCTCCGGGTCAAACTGTGCAGCCGAGCCAGTTAATTTGGTTGTTCAGGAGGAACTTGCAGGCTTGGGAGTGGTTTGGGGGGTTCTCGGGACCAAGCATGTTTCTCGCCTGAACCTCAGGGTGCCCACCCAGGAAAGGGACTCACACCTCTCTGTCCACCCCTAGGCCTGCGCCCCTGTTGCTGTAACTTTCCAGGGCTCGTGACAGGCTGAGCGGCCCCTCGGGAGACAGATCGTCCACCCAGTTTACGGGTGGTGTTTGGAAAGGCTGTGTCATGGGCTGGTCTGAGGTCCCCCGGCGCCGTTGAGGGCTGGGCTGCGACCGTGACCCAGGGCCTTCTCTGACCCAGCTTCAGCCAGACCTTGGGCACAGCCCCACACCTGCCCTCGCCTTGTTGCTTCCTGAGCCCTCTCGGGTTCCCAGGAGGAAGGGGTGGGGCCAGCGGATCCTGCCACCCTCCTTGAGTAAGGAGGGGTTTGTGTCTTCCCTCAGCTGCTTCGGGGGAAGCCCAGTGAGGTGTCCTCGCAGTCCTCCGAGGGGACCACGCAGGTCGGGGGGGCGGGGCCCTGGCCCCTGCCAAGAGAGCTCGTGCCTTTCCGGGCTGGTTTTCTGGGTGGGGGACGATGGTGGCACCATCCTGGTGTTCTCCGGTCCTGTGCTGCCTTCCTGTCCCTTAGGGTTCAGTGGTTGCACATGATAGAAGTGAACTCTGGACAACTTAGGCCCAAAGGGAGTTTAATGGGAAGATAGGGGAGCTGATGGAGTGAGTAGAGGAGGGAGCAGGGTGCCGTGTCTGTCCCCTTTGGGGAACTGGCTCTGCTGGCAGAGCCCTGCTTCCTCCATCTCCCGTGTTACTCTGCTCGAGGTCCGTCTCTGGGGAGGGCTGAGCATCTAGCCTGGCCGCATCCCGGGGGAAGGCGGGGTGTTTTGACTGACAGTCCCTCGAGGTCCACGTGGGTGCACAAGCAGGGTGCTGACATCAGAGGCTGGGGCTGCAGGTACCTGGCGGGAACGCACCTGCCTGATGGTCGTGCTGCTGTGACGCGTTGTCCTGCCATCTTGGAAGGCTTCAGCAGCCCAGGGTCAGCGTGCAGGGTGGGCGGGGGGGTGAGGTAGACTGTTGCCCGTCAGGCTGGCTGTGGGTTCTGGGCTTGGGTTCACCAAGTCACGACATCTAGGACACCAGGGTGGGACGGGCCCTGGGGGAGACCCAGTGCAGCGTCTTCCTCTGCCCAGGGATAGGAGAGTCTGGGAAGGACAGGAGCTTCCCCAGCCCAGCAGGGCCAGTCCTGGGGAGGGGACCACAGGGATGGCTCCGCACTGCTTCCTGAAGTGCAGCACGGGTTCCCCTGGTGGTGTGGCAGTGGATGTTAAGTTGAACACATATAAACTTAAAAAACAATTAATTGCTAATGAATGCATAAGGTACAAAATTGAAAACACCCCCAGCCGCCCACTTCCGCTCTCTGGAGGCCGCTGGCGTTACGGGTTTCTTGCACCTAGTTCCAGAGCGTTTCTATGTATGTGCCCACGTGGGAAAAAGTCCATGTTGGCTCTCCCTCCTCTGTACAAATGGAAGCGCGTCGTACGCTCCCTCCCCTTTGCTCCCTTTCCAACCTGTTAGGAATGATTCCAAATCGGTTAATTTAGCGCTGCTTTTTAAGTTGACTTTTTGTCACTGAAGTTTCACATGCTGGTCACGAGCGTTCATGAACTGAGCACGTCCATGTAACCAGCACCAGACTGAGAAACAGCCAGGCCAACCTCCTGGACCTGACTGCTGCCCACGGCCCTGCCCGGCGGCCACGCCATCCCCACGTGAACAGCTGAGGTTTGAATACCTATGTGTTTATTTTAATGTTTGAAGAAACTATAGCCAGCATATCTGACTTGAGATTTCACAGGTATTGTTGCTCTGCATGAGAAGTGTTGTGCTGGGCCCAAGGCTTCTGACTTGGGGAGCCGTCGGAATTGCCTGGGGTGCTCTAGTCCAGGAGTGATGTGAGGCAAGCCTGAGGTTCCCCCCGGGGCGTGGGGCCTGGTCTTCTCCTGCTGCGGCCCGCAACCTAGGCCCCCCAGTTCCTACAAGACATTGCTCAGCTAGGGTGGACGTCCCCATGGGACAAGTGGGGAAACTGAGCAAATGGCTCAACATCTACTAGCCTAGTATGTCCCTATGCAGTCTATACGGGTAACATTGGCTCCGCCCTCTCTCTCCCTTCTCATAGCCAGTCGGGCACCAGCTACCTGGACCCCATAAAACATAACCAAGTGCCGGGGCGGGTGTGGATGCCTGGGAGCCAGGACCCACTAGCCCAGTGGTTTGCTGTGGGGTCTTAGAGTTGGGTAGGCCTGGGTTTGAGTTCTAGCTCTGCCACTTGTTGGCTGTGTGACCATAAGTGAGTGTCTTAACCTCTCTGAGCGTAGGTTTCCTCACTTGTGAAGTGAGGATGGTTAAAAACTCCTTAGAGTTACTGTGAAGATTATATGAGCCCACGTGTGTTGAACACCCAGCCCCATCCTTGGGCTCACGCTCAGTGAACAGTCATACTTCTTTCAGTTTGAATTACTGTGCCGCTGGAGGTCTTCTCCCTGTCCACAGCCTAGAGCTGCTGGGGAAGCAGGAGAGGAGAGCAGGGGTCTGCTTTTCTGCCCCTGTGGCAGCCATCCCAAATGAGCAAATGGCTCTCAGCAGGGTGTGGGGAACAGAATCTCTCTCTGGCTGGCTGTGGCCTGCCGGCCCCAGGGCAGCTGTCTGCTCCCAGATCCTGGCTCCGGGCTGGGTGGCTGAGGCGGGCAGGTTGGGCGGGAGCCCCCGGGGCTGGGAGGCCAGCTGCAGCCCCGAGGAGAGCCAAGTCAGCCCTTAACCCCTTCTGTTCCTGTGGGGTGACTGCTCTTGCAGGCCCTGAGATGGCTACCCTTTCCTTCGGTTGCCTTATTTGCCCTGTGAGTTCCTTGTTAGACCAGGGCTCTCTCGCATGCAGTGCAAGGACTATATCTGACTGTGAGAAGTTTAGTTGGGTCTGTTTAAAAATTGCATTGATTCATATAAACATTCAGATCTCTGGCTTCCCGGGAAAAACCAGATCTGACCCTGCTGAGCACGCTCCGGGTGGCAGCTTTGACTGGGCCGGGGGTGGGGTCATTCGTAATCCCGCTGTCCCCATTCAACTCTGGTTCCCCCTGCCGTCGGTTGAGATCCTGGCCTGGAGAAGCCCGTCGAGGTCAGCTCCAGCCCCCTGTCCTGTCTGAGCCGCTTGCGCGTCCCGTGCCCGCAGCCTCACTGCCTCGGAGCAGCCTTCCCTCTTCCTTCTTGAAATCTCCCTGTAGTGACATCCTCTGGTTGGTCCCGTTTGATCCCTTGGGGCCACACAGCAAGCTCAGTCTCTGTTCCCTGTGGCAGCCCTTCAGCGACGTGAAGATAGTTCTGGGGGCCCTGGAGCCTGCCCTCCGGGCCTAACAGCGTCTGGCCTTCACCTTCCCTCCTAAGATGTGGTTTTAAGACCCCTGTCACCCTGGCGCCCCTCCTTGGCCACTTCCCATGGGCCTGTGAACTTCTCCCGCTGGACTCCAGCGCTGCCCTGCACACCCTGAGGGCCACGGAGCCATGCTGGGTCCCACTTCTGCTCAAAGGAGAATGTAGGCATGCGAAGTGCCCCTAAGCCCACGCATTGGCGTTTCCCAATGGGGCATTTGGGGTCAGTTTTATTTTTCTTTGTGTGCCCACCTGTAATTAGTTTTTTCCCTACCATCTGGGGGATTAAAAAAGGTAAAAAACCAAAGAGTTGGGATGAATTCACTTTAACCAGCTCGTGGCGGGTGCCTGCCGAGGCAAGACCCCGGCCTGGAGTGAGGAGAGAGGACGCGGGACAGGGTGGGGTCCGCCTTGGGGGAGCTCACAGCCTGGGGCAGCCTTGCGTGCCCAGGTGCGTCAGGTGAGCCGCACATGGCGAGGGCAAGATGGGAACCAGAGGAGTCAGGGTCTGCTTATCCAGGGGTCTGGGAAGACCTCTTAGAGAGCAGAGGTCAGGTGGGGCCTCCAACCCAGAGCGGGCATTTTAGGCGAGGGGAGCTCCAGTAGCAACGACCCTGAGGCCAGGATGTGTTTGTCTGGCAGGCGGGCGGGCGGATGCATGGGCTGGGGCAGGGTCCTGGGGCAGAGGCACGGGGCCCAGGCGGTGGCAGGCCCTGGATGCTGACGGAGCCCTCTGAAGGTCGTTCTGAAGATGGTGACACAACAGGAGGAACTGGAGTGGCAGCAGTGAGCTCTCTCTGGAGGCAGAACTGGATTACAGTCTGGCTTTCCCGGCGGTAGGTAGCATGTGACCTTGGACCAGTCGTTAATGGTCTCAAGCCTCGGTTTTCTCGTGTGAAGTGGGAGAAGGTGGCCGTGAGGATTAACAAGCTAGTCTGGGACAAGCGCTGAGCCTGGAGCCTGGGCCCGGGTCGCCCCGGTGATGGCCGGGTCTGCAGCGCGTGGGCATGCTGTAAGCCTCGCGCGGAGCTCCTCCAGGGCCCGCACCGCCCAGGGCAGTGGGCGCTGTTGTCTGCCATCTGTCAGGAGCTGATTCGGGTGCCGCACTCACACCTGGGCTTGGTGGGCCCCGCCCTGGCCTCTGTCTGCTCCACTGCCCCCTCTCAGGTTTGGGGTGAGACGCCGGCCCTTGGGCATCGTACCTGGCCCAGAAGCCTTTCTAGGGCATTTGGTTTCCAGAGAACATTTTTAACCTGGCAAGGAAGGGGTGCGGGGCTGGGGGCGTCTGTCGATGCGTGCCAGGCCCTGTGGGGAGGGGCCCTCCGGTCAGGAGCTCCAGCATCCGGCACTGGCGGGTGAGTTGGGGTCCCAAGCGCAGCCTCTGTTGGCTGCCGTCTGGCCTGGCACGGCTGGAAGAGGGGCTGCAGGTTCTGTTTTTGCCTGGCCCTCAGTGCTCTTGGTGCCCCTCCGGCCTGGTGGCTGTGGCACATCTGTCCCTCGGCAGGGCCGGGCTGGGCGCCCATGGGCACTCCCTGTCCAGTGGTGCTCTGGGGCCTCCAGGTCCTCCGTCTGCAGAGGGGCCCTGGGCAGCAGGATGGCGCTGCAGAACTCTGCAGTCCAGCGAGGACGTGCCGGCTGCACGGGCTTCTCAGGCCCTGCCTGTGCCCTCCACACCCCTAAACTGGAGTGCGTGGTCAGCAGTGCCCAGCACAGCTAGGCAGCGATAAGAAGGGGATCTGGAGGGACCGTGGAAAGAGCCGGGCCTTGGAGTGCGGGCTGGGCTGACGGCTGCGTGTGACCTCGCAAGCGCTTCACTTCCAGGCCTCAGCTTTCTCCTCTCTGACGTGTGACACACGGTGCTGTCACCCTGACCCAGCAGCCTGGGGAAGCAGACGTGGCCGTCAGGGTGTGGAAGTGCGTCGAGCTCGGTGAAGCTCCGTGCAGGTGCCAGTGGCTTTGTGTGTTGAGGGACCGCCTTGCCTCGTGAGCTAAGACCACCACCATTGCTGTGTTCCGGTGGGCCCTGTATCCTGGGCTTTTCTCTGCATCCAGCACGCTGTCCTGTCACCTCCTCACGGCCCTCTGAGGGGCCCGTGTAACCTCTGAGGAGACCAGGCACAGAGGGTGAGCCCGGCTGCCCCCACACGCGGTTTGGTGTTGAGCTGGACCTCGAAGCCCCGGTCTGTCTGATTACACACCCTGTGCTCTTAGCTCTTGGAGTTTCCTCACAGGCCGAATGCACCCACGAGCTGCCTTGCAGAAGCAGGAAAAAGAGTGGAAACTGAGGCATGTCAGGCTGGAGAGCTGGGTGTAGCAGGGCGGGACCAGGGCCCCTGGGCTGAGCTCTGTGCTTTAGAAGCTTCTTGATGGCCGTATGCCTTGGGATGAGGAGTCTGTGAGCCCGGGGATGCGTCCCCACTTCCAGACAATTCTCCAGATCCCCAGGATGCCCCCTGACCAGCCTGGGCAGCCGAGGGCCTCGTACTGGGTCGTTATTCCCAGGGTGGACTGATCCTTCAGTGTGCATCCCGGCGGTGGAGCGGGGAGGGCGCGGTCTCAGGGAGCGAGGCGTGGGCAGGCTTGGACCTGGGGGCCCCTCTTGGTGAGGGAAGGTGCTGGGGTGGGAAGAGGTTGGTGGTGCAGGCTGGGGGCTGTGCCTGTTGGAGGTGGGCTGGCTGAGGGACCAGGTCCTGCCAGATGCTGACTGCCTGACAGACGGGTGAGGTCCCCTGTTTGCCCTGCAGCAAAAATGGGAGGGCCTGGGTGGATGCTCCAGCCCGAGACCCCTGGTGTCCCTGTCGCCAGCCTCAGGAGCATGCTTTAGGTACCATGGGGCTTGGGAGAGGCACTAAAAATAGTCGGTAAGAACAGGGAGCGTGAGTGTCTCTTCCGGCCGTGTAGACCCACCCAGAGCTCTGCCTGTCCGAGCTGGGAGCCGGGGCGTGGCCGAGAAGGGAGGAGAAGCAGCATGAGACAGGCCTCCAGCCTCTCTTGTGGATATTCCTGCCATCCCTCTCCCGCCTTTTTCGGGTTCTGGGGGCAGGGGACCTGGGTGTGAATTTTGGTTCCACCACCCGCAGCAGCACTTTGTGTCACCTGAAACCCCTCTGAGGCCCCGCCTGGCTGAGAGGACTCTGTGAGATGCTGCGCGGGAGCCTGGCCGGCCGGGTGTGGAGCATGGGCAGCACCGTGGCCCGGCCTGTTCTGCCCTGAGCGGCCGCCCCAGGCCACCCTGCCCGCAGCTGGCCAGATGTGCTCTTTTGGGCGGTGCAGGGGCTTCTCCGTGTGGGTGTCCTCGCGTGGTGTGTGGGCTGCTGTGTTTGGATCGAAGGGAGCCAAACTGATTTTCCTGGCCCATCTCCCCACCATCCAAAGCAGAAAGTTAAATAAACACAGCCAAGTATTATCACAGGACGCGAGGAAAATGAACTCGGTCCCCACGGGCGGCTCACATCTGGCAAGTGTTGGCTTCTCAGGGCTGTGAGATGTGACAGATGTGGTTTGGGTAGGAAGGCCTCAGTCCCTGGTAGGAACCCCTACCCAGGGACGTGGCTCCGTCCGGGGCTCCGGGCCAGCCTCGGGCCTCAGGGACTTCAGGCAGCTAGCCTTCAGCTGCACCCCTTGCTGTCCAGCTGGCCCTTTCTGGGGCCTTGTCTTAGGTGGCTGTTCTGAGGTTGGTTCTCCCTGGCCCAGCCTGGTGCTTGCACTGGAAGTGTGGCCTGTGAAAGGGGCCAGTGCTGGGGAGGTGACCAGGCGTGCTTGGGAAGCATCCTCGCTTGTCGAGATTTTCTGTCCCTCTGCTCAAGGCTGTAGCAGCTGATGAGCCCGGTGCTGGGGGAGGGTTTGCAGTTGGCGTGTCCCCTGCCATTCTCTGCCCAGCATGATCCTCGTCGCCTGACACACAGCCCTCACTGAGCTTAGGTGGGCTGGGCGGGTTCTGTGTGGGATGACTGATGCGCACCTTGGGTCGGGAGGAAGGAAGAGGGGGTGCCCTCCTGCCCTCCCTCCTCATTCATTGCTTTATCGGGGGTTGCCCAGCACTGCCGTGCCGGGGTTCCCCTACGTGTCACGTTCCACATTCTGAATCCCACGGTGACTCCAGTGGGTGATAGGTGAATAAATTTTTTCCCCCCATACTTATCTATTTATTCTGCTGTCTGTTAGGAAAATGTTACTTTCTGTGTTCATTCTAATGTCTGTTAGACAAATTGTTAGTAACGCACCAAATGTGTGATTTCCTGAGTATGCTGCTTGGAAGGAGGCTCGAAGGAGAGGTCTTCAGGTAACAGAAGGGAGTGGCCGTGAGTGAGGAAAGGCGTTCTGTAACTCTTAGGGCTGGGCCTGTGTGCTCCTGGCGGGGCCCCGGGGGAGGTCTGGGGAGGTCCCTGCCGGCCCTTGGGACTGGATGGTGGAGATGCTCTGTCCTTGCTCAGGGGCCGCTGCTCAGGGGTGTGAGCCTGGGGAGACTCCACCACACCCCTTGATGGCCGGCTTCTTGGGACTGTCGGGCAGGTTGGGGCGATGTGAGGCTGCCTTGGTGGGACCAGCTGTCCGCTGCAGGTGCTCAGGGCCCCTGAAGGCCTCTCCACATGTGTTCCAGCCATGGTGGGTGGGCGATGGGGCGAAGTCAGGGGACACATCTGTGCCAATAAAATGCCCCCCTCCCAAATCAGACTTATTAAAAGTATTGCCTCCTAAAACTGTAAAGTATTATGATTGTCCCTACGCCTGGGACGCCCTCGTGGGATTAAAAAATGTTTGGAAATGGTCATTACAGCTCATTCTTGAGGCAGGCTTGGGCTTTTGATATGAAGAAAGAGTTGGAAGGCTGGTCTGTGTGTCCAAAACCAGATGAAAACACTTATACAAACACACACACACAAGCTCACATGCACATGAACGCCCATCAGTTTTCAATAAGAGACTCAGTTTCCTCGTTGCTGTGTTTAAGATAAACCACATGTATAACAAGGTACTGACATGTATTTGCAGTATGTTAGCACAGAGGATAAGTTGTTAGGGGGTCGTAAAAAAATGTGAGTTTCTACTTTATGGTGCTTTTCTTCCAATGAAAGTGGAAGAAAGGAAAGAGAGTGAAATTCTGATCCCACGCCCCCTCCCTCTCCACCCAAACAGCAGACGTGCTGGGACGTGCTGTCCCCTCCTCCCCTGAGAGAGGGGCCAGGGCCCCAGACTGGTGTTCCCTGACCCCACGGCCGGCGCCCACGTTCGGGTTCCTGATGCACAGAGGGCTGCTCCCACCCCCACTTTGCGTGGGATGGAGTTGTGGCCCCTCCGCGCTCTGCAGAGTATGCCCTTGGCTTTGTCTCCTTCCATCAGAGCTGGACAGCTGGTGGGTGAGAACCCAGCGTTGCCACCGAAACAGGATGTGGGAGCCAGACCCCGTCATAAATCGACATTTATATGCTGCACATTTCTGGTTAACGAGACCGTGCAGGGGTTACTGTATGAAATGAAATGTATATATGAACCAGGAGATTAACCTCAGGGAGAGGCGAGATTAAGCGTGAGGGCAGCCTGGGAGGCCTGGGGCCCCCCAAGTGTTAAGGCCTAGGCAGGTGGTTCCCCAGAAAGGAAATTTTCAGGAAACGTCCCGACCCGGAACGGATTTGCTGGGGGTGCAGATACAATAATCCTATTGAGTGGTGCGCACTGTGCGCCAGGCACTGGGCTAAGCTCTTTCCATGTCTTCTTTCACTTTGTATTCAAGGCAAATGGGAATTTTATCACCCCCGCTTTATAGACGTGGAACCAGCAAGACTCTGAGAGGTGGAGTCATTGCCCTGGGTCACACAGCAAGTGGGAGGGAGAGTTTGTGATTCTCCCAGGCTGGAGCAGCCAACACTGGCCTCACAGCCCCGTCTCAGGAGGCTTCCAAAAAGAGGAGTCGTTTCCACCCCAACCTTCTCTGTTCGCCGTGGCTCTTCTGCGACGGTCAGAAGGCCTGGGAAGCTGGTCCACCAGCTCCTGCTAGCTCAGGACAGGCTCAGAGAGGCAGCTGGGGCGGGGGGATGCGCCAGAGCTTTGGAGCAGTGTAGACCTGGCTTCAAATCTGGGCTCTACCTCCCACTGTGTATGTAATTTGATCCACGTAAAAAACTCGTTTAGGTCCTGGTTTCCCCGTCTGTATAATGGGCACCATGATCCAATCCCTTTACAGGGCCATTGGGCCGGTTAAACACACACCTGGTCACCTATGTGGAGAGCATAAGTGATGGTTGTTTCTAGTGTCACTGACGTGTGTGGTCTTGTGCCAAGTGGACTGGAGGCTGGGAGAAGGAGGGGAAATCGAGGGTCTTCCTACTGGGGCTGAGAGGACAGCTGGGGGCAGCGTGCGATGCTGGGGTCATGATCTCCCTTTCCCGGGTTCCTGGGAAGTGGCTCTGGCCTGTGCGCTTTTTAAGCATGTCCTGGTTTTATCCTCAGAGCTACCTTGCAGGGCTGCTATTCACAGAGCAGTTATCTTATTTGCCCAGATCACACAGCAAACCATGGCCGATAGGAGTGGGACCCTAAGGCATCTTGCTTTGGCCACACCTGCTGCAGATGAGGCTAACTTCAGTGTAGGGTGGTTGGGGAGAGCTTCTTGGAGGAGGTGAGCCTGAGCTCCGGGCAGTTTCTCCCCAGGGGAGCCGGGGGGCTCTGTAGCCGGTGGTCAGCTGCACCCTGGGGGCTGGGGCAGGAAGCTTGTCTGGGTTTCCACACAGGTAGAATCCAAAGTGGGGCTGGGCTTGGCGGGAGGGGCGGGGGTACTCACATGTCCTCTAGTTTATATTTCGTAGTTCAGGCAAATGCAATTTGATTTTCTTTTCCTGAACTTCGTCTTTGAGCAGGGAAATTTTTACTTACATTAAAAAAAAGACCCACAGACTTTTTTTTTTTTTTTTTAAAGATTTTATTTTTTCCTTTTTCTCCCCAAAGCCCCCCGGTACATAGTTGTGTATTCTTCGTTGTGGGTTCTCCTACTTGTGGCATGTGGGACGCTGCCTCAGAGTGGTCTGATGAGCAGTGCCATGTCCGCGCCCAGGATTCGAACTAACGAAACACTGGGCCGCCTGCAGCGAAGCGCGCGAACTTAACCACTTGGCCACGGGGCCAGCCCCAAGACCCACAGACTTTTAAGGTTTTTGTCCACAATTGTCATTCTTCCTACAATGGGATTTGCATGTTAGTGTAAAAGGAAATCAGAATTTGTCTGTGGGTAAAGTCGGAACTCATCCCCGCTCTAGGCTGCTTCCCTACCCCTGAGCCTCCCCCGGCTCTGTGACTGGACAGAAAGCCCTTCCGCTGCGCTCAGGGCTGCAGCAGCGGTGGGCCTGCCGCCCAGGACCTGCCTTTCCAGCTCCCACCGCTCCGTTACGCCTACACTACTGTTTCCACTTGTTTCTCCCTTGCTCTGAGATGGGGATTCATTTAGCTCCTCCATCATGCCATAGTTCATTTGTTCATTCATTCATTCACTCAGCTCCTGTTATATACCTGCCCCCAAGGGGCCCAATGATGGGAACATTTGTCACCATGGAGTTCACCGTCTAATGGTGACCGTCAAAGCCAACGTCTCTTTTCTCTTCTCTCCCATTGTATCTAGCTCAGAGTTCTAGTCACTGGAAGTCCTCAATGCTTATTAAAGGAGGAAGAGGCCAAGCAGATGTTGACAATATGTCTCAAAAGCCTGAAAAATCGGCAAACTCTTTGTCCTAGCAATCCTGCTTCTGGGAACTAATCCTGAGAAAAATTATTGAATAGGCTTGTGGCCATGCATGATGTGTGTGGATGTGTCTTGCAACATGACTTCTCTTACAGTGGGAAACCACTGGAAGTAGCCTAGGTGTCCAGCAATAGGGCGTCGGTTACATTAGCCCTGGGGCCTCCTATGAGGGGACTCAGGTCACCATTAGTAGTGATAGTGTCGGTCCACATTTTTGATGTGAAAAGATGTTCAGCATATATTGCTGAGTTGGAAAAGCAGGTTGCAGAACAGTTTGTGTTGTTCAATTATAGGTGTATAATAGGTGTATGATACCAATGTATTATACACAGAGAAAGTTGTGCTTTTTGTTTCTAAATTTTAACTCACGTGTCTTTCCTAGTTTTCTGCATTGTACACGAATTACTTGTGCCACAAGCTTTTATAAAAAGAAGAAGGTGCTTAATGTAGGAAACAATAAGAAAAGGGCAGCTGTGAGTGAATTCTGGGTTTCTGACGCACGTGGGACACGGGGCAGAGCCTGGGCAGGGCGAGTGGGCTGGGTGGGGAGTGCCCGGAAAGCGCAGTGAGACTGGGTGCCCTGCCCCCACCCGGCCTGGTGCCCGCCCCTCCCTGCGCCCCCATGGCACTGTTCCTTTATCCAGTGGAGTGCTACTGCTCATCTCCCTCCAGCTCCGGCAGCAGCAGCAGCCTGCTTGGAGTGTGAAATTGGCTGTGGTAGGAGTATTTATACCATTGAAAGCGGCAAACAGCCACCTGTTAAACCTTTACCAGCACGCCATGTCTGACGTGGTTTCCCATGTCGCCCAAGGATCCTGTGTGCTTGGGGAGACCCGAGAGGATGGATCTGGCACAGGGATGGACCTACGGAATCTTCTGTAAATTTGAATCATTGTGGGCAGAGAGGGAGATGAGTCTGCTCTTTCCTTGGCTGACCCCACCCGATCTGGAATCAGAGCTGCTGCTTGTTGAAGGCGGAAGGGAATCAAGGGGCAGGACTCCCAGCCCTGGCTCCACCCCGTCCTGGCTGCATGACCTTTGGCAAATTGCTTACTCTTGGTTTCCTCACCTGTAAAATGGGTTAATAAAGGTGCTTATCTCATAGGGTTGCTTAGGCGCTTGCTTCTCAGACTCTAGCGTGGCCAGAGTCACCTGGGGGGCTTGCGGAAGTACAGCTTGCTGGGCCCACCCCCAGACCGTCTGCTCTTGTGTGTCTGGGCTGAGGTCTGAGATTCTGCATGTCTGGGGCTGCCAGGCGATGCTGCTGTTGCTGGTCTGGGGCTGCACGCAGAGAAGCTCTGCTTTGAGCAATTAAATGTGTATCAAGTGCTCCTCACGGAGCGTGGGGCCTGGTGAGGACTTGGTAACGCTTAGCTGCTTGTTCCGAGAAGAGCCACGTGCCAGGAAGCATTGTCTGTGAGGACTCCAGGCCTGGAAGCTAGAGCACTCGGGTTCCAGGCCTGCCTTTGGTACCTCCTGGGCCCCACGTGAGCCATTTCTCTTCTCTGGGACTTTATTTCCTCTTCTGTGAAATGGGTCAGTAAAGGCCTGAAGGCAGCAGCTGAGGAGACACCCGTAAAAGCCCTCTGATGCAGTGATTCTGGTGAGGGCAGCAGAGAAGCACGTGAGGGACCCCGGGCTTCGCTGACAGCTGCCTTCTCATCTGCTTGGGACAGGCACAGAGGGGTGGGCTATGGCAGCACAGCGGTCCCTGGGGGCCACCGACTTACCCGAGTCTGCCTCCTCTTCTCATAGAATTGCAAGGGACTCTTTCAACAAAAGAAGAAAAGAGCTGGGGCTGGCCCCGTGGTGAGGGGGTAAAGTCTGGCGCACTCTGCTTTGGCAGCCTGGATTCACAGGTTCAGATCCCGGGCACTGACCTACACCACTCATTAAGCCATATTGTGTCTGCATGCCCCCCACACAGAAAAAGATAGAGGAAGATCGACTTAGATGTTAGGTCAGGGCTAATCTTCCTCAAGCCAAAACAAAAACCAAAAAAAACCCCAAAAAACCAAAAACCTGGAGGCAGCACGTTGGCCTCTCTGATTTGGTTCCTATAAAAAAAAAAGAAAAAAGCCGTTTTAATTCACTTGGGCACCTTCCTTTGCGATGGTCTTTGCTTCTTGTCAGTTCCTCATTCTGTTTTCCACCAACGTGGACGTGTCAGGTGGCTTTGTGATGTTCAGGTTCCTCTTCTTTTCCCGCCCCACGCTGCGCTGAGTGGCTGGGTGCTCCTGGCCTTGAGCTAAAGCTGCACGTGGAAGCATGCCGCCGGCCGCCTGAGCCCTCAGGCTGGCTCTGGACCAGTGCTCTGCCTCGCCGGCGCCATTTCCTCAGCAGGAAAGCGGAGCTGGAGGACTCTCTCTGAGGGGCGCTGGGAGGATGAAGTGGGAGCCGCTGGGTGGGCTTCCCAGCATGGGGCCTCGTGGCCCTGGGGCCCAGTGAAAGTGGACTTTCCTCCGGAGAGTCCTTGCTGTGGCCTGGACCTTTCCCTGTGAGCATGGACCGCCTTCTTTCTGGAGTTCTTGGGCAATTACTGGATGTCTTTCTGTTCTCTCTGTCTTATAGATAAGCAGCTAAGGAGAGAAAGGGAAGACGATGGATGGGTAAGATCCAGGCTCTGGGCCCTTCTGCCCAGCATTGGCCAGGGGAACAATTCCTGAAAATTTTTAGTAATGTTGCATCTTTTCTTTTTGCTTTTTTTAAAAGATTGGCACCTGACCTAATAACTGTTGCCAATCTTCTTTTTTTTCCTTCTTCTCCCCAAAGCCCCCCAGTACACTGTTGTATATTCTACTTGTGAGTGCCTCTGGCTCTGCTATGTTGGACACCACCTCAGCGTGGCCTGATGAGTGGTGCCGTATCCGCGGCCAGGATCCGAACCGGCGAAACCCCAGGCCGCCGAAGCGGAGCGTGCGAACTTAACCACTCGGCCACAGGCCGGCCCTGGTTGCATCTTTTCTTAAGTGCTGGTTCCAAAGTCAGCTTTAAGGGGAAAGTCAAGTATTGGCACACTTGCTGTAAAAATCTCTTACAAAGGTGCTGGCGTGGAGACCCACCTGTCCCAGCTCTCGAAGAGTCTGTGCCGCAGCTTTTCCTCCGGTGCTGGAGCACCTCACATCCTTTTTCAAGCTCTGGATCAGCTGGAAGAAGGCTTCTGGTTGGGAGCCGTGTCGCCCCAAGAAGAGATTTCTCTAGATCCTGGACCCAGCCTCCTTGTGGCCAGGTGCTCACTCGATGGGGGCGTGGACAGCGGTGGCTGGGAGGGAACGCGGAGTCCTGTCCCCGCTCCCAGCCTCGCTGCAGGGCCCGCCTTCGGTTGTAGAGGAAGGTGGCAGGCAGTCTGACCTGTGCCGTTGAAACCGTCCTCTTGTTCTCCTTTGGCGAGTGGTTGCAGAATCATGAGAGCTGGCTGGGTCTGTGGTGGCACCTGTCATGAAATCTTGGCTCCTCTGAGGGTCTGCGCTTGGCGCCGAGGGGCTGGCCTGGGGTCTTGGGTGGTTGTGGCTTTGGCCACAGAGAGCTCTCCTGTTCCTACACACTTGCCCTCCCTTGCCACGTTCCCTCCCTTTGTTTGCACACTGGCCTTGTGCACCCACCCTGTGCTTGCAAATGTCTGTCATTCACAGGAGTGGGCATCCCTCTGTTCCCATCGAGACTGGGCAGGATGGGTGTGTGTATCTTGGCCTCAGTGATGCCAAGTATCTTATGAATTAAACAGTTAGAGGTAGAGTCTGAGGAAGTCTCCAGAAAGCACTTAGCTCTGCTGGTGGTTGGGCAGCCTCTGTGGGTGTTGTTCATACTGGCCGCTGTGCTGACGGTGTCTTCTCTGAGATGCTCAGCCCTGGTTCCCCATGCCCCTGCGGCAGAATTCCAGGTTAGCAATGGCTCAGGCCCCCAGAGTGTGCCGGCCGTGGTGTGGGCTCAGGCTCCCAGCCAGCGCCTGGCTCCAGCTGCAGGGGAGGCCATCCTTTCTCTGCCCACTGCCCCTGCCAGTTATCTCACTGTTGAAGAGGCCAGTCTGGACAGAAGAGTCCAGCTGGAGGGGAGGAGGACATGTTTGCTCTCAGTGTCAGGTAGCATGGGGCCTCGTGATGGTGGTGGTGGTGGTCGTGGGCTGGGCATTACTTTTTCTCATGAGGAATGCATAAAGGATGGTGTGTTTATACCTTCAAAACCAAAATGTGAGCCAGGGGATGGGATGTTAGTGGGGTGAATGCGAGTACTTGTAGGAAAATGCGTTCATGCCTATCCCTAGGCCCCTTGCTGTGAGGGATGTGGTTCCGAAGTTGCTGGTGTGTGATGCAGCTGTGTGCCCGTAGTGATGTCTGCCACTTTGAACTTGCCCCACCAGCCAGTGCCAGGTTGCTGTCCTCTTCTTCCCACCTCTGCGGGCTTGTCGTTCCCGGGATGGAGCCTGGAATCCTCCCAAGAGCTCCAAAATGGCAGATGTTTTTCCATCCACCTTCCCATGACCACGGAAGCCAGATCTTAGGCAGGGAAGGGTTGGGCCTCTTGGGGACGTCCTCCAGTTCAATGACTTGGGAGGTCACACTTTTCAACCAGATTGCATTGAGTGGGCCCATGTGTGGGGGCTGCTTGTCCCACTACCCGGAGTACACTGAGGACCGAGGCAGAGCTAGGGCCCTGCATGGATGTCCTGGTCCCATGCTTGACGGGGTCTAGGGCCTCATGCAGACCTTGTGGAAGGTGTCCAACAAAATGGCAGCATGATGACCTTACAGACTGGCAGCAACCTCTCGATAGAATCTATAGGTATATATATTAAAGTAAGTAAATGGTGAGATGCGAAGGAAACTGATTTTCAGGTGTGGTGATGAAAGCTGTTAACAACCGCCCTTTTCACGCGTGGCTTGCTTCTGATCGCTTTAAGCACGAGCCGCCTGTGTTTCGGAGGCTGGCTGGCTGCTTAGCAAGTAATATCAGTTTTGTGTGACGTGAGGTCTTGATTCATATTTACAAAGCTGCACGTTTGAAAACCCACCCCAGCTGTAACCAGCTAAGTAAAACAGTAGCTTCGGTGCCAACCCAGATTGTCTCTGCATTTCATCGTCTTGATTCTGAGTTTCTACTCTCAGGATGCAAACTTTCAAAAGAGGGAGCACTTTGGTAGCGTTCCTTGGCCTGTTGCTCAGTGACGTGGATGTCCCCTCTTGGGTGCGCTGTTCCTGAGGGTTCAAAGAAAACAGGTTCTGTGAGGCTCTGGTGGAGGAGCAAGCCTGGGGTCGCCGCAGAGTGGCCTGGGGGGGCTGCGAGAGCTGCCCCAGCCCTGCACCAGAGCCGCGGAGCGCTGGGCCCTGTTCGGGCAGATAACAGCCGTCGCCCGCGGAATCCTCTCAACAACCCTGTGGCTCACGTACCATTATTATCTCCATTTTTACAATGGAAAAATGGAAGCCCAGAGTTAAATAATTTGCTCAAGGTCATACAGCTAGTTGGAGGCAGAATCCGGATTTGAACCTAGTGTCTGACCACAAGCCGGCCTGCTTGCTCTTCTCACTGCTTGGCAGCCCAGCCTGCTGGTTATGCGCCTTCCGTAGGGGGTGGGGTCGCTGCTTTCCATTCCTGAGTTGCTACAAGACCGGACAGCATCCCTGTGCCTCAGGCTACAGGGGTTTCAGGAACAGCCTTCGAGACGGACAGTCCTGGGTTTCAGCCCACACTCTGCATGGACTCTTTCTGGCTGTAAGACCTCAGGCATGTCGCTTCACCTCTCGGAGAGTCTGCTGACCAGGATTAAATGCAGCAATGCCTGAAAAGCACTCAGCACGGTGTCCGGCTCACAGTGTGCCCGTGTGGAGACAGTGACAGTGCGAAGAGAGCTGGGTGGGACGTGGGAGCTTCAGCCTGCACGTGTGCAGAACTTCAGAGCCTGTGAAATCTGAAAAATACTGTGTATTCACATTTTTGGCTTGAACGAAGTTGCGTTTCACAAAGTCCATAACCCAGCTTTGATATTATTACATGCCCCAGACCGGGATTAATCCCAGGACAAGAGCTTTAATATGGTGTAGAGAGTTTCCTCCATGTTCTCCTAGTTCATGGCCCTCATCTCCACTAGCCTGGTCTCCCATGCTGGGGTGTGAGCTGGTGGGGACACCCCCTCCCCGCCCAGCCTTGTTCAGTGGGCTCTGGAGTGGAGTGGAGAGGTGACTTGCTTTCTGGTGTCACCAGCCCATGACTAGTGACTGTGGGAGAATCGACCTCACCTTGTCCTGAGGTCTGTCTGTCGGTCGAGTGTCAGTGTGGAGAACAGCACTCCATGATTTGCCAGCCTCTAAGGGTGACCTCGTCTGTTTCTTGGAATAATCGAGAAAGCCCTCACATCTCAGCGATAGTCTAAAGGGCTCTTGGTAGGAGGACAGTGTCTGCGGGTCAGGGAGAGGTCTGAGTCTTCGTTCTGTTCCTGCAAGTGGCGAATGGCTTCATCTCAAATGGAAACTCTGGTTATAGATAGTAAAGGCCTGTAGCACTGTGTAGAGAAAGATTCTGATGCTATGTCCGGTTCGAGACAGTGCTGTGATTGATTCGTGATGTCTGCCAGGGGCACAGGGATGGAGAAACCGTTGCACTTATTTGCTATTCATGTTTTGTTCTGATTATTTCACATCTCTGTAAAGCTAACAAAGGCCTCTTCGTAGGCTTTACCCCTTTGCCCCTGATCGTGGGTATTATAAGGACCCCCACAAATGATCCTTCTTCCTTGCCCTGTGCCCCACCCTGATGATCTGTTTGTATAGCTTCAAAACTCACAGCCCCCTCTCTGTTCTCTCTTTCAGTTGAAGAGGGGGAGGCCTCGGACTTCTCGCTGGCCTGGGATTCCTCTGTGACAGCATCAGGTAAATGCCTGGGGGCTGGTGGGAGAGTTGCTGGGGGTCCTTGGGGGTCGGCTCAGGAACTCAGAAAGCCACCCAACTGGTTATGGAAATCATATTCTTCATGTCACATTCCTGTCTTCAGTCTAGACTACCCTGTGCAACACGATTTTTATATCAGTTCCATATGGTCAATAAAATCTATTACATATGGAGACTAATGTGCCCTTATTCCCTGGGGTCCGCGTTCCCTTCCTGGGGGCACACTCAGATGGGCTATGACGACCTCACATCAGGCTTGGAAGCTCCCTGTGAGGGTGCCGCTGCACGTCCACTCCAGTCTGGTGGCAGAAAGGCCACTTTACTGGACATTGTCTCCAGTCGAACCAGAATTCCTGTATTTCCCTTCCTGGAAGGGGCTGCTTTGCACTCTTAGGCCTCAGACCCAGCCTGTGCCTCTAGGGGGAGGTAATAGGGGAAACTCAGACTTGTGGGGAGGGTGGCCATGTTGGGTATTAGGGGTGACTTGGCATTCAGGGGACTTGGGTTTTCGGCTCAGTTCTGCCCTTGCATTAGCTCCATCTCTGTGCCTCAGTTTCCCCAGCTATAAAAAGAGGTAGATGAATGAGGTTTTTCTAACTGTAAAGGTCTATAATTTGGAGCTGCCCCTGGAGTTTGCAGTTGGAGCCAGCTTTGGGGTCCTCGGCAGCTCCTGAGCGGAGGACGCAGCTCTCCTGTTTGTTCTGCGTCCAGCCAGCACCTCTCCCGGCAGCAGGGCCGTGACTCCCCGTCGGCAGGCGCCGGGCTCTTCTGCCTGGTCCCCGTCCCAGCATCCGGATCAGCTGGCTCTAGGTCCATGGGGCAGCGGGAGCCAGGCTGGTCCTGCAGCGTCCTAGGCCCGGAGAGGCCCACGAGGGAGTCATTCGGCCCTCCCTCCCATAGAGATGTGGAAACTGCGGTGAGGGGAGAGATCCACTCTGGGTCACTGGTTCCAAAAATGGAACATTTAACATTTAACTGAATGGTTTCACATTGAGTTTGTGATTTTATGGCCATTTGTGACTTAAGATGATGCTGAAGTCATTTAAGTGAGAAAATTGAGTTGGGCAGAGTTTTAAGTAATAGTACGTAATGCTTGGATTCAGCAAGAACCGTGAAGATTGTTCACAAATGACTGAAATTTGGGAAATGCTGGTATAGGTTGGACAGAAGGGGAGTGGACTGCCAGCCCTTGAACCTAGGTTCCCAGGCTCTGGGTGCAGTGCTCTTTCCAGCAGGATCTGGATGTGGCTTGGAGAGTCCGAAGGGTCCTGGTTGACCCAGGCTTGGACACTGTTATGTCTACAGGTCCCGGCCTTTGGTTACAGGGGCTCCCTCCACAGGAGGGGCTTGTCTGAAGCCAGAATGGCAGGTGCTCAGACTCAGGAGGCGAGTCCAGGGTTAGGACAGGCTGGGGTCCACACTGGGGAGGGTGGGGAGGGGCTGCGGAGCCCTTGTCCCGTCTCCTTCTGTGTGGGGAAGATGCCCTCCCCACAGTTGGGGGAAACACAGTGAGACTATTAAGCGCCATGACTCATCCAGCGGTCCTGACAGATGTGGGGGTGCACGCGCTTAGGCCTGCCGCCAGCTCTGTAGAGGTTCCCCACTGTGCTCCAAACCCCCGAACCAGGAAAGTGCCCAGCCTGGTGGCGGCCGGGTAAGGTCCTCCCTCCCACTGCTTTCTCAGGGCTGCCAGAGGCGAGGGGGACAGCCTGGGGCGGCTGTGGTGCAGGGGGAGCCCTGGCAGTGGCTGGGTGGCTGCAGAGCCCTGTGCAGGGGTGTTGGACTCCGGGCTGCATCCTTAAGGCAGTGAGGCGTCTCCTGGGCTGCGAGGCCCAGGGGCTGGGTGGGCCCTGCCGGTCTGCGCTTCTCTGATTCCACAGTGCAGTGGCCAGGCGTGGGGCCTCGCTGGGGCGCTTAGGAGTGGTGGAGGTTGTGGGATTTGCCACTTTCCAGCAAGAGCTGAGCAAGCCCTGTACGCGTGTGCGGGAAGAGGTGTGCGACTCCTCGTGAGTCTCCCGGCCCCCGGGGACTCCTTGGTGCCAGTCAGCTTGGGACATTTGCTCAGAGGTAGGGAAGGGAGGGCAGAGCATGCCAGCATTGGAGACTCCACGCCAGGCCATGGATTGTTTTGTTTTCTTTGGCCCATTTCGGATGAGTTTTTTTACAGTGCATGCATGTGATAAATTTTCCTTCCCAATTTTGTTGGGATCAGGCTGTTAAAGTCAGCTCCTATTCCCTGAGCGTGGGGCTTGTGAGAGGGCTCAAACCCTGGGGGCAGGACGAAGTCAGTGTGGGAGGCCGCCCTGGACGTGGGTGATGTCACAGACACTGAGCGCTTCTTAGCTGTGTGCCGGGCACGGAGCAAAGGCCTCACCTGCAGTATCTCGCTGAGCCAGCATGGCAGTCCTGTGAGGCGGGTGCTGTTTCGAGCAACACCTGCGGGGTTTCTCCATGGGCTGGTTGAGAGGCAGCCATCTGCTGGAGGACGGGGCCAGAGGCCTGGTTGAAGCCGCTTCAGTATAATGCTTTTCATTAAGCTGACAAAATGTCACTTGGCCACATCAGAGAGTGGGGGCAGGTGCCAAGGAAGATTATGGGGCAGCAAAGCCTCCCCAGGCCGCCCTTGGCACTGCTACTGAGCACTGCTGTCCTCGTTTGGCGGATGAGGGAAGGAGGCTTGGAGTGGCACAGTAGTGATCCGTGGTCCCCAGCCAGCGAGCTGTGGAGCAGGGCCTCGGACCCAAGTCCTCCGGCAGACAGAGCCTGGGGTTTACCCTCTGCACCGCCTGACGCTGGGAGGTGGGCAGCGGAGCAGAGCCCTGAAGGCGTGGCATCCTGGGGGCTTTGGGAGTTCCTGGTGGTACAGGGCCCAAGGTCGCCGCAGAGGGTCTTTGACACATCAGACCAAAGGAATGCAGGGTGAGGTGAACAGGGTGGGCTGAGAGCATCTCACCAGGAGGAGTAGGGAGCTCCTCTTTGTGGGGCCCGGCCAGCCTGGGGTGCAAGCCTTTTGTTGTGCCCTTGCTCTGGGAGCGTGATGGAGAGCTCCAATAAAGAAGCGGAGCGCACAGCATTCTCCCTGCTCACCCCTGTCCTGCCTTGCCCCTGGGGACCCTATAGCCACCACCCCCAGACACAACCTGGCCTGCTCTGTCTGTGCCCTTGAGTCAGGGCCCTGACAGTGATGGAAAGCCTGGCCTGGCCTGGCAGAGAGGGGAGCAAAGTGATCAGCTCACAGCAATCTTCTCTGGCCTGGCCGGGGGGTGGCGGGAGGAGGGAGCGCGGCGCAGTCTTGCCTCTCCAATGGCAGTGGCAGGGCTGCCAACAGCAGCCCTGGGGAGGGGGGCGCTGTGTTCCGAACTGAGGGGTCGGGGGGCCCAGTGGTGTGGGACTTTAGATCATGTCCCACTGGGTCCTGAGTTTTCATATCTATAAAATGGGGAGAAGGGGATGATACCTTATCACGAGACAATTTAAACAGGAGAAATTCTTGACCTGTTTAGAGTCAGATGCCTTTGAGCATCCAATGGAAGCATATGGATTTTCTTCCCAAACACACAGAGCGTTTGCGTGTGATTTCAGGGGAGTCCACAGATTACCCCAACCTCCTCTCCCCACCTTGCCTGGCCGTGGCTTTGAACTCCTTAGAAATGTGAAGGCCCACAGGGATCCCAAGCTCAAAGGCCCACCGAGGCTGGGAGGCTGGGGAAGGGCTGTGGGAGACGCAACACAGGCGCGGCCCCAGGGCAGCCGTCCCTCAGCGCCAGCCCATTGTGCCAGGGCACCTGGGCCCAGAATGGCTAGATCTTCTGAGTTTTTAAAAGAGAAGCCAGAAAGCTGGACTTTCATATGAAATCCTCAGATTAAAAAAACAGCAACTCGTATCGTTTTAAAGCAGCTTTAAGGTATAATTTACATATCACACTTCATCCATTTAAAGTGTACAATTCAGTGGGGGTTATAGATTCAGAGCTGTGTGCCATTATCATATAGCCCATTTAGGACATTTTCATGATAAATAAATAAATCCTGTGCCCCTATCCTCCCATCACCCCTAGGCCTAAGCAGCCCCTAATCTGCTTTCTGTCTCCGTCTGTTTGCCTATTCTGGCCCTTTCGTGTAAATGGAATCATACGTAGTCTTTATCGACTGGCTTCTTCCCTGTAACCTAGTATTTCCAAGGTTTGTCCCTGTCGTAGCCTGTGTCATCCTTCGTTCCTGTCTGTGGCTGATTGATATCCCACCGTATGGATCGAGCACGTTTTGTTTATCCATTCATCTGCCAATGGACATTTGGGGCTTTACCTTCTGGCTACCGGGAATAGTGCTGCTATGACTTCCGCGTGCAAGTTTTTGCTTGAACGCTTGTTTTAAATTTTGGAGGGTGTGTACCTCGGAGCAGCATTGTTCGGGCATTCGCTAGGTCTGAGTTTAGCTCTCTGAGGAACCACCAAGCTGCGCAGCCACAGCGCTTCGCGTTCCCGCCAGCGGGGTGTGAGGCGCCCATTCTCCACATTCTCACTGACACTTGTTATTTTCCCTCCTTCTTTTTTTTTTGATTCTAGCCTTCCTAGAGTCTTACTTTCTTTTTACTACAAAGAAGTAGTATCTTACTTTGGACAACTTGTATTTTTGAAAATCATTATTCAGGCCAAAGAAAGTCTTTCTGCCAGCTGGTTTCAGCCTGGCCACCAATTAGCAGGTTGCTAAGTGTGGCTTTACCGAGGGGCCACTGCTTAGGGTTGATGTTCAGGCCTCTCTGTCCCCTTGGCCCCCAGCCCAGCCCGCCCAGTGAGGGGGCCCTCCTCCCTTCAGCGCTTCCTCTCTCTTCCCTCCAGCCCTTTGGAACAAGGCCTCTGAGGGGCAGATGCCAGGAGGATCATGAGCCCGACAGTGTGGGGTTTCAGGGAACCGGCCCAGCCACACTGAACTTTGCCTCCCTCCCCTGGTCACTGAGTTTGAGCTGGGAGCTGAAGGGCTCGTCCTTATGTAGCTGTCTAACCAGTCTCACCCCTGTCTCCTGCCTCTCCAGGTGGAGTTTCGGGAAGCTTGAGCTTCCTTGCAACATGGCTGCTCTGGACCACGCCACGGATGCAGGGAGGAGGGTCTGAGGGCAGTCTGGAGATGGGAAACGGTGGATTTGTTGACAAATGCTCATTGTCAACGCGTGGGCAGTTTAGCCAGGTTTATTTCTGGCATGGTGGTGGGCACAATCGTGGTGGAGAGAAACACTCGAATGATCAGTTGTTTGCCACAGCCTGGCAGCCTGAGACCTGATTGGCGTGATCAGAGTTGTAAGCCTTTTTTGCCAAGTGACAGGTCACATTGTCCTGCTTAATGGAACCATTACTCCCATTTACGAGCTGCTTCTAGGTGCCAGGCCTCCTTCTTGGTGCTTTTCACATATAGAAACTGAGACACAGAGATGCTAGTGACTTGCTTCAAGGTCACACAGCCAGGAAGTGGCAGAGCCAGGATTTGAACTGGCAGCTCATGCATGAATGTAGCATCCGAACTGTAAATGGCAGACCTGCCTGTGAGAATGCTTGTCCAAGCTCTTCACTCTAGAGGGGACCAGAGGCTCAGGGATGGGGGCGGCTCTGTGCCCAGGTCCCTCCTGGGTCAGATGGAAGAGTCTAACCGGGGCCAGGCCTCCTGGTTTGCTGCCGGGAAGGAGAGGCGGCATGTTTTGAAGGCCTTGCAGCCATTTCCCATCTTCAAAGACCAGGCCCGGACAACACTGTGGGCCAGGCTCTCTGTAGGGACGCCCACCGACGCGACCCCAGCACGCCTCTCCTGGCCCTGCTCAACTGTACCTGGGTGTTGGGCCTGGGTGCAGTTTGCAGGGGGAGGTTGGCATCAGAGCTGCAGGCTCTGGGACTTGCTCAGGGGGGAGATCAGAGTAGCATCTGGGTGTCCTGTGTCCTGGGGGCCACGTGGGGAGGGGGGCTGGAAGCCTTTCGTTTTCCTTTTAACCAGGTTCTGGGTAAGGAAGGGGGTAGTGAGAGGGGTCAGTGTCCCCACTCCTGACAAAGGGGCAGCCTCCTCCCCCCTGCAGCCCTTCTCTCCACATTTGGACTAGTGAGGTGGGCGGACTCGTCCTGGAGCCTGGGCCCCTCCATGCAGCCATCCTCACTGCTCAACCTTCTCCGAGCTGCCTCCCCACCCACGTGTTTTCTTAGAGCACAGATTTATTATTTCAACTACTTCACAGAGACTCCACCCACAACCTTGTGCTTCTCGCACTTGCTGCTTCTGTTCCCCTCGGCTCCTTTTCCAGCTCCATCTGTGTATAAACAAACCTACCTGGATGACGTCCAGGCGAACGTGCCGGTGATGCTGCATAGCCCCCCACCAGCCCCGAGCCTCCCGTAACCCTGGACCCACACATCCTTCTGTCCTAGGACCTCCATCGGGCCCATTGGGTGGGTGGGTGTTCATTTTTTAACCTCCCCTCCCCTTTGGACGTTCGGACTGTTTTTTTTTTTTCTTTTTTAAAGATTGGCACCTGAGCTAACAACTATTGCCAATATTTTTTTTTCTTCTCCCCAAATCCCCCCCGGTACATAGTTGTATATTCTAGTTGTAGGTCCTTCTGGTTGTGGCATCTGACTACTTTTCCTTTGGGCTCTTACAAATAATGCCACGACCAGCGTCTCTGTGTAGATGGGCTTTTTTCTCCTTTGGAGTTTTTCTTAGGGGCTCCCAGCACCTTTTAACTTTTTCTTTCAATCCTCAAATCAAGACTGAAGAGACTGTCTCATCCCCTTTCTCCCTAGCTTCCCCTGGGGCCCCTCACCTTGAGTCCTTTCCTGAGTGGTGCTCCTGCCCTGGGCTCGTCAGTGAGGAGGTCCCGACTGCCCTTTCCGTGATACCGTGGTCGCCCACGGAAGCTGCCCAGGCCCTGGGTTCTGGCTGCCTTGGCTGGTGCTGTTCACATTTTGTGCTTGAGCCCCCAACCCAGTCATCTCAAGGAGGGGATGTTTTAAAGGAGCAAACAAGTCCTATAGATGTAGAATTTCCCAGCATTTGAAAGACTTATGAAATGCGTTTTTATATGGGGCCAGCTGGGGAGTTTCTCATTAGCTCGGCTGGGGCGTCTGTGGGGAGTTGAGCTAAGTGGAGGCAGGCAGGCTGGGTAGGGAGCCGCGGTGGCCCCGAGCTCAGGGGGAGAGCTTGGCAGGCATGCGCGTGCTGGTCTGCACCATGGACCCCCGGCCAGGCCGGCCTGGGCTGCGCCTTTGTTAGAGCTGCTTGTCCAGCACAGGAGGCCTCGGAAACCTTCAGGTAGTGCCTGGAGCTGCAGGGTGGCCACTCTGTTACCATGGTGAGCAGTCCATGAGGTAGGGCGTCTGTGCCCTGTGCGCACGTGGAGGCATGTACTTGTGCGTGCATGCGTGTGAGTGTGTGTGCCTGGGTGCTGCAGCCCTTACTGGGCCCCTGGGGGGCCCCGGGGCCTCTGCGCCCCTCTGTGCAGCATCCTGGGCCCCTGGAGCTGACCTGGACCAGTCCTCCGAGGGGGATGTGGCGTTTCCTGCCCATCCTTTCCTCTGGCCCTGGACCAGCCAGGCCCCTGCCGGGCTGCACTCCACATCACTTCCTCTGTACAGTGTCTGCTGTGCACACGTGTGGGCAGAGCCCATGCATGCATGTGCAAGGGAGCACGTGTGCGGGTCTCTCCTGACCCCCTTCTCCCTCCCCCTCCAGCCTGGCTAATGGTTCTGCATCCCTGGAATGCGGCATGTCTTGCTGATTTTCTCCTCCCAGTGGGCTTGGGCCTTCCTCAGAGTCAGGGGCTCTGTGTCATTTGTCTCGTACCCGCAGCCTGGCAGGCGCTCTGCCACCGTGCCCTTGCTCTCTGCGGTGTGGTCACCTGCTCGCAGCCCCCCTGATTTGGGGCTGTCCACCCCGGCAAGCCTGGCATTCCCTTGTTGGTTTTTCAGGGGACGTCACTACTGTGGATTGTAATGGGGAGGGGCTGGTCCTACTTTCTCCAGGCTTGGGTGCTCACTGAGGACAGCGAGGAGTCTCTGTGGTGTTGGCCCCTCCCGCAGGCCTGAGGACCCCCGAGATGCTGGAAGTCAACAGTTCTTTGGTGCCTTGAGGCCTGGCTGTGAACCAGGGCCACCGTCCGGCATGTGTGTGGGTGTGCCTGTGTGAGTGTGATGGTGACGTGGCTCCTTGTGACTTTGGGGACGTCTCGCCTGTTGCCCAGCCTCGTGCATCCTGGGGTGGTTTATGGCAGCCCTGCTCAGACTTGAACATGCAAGCACATCTGGCGATCTTGTTAAAGTGGGTCGGGGGGTGGCGTCTGGGGCTTGAGCCTCCGCGTTTCTAACCACCTCCGGGGTGGTTGCTGCTGCTGGCCTGAATGCCACTCTGAGCAGTGAGGACGTAGAGGGTGGGATGGCTTTAGCCCTCTTGTCTGCTCCCCTTGGCCTTTGTTATGGCTGGGCCCTCTGCCTGTGGAGCTCATTCTTCGAAGCTCAGCCTAAATGACACCTCCTCCAGGAAGTATGCTGTGATAGCCTTACCATAATTACCGTGCCTTCCTTTATGCCCCTGAGCCTCGGGGGGCTGCCCTGATCCAGGTCCTCACTGCTCTCTGCTTGGTTATGACATTCCTTCTGTGTGTGTCTTGTCCCCTTGCTGCTCTGCTTGCTCCTTGAGGCAGTGACCATGTTTGAGTCTCTGTCTTCTCAGAGCCCAGTCCTGGCTTGGCAATTGGCAGGTACCTGACAAATGTTTGCCAAGGTGGAGAACTTCACGTCTGCCTCTGTGTCTGTATTTGCTCCTGGCAGTTCAGGGCCAGATTTTTATCCACTTTGTTAAGAGCAAGAATTGGGTTTGAGGTCCAGATACGTAATAGCTGTGTGATCTTGAGTAAGTTACTTAACCTCTCTGTGCTTCCATTTCCTCATCTGAAATGGGGGTAATCGTCTTGCTTCCTAGGGCCATTGTGAGGATTATATGGGGGAACCCGGTGGGTTAGCCTTCGGCCCTGGGTGGCACCTGGTGCTCTGCACTTTTGTTCTTGCTGTTGATGGCACGCTGTGGGAAGCTTGGACGGAGCTCAGCCCTGCACAGGGCTCTGTGCAGGTGACAGAGAAGCCTTGGCGTGGTGCCCTGCCTTGCTCCGCTCTGGACCTCGGTCTCTAGCATCGCCACTGTGGGCGGGGCCCTCTCGCCTTCACCCTAGTGCAGGGTTGGCGTGGAACCGAGTCCTCAGGGGACCGTCCTCGCGCACTGACCCTGCTTGCCTGGGGTGCGGCTTGTTTCCCAGCTGGAGAAGGCTGGGTGGGGTTGGGGGTTGGTGGGGGACTAGTGGGCAGAGTCTACTCTGAAAAGCCAAAAAGGCTCCCTTGCCTTTGAGTCACACGATCAGGCTCCCTCCCTGGGTGGGGCCTGACGCACCACTGTGCAGCTGTGGGGCAGCGCCCAGTAGGAAACGGCCAAGGTCAGCCCGATCAGGCTGCCTGGCTGCTCCTGGCTTCCTGGCCAGGTACTCTGCAGGGCCCCCTCCTGGGTTGGGTATGGGCAGTGCTGCGTCAGCTGGTGTCCTACTGTGGGCTCTGGGCTCTGGGTATCCCACAGGGGTTAGGCTGTTGTCATCTCAGCTGAAATTCTCTAAAAATCCTTGAGCATGCAGGCGGGTGTGGGTGCATGTGTACACACGCACACACACACACACACACACACACACTCCATGTATGTATTAGGCTGAACCTGGCTAACTGATCCCTGTCTGGTTCAAAAACCATTATTTTGTCCATGCTGATAATTTTTTTCCCTTTGTTGTGGTTGATTCTTTGACTGATGGCTGCTGGTCATCCTTGGTGGTAGTTAGCACATCAGACTGATACCAAATCTAGTAAATAGGATACATTTTTGCTTATACTGTTCTCCTCAGGACTAAATGCTTTGTAAATGCTGCAAGCTCGTGGAGGCAGGGGCAGCCCTTATTTTGCTCACTGTTGTATTCTCAGCAATGAGCTATTATTACAAGCAACTGTAATAACAATAACAATGCAAAAATAATAACCATCTAGTGAGCGTTCACTGGTGCCAGGCAGCGGGCTGTGCACCCGACATGGGTAACTCATTTAAGCTTCCTAACCACAGGGGCTAATATTGCCATTCCCATCTCGCAGGTGAGCATCTGAGGCTCACAGAGATGGAGAGACTGGTTGGGGCAGGGTTTCGTGGCTCCTCGGGGCCGGAGCGGGAATTTGAGCCTGGGCTGGTTTTGTCTGAGCCCGGGGCCCACTCTCTGTGGTTGCTGATTCACAGCGACTGGGACTCGGTGGAGACAGACTGTGTCTTTGTGGAATGTCATACATGAGGATGTGCTAAGAGCCCTGATGACGTCGTTATAGTGACACACCACCAGGGCGAGGCTGCAGGCCCGTGTGGGAGTGAGCGCCTGCGGATGGGCCCGAGCCTGACAGTGCTCTTCAGCAGTGATGTGTAAACTCACAAGTCATGGTGTGTGCATGCACGTGTGCAAACACACATATGTACAACTTGCTCTCAAACATAAGCACATGGGCATACAAATTCACACATGCATGCAAACATGTGTGTGCACACAGATGCACACACATGCATATATGTGAGTGTGCTCACATGTGCCTACACGTATACAGTGCACATATGCACACACTTACAAACAGGAGCACATACAGAGACAGGCTCCACATAACCGTCCACAGCCCTCGGCTTGCAGAAGAGCAGAAAAAGCTGCTTCTGGGATGTCGTTCTTCAAGGACGAGGACGGCTCTCCCACCAGGGTGTCCAGGTTGTCTCCTTGCTCTCTGTTTTCTTTCTTCAGCTTCTTTGTCGTACCTTCAGGGTCTCAGACATTGTTTCCATCCAGAGATTTGCACCCCTGCTGTGGGACCCAGCGCTCGGCTGACCTGGGTGCAGACATGGGCCCCAGTGTCTATCTGTCTGTTCGCCTTCCTGGCCTGCCCTGGCCCAGACACCCCCCCACCCTGCCAACTTGGACATGACTTCATTTCCACTCTGCACCTGCCACTTTATGAGCCCAGGGGCCTGTCCCCAGGGTCGGGCTGGGGGAGGTTGGGCAGCTGCCGGGTGGGGGTGGCTCTGTGAGCTCCCAGGGGCCTCCTGGAGCCCGGGCAGTGCTGGGGAAACTGAAACAAAGGCCGACAATGGCCTCCTTCCCTCCCTGGGCGGCCTCGGCACAGGCCTGCCTGGGCGGCCTCGGGGCCCCTGTTATTTCCTGTGCTGCCTGTGGGGTTCCTGGCCAGCCTCAGAGGGGCAGGAAGCCGGGCAGGGCATCTCCTCCCCGCCCGCTGGGCCGGACTCGCAGCTCCTGTGAGCTGGGTCAGCACGTGGGCCTGCCCACCCTCTGCTGCTCCCCGCCCGTTTAGCCCAGGCCTGGCCTGCTTGGATCTGCCCAGGCCTCCTGGGAGTGGAAACCTGACCCCTAGCCCTGATCTCTCCCTGCTGCAGACCCCACGTGCCCCGCCATCTGTGTGGGAGGCCATGCTTCTGCTCTTCAACCCTTGTGGCCAGAGTGCTTGCCCCACAGAACTGAGGACAGGCCTGGCAGGGAGCGCTGGACTGGTTATTAATTCATCTGAGGTTGTGCTTGAGGTGAGCTTAGATTTAGGATTAGGGTTGGGGTGCCATTGAGGTTAAGGTTAGAGTTAGGTTTACCGGCCCTAAAGACCAAAGACAGGAGTCAGAGCTTTGTTTCAATCCTGAATTCACCACCAACTCGTTCATCACAGAATTATCTGTGCGTGTCACACTAGCCACAGGGACACAAGGGTGTGGGGCCTCCAGGACTCACAGTCTAGAGTGAGGAGACAACGAGCAGGTGAACACACACAGCAACGCTGTTAGCCTACTGGCCAAGGACGGACTGGACTCAGTCCACGCTCCCGGGCTCGGATCCTGATCTGTAAAGCCGGGGTACTGATGCCCTACCTTGTGTCAGTGTTATAAGGATACGTGAGAACATAGAAGGTCGTGTTCAGCACAGTGCCTGGCACACAGCAAGCACCCATAAATGCTGGTCCTGGTGACTATTAGTGAAATGGACGAGGTGGCCTATGTTATTGGGCAGCTAAAAAAATTGATGAAAAACTAATTACGTTAGAAGCCTACGGTAAGGTCACTATGCCGGTGAGCTTCCTGGCAGCCTAGGCCAGAAGCGAAATAGGATGGAGGGCGGTCTGGCTGCACCTGTCTGATTCAAGTCCTTGGGACAGACAAACGTTTCCCTGGTGCTAAATGCCGAGGAATTTACCATGTGGATCCTCATTAATCATTGAACAGGCAACAGGCAGTGTCTCGGTAACAATGTGGCACAGGGTACAGAAACATCTTCCCTAGAGTTCGCTCCTAAACTGATCCTGGAAAAATGCTCAGGGCTCAGTGCACAGCACAGCCGTGGAGCTACAGTGGTGCGGTCTGGAGGAGTGGGGCAGACGGGGCCGCTGCAGCTGGGCTGCGTCCGGGGGCAGCCGCTCAGGTTCCTTTCCTCGGTGCCTGGTTAAGTGCAATCAAGTGGGCGCCTTTCATGCAGGCCCTCGGGGAGCCTTCCTGTGCCAGTCATGGCTGTGAGTCTGGGGGAGGCACCTCAGATGTTTTGATCTCAGAAACTACCCCACACTCCTTTTTTGAGGACTACCTCTCCCCAACTCATGGCGTCTTGGAACACAGTTTGGGGAGCTCTGTTTCCATCCTTGTGTTTTGAGCTCAGCAGCTTGGGAGCAGCCTTGCCCGCATGTCCTCTCCCTGGCTGTGGTTGGTGTGGTCGGGCCTGGGGCCTTTCATCCACCAGTACCCACCCCTTGTTCACTTTTTACAGGATTATCATATCTACTCATCTTATCTGAGTAGAATCCAACCTCCAGGAGGGGCACAGTCAGGGAAACTGAGGCTCAGAAAGGTTAAGAGGACTCAGGGCCGGGCTCCTAATTCAGGGTGGTTCCGTAGATCCACAGGCCTTAAATGCACATGCGTCCCCGATATGCTGACCCTCTCCCGCTCTTTGCTTTGCACGTGTATGTGGACATTGCTCTGCGCCTGAGGTATGAAGTCCAGCTGAGCCCCCTCCTGTCCCCTCCCCTCCTGGTTGGCAGGACTGTGGGCCTGGCCCCGGTGAGGCCTGCCAGTGGCCACTTGCCCCTGTGTCTGGCGGGTGCCCTGTGGAGTTTCCATGGTGAACTCTCCTTTGGGGCCCCTGGGTGGGACTTTCCATCTGGGTGGAAACCTGACCCGCAGGCCCTGGGAAGGAGGAAATGCCTTCGCCAAGTGTGGAGAGAGAGAGGGGAGAGGCGGCCAGCCTGGGGTTCTGGCCAGAGCCCCTGACTCCTGCACAGCTGCAGAGCCTGGGCTGGGGCTGCCCAGGACCCACCCCTCAGGGAAGGCCAGTGGCCAGGAGGCCCCAGCTGCACGCTGTGGGATTGCCCTGGGGCTGACTGCCGTGCTCCTACCTCTGGCCTTGAGCTCCTGTGCGTCTGTGCCTGCGTTTGCAGCGTGCTCCCGCAGAGATCGGGGCAGCCCGTTGATAAATGGCTGGTGGGATTCAAGCACGGCTCTCTGTCCCCCAGTCCCATGTGCTTGTCGCTCTGCCCCTGGCTCCCTCCAGCAGGCACCTCCACAGGCATGAGGTTATTGAGTCTTGGGAGCCGCATGCTGACCGCAGATATCAGTATCGTCCCTTTTCCCTCATGCGGAAGTTGGGCCTCAGAGAGGCTGGGGGTCTTGCCTGAGGTCACACCGCAAGCTTGTGGCAGAGTTGCCTTGCAACACAGGTTGCCTAACACAGTCCCCTACCTTGCTGACGGCACCGTGTGCCTGCTTTCTGGTCATTATTGGCTCATTCACCTTCTCCCAATCTAGATGCACGTCTGCCAAAAAAGAGAGGACAGTAACAATTTAAAGGTGGACAGTTGCAAGCAGCTGGTGGTGGGCTGTGTGGCCCCTCTGGGGCAGGTGGCTGTGACTCTGGCGTTTTAAGATGTATGTCTTCATCCCACACGCCTGACATAGGAGCCAAGCACCTCAGCCATCGTCCTCGTGTGGATCCCAAGCCATGGCAGCTGCATCTCAGGCCAGATGACATTGTTGTCTCAGAGGCTGACTTCAGAACCTGGCACGGCCCCCTTCCCCTTCCCCTCCCAACCCCCGAGCTGGACCACCCAGGGCACCAGGGATGGGCCTGTGTCTGACCCACAGTTTGTGAAGGGACCACAAAGGTGAAGGGTGGTGTACGGCTCAGAGTGCAAGGGCAGGGGTGGGGGTGGGTGCTGAGTTGTCTCCATCATGAGCGTTATCCTTGGGCCTCTCCCTGAGCACCATCCCCAGCCCAGTCTCTGGGGCCCGACCAGCTGGGAGATACCTGCTCGGGCTGTGGCAGTTTCCCTTAAAGGGGCTTGTCTGGTGTCGGAGGAGATTGGTCAGTCTGCTCCCACTCGCCCGGCCTGTGGCTCCGGCAGCCCACCAGCACCCTCCATCCCTGGCCTGGGGGAGTGGAGGGCAGGGGCCTGGGCACCTTGGCCTCCTGCTGCTGAGGGGGAACGGCTCTTGACTTCTGCTCTGTAGCACGATAGCCTCCAGGGTGCAGGTCAAGGTCGGGGCTGGTAGCTTGGGTGGCAGACCCAGGGGGAGCCTGGGGCGAGGTGAGCAGCAGGAGCACCGGATGGGGAGTCTGGAGCCCCGTGCTCTGGGCCTGGCTCCACTGCGGGCCAGATTCAGGGGCCACCACGAGCCTCGGGAGGTGATGGTGCCCTTAGGCGGGATGGTCCCTGTGGAGGGTCTCACTGGACCATTTTGCTGGGTGGATCCAGACTGGGGTGGGGGCTCACAAGTCCCAGAAACGGTCTCTTATAGGAGTTTCCCCCCGTGTCCTCTGTCCTCATTCTAAACACGTGCCTCTGTGTGGCCTCTGGCCTCCTCCTGGAATGCCCCCCACCCCCTACCCAGAGCTGCATGTCCTTCAAAGCCAGCCCCAGGCCTCCCCTCTATGAAGCCCTTGCACGTGTGTCTCCCAGGGGCCTGCGCTTTCCATGAACCCCCGTCCTGCCCTTCCGAGTCTGTGAGGGACCACGTGCCGGCTTGTCCTTTTCCCTTAACTGTTCAGAGGCTCCATCTCCCCTGCCACCATGGACTGTTTTCTCTCCCTCGCTCCCCTAGTAATCCAGCGTAAGGCCAGCTCTGCTTGATTCACTGGTGGACAGTTTCTCGGAATGGTGTCTCGCCACCGTCCTGGCTGCCGCTGGGTGAGGCTCTGT
The DNA here is from genome assembly GCF_041296265.1 of Equus caballus. Taxonomy (NCBI): domain Eukaryota; kingdom Metazoa; phylum Chordata; class Mammalia; order Perissodactyla; family Equidae; genus Equus; species Equus caballus. The sequence goes on along the minus strand of NC_091686.1, from coordinate 2,846,884 downwards.
GCTGGCGCGCAGGACGCCTCCTTGACGGCAGCGACGGCTGTGAGCCTGAGCCACCCTGGCAGGGCCCTGACAGCTTCCGTTCTTTGCAACAAATGTTCCTAAGTCCTACTGAGTGCTGGGCACTGCCCTAGGTGGTCAGTGGGCTGATAAGGTGCCTGCCGTGCACAGCGCGTGCGGTCTAGCGTGGGATGGGATGCCAGCAAAGTAAACGATAAATACGTGGTGTGTTTCTCTGGGAGGTGACCAGCAGGAGGGTCAGGTAAAGAGTGACGGGGCGGTGGGAGGAGGGGCCCATCTCAGAGAGGCCTCTGTGCTGAGGAGGGGGCGTCTGAGCAGAGAGCACGTGAGCCGTGCTGAGGGGTGGGAGCAGTGTGCCAGGCCATCCCTTCCCAACCAGGGGAATGCTGGGCTTGCTGAAGGGCAGAGGGGTTGTCACTGTGGCTGGAGTAGAGTGAGCCAGGGGTGGAGGAGCAAGAGGTGAGGTCGTGGAGGTGAGAGAGGGAGGGAGGGGAAAGAGGTGAAGTTGGAGAGGTGAGGGAGGGAGTAGGAGCCCACAGAGGGCCCCGAGTCATAGTGGATCTGTGGGTTTTATTCAGAGTTGAAGGGAAGCTGGGGGGAATGGAGGAGGCACCCCTTTAGCCGTGTGTGGACAGGAGTGCAGCAGACTGATGCACCCATCCAGGCGAGGGATGAGCCGGGGCTGCGGCCAAGGTCAGGTGGTGAGAAGAGGTCACGGTAGGAATTTCTTTTGGAGGTGGGTCCAGCAGAGAGGATTGGATGTTGGGGATGAAAACAGGAGAGGAACCACGGATGATCCCGGATCCTCGGCTGAGCAGCTGGCTGGCTGGAGGTGCCGCTCCCTGAGAGGGGAGTCCTGGGTGGGACCACCTGTGGGGATGGTGGCAGTGGGCTCAAGGGTTTGGTTTCGGCCGTAAGTTTGAAATGCCTCTTAGACATTGAATGTATGGTCTGTGATCTGGGGGAGCACGGGACTGGGGCTATGTTTGGGCATCATGAGTGTGTAGCTGGCACATAAAGCTGGGTGGATGCACCCACCGGGGGAGTGAGCCCAGACAGGAAAAGGAGTTGAAGTCTGCGTCCAGGGAGGCGTCAACAGTGAAGGCTGGGAAGAAGAGGAGAGATTGAGGGGGCCAGGAGAGGGCGGGGTGCCCAACACCCAGTGAAGAAAGTCTTTCAGGGAGCGGAGAGTCAGTGGGCAGGTCCGGAGCTTCGCAGAGCGGGGTCCTCTGACCTTGATGGCACCAGCCTTCCTGTAGATGTGGTTGCGTTGCTCGAGGTTTGTGCAAATGGGAAGACCGGCGTAGCAGCTTGCGTGCTCGGCGGGAGCCTGATCTGCTAAAACAGCCTCTGCTGAAGCCATTCTGGGGCCAGAAGAGATGGGGTTCGGGGGTTAATGAAGTGAACTCTCGTCTGCACACTGGCCCATCCGGGGGTGTCTGTGCCGAGCCCCCATCCCTGGCTCCCGCTCGGGAAACGTACAGCGGCTGGACCAGAGGTGGTGTCTGGGAGCAGCAGACGGTCGGTGGCGGAGTCCAGCTGTGAGCGAGCCCTCAGCGCTGAAATTGCCAGGCTTGCGCCGCCCGGAGCCAGCCCGCGGAAGTGGGCCAGCCGCACCTCCATACAGGATTAGAGGGACGTGTAATGGATTAAAGATCAAAAATGTTAATTAAGAAATGGTCTTTTCTAATAAGATGCCTTCAAGGGCACAGGCCTGAAGAGGAGGGGATTTCTCATTTTGGCAACACAGTTTCTGTTGTAATGAAATTGGTTCACAGACAGTGGGGAGGGCCTGACGTAAGTCTCGTTTTAAAGACGTCTCCAACCAAATTAATTAGTAATGAAACATGGAGGGCAGAGCGTCGAGCTGGCAGGCAGGCAGTGTGTGGTGGCCTGGTAGCAGGCTGTGTGGACTTCAGAGACTTCCATCTATATCCAGTGCCCACTACAATGTTATATCTGAGGGCACCTTCCTGGGGGCCCTGGTGGGCTCTGACTGTCTCTGGGGTCGAGAGAGGAGGCCTGGCTGGAAGCTGGCCTAACTCGATGGGAACTTGCTCTGTGACTTTTGGCTGTCCATGCCCCTCTCTGATCATTCCTCTAAGTTTTCTTCTTTATCAGTTGTGGGTGACAATGAAACTTTCCCATCTGCCTCCTCAGTCTGTTGGATCATCTAGATTCTTAGGTACGAGTGATTTGAAAACTCAGAACTGTCTATGTGTATCAATGAGATTAGCACTGAGGGATGATTTGTTCTCTGTGTACCTGATCCAGCCTCCGCCCGCTCTGAGTGCTGCTTTTCTGGCCTTCCCTGGTTTCCAGGCTGTGAAATCCCCCAGATTGTTTGACTGTCTCGGAAGGGCACCACAGCCAGACGATTAAGAACTGGGCTCTGGAGACTGCCAGGTCCTGAACTTGAATCCCGGCTCTGCCCCCGGCGTGGCAGCTTTGCTGAGTTACCTGGCTTCTGGAAGCCTCAGTCTCCTCATCTGTAAGGTGGAGCCAGTGGCCCTGCCCCGCAGGCTGCTGTGGGGTGAAGGGGATGTCCTGGAAGGTGCCTGGCTCTGAGGGAGGGCTTAGTGTGCAGCGCTGGGACTGCTGCTTGTCGCCAAGAGGCAGAGGAACCCGCGTGTCAGGTCCTGATGGGCCTTGCCTGGAGGCTGGCAGCCTCCCCACCAGTCGGGCTCAGGCCTGCAGTGTTTTGAGTGTCCTGGGCCCTCCAGCGTGCAAACCCTTGTTTTACAAGAGGCCAAATGCGGGGAGTCATGCCGCACCTGGGACCTGCTCTGACGGCTCCAGGACTTGAGGAAGCCTAAGGAGGTCCCTGCTCCATGACAGAGTCAGGACCATCTGCTGGCGCCGCACGTCTTCCTGCCCACCACGGATCTTGCTTGCTCTGGCTGCGATGTTGGGAGCAAGTTGGAAGAGGAGCAGAGGCCTCCGCTGTCCTTGTTCTCTGGTTGGGGTTCCACTCTCTCCTGCATCTTGCTCCCACTTTGGCCTTATTATGGCTGCACTGTCACTTTTTTTCAATATGAAATGACCCTCATTGTCTTAGTTAATGATATTTGCCCCGAACTGCATTTTTGTCTTATGTGAATATCATGACTTCTGCTTTAGTTTTTCTTGCATCTGCCTGCTGTAACTTTTCTCAGCATTTTACATTTTTTCCCATTAAAATAAAAAAAACTGTGGTGAAACACATGCAACAAAATTTCCATCGTAACTATTTTCAAGTGTACAGTTTAGGGGCATTAAGTATGCTCACAGTGTTGTGCACCCATCACCACCATCCACGTCCAGAACTCTTTTCATTTTCCCAAACCGAAACTGTCCCCATTAAGCACTGCCTCCCCGTTCCCCCCGCAGCCTCTGGCAGTCTCCATTCTACTTTCTGTTTCTAAATTTGACTGCTCTAGGAGCCTCACATGAGTGGGATCCTATGGTATTTTTTATTTCACTTTGTGTCCTGTCCTCTCGGTTCCTCTGTGTTGCCGCCCGTGTCAGGATCGCCTTCCTTTTTAAGGCTGAGTAATATTCCAGCATGCAGATGGACCGCATTTTGTTTATCTGTTCATCTGTCAATGGACCCAGGCTGCCTAGTGTGTGCGGAGCCACCATCCTGTCCTCCCCAGTGGCTGCCCCGTTTCACAGCCCCTCACGGGAAGGTTGGTCTGCTGGTGGAGGGAGAAAGAACCTGCAGAGCGGGGTGTTTTCTCGTCCTGACCTGCACAAGGCCACCAGCACCTAGGGGCCGAGGCTTGTCAGGGTGTGGCTTCCCGCTTCTCTGAAGCTGGGCCGAGGGCTGGGTGTGTGAGGCTGCCTCGTGGGAGCTGAGAGCCCTTGCCAGCCCTCCTGGCTTTGGCCCGGAGATGGACCCCGGCCTCCTTCCCATCACAGTTAGGCCGTGGGAGCAGGGCCCCATAGACACAGCCCCTCCAAGCTCCTTTCCTGCCCCTCTGGCCAGCGGGCTGTCTCAGCGCGGTGCGCCGGAGGAGACGGGGAGCTCTGGATGCGGCAGTGGAAATGCTGTAAACCTCAACCAGCAACCAGCCAAACGGTGGAAAAGAAATAATGGGCGAGCTGGGCCGTGGTCTAATGTCTGCCCTGAGTCCGTGACATGGATGAGGGAAAAAAGGATCGGATTGGACCTGACCTTTAAGAAAGCAAAACGTCCAAGAAAAGCGCAAATGCAGTGTGAGGAGCGTCCCGCCGCCACGCTTGGGGATCGGATGCGTCCTGTAGACGCAGCGTCGGTGAAAGAGGACATGCTGTGTGTCCATGCGTGTGACGGTCGGAGTCGGCCCCGGCCTCTGGCGATGGAGGCCGGGCACTGGCCGGGGGCCTGTGGGTGGGCCTGCGGGTGTGGAGGCACCTTCTGTAAAAGCTCACCACCCAGTTTGCTCAAGATTTGGGCACGTGACAGCATTTAACTTAAACCTCAATAAAAAAGGGACATGAGGAAAAACGCAGAAAACAAGATGTTTTCATTTCAGAGAGGTGGAGGTTGTGGCTCTGCCCTTCGCTTGTTTCCCCATAATTATTAGGCTGAGAGAGTCCAAGTCTTGGCCAGCTTTGCAGACTCACGGGGGAGATAAGAACAAAGGTCACCAGGCACGGTTCCTGGGGGTGGAGGGTGTCGGGGGCCCGATGTGCTCATCTCACGTTCTGAGTGACAGTGCTGTGGGGAGGGGGCTGCGGGCCCATCACTCCCCAGTACACTTGGAAAGTGAGGTTCAGGCCTTCTCACGCTTGGGAAATTGTTCTAGAATGGGATCCAGGACTACTTCTCGTCTTCCTGGCCTGGCCTGGGCGAGTCGCTTGGCCCCTGAGAGCCTGGGTCCTCTGGTTTGGATGCAGAGACAACCTCCAGAGTGGTCGGGCAGCGCACACGGGGACCAGGTGCCTGTGAAGGGCTGTCCACAGGCTTCCGCGTGGGGAGTTCTGTCCTGGCACTTGTGGGCCTCTGGGATCGGGGAGACCTGGGGATGGGTAGAGGCCATCTGGGCTCGTGTCCTCCACGGGGCCCACTTCCTTGTGGGGCGCGATCTGGCGGGGAATTTAGAGCCATAGGTCTCTCCTGTGGCAGCTGGTACTTGTAAACCTACTGTACTGCCAGGGGTCTGGGCCCGGGGGGTCCACTCCTGGATCTCAGCCCCTTTGCCGAGTGGGTTTTAAAGATGCATCTGTTCATTCATTCCCCCATTAAACCCTACTTGAACAGTGTGACTGTGCTTCTGGGGGCGGTGTGCCAAGGGGAATACTATTTGGAATTAGCCAGTTAGTGGGAGTGGAGGGAGGGGGTGCCACTTCCTCAGCCGCCACACGCGCCTGGCTGGGTTGCAGGGTGTCTGTGCGCATGTGGCTTGTTCGGTCCTCACACCAGCCCTGTGCAGTGATGGTTATCCCTCCTGCTTCACAAGAGGGGAACCTGGGGTCAGGTACACTGAGCTACTCAAAGTGTGGTCACTGGACCTCATCACCTGGGAGCCTGTTAGAAATGCAGGATTTGGGGCCTGTCCCCAGGCCCGCTGAATCGGACTCTGCCTTTGACCAAGCTGACGAGCTCTGTGCACATTACAGGCCACGCGGGTGAGGTGTGAGCAAGCTGGGCACAAACTCAGGTCCGTTCTCTACAGCACGCCCTCGTTGGTGTGAACAGTGGCGTGAGAATGAAGCTGTTCTGAGAGACAGTGCCCAGCACTGTGCTGAGCACTTTTCACTGAATTCCCAGTAGCCCCCTAAGGCAGGCACAGTTATCACCATCACCCTGTATGGCCGAGGAACCAAGGCCTCAGAGAGGTTAACCAGCTTGCCCCAGGTCACACTGCACTTGGGAGGCAAGGCGCTTTCTCTGTGTGTGTGTGTGTGCGCGTGTGTGTGCTTGCACACACACTCGAGGGGTGGTGGTGGTAACGGTAAGGCTCCGGGAGTTTGGGGAGGTGGCTCTTGTGGAAGCTGCAGATGCGGCAGATGGGTCAGGGGAGAAGTCAGCAGGGGTGGGAGACCCCGGCCACCTCCTGGGAGGTGCTGTCCTGTCTCCCCTGGGGCCGCTTCCTGGTTTTTCCTTCAAGAATCAGCTCCACACCCTCTCTTCTGAGAAGCCCTCCCTGATTCCGCCTCACAGTTTGTGGCCCCCTCCTGCGCACCCATCACCCCCTGCTCGTTTTCTCCCTTTGCTTCACCACGTGGTCTGGTTTGTGCTTCACCTTGCTAGATGGGAAGGTCCCTGATGGAAGGGACACGTCTTTGTCATCTTTGTATCCTCCATCCCTAGCACAGTTGGGTTTTTTTGTTCATTTATTTCATAAAAATATATTGGGAGCCTACTGTGTGCTGTGCCAGGGCTTAGGCGTGCATGGGTCCATGGCGAGTAAGGCAGATGTGGTTCCTGATCCCCGGAGTGTAGTCTAGAGAGGAAAGCTCTTGAGGAAGGGTGACTCACTCGCTCGCTCACTCATTCATTCATTCATTCATTTATTCATTCAGCCGACAGTGGGCCTGGGGTCACAGTGTAAGCAGGTCGGAAGTGATCCTGGCCCTCATGGCCTGCAGCCAGGGGGGAGCTGTCCCGCAAAATCTCCCTCACAGCCTCAGCGCAGTGAGAACACAGGGCCAGGGGGCGGCAGCGGGGCTCCTGGCCCCTTCTGGGCAGACAGGCCCCTTCCTGCAGGGGCCCTGGCACCTGAAGGAGGACTTGGAGCTACACGGAGACAAGACTTTTCCCTTGGGCTGTCTGGCACCGGACCCGTTCCAAACCGACGACACTTCCAGAGTTTGGGGATCTTAACTCCAGATGAGCGCAGCAGTTAAAAGCAGGACAGTTTGGTATGTGACAAATGTGTGTATATTTGTAAAACTGCAATTCTGTGCTTTGAAACAGTTATGACCCCGCAAAGTTTATTTCTGACTGAGAAGGTCCCCGAGACGCGCTGCGGGCGAGTCTGCCATGGTCCCACCAGGGCTGTCCCAGCGCCTGGTCTGAGGGCCGACCCTTGATGGTACCCTCCAGCTGTTGGCTGGCCTGTGGGTTGCATCACTTCCATGGCATAGCAAGCTCTCATTTACTATTTTTTGAAACTTTTATTGTGAAATGAGACACAGATACAGACACCCACCCCGCAAAACAAATGTAGAACAGAGTGATTCTTATAAGGTGGGGTGCCATTGACACCACCTCCCAGGTCTGGAGATGGAACTTTGCCAGCCACCCCAGGAGCCCCGTCTGCACCCTCCCTCCCGGTCACTGCCCCCTTCTCCTTCCAGAAGTAACCACTCGCTGACTTTTCTGGTAATGACTTCTTTGCATTTCTTTGAAGTTCTGTCACACAGGTGTGCCCCCATTACCTCTGTCATTTGGTCATGGAGGGCCATTCTTTAAGGAGTATGAGGGAGGACTGCTTTTTGGAAGGATGATTATTTTAAACATCCTTTAAAATAAATCCCTGAAGTGGATCCTTTTGACAGTTAGGCTCCTGGGTAAACCATTTCCCACCACTGGCAGTGAAGGGGGGGCAAGAACATTCTAGTGCCTACTGCATGGCAGGCGTCCACTCAGGGTGTGATGAGTGGCTGGACGAGGGAGGTTTTACAGTCGTTGAGGGAAGAGGTGACTGAGTCCTGAAGCAGGGTGGCGCCGGCTGGTGGGGACCAACAGTGTGGAGGGGAGCCGCCCATGGATGGTTCTGAGCGGGTGTTGTCTGTCGCTCTTTCTTGACTTGTCGTTTGTAACATATCCCCCTTCAGAGCATTCTGGGAAATCAGCCTCACCCCTGCTGTGCAGGTGAGCCCGAGTTTGCTGCTGGGGCCACCCAGCGCACGCATGCATCTCTGAGGCTTCGTCTTCAGAACTGATGGCAAAGAGACAGTCCCTGCCGAGTCTGGCCCCTCACCGGTCTGCCAGAGGGGGCTTCGGAGGCAGGTGGGCATGCATCTGGCTTGGTTTGAGTTCCCAAGAGCCCAGTAACTTGCGGAACTGAGTTGGATTCTGGAAGTCACCTGCAGATGAGTTCTGTGGGATTGGGCTGTGGTGACTTTAAAATGCTGGCTCGTGGAGCAGTGTTGACCTTTGGCGTGGGCCGTGCAGTCCTCAGTACAAGGGCTCGTGTCCTAGAAACTGGCTTGAAGCAGGTGGATGGCACAGCCGTCCCCTTAGCAGGGGCTGGGGGCTAGTTTCATTGCTTACCTCGCAGACGTTTACGAAGCCCCTTCCCTGGGGCAGGGAAGGTGGCCGCCGATATGTGAGTGTGTTACAAAGGACACCCTTTGCTACACACTCGTTAACTCCCAAGCGAGGGTAAATGGAAGTGGAATGTGGGAGAGTTAAATATAGCAAGTTAAGTTGAGTGTGTGATAAGCATCACAAACCCATGAAATCCCCCATATCATATTGAAAATCTAGAAAAATGTGTTTTTTTTTTTTTGCTGAGAAAGATGGGCCCTGAGCTAACATCTGTGCCAGTCTTCCTCTATTTTGTTTGTGGGTCGCTGCCACAGCATGGCTGCCAACGAGTGGTGTAGGTCCAAGCCCAGGAATGGAACCTGGGCCGCCAAAGTGGGGCATGCTGAACTTAACCACTAGGCCATGGGTCCGACCCCTAGAAAAATGAGACTTTTGAGACTGGAAAGTCTTGCCCTCATTTGTTCAAAAACATTGATGAAAGTCTGTTTGTCTTTGGCGCGGAGGATACAGGGGTGGCCACAGGTGCCTTGTCCAATATTGCACACTTAAAGGGGGAGGAAATAACTGTCATTGCACAGCATGGCAGGTAATGTATAAGAGAAACAAAACACCCAAGCACAAGGCAAGGAGTCTATTGTGTGTTGGTGACACGAGATAGAGCTTCTCGCCACCCTTACCCTGGGTCCTGGGGCTATGCTGTCTCTGGTGGGGGTCCGTCTCCCTCCCAGCAGCACTTAGGCGTTAGAAAGTCCTATGTGCTTTAGAAGAAAACTCAAGTAATCACACAGCTGCATGGATGTGGGTTCTGAAGGGGGTTCGTGTTCGTGCTGCCCTCCCCCGTCTCGCTATGAACTTGTTGCCAGAGGTGCTCACAAGTATCCAAACTCAAGATGGGTGCTGTCCCCATGTGCCCATCCTCTATGGCTGGTGGGGAAGAGGACCCTGCGAGTCGGCTGTGGCAGCCGCGACTCTCCTCGCCTTGGCCATCTGCAGGACTCGGGCAAGCTTGCCTGTGTCCATGTATCTCAGGCCGTCTGGCTCCCCGCAAGGCTGTCCTCTGAAGACTTGATTATCATGTTGCTTTGATTCTAATGCATGTATTTTGTCACAGTCCAACATTTCTGAAATTGGGAAGCACTTTAGTGTCCGTGTCTATGTTTAACGAAATGAATCTCCCTTCCCCAGAAAACTGTCATCAAGTCAGCGCGTGTCACGCGTTCGACAGCCTCCTAGGCTGGAGGAGCTGTGGTAACTGGTGATGGACACTCTTGTCTGATGCACGCTGCCCCGGGAACCAGGTTCTAAGAACCCAGCACTTCAGGGTGTGGACACCTGGTCCTGGATCTGCGTGCCTGAGGCCGTGGCCTCCTGGGCCTCTTTCTTTCCAGACACAGCTGCGCGCACGGAGGAGGTGGTCAGCAACGGACGCAAGTCTATTCTGAAAACCCTGCGCATCAAGACCTTCCAGTTGCCTCTGTGGGCTCTGCCTTGATCTTGTCGAAATGCCACATCTGCTTTTCCTCCCTCCCTCCCTCCCACAAACCTTTCAGTGCCTCCCCGTTTCTTCCACCTGAAACCTGAATGTGGCCTGTTTCCAGCCTGGCCCCTCCGCCATTATTTCTGCCTCAACTGCCACTCACCCAGTCCTTTCCGCCTTCCTGACCTCCTCTGAGGCAGGGCGGTCTCTGGCTCCACTTCTGATCCTCTGAGCGCCTAGACGGGCCTGGCCATTGGCAGGCACTCTGGCAACGCTTGTTGACTGATTCGTTGATGTGACTGCGGCTCTGAACTGAAATCTTCCAGGCATTTCGTTACTGTCAGCATCCGGGCAACACAACTCGAGGACGAAATAGAATTGCAGGAGAGAACTCAACTCTAAGAACGGCTAATTATTATTATTATTATTTTTTAACCAACTGCAATTTACAAAGGGTGCGTAGAGGGAAGGGGGCACCAAAGAGCACGCCCTCTAAACGAGGGTTAATTAGAAGCCTTCGTGATAGCCAGTGCTGCATCAGCAACAGACAGCCTGTAAATAAATCTAATTTCCCTCCAACTCAACTCGTCACAAGCTTAATTACAGCAGCCACAGTGCGTGCGTGTGTGTGTTTTTTTCATTAGCAAAAGAGGGTCATTATAAGCCATGCCTGGTAAGAATTATTGTGAAGAGCCTGGTTCCACCCTCGATAGGTGTCCTCAGAGAGCAGAGAGGAACTTTCCGTGTGAACTAAAGAGTTTCCAATTAAGGAGGCTTGGAGGAAGCAGGAAGCGGCAACATACGTTAGGAAAGATTAGAGAGAGGGACGAGCCGGCAGCCAGCTGGCCGAAGGGTTCCGGGATCCTGGGTGATCACCGTGTGGAAAAAGAGTCCCTTCTGGGGCCCAGACCCTCTTTTCCCCGACTGTCGCTTGCCTGCCCCAAAATCTTGGCTCTCCAAAACCCCTCTGGTGTCCTCTCTTGCATTCTGGCTCCAGAGAGCTGAGAATGAGACTTGTGCCGGGGACGGGGCTTGACCACTTGCCCCTCGTGCCCCCCCCCCAGATGGCTCTTCACACCTCCCTCCCCCTCCTGCTGCGGAGGGAAGCAGGCAGAGCGGCTGCCACGGCCAGGAAGATTGCTGCCCTGGACGCAGGAGCAGTGAGCGCATTGTTCTAGAAATAAATAGCTGAAAACCCCCGAGTCAGAAAGTAGTTAACACAAAGGAAGTCGAACCCTGCAGGCCAAGTCCCAATTGTCCTCAGGAAGTGCCCTGCCCCGGGGGCCTTCCAGGGAGGGTTTAAGACCATTCCGCCCGGCTCTCAGTGCACAATGTTGGCAAAAACGGTTTTTTCCCCTCTGACCCCTACTCCCCAGCCCCCTCCATAAGGGTCACATCTCTAATTAAGCAGCGCAAGGGGCTGCACTTTGTGGTGCTAACAAACCTCTAGTGACGGAGATATCCTGGTGGCTGCCCGAGGTCCGTGCACGTGTATCCTGGCCTCAGATGATGCTGTCGCAGGCTGTCCAGGGCCTGCAGCAGGAGCTGGCTGCCCTGGGCCCTGGGCAGAGGGCACGGCTGGCTGCTCTTGGAGTGAGAGAGAACCTAGAAGCTCCGATCATCCCAGCCCCTCCTGGGGCCAAGGGGCTCCAACGTGTGTTCTTCCAGGCTCTGCTTGCCTCCAGGGATGGGAGGCACACCTTCTCCCAAAGCAGCCTGGATCCTAGTGGCAGCCGGGTCATCACGTTTACTGCGCACTTCCTGCGTGTCAGTGATTACTGAATTGAACAGACATTAGTGGGAACCTCCTCCAGGCCAGGTGCGGGGGAGTAGTCAGTGACCCAAGGTGGCTCCCTGGAGCTTATGGTGGATGGGGTGTCTGGAGACAATAAGCCGTAACCGCAGTGAGTGTCAGGGGAACTAAAGCAGAAAGGGTAAGGGTGGGTGCAGTGTCGCCGCCCTGCTGACAACGAGGAGGTACCACACCTGACCTTCTGGCCCTGTCTTTATAAAACCCCAGCTGCCCTGGCCCACTACTCATGCTGCTCTTCGTTCCTCCAGCCCCCCAAGCTTGCGCTGGCCTGGCCTTGGCCCTAGCTGTGCCTTCCACCTGGGATGCCCTTCCTCCGGCTCTCGGTGCCTGGCTTCTTTATGCCTTCAAGTGTGGACTCGAATCAAATGCCTCCCCAGAGAGGCCTTGGTGACTGCCCTCACCGAGGCTGCCTCCTTACCTGTCATTGCTTCCTATGCCGTACACCATGTTTCATGCATTATCAATACCTGAGATTTCCTGAGATTTTCTTCCTTGTTACCTACTGGATATCGTTGGTGCTGTTGACAGCTGTGTCCCCAGCCCAGGGACACTGCCTGGCACGCAGAGGCCCGCAGTCAGGAATTGCTGAGTGGATGAGGACACGTGAGGCCCATGTTGACTCTCTGTGTCATCTCATGTCATGCTCACAACAACCTCCTGTACTATTACCCTCCCATTTTATAGATGGAGAAACTGAGGTTCAGAGAGGTTAAATCATTAACCTAGGGTCACATAGCTCATGAGCTGTGAAGCAAGGCTACATCTCCAGATTGTCTAGGGTCAAACTCATGCTCCCGGTCCCATGATGAACTGGTGCAGGGTTTTCTGCCCTAGATGGCCCCACGGAATCTGGTCTGTGCCCTGTGATCTCCCGGAACAAGCCTGCTGGCTCTGTGTATCATGCTTCAGTGGTCCGTAGACAGTTGTCCTGCTCTCCTCCTGCTCCCTTTCTTAAAGGACGAGATGCTTGGAGAGGTATCCAGGACTAGAGTTCCTTGATGATGTTGCCATTGACGGAGGTGGGGACTCCTGGCCCCTGAATCTACCAGATAGCCAGTGCTGGGGAGGCAGGGCATGGTGTGTGGCAGGACAGAGTGTTGCAGCTCCGTCACGCAGGCCTGCTGATGTGCACCAGGCTGGAGCCTGGCAGGGCAGGGTTGGGGAGGCACCCTGTGGTCCCACTGCTGTGCAGCTGTTGGCTGGGGTCCATGGAGGGTGGGCGATGCCCCAGGCCACTGGTTTCAGATGCTTTCCTGGGCTACATCACTGCCACAGCCGCCCAAACTCCTGGAATCCCGAGCTGATGAGCTGTGGGCAGGGTGAACGACGGTGCCACAGAGTTATGGTTCCCTCAGTCCAGCTTTCCTCTCCAGGAGCTCGCTGTGGAGGCGAGCACCCTGACACGGGCTGGGAGAGCCTGGCCAGCAGATCTGGGGCTCTCGAGACGAGAAGAGCTGTTGCTGTTCATTCGCCGCCTCGTTGCTGTGGGGTCTTGGCTGGGACCCTTGTTCTCTGTGGGCTGCAGGGGCCTCTTTGCTGGCCCCTTGGGTGGCACTTTTATCTTTCCAAGGCTAAGAGCCAGTGGTTCAAGAGTTCAAGGACTGTGCCTGCAGTGCCCACCTGGGCTAGGCGTCCCTGAGCCCCGCTGTCTAGCGCACTTGGGCTTTTGTGGCCGATCTGTCATTACTGCGGTCAGCAGAGGCCACGCACGCCTGCTGCTGTCCCGTCCTCTCCGAACACTTGGGGTAGCAGCCTGGTTTTGACTACAGCTTCATCTTTGATGCATCAGAACTTGTCTGGTGGTGGTAAGGATGGCATTCGAGCCCAGGTCTGACCTCACAGCCTGTGCCCGGGCTGCGCCCTTTGCACAGAGCCAGGCGTGTCCTGCTAACACGGCACTCCGAGGTTTGAGATGTTTGCAGTGAGGTTTGACCAAGTGGAGCTGAAGTCTGCAGGCTCTCAATCCGTTATTTGTACATGATCACCTTCACTCTGTCTTCTGTCTGGTTTTTCCTGTTTGTCTTAAATCAAGGCATTCACCCTGATTTTGGACTCCCGCGTCACTGTTCCGAGTCCTGGGGCTTCCTCGGCCCGCGCCCTCTCTCCTCTGTGCTGCAGATACGAGGCCTCCTTGGTTCTTGGAAGATTCCTTTGTGTCGCCACTCCCTCGTCTCAGAACGCTCTTCTCCATGGGTTAATCAGCTGGTTCTCCTCGTCCCCCACAGCTTGGCTCACGCCCCTGCCCCCGGAGAGGCCCTCCCTGGCCACCCGGGTGGGTAAAGCTGGCCTCTCCCGGTCCCCATGCCATCGCCTCTTTTATTTCCTTCAAAGCACTAGTCTCACAGAGCCCATTTTGTTTCTCTCTGTGTCTGCCGTCTTTCTCCCTGACGACGGGGTATGGCTGCCTTCTTCCCTGCCGGGCCCTCGGACAGTCCTTGACCCATCGTAGGTCTCGGTCAACGTTTTGTGAACAGATGGATGTGTCTTAAATAAATGCTCCTGCATCTCTTTTCTCTGGAGAGGACATGAGGCTGGCCCGGGGGCCCAGCCCTCCTTCCTTTGGCCGCTGGTGCCGACTCCCGTGGTTCCGAGCCGGCAGCTGGCAGAGAGTGGAAGGCGTCTCTCAGAGGGGCCCGCTTCCCAGAAACATGCAGCTCACTTCCCCCACCTGGGCTCCCCCGAGGACAGAAGGATGAAAGGCTTCCTGGAAACCCTCCCACCTTGGCCCCTGGAGGGTGGAAATGACTTGGGTCCTGTGTTTAGCTGTTAGTGACGAAACCCAGGAAGCACCCAGGTTGCGTGCGAGGAGGGAAGAAACTTCTTTGCTATTTGGTGGAGGAGGGGAGGAGAGGAAGCCACCAACTGAGAATTCCCAGAGTGGGAATTTTCTAAACTTCCCCTGGAATCAGTGGGTATGAGGAAGAGGCCCCGACTCCACTCCCACTGAGCAGGAGTGTGATGGTGAGTGTGCGTGTGTGCGTTTGCTTGTGCACACGTGTGAGTGACACCCGGAGACGGGGCTCCTGGGCCACTCCGCAGGGTCTCGGGCTGAGGGCGTCCTTCCCTTCCAGGTCGGCTGCCCAGGCTCTCCACCGCACACCCTGTGTCCTCTGCACGGATGCTGTGCAGTGGGCAGCGGCGGGCCAGGAAGGTGCAAAGGGAAGAGGCGGAGCGCTGGGCGTGGCCGGCCTGCAGGCCTGACCCCGTGCTGCTGCGCCAAGCAGCTTCTTTTCTCGGGAGTCGTTGTCAGCAGTGTGGTGATTGAAAATAATGTTGGAGAATCTTTATTATTTCAATTCTATTTTAAAGACACTAGGACAGTACTTAGGGGCGGAGATGCTGAGGCTTGTTAAATACACTTTCCGGGCCCCATATTCAGAGAGGGGCTGCTGGTGCGTCACCTGCATTTTCACAGGCCCTCCTTCCAGGTGGTCCTTTCCTCTCACTTCCAGGCCCCACTCCCCCTCCCCCGCACCGGCTGCTAAGACCCCCAGGGCGAACCCATTTGCAGAGCAAGGTGAGCAGTCTCCACCCCTCCCCAGTTTGTTCCTGGGAGCTGTTCTATCTGACTAGGAGCTGGGATCCCTGAGGTTTCACTCTGCATGAAGCTTTGATGGTGGGTTCCCAAAACCATCCCTGAAAGAGATGGCCGTAGCACGGGGCTGAGTGGAACAAAGGGTAAAAAGGTGACAAGCTCTGTGCGGCGTTCCTGTACAGCCATCGCTGTGTGTGTCTGTAGACGCCAGGTCTCATTCATCGAGGTGGTCACAGCGCACACCTCTGCCTGGTGTGGGTCCAGGGGATTTTTACCACTTTCTTTATACTTTTCTGTGTGACTTGTATCTTTCACATCAGTTGCAGTTGTCTTTGTAATCAGAAACAACACCAAAGCTTCATTTTTGTGAGAAAGAAACACTTCTGGGGAGAGAGTGAGGCGGGACCGCTGGCTGGCGTGATGTATCCCACCGTCAGCCCCAAGGTCAGGAAATGTGGATTTCAGTTGGAAGGATGGGCAGAGCCCCTGCGTGGACATTTCTGGGCCATCCCTGGTCTTTCTGTGTCCACCTTGGGGTCCCTGTGCCCTGCCTGGCCAAGGTCTCCCTTGGGGTCTCACTTCCTGGGCCCATGTCTTTGAGGAATCTTGGTATTGCTGGTCACCCTCCTGGGGGGTGCCTTGGCTTGAGAAGGAGGTGACACTCCACCTGCCTTGTCTCTTTATTTAATGCTGTGGAGATGAAGTGGCAGTGGCAGCGCCGGGACCCTGTGGACACTTGGCGTTGTCCCTCTGGGAGGCTGCAGGTCCTGGCTGTCCAGACTCCGCTGTGCCTCACAATCTCAGCCTACCCACAGGAGGGGCAGAAAATTGGTGAGAAGTCAGAGCTGGAGCACTGATTTTTTTTTTAAAAGATATGAAGGTAGGAAATCTGCATTTGCTTAAAAATGACTGACTTGGTGTTGTCCAGCAAAGGGGTCCTGTCCAAGAGGGTCTGTGTTAAGGAATGGATGTATGCGACTTTAGTTCCTCTCTGTCTGCACTCATTCATTCATTCACTCAGCAAATAGTTCTTGTGCCCCTA
Source organism: Equus caballus (assembly GCF_041296265.1). Classification (NCBI taxonomy): domain Eukaryota; kingdom Metazoa; phylum Chordata; class Mammalia; order Perissodactyla; family Equidae; genus Equus; species Equus caballus. The sequence continues at coordinate 2,830,817 of NC_091686.1, read as the reverse complement.
CTGTGTGCTAGACACTGTCCTAGGTGCTGGGGATTCCACAGTGGCCCAGACAGACGGAAGTTCCTGCCCCAGGGGGGCCATGGCCTTCGGCACCACTGATGTTCTCCAGCTGGCAACTCTGCTGCCTCCTCGGCTCCTTCCTCCCTGCCCGTCATGCTGGATGGCCGGGAAGGAGCAGCGCTGAGGTGGGGCCCCTGGCCCTGAGGACTAGCGCTGGCTCTGCCACTCGCTTGCTGTGAGGCCTGGGAACAAGGCCTTGGGTCTCAGCTTCTAGAAAAGCTGTGGGTTAGATTGACCCCTTTCTCAGGAGCCTTCTCCAGCTAAAATCCCCCAATTCATTTACCATTCGCCCTTTTTAAAGTTTTTATCATTTAAAAATTGTTAGTGGCTCAGCAAGAGTTCTTAGATATATTTCAGATAGATAAAAGAGAGCGATGCCCACCTACACGTACCCTCCAGGCTGAGGAACGGAACACCGTTTGCCCAGCCGAGCTGCCCGTCGCCGCCTCTGCCTCCCCCCGGGGCTTGGTGTTTATCATTTCCGTGTATGTCTTTATTCTTGAAATACCATGAATGATCTAGAAATACCATCTATACGTGTCGGCGTATCTTACCACGTCACCCTGGTTTATCCTCAGCAGCCTGCTCTTTACTTCTCTCAGCCTTAGGTCTGGAAGATCCGTTCATGTTGGTACGTGCACCTCTATTCTCTTCATTTTAATTGCTGCATGGTGCCCCCTCTACCATCGGTTCTCCCTCCGTCTCCTGTTCGTGGACGTGTCGAGGCTGTCTAATTTCCTTGGCTGTTACACTTGATTCTGGGGTGGATATTCTTCGAGTGAACTGTCAGGTACAGCAGTTCTCCAGCCTATAACCCTTGATGTGAAATGACTGGGTCAAAGGGCATGGCTCAAACACCCTCTGCCCGCTCTCTCCATCCGTCAGCTCTGCTCTTTCCCAGTGGTTCCCAAAAATGCCTCAGGACCGAGTCTCAGTAGCCCCACTTGTGTCACATGCCCATCTCTGATTGGCCAGGCCTGGGTCATGGCCTGTCCCTGGGGCTTGGAGGCGGGCGGCCCCTAGTGGGCCTCAGAGAGTGGGCAGGGCTGGCCCCAGGGCCGGCAGGGTGCTGTGGTGGGGGTGGCATGGCCCAGGTTGGCTGGGCCCGTGCTGTTAAGGGGGGTAGCTCTTTTGCCCTTGCCCTGAGCTGTCTTAGGAGCCCCTTTCTCCGTGGAAACAGCCGTGAGTGAGCAGAAGAAAGGAGCCTAGGTTTGTGTTCCACTCTTTGATTTATGAGCACACCCCAAGGCAGCAGTCTTCAGAGTGTCCTTTTTAGAGATGGGGAAACTGAGGCTCGCAGCGGTCTCGCACTCTTGGAGGCCAGGCGGTTCCTCTGATGGCTCCTGGAATCCGCGCTGCTGTTTCCTAGATGGGAGGACAGGCCCAGAACTGGAGGGCTAGGCTTGCACCTTGTTTGTTTCAAGTCGCTCATCCGATACCCTCGACGCAACCTGGAGGCAGGGTGTTGTTACAGAAGGGGAAACCGGGACTGAGAGGTGGGAGGTGACTGGACTGGCCCAAAGTCATGCCAAGAGTTAGGGACAAAGCTCTGATAACAGTGTAGGCATCTCCCCGTGCCCTCCTGTGCTGTGTCCCCCTGCCCTCATGGTAGGGTACTTCTCCGCCCCAGATGGAGCCGGCATGGCTGCCCAGACCCCAGCTGTACCTTCTGTGGGGTGAGGAGATAGTCCACTGGCCCCCGTCCCCTCAGCTACTTCCCATGGGTTCCCCACAGAGAGTCCTTTCCTGCCTTTGATGTAAATTCTTGCGCTTTCCTGATAATATCCTGGGCTCTTCTTAACGCGAGGGGGTCAGCTGAGAGGCATCTCGGCAATTTATAATTCTTGAAAATTCTGTTTGGTGACATGAGTTAGCATTTAATAGACACCCTGCCACCTCCTCTCTCCCTATTGTGACAAGCTCCTGGCAGAATCCTTTCGAGACTCAGGGTAATTGCACCACGCTGGGAACGGGAAGGCCACGTTGTGCTCGAGTGCGTCTCAGAAACGTCTCCACAATAGACAGTCAGGTGTGCGTTTGCTGGGCTTCAAGGTAATGATTTAAGCTTAATTTGACCCTTGATGAGGGAGCCCATGTTTCTGGTCGGACGCCGTCTTGCAGTTGGGGCTGGCCTGCCATGCCGTCAATGGCAGCACAAATAATCCTTCATAACAAGTGCCTTTCACAGGATGTCTGCTGCTGACAGCTAATATAGAGTTATTGCCCCTGAATGCATTTCTGTAATTACTTCCCAGAGATCTGTCTTTGTGTTAGAAGACATTTCACACTTTAGTAACATAAGTGTTTTGGGAGAGCACGAGCAATAATTATGAACAGTCTTTCTGTGAAAATAAACCTAAAAAAATTATAAAAGCTAATGCTGAAATTGGTTAGAGTCAAGGAGGAGTTTCATTTGAATTTGATTCATGTATATTTATTCCAAGTGTAATAACCTCTCCTGTATGGAAACTTTTTTTTAAACAAAAGCAGTAATGATGCAGAGAACCCGCTTTCTAATTTTTGAGCAATCCTGAAACTGCAAGCTGATGAAAAGTGACAAGCTGCTTGAGACTGAATAAAGAGGCGTGATCGTGGGCCCTGATAGGAGACATTTGTGGTAATGGAAAATGAAATGATTCGCGGTGTGATCAATAAAAAATTAGCAGCATTTAATAACAGGTTTCTGCTTCATGTTGACTAAAGAACCTCGCAAGCAGTTTGAAATCCGAGTTAAGTGGCGGTCTGAGGATGAGCCGGGGGTGGGATGGGGCGCGGTGTGCGTGTGCATATAGATCGCGCGGATCCTGGCCATCTCGGAGGAGGCAGCCAGGCCCCTGGGCTGGGTCTGGAAGTTTCCTTTGCATTGCCCATGTGACCTTTGATCTGCAGCTAATCCTCTCCAGGTTTCTGTTGCTCTTTGTGTAGGAATGTGAGTCCTAGGCACCAGGCAGGCCTTGTCCTCATTCGCGGGCATGGGCCCAGAACGCTCCTCACCTAAATTCATCCCCTGGGAGGGGGCACCCTCCCAATGGATGGCCGTGTTCATTCTGGGACCCCTCAAATGTTTTGTCTAAGCCATTGGCTTTGTTCTGTCAGCTGCCGTAGGATCAGGGTTTCTGGAGACTTCTGGAATGTCTTATAGCCCCCTTGTGGGACTCGACACCCTCTTGGGGGCCGGAGGGAAATCATCAAAAAGCTGGCAGGCTTTAGCAGATGGGTGAGGTTAAGCGGATGGGGGAAGAAGCCCACTGCAACTGTGGGTCCTGGGAGGGGGTGGGGGCCCGGGCTGGGGAGCTGGCTTCTGGGAAGCCGAGTGTGCCACCATTTGGTTTCTTCCTCAGTAGCAACAACATGGAGAGAACCACTCCATCACACATGCTCCCTTCTCTCCAGGCGCTCCTTCCAGCTTCCCGGATTGTGGCCACCCACCAGGCCATCTCCATGCCCAGCAACCTGTTAACTTTTAAAGGCTTTACCCAGCCTCTCCACTGTGTCTGGAGGGAGTGGGGCTCTGGCCTTTCAGGCACTCCTGGGACCGGAGGGGAGACTTTGGGGTGGCGGGTCACTGGAAGGGCAGCTGGCCTCTGGGTTACAGCAGTGGCCCGCGAGCTCCTGAGGACCAAGGGCAGGAATCCTTCCCGCTCCCCGCCTCCTGGGGCAGCAGCAGGACCAGGGGCCTCTTCCTGGCTTTGCTCACTGCCTCGCCCTCCTCAGAGATGACGGACCCATGGCTGGATCTTTAACTGCTGGAGACGGAAGGGCCCTTCCAGACTGCCTTGTTCACTCCTTCACTCAACAGATGTGTAGGACACCTGCTGTGTGCCAGGTGTTCTGCTGGGTGCTGGGTGAGCACAGGGGGAGCCAGGTGAGCAAACCCCATGCTGATCCCACCCACCTGGAGCCTGCTCCCCACACAGGAAGTGGTTGGATGTCCCGCAGTGAAAAGGACTCCGGCTGCTAAAGAAGAGCCAGTGGAGAGGCGCCTGGCGAGCCCCGGAGCTCCTGCGGGAGCCCGGCCCGGGGAGGGGAGGGCCCCTTGAGCTGAGCCCTGGTCGGTGAGCTTTTGCTCACTCTCTGGTTTTACAGCGGAGCCCTTCTGTAAAGCCCCGCTTGCGGGGTCCCAGTGTCTGAGGCAGGCAGAGCGGGGCTCCCTTAGTGTGGAGGTGACACGTTGGCCTTCTGCCCTCGGACCTGCCGCTGGCACAGTGACAAGTCACTAAGGTGCACTGTAAATGCATCGTCTATGCCTTAATTTACAGATGGGGAAACTGAGGCCCAGAGAGGGAGCAGCCTGCTGGGATTCCCCAGCGACCTCAGCGTGGCCCTGCCCTGGGATCCATCTGTCTTTGACCCCGAGACACCCTCACCCAGCCTGGCCACCTGTCCTGTCTTTGGGGTACACAGCCCTCCCCTGCTCCCTTCCCTTCCCCCCAGGGGGCTCCTCTTTCTGCCTTGGCCACCAGGGGATGATTTGTGCCCCAGCTTCCAGGCCCTGAGTTCTGCTCCAGGACCGGGAGCAATTAGGAGCGCCAGGCCATGGCGCTGGCCACAAATTAGCTGGATTTATCGAGCTCCGCATGCTGCCCTCCCTCCCCTGCCCGCCCCCGCCCCGCGTCTCCATCTCCTTCTTCCCAGCAGCCGTCAGAGACAGAAATGACAGCAAGCAGAGGGCAGCGTGGTCACAGCCTCAGGAGGTCACGAGGGGTAGCAGCGCACAATTTTCATGGTTCCAGGTGGCTTTGTCCGACTCTTCCTCATTACTGCATGTGGCGAGATCAGTTTTATTAAGATTGTGAAGCTCGGAGGAGCAACTCTGTTAACCACTTGCTGGAAAAATAGGATTTTTTCCTTTTTGGTGGGGGTGTTTGTGATCGCTTTTTCTCCTGCTTCCTGCCCTGCCTCTCTGCCTTCTTCCTTCCCTCCCATCTGCCATTATCCTTTCCACTCCTTCCTTACCCGTCTCAGTTGGGAGCTGGGTTCGGGGGAAGCCGCCATCTCTCTTTGCCCCCATAGGGAGCTCCCACGACCTGAGCAGGAGGAGACCCCATCATCCTCATTTTCTAGGTGAGGAAAGCCAGAAGTGTAAGGAACCAAGGTTCCAAAGGAGTAGGCTTGAACCCAGGTCCTGCATCTGCAAAGAAGGGGCAGTGTCATCACTGCCAGCTGACCTCCCTGTCTGGTGAGGACTGAGCAGACCACCCTGGCTGGAGGGGGCCCTGCGGCTCTTGCTGGGCATGCCCCATGGCAAAGACCCTCAGCAGGCACCCCCCAGGCTGCCTCCTGCCCTCCAGGGCCTGTTGTTTGACCCATGCTGTGTTTCTTAAAACTTGAAGTCAACATCTAAAAATCTAGAGATTTCACATAAAACTGTGGGTTTCCTTCTTAAAAAGACAGAGTGCTGCGTTTTCCCTGGGCCTCACTTTTTGTGTGGTGACGACGTAGATGCCTTGACTGGGGCCACCCCCTTGGGTGGACGTGCATCCCCTCAGTGCCCCTCCCGCCCCCCAGCCCATTCTACTCATTTGTGTAATGAGGAGGGCACTGGCGTTTTGAGCTTGGGTCCACTGATGGCCTGAATGTCAGAGTGGGCTGTCTCACCCGTCTGAGCCTCAGTTTGCCCTCTGTCAAATAGCTCTAATGGTGACACTCCCTTAGTGGCCACGAGGCACTGGGTGAAGGGTGCAGGTGACCCGGGAGGTCTGCTCTGAGGGAACTGGTTGCCATCACGCCACTAACCATTTTGGCCTCAGGTTCTAGAATTCCTGACAACGAAAGAGACATTCTCTGGCAGGTCCTAGTCATTTTTGTGGTCAGCCACGGGCCTGGGGAGAGGGAGGCCCTGTACCCAGCCCTGCACCGGCAGCCACAGGCGGGGCACCCCAGCAAGGCCTCTCGGGGGCAGCCAGGGTCACATTCGGTGTTGGACTGATCCTGGCTTGGAAATTCCATCCGCAGAGCCATCAGCATTGACAGGGGAGCAGCAGGCGCCCCCAGACAGCCATCCGGAAGTTGCTTCCTTTTTAAGAAGTGGAACTTGGACAGCAAATTATGTGTTAAAATATTTGCCTACAGCTCTGCTGCCAAGGGGACCCTTTAGGCTGAGTGTTAAATGTTACCCCGCTGCCTGCACTGCAAATATGTTAAACCTGAAGATAAATAGTGGCTGCCTCGTGGAATCTGGGGCCAGCAATGATGCGCAAGCGGAGTGTCTAATTGGGGTTGGCAGGCTCCCCGCCCAGCCCAGCTCCATCCATCCTCTGTCCCACCATCCTGGGAGTGCGTGAGAAAGTGTTCACAGAGGCGTGTCCTTCTCCAGAAGTGGGGCCCAAACGCCATGTGGAGGCTAAGCCAGGGGTTCGACCCAGTGCCCAGGTTCCCAGAGTGCCTCCTCCCACTCTCATCCTTGGGAACGTGCTGCCAGTGAAACCGTGTATAGGAAACTTACAGGCTGCTATGTCGGAGTATGCATTTTCTCTTTAAAAAAAAAAAAAAAGTTGCTCCAGGATAAATGCTTTGGAAGTGGTAGACCCTTCCTGGACTGTGAGTTCATTTGGAAGGCCCCCCAACTGCATCCCCGGGGAGAGCGCAGGAGACGTGGGCTTGTGAATTGTAGACTGAAGTGTCTGCATCATCTCCCCAGGGGCTGGCGGGGACAGACCAGAGGTCGCGCTGCTTCTGGAGGAGGTGGGCTTGTAACTTACTCGAGGCCGCACGGCGTGGACGGGGAGCCTGCACTTGAGCCCAGAACTTCCCTCTTCTGTCCAGTGGATTCTTTTTGTTGTGTAGACATTTTTGTGCCTTTCAAAGGGGTGTGTGCCCTGACATTCCCCATCCTCAGGAGCCTCCTCCAAGGCCTCCTGCCAGAACCTCCCTTGTGGTAGGATCGTCTCCAACTTGTGTCGGCCGTGTTGCTGCACATGCTGGTTTGAATGATAACAGCAGCAGTGAGACAGTATTGTCGCAGCTAGTCCACTTCTCTGAAGTTTTATTGTGGACCAGGTATCAGGCTTTGTATATAACCTCATTAAAATAATTTGACTTCATTAAATTTTTCTCAGAGAGGGTAAGTGACTTGTCCAAGGTCCCCAACCACTGAGTCGTAGCATGTGGATTTCAACCCAGACAGGCTGGCTCCAAAGATTCTTTTCCATTCTCTCTGTCATCCCGCCAGTCCCTGGAATGTGACTCCAGCTGTCGGCTGCTTGTGTGTGTTGTTGCTTAATAACCATCGTTATTGTGGTGACTTGGTTCCGTCAGCCCCACTGGAGTCCTCTACGCTGGCATTCCCCATGCTTCCCATGCGGTTGGGTCCCCTGGTCACGACTTGGACATGCCTAGAATTTACTCTCTGGTGGTTCCTGATTGCAAGAAGAAAGGAGAAGTGAGGAGACCTTCCCAGGCTCGCTGGCCTCCAGGGCCCACTCTTCTGCCTCCCCGCCCTCACCTGGCACTGTCCCCCTTCCTGCCGTTCGTGCCTCTCTGCGCTCCACCAGTCACCCCTCGCGGCACCTTTGCCCACTCCCTCGTCTTCCTGCCTGCCCCTGCTCCGGCCTCCTCTCGGCTCCCTTGGAACCCCCAGGGCTCCTGGACCTACATCTGTCTGGCGTGTAGTTGTGTGCACAGTTCTTGCATCAGTGACCGTCCATTCAGGTGAGCCTCACTTCTGCCTTGTGCGGCAGGAGAGGACTGTGTTTATCGTGATCAGGCTCCTCATTGACATAGGAGCAATCAGGCTCAGGCAGAAGTGACTTGCTCAAGGTCCCTCATGGGCTGAGGTGGGGGGTACGAAAGCTAAGACTGGAACCCGGGTCCTGGACCAACCCCAGCCAGGCTGCAGGTCTTGCCACTTATTCCTCTTCTTCCGCATTCATTCATTCATCTATTCACTCATTCACCCACCCCATATTTATTAAGTATCATTGCTGTGCCAGACCTTGTGTGAGCTTTGAGGCCACCGAGACAAATGGGACTGGGGAACACCCTGTATGTTGTAGCAATATGGGTGTGCTATGCCTGGCACAGAGTAGACACTCACTAGATATTTGTGGGATGAATGAAGGAAGGAATGGGCCAATGCGTGTGGTTGTTGGCACTGGGGTATCTCCTGCCTCTCAAACTCTGCCCTTGTTTTCTCTATCCCTGGCATATGGAGGCTGCTCCTGGCCTCCTGCCTCCACTGAGCAGGTACTCAGCGCTGGGGCCCCAGAGGTGGGACCCCTGGAGGTCCCTGGTGGGTTCTCAGGGTGCCCAGGGTTCCCTGCTGGCTAGCTGACCCTGTGGTCCCTCCCAGGAAGGGAAAGAGGCAGTCTCCTGGGTGAGGGTTGTTCTGACCCATGTGCTTGTGGGGACCAGACCAGAGGGCAGGGACTCTCACGGGGTTCTCAGGCTGAGCCTCCCTAAACTGGCTCTCGGGAGCACTGAGGCCCCCACAGCCCTGTCTTGTGAGTTCCAGGATCCTTGCTGAGGGTAGGAAATGCCCTGTTCCCAGGCCCCGCAGCCTGCGGGCAGCCTGCCCCCGGGGCCTCTCCCCTTCCCTATTTCCTGGCCCTGGACTCAGCCAGCTGTCCCCTGCTCAGCCTTTTCTCAAGCTTTGCCTTTTTGCCCTCCCACATAGTGGTTAAGAATCGGGATCTGTAGTTAGAAGACCAGGGTTCAAATCCAGGCTCTCTCCTTCCTAGTGCGGGTGACTTGCGTGTGGCCTGAGCCTTGGTTTCCCCATCTGCAAAGTGGGGATATCAGTTGTACCTACCGCACAGGGTGACTGTGATGAGGGGGTGGCACGGTGCGAGTGTAGGATGGTACCAGGAAGTGCTCACATGGTGGTCAGCATCGTTCAGGGTGTTGGGGCGGCAGAGCCACCTCCTCCTCCCCTGACTGGCCCTCCTGCCTCTTCCCTCAAGAGGACGTGGGGCCACTTTTCTTGCTAAGCCTCCCTTGCTGCATGCCCTTTCTGCAGGGTCCCACTATCCTCGTGTTATCGTCTTGAATGAAAGCGCTTTCTCGAGGGCAGTGGCTCAGTGGGGTTGTTTAGGCCGGGGGTGGGAAATCCACTACTTTCTAATGACAAGCGATGAAGGTGGAGGATTTTGTTACCGCCTCTCTTTGCTCGTAGGAAGTTCCCCAATCCCAGGTCCTGGGCTCAGGGACTCTGAGTGTGTGGTGTGGTGTAGTGGGGTCCATTGGTGAGGTGTACCTTCTTTCTCCTGCTTTGAGGGAGAAGCTGGCAGGACAGAGTGGCACCATCATATGTTAGGTTAAACCATTTCAAATTGCCGATATTTGACTTTTTGACTTACCAGGATGGGAACTTCATATGGTTCAACCTAGTACTTATCTTCAGACAATAAACAGCACTGTCACCTCTTCCCCTCCCCTTGCCCTCACCTGTATTGATACCTTGAGACTTGTTTCTTTGAAACCAATTCATTCATTCATTCAACTTTTACTGAGCCTCCACCGTGTATCTGTCAGTACTGGGGGCTGGGCAGACAGTACTGAGCAAAAACCAACACAGCTCCCACCCTCACGGAGCTTACGATCTGGTGGGGGAATGTTCCGGCTGTCTATTGCTGTGTAACAAACCATCTCAAAAATCGATGGCCTAAAGCAACAGGTATTATTTCACAGTTCTGTGGGTTGACTGGACTCCGTTGGTGGTCTCACTTGGCATTTCTTGTACAGTTGCAGTCGTATGTTGGCCAGGGCTGCTGTCATCTGAAGACTCACCTGGGTTGGATATCCAAGATGGCGCACTCGCATGGCTGGCAGTTGTTGCTGACAGCTGGGAGCTCAGCTGCGGCTGTGGACTGAAGCGCCTTTATGCTCTCCACGTGGTTTGGGCTTCTCATAGCATGGCAGCTGGGTTCTGCGGGTAGTGAGACCGGGAGACCGGGAGACCTGGGCGAAGCTGTAAGCTTTCTTCTGACCTGGTCTCAGAGGTCCCAGAACTTACTTCCATTGTATTCCAGTGGTCCAAGAGTTATCGAGGCCAGCTGGCCCAGAGGGGAATTGTGGAGGGGAATTAGATCCCTCTTCCTGATGGGAAAGTGCAAGGCCTCACTACAGAAGAGCCTGTGGGATGGGAGATGTGGTTACTGCCATCTTTGGAAAATGCTGCCTGTTACAGGGAGGCAGACAGTCAAAAAATTAGCCAACAAAAGCCTGAGTGAACACCGCACCAAGTGCACTGATGGCAAAGGGAAGGGAACGAAGGAGAAAGAATGATGGGGACCCACATGACGTTGGAGCTCAGGCCTGTGGGAAGCCCTGTTAGGTGGGCGAGGAGTTCCAGGGGCAGAGGAGTGTGAAGCCCTTGGTGGGACACACTCGCAATTCCAGGGAGTGAGAGAAGGTCTGTGTGGCTGCGGGAATGAGCACCAAGTCACAGAGGCCAGCAGAGCCCTTGCTGGATCTTAGGGGCTGGGACAAGGACCCTACATATGACATTGAAGGGTTTACATATTCCTTGACACTTGGCTCATTTTTTCATTGACTCTCTACTGTGGGGAGACCGTGTAGCAGAGTGGTTAAGAGTCAGACACAATTGCGTTTGAAACCTGCCACTTGTGGCCTTGCTTAAGCATCGCCACCTCACAGACCCCCAGTCTCCTCACCGGCGAAATGTGGATAAGATGGTGCCCCGCTCATGGGGCTGCCTGGCTGACTGCTCAGGGGCACCTGGCACAGCGCAAGTGCTCAGCAAATGCTAGCTGCCCTTGGACTCCTGAGCAAGAGGATGGAGGTGTGCATGTCAGAAAACAACTAGGTTGTGAGTTGTCCAGGGTGGCGCGTGAGGCTGGGGAGGTAGGGAGCTTTGTCAAGGGGACAGAGAGGCTGGCATTTACAGCACCAATTTTGTTTCCCGTCCCATGTGTGTCACCCTGCGGGAGAGGGCCCTATTGAAATGGTTCGGCTTGAGCCTTCCCTGGATATGCTTCAAGTTGCCCCAGGCAGGCCCTAGGAGAACTCGGGTGGGGCCATAGGGAAGGGTGCCAGCAGCCCGTTTTGGGGACATCCTTCCCAGCCCTGGTGGCGTCGGTGGAAGAGAAGTGGGCTCCTCGGCCTGCTGACTTTGCTTCATGGCCTGGGTGGTGGGAGAGACCAGAGGTCAACTGTAGTTCAGGCCCAGGAGGTCACTATGTCAGAAACATAAGGCAGCACTTGGGATGGGGACTCAGACAAAGTCAGTGGTGGCCTCTGGGCTCTGCTTTCTCTGTGCTTGCCTGGGTGAGGACCGGTGGGGACCTCTGGGGCTGGCCAAGCATGGGACATGGGACAGTCAGGGCCACTCCTGACTAGCCATAGCAGGATCAAGGGAGTAGGGAATGTCCATTCATTCAGTCCTCAGGGGCTTCCTGAGCGGCTGCTCGGGGTGGGCTGGGGATGAGGAGACCCCAGAGAGTGCTCGAGGAGACTGGCACCCTCTGACCTTTGAGCTCCCACCTCCCGGGCCTCGGAGAGCTTGGGGCTCCAGCAGATCCTGGGTCTGGAGGGAGAGGGGGTGCAGCTGAGGATCAGAACTTGTAGGTTCAAACCCTTGCATGGCTTGGGGTGACCCCTCAGAGCCTCTGTTTCCTCATCTACAAGTGGAGAAATTAAACCGTATACTCTTTTTTCCTATTGTGAGCTTCAAATGCTGCGGAGCGTGAAAGTGCCTTGCAAAGAGTGAAGCCCTGAGCAGGATGAAGGGCGTCCTGTCCTCGAGGTCCGATTCTGCTGACGCAGCAGAGAGCCCTGGGGCCTGGGTCTTCGGGGAAGTCTTGCTCTCCTAAACTTCTTCAGGGCCCTGCATCTTCCCTCTCTGGTGTCCTGAGGGTCAGGCTGGCTGCCGTGTGACCCCAGGGGACCCCAGATGACGCCTTTGCCTGCCTCCCCTCTCCCGCCTTCCCATTAGTGGACAGCGGCAGGGGAGGTGACAGTTCCTTAAAACAAATTTATACTCTTGGATGACTTTATGGGTTTTTGCCTTATAAAAACCCAAGAGTTGACATTCTGATTTATCTACTCCTGAGTCAACAGGATGTAGCAGATTTAAAGAGATCAAATGCATTGTAACGTTTGTGGTTCCAGTCGTGGATCAGATGAGATATTATGGAAAGTGCTGCCAAGTCAATATGGCAAAGAGACCCAAAACAAACAAGGGGATAATTTAAATATGTCTATTAAATTGTGTGTTAAGTAAAGTAGCACAAATGTGGTGCTGAACGTGACCGATTATCTGCAGAGTTGGTGGAGTTGACTGAGCCAGAATTATGGTTCTTTTTTCCTCCCTTCAGAACATTTTTTTTCTTGAGGGAAGAGACTATAAACTAGGAATTTCAGAGACGGCTTGACTGTATAACCGTGGTTGTGTGATGACTTATAATATTGAAGGCTCCAAACGCTATTTCTCATTTCTTTGCTTTCTATTTCTTGCCGTTGCCACAGCAGCAGATCAGATTTCCTGAGATAAATATGCTGCCTTGCTTTTAATGGGATTTCTGTATTGCCAGGAGTTGGCATGTTCTGATAATAAAAGAACCTAAAAATTGTACGTCCCTTAATTGGTAAGAAGAGAGATGTTTTGATGGGCCACAAATGGAAACATTGATTTTTACTACCTCCGCGCAGTTCCAAGCGGCGTGTCATGCCACGTTCCCCGCCACAGAAGGCAGCAGCTGGCTCTCCGATGAGCTGATTTGTGATCGCAGGTTCTTGATGTCGCGTGCTTGGAAGTGCGTGTTCTGTGCGGATGGGAGAAATAGAGCCCTTATAACATTATCTGTTTCTAAATTGAAATATTTAGAGGACTGTGGCTTCCACCTCGAATCGAATGCATTCTTTGCTTCGTTTCTCTTTCTTGCTTTGGTGGGCAGCCTCAGGGGTTTAAAGGTTGTGTGCTGAAGTCTTTTTCTGTAACTGCAGTGTTGTGTGTGACACACACGTACACACACATGTGCACTCACACATTTGCATATGCATATATGTTTGCATAAATATCTTTACACATAATAGAGATTTCTCTCTTTTAAATCAGTGCTAGTTTCTGGATGGAGAGATTTGTTTTTCAGGACAGACTGTGGGAAGAGGCAATGCACACTTTGATATTCCATTTTGAATCTTTGTATTTTAATGGGCAAGTTTAATCCACTGACATTTATTGGGATTACTGATATATTCTCTGTGTTATGTGTACCATGCTTTATCTGGACTTTGATTTACAAATTCTTGATATGTCCTATTAATCTCTCAGACTGAGGCTGTGCTCCGTTTCCCACAGCTGTGCGGGGAAGTGCTCCAGACGAGAGTCAGGATGTCAAGTTAAACATCTGGGGCGCTGGGGATGTTGCATCCCCCTGGCTGGGTGCCAGGTGCCTTACCTGTGAAGTGGGAAAAACAAAGCTATCCCTCTCTGCGGGCAGGGGGACCATGATCACTTGAATTTCTTTTAGCTCTGGGATGTGTGAGACTGAAATGGGACTACATGTGTGAAATTGTGACTTTGTAAAAGCACAGAACACTACCTAAATGAAAGGCATCACTATCATGATCATTAATTCACTTTTCTCTACAGTTTAGCTACTTGTCTGCACAGTGCTAATGGTAGAATAGGTGTTTTATTTTAAATAAATTGGTCCCATGATGCCAAGGCTGGTTCTCACTGTCTAGGGGGATTCCAGGCACGAGTGAGGGCTCAGGGGCATTTTCAGCTTGATCTGGCTCTCTGTGGTCCTGCAAACACACGTGCTTCCTTAATCCCGGAGTCAGGACACCTTTACAAAGAACTGAGCCAGCATCACCATATTGGGAGGCTTGTGTGGAAGGTGAACTTGGCTCCGAGATCTCCCAGCTCTAAATTGCAAGGCTTTGGGGGAAACTAAAAGTTTAGGTGCATCAGGCACAGCTGATAGAGGCTCCAGAGAAGCGTGTAAGAGAATTGGCTTTTTAGGGGACAAAATGCTAAGATATTTTCACCTCCCTGGTGGGTCACGACCCCCAGCCTCCATGCACAGAGGGAAAACGACAGGAAATCCCCCTAGAAGACTTGCACCAAGAATTAAAGAATCTAGTTGAGAATTATGGCACCACATGCTACAAAAAACTCCCATCTATTAATGTACTGAGAGTTGTCAAGAATAGTGGACCCTGGGAGGCAGAGTAATTAAATGAATCTTAATAAATGCCGGGTGATTCTTTTAAAACCCTTTCCCAAGACCCTGTCAGCTGACATGGACTGTATTCTTCCTGTTGGCAGGAGGCCTAGGAGCAGAGCCCGAGTGTGATCGGAAAACCAGCCGTGCGCTGGAAGACAGGAACAGCGTGACAAGTCAAGAGGAGAGAAATGAGGACGATGAAGACATGGAGGATGAGTCAATTTACACCTGCGATCACTGTCAGCAGGACTTCGAGTCTCTGGCAGACCTGACGGACCACCGGGCCCACCGCTGTCCTGGAGGTAATGTTCAACAGCGCCGGGATTCTGACAGGTGGTTATACGGATAATTGGACATAGCAACAGCTTGAAGCCTCAAGTGAGATTAAAGAATTAATAATGTAATTCTACAGTTAATGTCATTTTATTGTGGTGTCTTGGGTACCCTGTATCTGCCTTTTAAATGAAATTAAAAATAAAAGTAACGGCTTTCTGGCAGGCAGGAATTAGGTGGAGGTGCCCTGTCTGGGCCCCCCAAACAGCACTGCGTAGTGTATGGGCTGTAACTGGACATGTCTGCCACCCCAGATTTCTGGAAGGCCTTTTGGAAACCCAGCAATTCAGAGGTTGTTGGTGCAAAGTTAAGCAGCTTAAGTGTGGAAAGCTATGTGAAGGAGGGTGCCTTGGGTCAGGGCTTGTGATGCGACAGGGAGAATTTCAAAGGCCAAGAAGAGCCCTTGCAGAAAGGGACCTGGTTCCACTTCTATGCTTGGCCTCCCACTTCTCTGAGTATGAGGAGAAGGGTGGCTGGGAACTCTTCTAGACCTGGCTGTGGCCCTGCTTCCTATTTCTTAGGTGTCTCAGAAGGTGGGCAAGGCCACAGTTTTATGGGAGTGCGTAAGATTTCACAAGTTTTGTGTGTCTGTGTGTCTGTGTGTCTGCGGCATGTGCGGTGAATGGGGTGGGGAATGGGGGCATGTGCATTCCCTGGGGTGTGGCAGCCATGCTACAGGGCTGGGGGTTGACATATTGCCAGGCTCTGAGCAGAGAGTCCAGAGCATCCTTGTTCTTTACATAGCTATCCCCGGACATCTTCCTCCATTGTGGTTGTTGATGAAACCCTTTGGATGCTGGTTTGTGGGGAGAGGACCTAAAATCTCAGACCAGTATTTGCAAGAGGACCTGTCACCTGTTTGGGTGGGAAATTTGCTGGTAGGAAGCAGTTTGGGACTCAAAGCCCTCACTTCCCATACCTTTCATGCCATCTTGGAAGTATGAAAGCCAAAAGTTTTGGGAATTACTATGACTTTCCCTCTAGTGACATCTGTACCTGCATAGTCCTGGCTAGACCCAGTCTCCATTCTCAACCTCTGGAGGGAACAGATAGCCAAAACAATAGACCCAAGAGGACTCTTACAGGTTTGGACTTTGGGGGGCTCAGCAGACCAAACCCCAGTCATGTGGAATTTTTGATATTTCAACCACAGGCAGAGGTGATGGATAACTTATAATCTTAGAATATTGAGGTGTTGAGAGGGAAAGGTGATTGCTTGACCAAGGTCAGGGAGCAATTTGTAGGTAGAGCCAGGACCTTTTCAGGACACTTGGCTGTGGACTCTATCCTACTTGAGAAAATAATAAATGCTAGCATATTTCTTGATTTAGCCAAGAATTGAGGTAGACTTTTAACTATAAGAATAAAATATTGTCATTTACTTTAAAAACTATCAATTAATTGTTTTTCTAATTAAAAGCTATTCTCTTTATTTTCTAAGTGGAAAAGGCCACACCATTCTCCTCTAGTCGTGAAAGCAGGGCCCCTCAGGACCACTGCTAAGTGATGCTTTGTTGAGCCTCTGCAGCTCTTGGGGTGAAGCCCTATGCCCGTCACTACTGGGGCTGCGCCTTCCTCCAGTTCTTCAGAATCAAGAAGATCCTCATGTCTCTCACCACACTTTTGTGAATGGTGGTGCCTCTAGGTGAAGGGAAAATGTGACACTTTGGTGCTGTATTTGGGGTCTGTACTGGAAATAAGAAATGGTAGCCAATTGTGCTTTTGTCTTGGGCAGGATTCTCTTCCCAGTGGCAGTCTCTTCTCTCTGCAGCCTTCGACTTTGGCTGAAATCATGGCAGCCCTGTTTTCAGGGTCTCCAGCCATCCTTATTGATGCTGGTGGTATCCACCGATCCTCCTGCCTGCTTCCTAACAGGACCCCACTAACGACCTCCACGGGGACGTGGGAGCCAGGAATATCTCCAAACCTTGGACCATTGGAAGGGAGTCAGAAATTCCTTGAAAGAGCATGGGAAACGACCTTGCCTCATAGCATCCCTGAGAAATTCATTACTGCCCAGTAAAGGTGTGACAGCCTGGGAGAGTCTCCCTGACGTGGAAGAGATATGTGAGGAGTTATTCCCCCCAGGTCTTACCTCCTTAGGATTACCCAATGACAGGAAAAGCCACTGGGAATTACTTGCATATTATTCAAAACAGGTGCCTACCTAAGACGCCTCCATACCCTTTGATCATGCAGTGGTTTTCAAACTGTGTCCTCAGGGGTATCTCTAGGGCTATTGGGGCGGATATTGGGGCCTGTGCAACTGAGGGGGCGCTGACACCCACTCTGATCAGAGCTATTCACCTTAAAAAGTCTGTTCTATACATTGGGCTTTAGCATAAGATGTCGTTTGCAAATAGGCTTCTGCTTGAAAAGTCTAGAACTGGCACAAAAATGCAATAGCAGGCCCTCCCAGGCCAGGCTGAGGGGGCTGCCAGATGCTCATCACTGGCCATCTGCTCTCTGTACCGGGGTCGACACAGGTGGGCATTGCTGCCCTCCTGGAGAGTACACTCTGGAGGGAAAGGTGGATGCGTGACAGCCCAGCAGTGACCTTTCAGAGAGGGCCGTGCTCTGCTGAGGCCGGGCAGGCTCTGGGTGCTCAGCAGACGTTTCTGAGGGAACAAATGAGTCTTGTTTAGAGGGGAGTGGGCCCTCCCTGCTGTTGAGAATTTGGGGCCTGCGGGTGATGCCACCTGTCAATCCTGCTGTCTGCTCCTTGAACATTTGTGCCCTGCAGAGGGCTGTCGCTTCTGGAATGTGGAGGTGGCACACCCCTCCCCAAGCAGGTGTCCCGGGAAGGTCAGCCCTCCGGGCAGTCGGCATGTTGGGAAGAGGCTGTGTGGAGGGCATGGGTGTTTGTGGGGGGCCTTGAATGTGGTTTGCTTTAGCACGGTGACCTCTGGGCTCTTTCTGCAGCATCTTGGGTGGGGGGCAGTGCCATGTTCCATCAGAATCTGGGAGAGTAGCTGTAATGTCTGGAGATTTTCTGAGGTGGGGATGCTCACCGTGGAAGGGGGAGCCTCCTGCCAGACTGGCAGTGATGACCTTCATAAGGAAGACCTGGGACTCTGCACTGAAGAGATCTTTATTTCCGGAGGTTCTGGAGCTTGAGAAGGTGCCTTCTCCATTGTCCCTCAGCAGGAGTGGCGATGCTGGGTCCAGGGGAAGTTGCTGAAGTGTGGACTGCAAGAACTCAGACAGCTCCGTCAAGCCCTGTCATAGTTCTCTCTCTCCTCTCTGTCTCTCTCATTGTCTCTCATTTGTGTCTGAGAAACCAGCCTTAAACCCGCAAGGCCTCGAACATTGCATCTTTATGACACAAAATGAAACAAGCAAGGATCCAGTCGGCTCTGGTGACGCTCACGCCCCCAACAGCTGTTCGATTTCTCCTTCTTCCCCTCCAGCCCCTGCGCACAGGATAACAAGTGTTTGCATGCTTGGAGGCGTGGGCACACACCGTTTTGTATCCTGCATTTGTTACTGAATGTTTTCAGAAAGGATCCCACGTTGGGACGTGGTCTTCTCCATTATCCTATTTTTGGGGATCCTCTCTATTTTAAACAGTAGGACTCAAAGGGATACAGCTTGAGTTGCTGATACTGGGTCTGTATACGATAAAACTATTACATTTAGACCAATATGCTGGTAGATTAGGGTTTTGCAACAGAGTAAATGAAGGCTGCCTGGATGCGTGTGGGGGGCTTGTCTTTCCTAATGGAGCATCGTTTGTGCACACAAAGCATTTGGTGGCTGTCTGAACTGACAGAAAGTCCCATTAATTCAGGTCCCACTAACTTCAAATAATGCCAGAATGGGGAGGGAGCTGTTTACGTTGAGGCAATTTGTGAAGCTGTGGCCAAACACATGTGGGCCCTCTAAACGGTTGCAGGGCTGTTTTTCATCTTCTAGGAGCCGGGAGGACTTCAGCTGCTCTGGAAAGTGTTTCTGGGAACTTCCTGGGGCACTGTGGAGGCGGGAGCGAGACGCTTGGTTTACCAGGGGCTGACTCCCGTTTTTCATGCGTTCATTGAAGCAGGTCACCCGTGGACCTTCGGTCTGGATTCAGGTGGAATGTTTTCCTGCTTCCTTGTAGGAATACTACCCTGTGAGGATGCTCTGTGATTTGGACTGATGCTGCTTTGCCGCAGATGAGTGAGGCTGACTGCCTGAGGATGCTTGGGTGCTGGATCTGCACTGCTGTGATGTTCTAGGCCTGACTGTCCCAGCGACGCTCATTATGTCAGGAGTGGGCTGTCTGCAGGGGTGTGCAGTGTGCCAGTCCTGGAACGCCGCAGTGTCCTGGGCTGGAGCCCCTGACGGCTTTTGGAGGTCCCTGGGCTCTTCTCTAAAGGCACTACTGGCGTGATTTGGGCTTTCATTATAGGAAGGGAGAGGCAGATGGAGTAAGACCGAGGTTTCTAACTGTGGCCTCCAAGCACTTGCTCCACACAACACAGGCTGCCTTCACGACCAAGTTGGAGCCGAGAATGGGTTTCTTCCCTTCAGCCTCCATTCCCTGATCTCCAAGTCAGGCCAGCTGCCTCACTGGGCACAGAGGGGCAGCCCTGAAGCACACAGGGTGCCTGCTGCCCTCCAGGGGCTCACAGTGTGGGCCGCAGCCCTCCCTGCAGGCTCTCTCTGCAGCCCCCGCCCCCCCACCCCCCACGGTCCGCAGCCCACATCAGATTCTGTAGTTACTCTGTGATCGTGTCACTGTGCTTATTGCCCACCTCCCCCATTACTGTTGGGCTTCAAGAGGACAAGGGCCACATCTGTTGTGTTCTCTGTTGTGTCCTAGGCCAGTGCCTGGCACACAGTGGTGCATAATACATGCTTGTTGAATAAAGGAATGCTCTGACCTAGTCTTTACAACAGTCCCATCAGGGAGATGCTATTTTTCACCATTCATCCCCATTTTACACATTGGGCAACTGAGGCTCAGAGACTGAGGGATCAGATCGTGCTCAAGGTTACAGAGCTTGAGCTACAATTCGATGTCTGAATAGCCTGAGCTGAGAACATGGATGGGAGTGGTGGGCAATCTCAAACTAAACTCGACAGATGCAGCTTTTTTGAATACTCAACGTAAAAAAAATAAGAGGGCAACAAGCAAAAACGGTGCTCCCTGTGGGTTAATTTTGCTGCTCTCCCTTCAGCTGCTGCCCCTTCTGAGGATTGGGACCAAGTAGCATTTCCTTAGCCCCTTGGGAGAGGCTGACCCTCCTTTTCTGGCGCAGGTGAAATGCTGCTGTGTAGAAAGCCAGGTGGAAAGTGAATTGCACCCTGGTTTGTTCGGCTGTGGCCAGAGGGACCTGTGGGCTCTAATTGCAGGGCTGGGGCTGCGTGGAGGCTGTGCCTTTGCCAGCCTCGTTCCTGTCCGCTGGCTGGCCAGAGCTTGCTTTTATGTGCCGGCTCAGGCCCTTTCTTGCTCCAACAGCGTGGGTGGGGGCCCTCTCTGCCTTATTGCTTGGGGCGCCCTTCATGCTGGTTCCATTTGGGCAAAACAGAGTGGGCACAGGCCAGCCTCTGGGCGATGCGCTGCCAAGTGCACAGGTGCAGGGCGCGAGTTCCCTCTGCCTGTGGGGAGCATGCTCAGGGTGCTCGTGTCAGCCGGCCTCTCACAGTGCAAAAGGCCTGGGGGCTCGAGCACAATTAATATGCCCACATCAAGAGACCTCCTGCGTGCAAACAGCATCCAGTTAGAAAACATGGAGCAAGAAAGGGTCCTGCTTACGTTAGCCACAGAAGGTATAAAGACTGGGGAGCGAACCCAGGAAGCAACGTTCATGTGTTTAGAGAGGACAAACAAACAGGACAACTGCTGAGGGACACAAAAGAGACTTAAATAAATAAAAAGGCAGACCTTATTCTTGGGTGGAAAGATTCAGTATCATAGATACGTCAGTTTCCCTGAAAGTAACCCATTAACTTAATGTTACCAACTAAGGTAAGAATAGGGTTCATCTAGAAATGGACGAGCTGATTCTAAAGTTCATAAGGAAAAATAGGCATGCAAGGAGCAGAAGGAAAATTCTGAAAAAGAGGAATGGTAGGCGGGGCTGGTAAGCAGATCAGATTTTAAAACATATTCTGAAGCCATGGGATTCTAAGCCATGTGGGCCAGCCCAGGGGAATGGAGAAGAGGCCAGAACTGGGCCTGCATAGAGCTGGAAGTTTGGTGACTGAGGAAGGTGTCGTGCAGGTCGGTGGAGGACAGATGGGCCACTTGGTAATGGGGACTGAGAGGAGGCAGCCGTCATCCTGCAAAAGGGAGATGGGACTCCTGCCTCCTCCTGACGCCGGAACAAATCCCAGATGGATCAGAAATCTAAACATAAAAAGAACACTTGGAAATACTAAAAGAAAACACGAGTGAGGTTTTAAAAAATATAATCGTGTCAGAGTGGGAAAGCCTTTTCTAAGCATAACCCTAAACCTAGAAGCTATAAAACAAAAGACAGAAATATTCGATGACATGAAAATAAAACATTTCTGCATTGCCAAAACCACGATAAATCAAACCAAAGACATGTATCACGGGCAAGAGATATTTTCCTTAATGTGTAAGGAGCTCCTACCAACCCTAAGAAAATAGCCGAGAAATCAACAGAAAAATGAGACAAAGGCCGGGCAGTCGAGGCCAGCACCTGCTCGGACTGGGGGACCACACTGCTTCTCAGATATTTTGAATATCTCCCATGTGCAAAGGACAGAAACGGAGCCAGAAAAATAAATATTAGTGGGATTTTAACAGTTAGAAAGATTCAGAACCTCTTTTATAAGAGAACTGTCAATTTAAACTGCAGAAAAATACCACTTTCCCCGTCGGGTTGGCAAAGATCAAAAGGCTTGTCATTGCATCGTGCTGGTGAGGATGTACACGCTGATGCCGAGCCCCGGGGTCTTGTTCTCCTCTGTGTTTCCCAGGTGGTCTTGGGCTGCAGCTGGAACACATAGTAGGTGCTCAGCTGTGTGTTGATCTTGCCCCAGAGGAGGCCACAGCTCTGAGAGAGAGAGAGAGGTGTCCACAATAAGGTAGACAGTGGAAACCCTGTGGAGAAAGGGCTCCGAGGTATGAGATAGCAAAAAAATGGTACCATGTACTGTGCCTGTACATAGTAGGTCTTCAATTAATGTGTAATCAGAAGGAGTTGAGAGAAGGAAGAGATGGTTTATTCATGCGGCACATATTTATTGAGCATGGACTATGCCTAGGACTTTTCTGGGTGCCCGGGCTGTAGGAACTGTTCATTTAAATAAAACGTAACTCACTGGAGAAGGTATTCACTTCTCGAAAGCGTTCTTCCACTTGTAAGATGAAGCGCCCTAGGTGGCCTTTAAGTGGCTGCCTTCCCCAGTGCCTTTCGAAGGTGTTTCCGAAGGTGTTTCAAGGTGCAGAGATGTCGTTCCCTACAACTCTTTGGGAAAATGCTGACCACCGTGTGTCAGCCTGCTAGTGCGCTGCTGTTTGGGAGGGAAGCGGATGGGCGGGGTGGGCGACCAGCCAGTCTGGGTCCACCTAGCTGCTGGCGAGAGTGCGGCCCACCCTGATCTGCCTGCTTGCTGCCCTCTGAGTTCCCTGCGAGAAGGTGCCTGGGAGCCGGCAGGCCGCGTGGCGCTGTGGTTCTCTCGGGGCTCGGCAGCTGCCTGGCTTCTGGTGGTGACGTGGAGGGGCGTTGTTTTCAGATGCCCGTGTTATCATTCGCGCCCTGTGAAGTCTGCAGTGTACAGAATGTGTCCCTCTCGACTCGCTTATGTAGAGCGAGTGCTGCTGTCACACTGTCCAAGCTCTCCCAAGTTGACGCCACATCTGACAACATAGAAGGCAGGGGTCAAGTGGGAAGAGTCCACGTTTCTTTTGGTTTTCCTGGGAAAAAGGTGTCTGTGTGTATGTCTTGAGGTTTGTGAGGGCTCTCCAAAGTGGAGGGCATCTTTTACTTCCTTCCCACGAGCCAGCCAGCTGGACCACCTGATGGTCTGCTGAGTCGCTGCACCTCCTGGGTTCTTTTGTGGCCCGAGTGGAATCCAGGGGTGGGGCCTGACATCCGGGCTGTTTCTGCTGCAAATGCCCCCAAGAGGAGCCCGGGTGAATGGACCCTGGAGATGCTCTGGGCAGGGAGGGGGACTGGGCTGAGCCTCCCAGGCCGGGCCTGGTTTCTGCACCTTTCCTGGCAGCAGCCAGAGCTTCTGTTGGCTTCCTGTTGTTGGGTCCAAGATGTACACCCAGCAGGACCTCAGGTCCTGGGAGGAAAAGAAAAACCCCAAGCTGGCCTTCAGGCTGGCTGCACGTGTTTCCTGTTGTGGTCTGCGTCCAGTCTACTGTCATCCATTTCAGCCTAGAAGTTTCCAGAGGGTACATGTCATGGCAGTAAGTAGTGATACCACACCTACTGCATGCCCAGGGCCACGTGTGTGTGTGTGTGTGTGTGTGTGTGTGTGTGTGAGAGAGAGTGCATGCCTGTCGGCGAGGAATGTACAATCCAGCTGGAGGATGAAGTTGCCGTGACACATAGTAGGTCCTCACTTAATGTGCTGCATAGAGATTCAGTTCAACCTGAGAAGTAGCTAAAAGCAGATTCACTGGCTCAAGGAACTGAGAAGTAAGGAGTGTCCTCCAAGGACACACCCTGAGGCTGCCCATCTCCCACCCCCATGCATCTCCTCTGAGAGGTCCCAGCACCTCAGGCCTCCACCCTCCTGACTCAGCCACACTAGGAGAGGGAGCAGCCAGGACAGAAGTCCGGAGGGGACCAAGGCTCATCCTCGAAAGTGTCCCTGTGGCCAGGCGGAGGCAGCCACGCAAGTTAGCTAGGCTCAGGGTCCGGGGAGTCTGGCATCTCCTTACGGACCACTGGGACTGAGAGCTGGGGAGGGGCTTCCCCAGGATGTTGGCCAGGGAACACGGACATCTTCTTTAGGAGGAAGGAATTATATGCAGGCCACTATGAAAGAGGAGAATAGTTTCATCAAATGGCGGACTGTTGGGTATCAGTGATCAAGTCCATTCACTTTGCTTTTGACAGCGTCTGCTCCTCTCATCTCAGCATTTTAGGAAGGCAGAGGCCTCAGAGAACATCTATCTCAGTGGTTTCTAACCTTATTCTCAAACTTTTCTTCTCAAACACAGCCAGTGTATAAAGCAGGTAAGTGGACAGTGCTCTGGTAAAGGGTTTGGGAGATTCCGAGCTCTGCCTGCTGGCCCACTATCCCCCTCCCGTGCCCTCAAACCTCCAGGAAGCCCCAGGCGGCTCCTCAGAGGCCTCAGGCAGGTGGGCTAGGCTCTTTAGTGAGGTGGGCTTGTCCAAGGTCCACAGGGAGGTGGGGGCCTTTGGGGGCCTGCCCCCGCGCCCTGCCCCGGAGGTGTCTGATAATTCCTAGGAGGCAGGGCAGCTCCCAGGGTGGACAGACGGTTGGTGCTGGTACTGGGCACCCAGGTATGCTCTGACAGGGGCGCCTTTGTGCAGTTCCTGTCTGCCTCACTGACTGTTGGCAGGTGTGCCCCACACTCAGCCCGCCATCTTTGAAGTCTCTGGACTTTTCCTTTGTTTGCTTCTTGTGGAGGAGTGACTTTGACCCTTGAATTCTTACAAATTTTATGGAAATTATGCCCCCACCTTGGGGGTCCCACAGAGACCAGCCCAGCCTCCCTTCCTGGAACCTCTGCCTCTTGGTCCTTTGGGGGCAGAGCTCTCTGAGAGAGGCAAGTCATTCCCTAGTGGCATCCACCCGCTGCTGGGCATTTGGGACATCCTGTCCAGGCCTTGGACCAGGTTGGAGAGGGGCTGAGTGGCCACTGGGTTAATCTGGTCCTTGGGCCTGAGTGGCTCCGGTGCCCACGTGGTGTGGAAAGGTGGCTGTGAAACCAGTCTGCTGCGCTTTACCTCTGCAGCTGTGTTCCAGAAGTTCACATCGGCTGCCACCAGCTTCAGAGGGAAGTAGGGGCGCAGCTAAAATATTCCAAATTGCAGTAACAAGATTTTTTCTTTATACTTTATTATTGTCTTAATAATAAGTTTTTTCCCCAACGTATCCATGTATAGCTCTGAAACTTGAGTGTCATTGAGCAAACTCAGGGCCAGTTACGTGGTGCTTTTGTCAAGAGTGACAGCTTTTCCTTTCCCGTCGAGGTTTGAAATTTCATTAGTCCAGCACTCCTGCCCCTTCTTACCACCTTTATCACCGATGGTCAGGATACACAGAGACCAGAGCCCCTCAGAGAGGCCCTGGTGCATTTCTCCTGGAGGTGCTCGTGCTAATTCCGGATCCTGTTGGGCGTAAAGATCTGAAAATTGTGTTCCCTGAGTAATCCGTCTCGGTTACCTCCAATTTGAGGTTTGAAAAAGCTTTGAGAAGTGCCTGCAGGTGAAAATGGGAATAGCCTCCAGCTGGATCCTGACCTGGTTTTGGGGTAAAAGAGGCAACTAGAGGGAGTTGTTCTATGAGAATCCTTTATGATAGCTGAAAACTGTTGATGAGCTGTTCCCACGTCCTTTAGTCTACGACTCCAGGCACCCCAAAGAACAGAGCAAACCACCAGTCAAAGGAAGAATATGTTCCTTAGAACCACAGCATCCCCTGGCATGCATTCATTCATTCATAGAATCATTTTTTAAGCACCTACTATGAGCTAGGAACTGCTGTAGACACAGGGCAGAGAGGAGTGAGTGAAGCAGACCTTTGGAGCTCACATTGTGTAACACCTGGACCCTCACTGACTTTGGCCAGGAGATTCTTAAACTGACCTGTCTGTAGTGATTTTGTTCTAAACCCAGGTTGCTTCCCTCCCTCTTTGGTGGAGCTGAGTGCTGGCCAAGGCCCACCTGAGGCGTATGAAGGGGAAGAACAAGTAGCTATCAAAATGGTTAGTGTACTTTGAGCCCATGTCAGCGAAAGCAGGGTGGAGGAGATGATTGCTCTGTTGCTCGTGGTGCTGGAGAGACCACGGCTGGCGAGGGGCAGAGGAAGATGGGGAGGGGAAGGCCTCAAAGTCACGCCTGCAAGTTGGGACGTTAGGGTTCTTGGCGGCCAGTGCCAGAAAATCAAACCCTCAGTTGATTAAATCAAGTAGGGGAACTTAGTGGCTCATGTAAATAGAAATTCCAGCTACTAGGACTAGCTTCAGGTGCTGCTGGATCCAGTGATCCCAGCAAAGGCCTTAGGACCCAGGCTTCCTGCATCTCTGGCTCTGATGAATGCTAGGTTGGCTTTTGGCTCAGGCCAAGTCAAGTGCTCCGAATGGCAGATCCAGAGATGTTCCCTAGGGGAAATCAAGGTGCTGCCAGCAGAAAGGGAGGTGGATGCTGTTAGACAGAAGCAGCCCGAAGAGGGAAGAAACTTGGGCCATTTAACCTCTAGCGGCAAAGATGCCAGAGTAGGTGACCTGACCTCAGGCATAGCTAGGAGCTTGCTTGGCCAGTCCCACCAGTTCAGCTGGTGTCTGCTCCTGTGATGGCGATCCAGTGGTTGACATTTTTACTGTCACCTCTGGATAAGACATATTATTGGAGGGGGCTGACCAGCGGAAGCTCTGGTCAAAGCTGTGAGTCACATCTGTGGGGATGGGGATGAGGCACCCCAAGTCCTGTCTCCATTAGTCTTGGTACTGTAAGGGCTAGAACCGGGACCAACCCTAGAAGCCACGGGGACACCCATTCTGGCCCCACATTTAAGGAGCAGCTTCCTCGTGGCAAGAGCCTTGACAAGCCTGGAGATGAGCGCCTCAGATGATGGCAGGGGTAAGGCAGTGGGGATGGGGGTCAAGGGGCTGGCACAAAGGGGTTGATTTTTCTGGTTCCTCCAAACTCCGAGATCTGTGATTGACGTTCCTAAAATGACACCCTAACACAGAAAAATAAAGAACATCCCCAAACAAAATGAGAAAGCAACCAAATTTATCTCCCGCTGGCTGGGGCATGTGGTTCAAGGAGTGCAGCCAGCAGGGAGTCAGCCTTCTTTCCTCGGGCTCCCCACCTGGCCTTGTAGCTGGGGGGAGGGGCGGGGGGGGGTTGGGGAGAAACCTGCCAGCGGCACTGCCTTGCGGCAAAGGCTCGGGGAGATGGGGGGGGTGGGGTTCGGAGCAGGAAAAGAGCAAGGAAGCCTGAAATCTAACTCTGGCGCTGGTCTAAAATAAAGCGAAACTATTGGTTGAGTGTTTTGGCAGTGTTTTCAAACACTGTGTGTGCCAGCTCAGGGAAAAATGTACAGGGGATTATAAAATGCTTCATTTTGTGTTAAACAGTTTTATTTTGGAGTTGACTGGCTAGAATTGGCTGCCTTTGGAAGTGACATCATTGCTCTGGGGGGCATCTGGGAAGACTGAGGCTGCAGGCAGCTGTGCAGGTTGGGGGATGGTTACTGGCTTGAGGGGAGTGCATGCACCCTGCCCCCGCCCCCTGGGATGTGGAAGTCTTGGCCTCCCGGAGTGGAGGGCTGTGTGACTGGACGCTACCGAGTGATGCGGGTGACCAGGCCACATCTGCCGGCGTGGGTCTGAGCCCTCTGAGCTGCTGGGGCTGAGTGGAGAGGAGGTGGGAGGGAGGTGGCTGAGGGGCGCGCAATGCGGGCTGGGGAGGAGAGATGGTTGGCATCGCCTGTGGCCTCCCAGCCCCTCCCAGCATCTGTTCACAGGGCAGCTTGGACCTGCCCTGACTGTGACCGTGCCCCTCTCCCACTGCTGTTGGAATGAAGCCACCCCACTGCCCGGTCCCTGCCCTGAGGGCCTGCCCTCCTCTCCTTGGTCCCCTCCTGAGCCTTGGACAGGCCAGGATTCTTCCCACCCAGGCCTTCACAGCACCTCGCCCTCTACCTGGATGGCCCCTCAGGTTGTCGCCTGGATGGCTCCTTCGCTTCCTTTGGGTCTCAGCTCCAAAGTCACCTACTCAGAGTGGCCCTCCTGGGCACTCCCTGTCCCCCAGCTAAAGTCACTCTCCTCCGCTGTCCATCAAATCATCCCATTTGATTTCTTTCCTGACAGTTCCTATTATTTCAGATTTTCTTTTTGGTTTGCTTTTGGATTATTGTCTTTGCTACTAGAAGATGATCCTCTTGAGAGCGTGTCCTGCTCTGTCTTTCTCAGGCCTGTCTCTGTCTCTGGCCTAGCACAGGGCCTCGCACACAGTAGGTCCTCAGGAAACATTATTGAGTGATTTGTTGGCAGTGGCCCAGGTGGCTGAGTTGTTCCATTTGTCACTCCCTTGGGTTGTCAAAGACCAGGAATTCTTGTGGGCCGTCTCCTCTGCTCAGGAGACAAGCCTACTTCCTCTCAAATGCCACCAAGCCACACCTCCTCCCACCCCCTCCCGGCCTCAGGAGCTGCCCCTTCTGCCTGCTTCCTGAGACCACAGAGCAAACCAGAGCGGGTGCTTTACTCTCCCAGGGGAGAGGGGCGTTCTGCATTTTGGGTCATCAGGCTATTATTAAGTCTCTACTGCATGGCAGGCCCTGGCTAGGTGTCAGGGATATAGTGGACCCTTGCCCTCAGGGAGCTTTTTTTCTGGCAGGGGAGACAGATAACAAAGAGGTAAGTAGACAAATGCGTGATGTCAGCCTGGGATGCACATGGGGCTGGATAAGTTGGGATGTGCAAGGGGCTCGGGAGGTTCAGTTGGGTTCATGCCCCCTAGGAACCCATTGTCTCCTGGGGGAAGAGCAGGTCTGCAGAGCTGGGAAGATCCTAGGCTTCCTGTGGGTGGGTTTGAGGAGCACCAGTGGGGTGGCAGGTAAGAGCCTTGGAGTGGGTTTTCGAGGGGACCGCGTCTCGGGGTCATTCCAGGGCCGATTTTTTCCCCCACCCCCCCCACCCCCTATAAAGAGTGGCAGAGTTGTAGGGAGAAGTGCAGCCAGCGGTCCAGCCAGGTCAGAGGGGGTGGGGCTGGGGAGTCCTGGGTGTTGGGTGAGCGAGTTATTAAAGGCTTTGTCCTCTGACCACCTCGCCCGAGGGCTGCTTGTCTCCTCGTGGCTCTCACTGATGCCATATTTTACACTGCTCCCTCTAATGTCTTTTTATCACAGTCTTAACAAACACCATGTCGACATATTTACTTAAAAATTGTTTAAAGATCCTTAGTCAGGGTCTCAACAGAAAACAGATGGTGCATTCAAACAGGGTAATTGAGGAGCATTTACTAAAGGGCTCTTTACAGAGGTGGGCAGGGGGAAGGGAAGCCAGCGGGGATGGGGGAGGATTTTGAGGACATCCCCACGACATTGGAGAACCTAATGGGGACATTGGAGAACCTATTGGAGTGAGGGGAGGAGCGTGTGCCGGGACCTGGAGAGAGCAGCTGTCGGAGAGTCCTGCCCTGTCGGAGGGCTCCCTTGTGAGAGGCACACACAGCCTGTGGCAACCCTGGAGCATGCCAGGAGCATAAATACCCCGGCTCGGTCCCCTCCCGCCCCCAGTCTCTGCCAGGACCATCAGCGGAACCCAACGGGAAGCCCGAAGCAGAAGAGCCTGTGGGTCAGCTTCCCGGGGCACAGAGCCGGGTAGAGGAGGGTGGGGTCGGGATCTGGAGGGGCCGATGGCGTCACCCTTGTTCCTGGGGTGGCTAGGATGCTGCTGAGAAGTCCAGTTTTGGAGCTTCACCCAAGTTTATAAAAGGAGAAATTTCCTCTGTGGATTTGTTCGGGGCAGTGGGAGCCACACATTTTTCTTGGAGCTAGTGGCGTTGGCAGGTTGCTGTGGGGTGGTTGGCGTGTGGTTTTCCCTTTTCCCAGGACATGGTACTTGTCAGTGAGTTGGTCTTGTGCTGTTGTACCACAAATTAGGGGAACAAAGGAGCAAAATTTGTCAGATACAGGCCCAGCTCCTGGCAGGTGTAGCTGTTCAAATCACAGCCCGAGCTGCCAAAACTTTGTTATTTGCATAAGTGGAGAATTGAATAGGTTATCATTCCGATTAATGCCATTTACTGCTTAACTTCTGGAGACATTGGGAAGGAAGGCACTCTGTGGCTGTCGCCCCTCGATAGCGGCATTCCATCTACAGCTCCACTGGGGACGGTGGCAGGGGAGAAGTCAAGGCAGCAGGAAGGTCAAGGATGCTTCTGGGGAGGCTCTTTGTTCATTATGTATTTATATTGCACGTGGTTTCCACTTGCCGGCTGTGCTGCTCCTGGGACCCCAGAGGATAAGGCAAGGAAACCTGCGCTCGGAGCACCAAGGCTATTTTTATTTTTGCGCAGGGCAAGGTGGTGCGGCTGCTGCAGGCCGAGGTTCAGCTCTCTCTGACACACGGAATTGGATATTAGGGCGGAATTAGAAGCTCGAGTGCAAGGCGATCTCTTGTGAGTGATGGATTTAGGATGGCATCATGACTTTCCAAACTGCTTTTGCAGAGAGCAGCAAGGGTGGGTGAAGGAGCCATTTTGGGGGACAACCCCAGGCCCCCAGGTAGCCCTGATGTTGGTCTGTGAGTAGATTATGAATTGTTTCCCCAAATCAATTCACTTCCTCTTGTTTCTTTTTTCCATGACACTTTCCCCACTGGGTACTCATAAGCACTTCCTTCTCCTCTCCGGAAAGCTTTGCAGCATCCTACTCACTCATCTGCTCTAGCCCCACCCTGATTGTCACCGTGGAAAGGCCCTGTTTCTCCTCTGCCTTGTGAGCTGGGAGCATCTCTTTGCCTTTAAGGGAGGGGCGGCTGAGACCTTCAGGCATTCTTTATTAAAACAATTTTAGAGATTATTAAATATCACTAGCCCATAAATGTATTCCATTTGTAAAAATTTCAAAGATAGAGATAAAGCTAAAGTCTCCGTCCATCCTGCCCCCTCCCAGGTTAATTGTGGTCACATTTTGGCTTGCATGCTTCAAGACTCTGTACTACAAATTTACGTAATACCATGTTTCATAGATTCTAAGACAACTTTAACATCTCTAAAATTGAGATGAATCTTACAATTAGTGACTTGTTATGGTTTAATTTACAATGTTTTGTCTTGCTTTTTTAGTGGTACATACAATAATGGTGCATTTTATAATCCACGGTGTCCTAGATTCCATGGAATATGGTGTATGTGTATCCTTAGAAACAATGTTGTATTGATTTTTGATTACAAGGAATAAATGATGCCATATTGAATCTATCATTCTGTAACTTGCTTTTTTTTTCATGCAATGCTATGCCTCGGAGAGTTTTCCACATCGGCGTATAGATCTCCCTTATTCTTTAGTAACTGCTGTGTGACATTGCACAACACGGTGGCCCACGGTTTAGGCAGCTGGTCTCCTGGTGATGGGCATTTAGGTTAGGTTGTTTCCAGGTGTTTGCTACAGTAAACATTCTTGTAGGTATCTCACCATAGGAGCACTTTTCCATGATTGATAGCAAGAAGGGGGCATTGATGGGCTCAACATTTCTTCCGTTTCATCCCTTTCCATTCCATTCCATCCTGTCCTGCCACATCCCATCCCATTTCATTCCATCATATCCCATCCCATCCCATCCTAACACATGCCATGCCATGCGATCCCATGCCATGCAATCCCATGCCATGCCGTCCCATGCCATGCCATCCTATCCCATGCCATCCCATCCCATGCCATCCCATTCCATGCCATCCCATCCCATCTCATCCTATCCCATCCCATGCCATCCCATCCCATCCCATCCCATGCCATCCTATCCCATGCCATCCCATTCCATCTCATCCCATGCCATCCCATCCCATGCCATCCCATTCCATCTCATCCCATGCCATCCCATCCCATGCCATCCTATCACATCCCATGCCATCCTATCCCATGCCGTCTCATCCCATCTCATCCCATCCCATCCCATGCCATCCTATCACATCCCATGCAATCCCATCGCATGCCATCCCATCCCATGCCATCTCATCCCATTCCATCTCATCCCATCCCATCCCATGCCATCCCATCCCATGCCATCCCATCCCAGCCCATTCCTTCCCATTTCACCCCATCCCATCATTCTATCCCATTGCATCATTCCATCCTATCCTACAACCATTACCCCAGTACTTACTTGGTATCTGATACTGTGTCTGGATCAGTTTTGTGGCTTGAGGTGTCCACAAAAGGGAGTCAGATCCTGCCTTCCCAAGAGCTTTTGGTCCATTTGGAAGAGTAGGCATGAAATGAAACTTGGATCAAAATTCCAGAGCATCCCCAAGTTAAGCCTTGGGGTAGGGACACAGGTGTTGGTGTGGTTCTGAAGAAGGCATTTCAGCTCTCATTTTCTACTCATTCTGGGGTCCTCTCAGGCTGGCAAGCTCCTCAGGAGTAACAAAAAGAATGCCTTTGCACTGGCACATGTCACCCCTTGAGTTACCTGGGGAATAAGTGGGAATCTTCCCCAAATGGGTTTCTTAAGGCTGAGACGTATTTGGGTTGTTATGGGGGTTCCCTTTCATATTTTCCCACCTTTGAGCTCAGTAGGGAGAAAAGAGCCACGCATGGGTCCTGTGGCAGCTGGTCCGCCCTCTGTGGAGGTGCTATGTCATCTCTCACTGGGGAAGCAGGAAACATGGGGCCTGGGAATGGAGGTGACAGAGGTGGATGCAGCCTCCCCACCTGGGAAGTTTTGAACAGAAAATGCCTGAAGGCTGTCCTGGAATGGCCTCAGGCAGTGCCTCTCAAACTTTTAAGTGCATATAGATCACTGGGATCTTGTGAAAATGCAGATTATATTTAGCAGGTCTGGGAGTGGGAGGGGCTGATTCTGTATTTGTTACAAGCTCCCAGGGGCTGCAGATGCTGCTGGTCCATCAGGAGCTCCTTTGAGGAGCAAGGACCTTAGGAAGGCTAAGCAAACTCTGCAGGCAGGAAGCACCTGCGAAGTGGAGGAGGAGAGTGGGAGCCGAGGTTTTCTAGGGACCAACACTGGACACACCTGGCAGATCTCCCTTCTTGGGCCTGTGGATTCTTCGAGTTTGTACTCCGGCATGCCACTCTCCAGCACTTGTGTGCGAATCCAGGCAGAGCGTGTTGGTGTGTTTATAGCTGAGGGATTTGTGCTAGAATCTCCAGCTGTGGGGCAACATGACAGTGGGATAATTCTTCGTTCTGAGAGACTGTCCCTTGCTCTGCAGGACGTTCAGCACCCCTGCCTGGCCTTGCCCACTAGATGCCAGTAGCAACCTCTCTGATCGTTGCAGCCCTTGAAAGAACGCCCCTGAAGGACAGGCAGTGCTGGACGTGGTTGAGGGCCACTGAGCCCGACACAGCCCTTGTTGAAGGCAGGGACTGTGGCCCGGTCTCCATGTCCCCAGGGGCTGGCACCGTGCCTGGCGCCGAGTGAGCGCTCGACTGTGTGTGTTGTATGAAAGAAGGCAGCATGCCGGCCGAAGTGGGAGGCAGGTTCTCCTCAGCCCCGCCCACACCAGGGAAAGCAGGTTGCGTGCCATCAGGGTGGGCCTGTGAGGACGGCACCCTCCGACCTCGAGGGACAGCGCGGGAGACGAGACTTGCACGTGATGGAGACTTCTGAGTTCATCTCTCTTTCCTCAGCTCCCCCCCAGCGCTCCGAGGCTCCGTTTTCTCGTGGAGGCTGCCGAGCGTTTGAGCTTTTGCTGTACCTGTCTTTCCTGGGCTGAGCTGCTGGAGGATGAGGCCTGTCTTGTTCATCCTTGTGTCCTCAGAGCCTGGCACATAGTAGGTGTCTTGTAAATGTTTGCTGGAAAAACTGCTTGAATTCACTAGGGGAATCGGCTCATTCCAGCAGCTCAGCAGTGGCTCCCTTTGGTTTGCTGGTGATGGTGTTTGTAATGTGAACTGTCATCCCTGGTTCATTCGTGCAGTTATTAGTCCATTCATTCAACAACTATTTCTTGAGCACCTGCTATGTTCTGGGTACTGTGCTAAGGCAGGAGCATGCTGGCGAGCAGGGTGGGCACTGTTCCCTTGGGAGCCAAGGGTGTGCTGGGAAATACCCCATCAGAGAACCATGCGAACAATGGGCATATTTCAGTGGCTGCAGGTGCTTCTGGGGGAGGCACATGGTTTTGTGAAGGTGCTGAGAAGAGCTCTGTGTCTAGTCTTCTCGATGGCTCAGTCTGCAGTGGGAGTCAGGGAGGGCTGCCTGGAGGTGGTGAAGTTGGGCTGAGGTCTGAACTCGTTGCATACAAATAAGTGCTTAGAGTACCAGTAAGGCAGGGCCACTCCCACATGAGAAAGAAGTTCCTTTGCAAGAATTTGATTTAAGGTATTTTTTTAAGGCATTAGAAGATACACAAATAAATAAATGAATCAATAATAATTTTGTCAAGACTTCCTTACACTTATTTTATAGTCTAGTGTTTTTTTCTGTTTTGAATTATACAGGTGTGAAGCATACTCTTTTCTGTATGTAGGACCTCTAAAAGTCTTGGCCCTGGATCTGGGTTGAGTACAAGAGAAGTGGGTGAAGGCTCTAGAGAAGAGACAGGAGAAGAGCATATGCAAAGGTCCTGGGGAAGCTGAGGTGACACAGTGTGTTGGCAGACCAACAGGGAGGCCAGGGTGGTAGGTACCCAGTGAGCAGACAGGTGAGGCTGTGGGATCAGGCTGAGAGGTCTTCTGGGGCCAGATCATGCAGGGCCTTGGATGCGCTGGGAAGGATTAGGGATTTTATCCTAAGACTAGGGGGAGGCCACTGGAAGGGATGAGCCAAAGGGTGATGTGATTGGATGTACGTTTTTAAAAGATTATTGTGGCTGCCATTTGTGGGTCATTCTGGGAGTTTGTTTATAGGCTTTTCTTTTGGGGCCAGAAGTCACGTGCCCTGGGGCCACCTGTGCTGTGAGGCTGAAGGTGCCGTTGCATCGTTGGTACCCCAGGCTGTCACCCCGCTGCTCTGCATTTCTGGACTCCCTCCCCCCTTTCTGGGTCAGGCAGACCTGGCCTTCAGAAGCCAGATGGGGTCTGAGGACATTTGGGTGATGTTTAGATTTCTAAGTCACTGTAAATCTCACTGAAGTGTCCTGTTTCTCTTCCATCTTGCTCTTGTAATTTTTGTGAATGAATGATAAAAGATGTGGCATGGTCATTTGTTTTCATTTCTTTCCGACACCTGGACTCTGCGGTGGCGGCTGTCCCTCCAGTGGCTGCGAGTCTGCCTCTGGGCCATGGGGCCCTGGGCCCTCACGCCTGCTTCTGTCGGGACAGGGGGGCAGCTGAGGCAGCGGCCCTGGTCCTCATGAAACAGCGAGCCCCTTTAGAACATGGCACTGGAGTCTGTGCCTGTACAAGGGACAGGACTGGTTCCAGCATGTCCGTCTGCTTGGCCAGACACTGTGCAATGACCGGCACGGAGGTAGGAACTTGAAGGTGCCGCCTCGTTTAGGACCGCGGCGCCGCCCGTCTGAACTGCGTGGTGGAAAGCAGTTCTTTAGCGGTGAACTGTGGCCTCACATTGATGGGCGGTGGTCAGGGCTCAGAGCTCTCATGGTCTGCCGGCCGCCATCCCCATGAGACCAGAATCCACCTCTTTACTCCAGTGGTCTATCCCTGTTTTTCAGCCTGTCTTCCCGCTTTCCCCCTCCCCGCTGCCCTTGAAGTCTGTTGTGTCCTTGCCTGTGCCCTTCTCTCTGCCTGGAATCCCAGCCCTCAGTTGCTTCCTTGGCAAAGCCAGACCCACCCTGCCGGCCTCCCTGGAAACCTTCCCTGACCTCCTTCTCTGGGGCCCGGGAGCTCTTGGCCTGCTCCCTTGTTTTCAAAATACATTTTTCGTGTTTCGTGCTTGTTAGACAAATTCATTGTAGAAGATCTATTAAATAAAGACAAACCAAAAGAAGAAAGTAAAATCCAGCCGTAATCCAGAGATTCAGTGCAATCATTTTGGCAGTTGTCCTTCCAGATTCTTGTCTGCAGTCTGCTTTTCCCCACTCACCTGTAGATTGTCCACAGCCTGTCCTATTCTTAAGTGTTGTCCTAAAGCCTCTGCCCGTTGGCTTCCCGCTGTGCCGTCGTGCTTGCGCTCAGGTGTGCACAGCAGCCCCGCTGCTGGACTGGACACACCCGTCCCAGCCGTCCACTCCGGGCCTGTGAGGGGCTGGACCTTGACTTTCCGCCTTTGCTCACCAGGGCCTGGCACTGCATGGGAGGGTCGCGGGAAGCGTTTGTCGAATGAATGCATCCTGCCTCTGGTCTCTCTCCTGACGCGGCCGGAGCTGAGCCCTGTGCTCTCCCGCTCCCAGTGCCCTCCTGCCCTCTCCTTGAAAGGAGGCTCTGCACCCAGTCTGCTCTTGTTTGGCCTCACCTGTAAAGTCAAGTCCAACGGTGCAGGGGGCGAGGACGCTGGAGGGTCACACGGAGGGTGGACAGGAAGGCTGCTGAGAGGTCAGTGGCACTGGGGCCTGCTTGGAAGTGGCTTCCAGGGTAGGAGGGAGCTGGGGAGGTTCTGGGGGCGCTAAGGAGCTGTGGCTGCCGGGGATCAGGAGGGACTCCAGTGGGGGGTGGAGGTCCCTGCAAGCAGGAAGTCTGCGTGCCTGCTCCCAGCTCTGGCGGCCACGTTTGGAGGCCTCCAGTGCCCCCGGGGCGTGCTGCTGCTGTGGCGCCTGGTGCGCGGTGAGCGGCCCTGACCTGGAGCCGAGTGGAGCTTCACCCTGTGTGCTGAGATGCCAGCCTGCGTCCTCCCTCAGACTGATGGGAGCCTAGGTGCACACGTGGATTAAACAAATGTTGACTGTAACCTCTTATGTAAGTTTCCGTGCTGGCCCTGCCCTCACGGCGCTCCCAGTCTGGGGGGAGGGTACAGGGTGATCAGCTGTCCCCGTTTGCCCGGGATGTATAGGATTTTTAATGCTAAGTCTCAGACAAACTGGGACAAGTTGGCCACCCTAGTCGGACATAAACGTAGATTCTTGTCATCCGAGGAGAAAGGGGTGAGAGCCGTGCTGCGGCGTCTGGGGGATTGAGAGGAGGGGCTCAGGAGGGATCTCATGGTGCGGGCCTGGCACACACAGGGGGAGCCTTACGTGGAGTCGTGACCTCCTGGACAGGGTGAGGTCCTGGAAGGGGCTTCTACCAAAGAGTCTTGCGCGCTCTCGCAGTACTTCACTCCCGCACCAGGCGCTCCCCGTCTGGGCACACTGAGCCCTGCGCCTGGGGCGCTTTCCAGCCCTCTGGACAGTGGCTCCCTGGGGCCTGGGTTCAGCCGCCTCTCTCGGCCTCCAGGAGCCACGTCTCCTCTTTGAAGAAGAAGGCTCCCTAAAGTCAGCTCTGGAGGGGAAGTCTGTCCCTCCTCCTTCGGGACTGATGGAGCAGACCTGCTGGGGTCGCCTCTGACAGCCCATCCATGGCCCAGCCTTATCATTCATCCATTTCCTCCTTCACTTCTTCACATGGTTATTACCGAGTGTCTATTATGTGCCTGCAAGATGCGTTTGAGCCTAGGACCAGGCACAGAGGAGCTGGCAGGTACAAACCCCTACCGGCCCAGCACGTTGGGGCAGCCTTGGAGCCAGCCGGCTCCAGAAGCTGTAGGATTTCTCACCCAGGGCTGCTGCACTAAGTCAGCAGAGCCTTATTCATCCCCAGCTGGACTCCCCCAGATCCGGCCGGGGGGCCCTGCCAGGCCTCTCTCTGGCCTTTGTCCCCAGAGGTCTGTGAAGGGACTTGGGACAATGGAATCTTGCACCCTTCTCTTGGAAAACCCATTTGTCCATTGAGATGCAGTTTACTTCTGAAAGGAGGGAAAGACTAGAAAGGCCACAGGGTGAGAATGTGTTTCTGTGCCTACAAGCCGGCACCACGGTTTGCTTCCAGCGCAGAGACGGGTCCTGGGAAAATGCAGGCCTGGGTGGGCACTCAGTCACCATCTGCCCCGACCTTCCTTCACCCTGATTCTAAATGCTGTTGTGCCAAGCAGAAAGGATTTTTATTCCTTAACGTGCTTTAAAAAAATTCAGCAAAGGAAAACCCCAAGCTGACGATGTAGTAGATAGTACATTTCAAAGAGAATAAATTAAAAAACACAACGACAGAATTTCTAGAGGAGATTTCTTTGTGTTCCAGTGGCCATGGCGTGGTTGAGCAGGCTGCTTCTCGAATCCCATGCACATGTGGGGGGGTCCTGAAGGCAGACGAGAGCCATGTAGGAAGGAAAAGTCCCCGTGTCGGAATGCATGTGCGTGTGTGTTGGGGTGTGTGTTCCTATCAACACGTGTACGCATTTATCAAATTACATCTGCTTTTACCTTTAAAATTTTATGAATGTGGCATATGGCACATTATTCCTGCCATGGAGTGTGTGTGTGTGTGTGTGTGCACGCGCGCTCACACAGGCAGGCCTGCTTGGCACTCACTCCTCCAGCGGCCGAGAAACTCTTCTGGAGAGGAGAGCCTCGGAGCTCCCAGTGCTGTGGGTGAGCCGACCTCCCCAGGGCCCCAGCCTGGCCCTTGGCCCACCAGGCCCTGAATACATTTCCATCCATCTCCAGCCCCCATCACCTAGGCAGCTAATTCCTCTGAGCCCCTCTGCCTTATTAAAGTCGCAGATCACTTTCCTGAGCTTAACGCTGTCAAGACCAGCGCGCCCCAGTTCAAACTCCCTCCCCGCCATCCAGCCTCTCCTGGAGGGCCAGGGGTGGAGGTGAGGGTCCCGCCAGCTCCCCACCCCCACTTCACACCCTCTGCGGTTTGGTCTGCCCCAGGCCTTGCAGTGATCAGTGAGGTTGCCTCAAGATTCCTTCAGTAAAGCCCTTGGCAGGGATACAAGGGCCGTCACAGCTGTGCTGCGCAGCCCGGCTTCCAAAGGCGAGGACTGGGCTGGCCCACTTGAAGTGGCTCCTCGGCGGAGGGGTGCGAGGCTCGCTGCTGGTTCGGAGCCTCCTGTGCCCGGCTGCCGGGGCCTCCCCCGTCATGAAACATGGATGGTACCGGTTCCAGCGTTCGGAGACTCGCTGGCAGCGCGGAGCGTCTCCAAAGGCCCGCCTTGTGCATGCACCTAAACACTTCACTGAGCAATCTGTCAACATGTCAGCAACACATGTTTTGTAAAAAGCTTCCAGTGGGAGTAATGACTCCCACCAGGACTTCCAAAATGCTTTGAATTCAGCAGATTTCTATTGCGGGCATCCCCTGGGGTGCCTTTTACAATGCCTACATTTCAGAAATTTGAGCCACAGACCCCTGGGGGTTTCCTTTCATAATGCCTCAAAATGTAGGGTTATATTGTTGGAAGTCCCCATGGGGTCTTTATTAATACCTGAATTCTGAGGAACTGGAAATTACACAGGGCACTGCAGGGGCCCAGATCCACACCAGGAAGAAGAGAAAAACTCTGTGGGGAGATTTTTTTTCTTCATGCAAGAGTGAAAGAGAAGAATTTGCTAAAGGACAAAATTGAGTGCGTTTGAGCTTCCTTCATTTAATCTGCCTTCTAGAACGCTACAGTAAAATCTGCAATGGGGAAGGGGGAAATGACTTTTCTATTTTTAAATCTCACTTTGATATTTTAGGGGCCGGAGTATATTCTCTTTAAACATCCAGTATTGCGGGGTATTGTTTAAAAATAAATTATTTTTCTTTTGGTAATTGAAAACCCCTTTGCCATGCCCCTCTCCCGGGTCTGCCCTCTTCCTTAGAGCTGTTAAACTCCTGTAGCTCCCGGCTCATTATCATTAACCGTTTGGGGTCCGTTTGAGATATTGGCCCGCTTGCTCTCCTCCCCGCCCCTCCCCTCCCTTCTGTGCATTGAAGATGAGAAAATCAACCTTGGAGATGGTCCAACCCCCTCGTGTGAACTGGTTTCAAACCCTCACTCCCAGTGGGGACCATCAGAATAGGAAATATCAAGGTTGCTTACTACTTTTTTGCCAGCATTTTGTTGCTGAAGTCTTGAAAGGACAGAAGGGGTGCCCTCCTGTCCCTCAGTGCACGTGCGTGCGCACGCACACACACACACACACACACACACCCGTTTCTTCATGTGACTTGCTCCAGCCTCTACTATCTGCACGCTCACCTTTGGTATTGTTTTTAAAAATTTTCAAGACTTCTACATGTTAAGCCTTAGGGTTAATTTAAGCTGCTTTTTTCCCTTCTAAATCTGGCACTCACTGGCTTGCTGAAAAGAAATCTCTTGCTCTCTCTATTTCTGTTACAGTCTCATTGACTGGGACAAGAAAATAACATTGAGAGAGCTAACTTGCAGCAGCCAAGGCCAAGAAATTCTAAGTTGCTGATAAGACCCTCCTCCCTCCTCCCCCCTTCCCCCTCCTCCCCCCTCCCTCCTCCTCCCTCCTCCCTCCTCCTCCCTCTTCCCTCCTCCTTCCTCCTCCCTCCTCCCTCCTCCTCTCTCCCGCCCTCCTCCTTTCTGCCAGAGTGACTGGATCACACAGGGGACGCGGGAACTCACATTTTCCCCCCTCGGTGAGACTCCCAGACGGTGCTCAACCATCTGTGGTCCCGTGGGTCCGGCAGAGGGGGCCCTAGGAGGGGGGTTTGCCCATCAGGAGCTGGTTGGGTCAGACACGCACAGAGATCCTCTGCACCCGCCCTGAGCGCGCTGATTAATTAAGCTCTTGCATCATTGATCCAAGGTTTGTGATTTGGAGGCAGGGCGCAGGCTGGCGCATTCCTGAGCTCTGCCTCCCCCCACCCCGGGCTGGCAGTTGTAGGACCCTTTCTTTTTTCCAGCCGGATTTTCCTCCTTGGCTCCAGTGCCGGGTGCTCAGTGAGGAGAGGCACTGGCCCCTGTGTCCCAGCCACTCCCCAGCCAGGAAGCTCTGCTGGCTCCTGGGGTGTCTTGATGGGGTGGGGCTGCGGGCTCACAGCCCTGGGCAGACCCTGGGTGGGGGGTGGGCTCTTCTCCTCCCAGCAGGCCCCCTGGGCTTCAGCAGGGGCTCGGAGACTGAGAGGGCAAGGAGCCTTGTGGTGCGCATTTGACATTTTTAGCTGAAGACCTTTGTTCAGACCAATTTCCAAGTAGCTTTGGGTTGGAGTGCATTCTGCTTTTTTCTTCTTCTTTCTTCTTCTTCTTCTTTTTGTAAATCCTGGGCCTATTTGTCCTTTTTCTTTCAAAGCAATGAAATAGAATCTGACCCCGGGAATCCCATTCTTGCCATCTCTTTCCTCAAGCGACCCTCTCCCGCCTGACCAAGAAGGCCTGAATTTCCCAGTAGCCTCTGGGGCTCAGACTGTCCTCTCCCTGCCCGCTGCCCGGGTCTTCAGAGGGCTGCAGACTCCCCAGGGAGGCCAGTGCCAGCTTGGGGCCTGGGTGGGGGGCTGCTGCAGGGTGGGAGCCGCCATCTTCCTGCCCTCCTTCCTCTTTGGGACTTGTCCTCGTTCCAGGGAGGCAGCGAAGTCTGCCCAGACGCTTCCACAGCCTCTGACCTCAGGGCTGAGAGCCACCGTGGTGGGTGGGAGACTGGTGAAGGAAGAACATTTAACCCGCTTCCCAAGGATACAGACTTTTTCCAGGGGAGGCCTGAGCCATGTGGCGAGAACGTCCAAAATTTTCACTGAATGCAAGTGGCATTATCAGAGCCCCCCACCTCCCGGAAAAAACACACCAAAACTAAAGACGTAAAAACAACCAAAAACTGAACAATAGAAATTCCTCTCCTTGTGTGCCTCAAAGTAAACAATGAAGACACTGCCTTTGGGAAAGAGGGGCTTGCAAACTTAGGTTCTTTAGAAAACCCATCCCATTCGCGAAAATAGTTGGCACAGCTCCCTTCAGCACTGGATCTCTGTGGTTCCAGAGAGGAAGGCTGGGGAGGTGGAGTCCTGGAGCCCCACACAGATGTCCAGGGAGGGGAGGCCGGGAGGCCTCCTCCGGGCAGTGATTTATTTTATTTTTTAGATCTATATGCTTTGGCCACCTTTATTCATTTATTTCCAAAGGGCTATTTTTGGCATCTGCCGGGGCTCCTCTGTAGCAAAGCCCCCTTTTCTAGAATTTCCTCTCCTTTATTAGAGTTACAGCTCAGCTTTGTGCGGCCCCAGGGGAGCCGGCCAGCCGCTGGCAATTTCTCTCAGACACCCAATTACCCCCTGACGTCAGTGCCTCCTCGTCCTGCTCCCCTGGGTGCCTGCATTTTTCCCTCTGTAACGCTAATAGCCGACTAGCTAAGTGCCTGTCGGTTCCTTGGCAGAGGAGTTGATTGTGTTTTCGGCTGGATACTAAATCCAAAAACTATGTAAAAATGTCAATAGGTGAGTGCACATTGATTTTGGTTAGTCACAGTGATATTTGAGCCCCTTTGGGGACTCTGTCTGGGGAAGTATTTTACAAGAAAGATAATATAACAGAAAATTACTGGAGCTCCGCGGGTCTCTGGTGGGTTTCTTAGGGGCCTGCTAAATTGCTGTAGAATCAACAAATGCTTTATTAATCTAAATTTGTGGTTTTGTTCTTTCTTCTCTTCAGAAGGTTGGAGTTTTAATGACGCTGGCGGCGAGGCCGGGCGGTGCGGCCTGCACCTTGGCTGCTGGGCTGGGGTACCCTGGCTGGTAATGAACTCCCAGAGGATTCTGGGAGCAGGGCGGCTGCGTTCCCAGCCGGCTTCCTGGGGAATGTGGAGCAGGCGCCGGGCCCGCCGCTTGCCAGGCTGAGGTCTGTGCGAGCAGATAAAGTGAGGGGCTGAGGGCCTGGAACAGCTGTGCCGGGCCAGGCTGACTGGGAGAGGCTGATAAGGGCCCAGAAGGAGCCCAGGCGGGCGATGTGGCACCGCCAGAAATCTGACGGGGTATCAGGACTGGCAAAGAAAGTTAAACGCCGCCGATTCCGGGGGATGGTTGGCGGACCTGCGGAGAAAGATAATGGTAATTGATGGAATCAAAGTCGCAACACAGCCTTGTGTTTTCTTGGCAATTAATTCCCCCCTCCCCAATTTCGAGCCCCCTGGCATTCTCAGAGCCCGGGATGCCCCGTGAGCAGCCTGCACGCTCAGATAATCAGCACACGCCCTCCTTGCTTTGGGAGGCGGGAGCTGGGGAGCTGTGGCCATGAACAGACACAATTAGACACCACGTTTTAAAAAATATATTACAAACAAACAAGTCAGAAAAGAAAACCCCACTGAAAAGTTAAGGACGTGTCACTCCGGGAGCTCATCTGATCTTGCTCTGGAAGGGAAGGAAGAAAATCGATGTCTTTGTCAGAGTGCCGGGCACTGCGTCTCCTGGCTGGGCAGGACAATGTGAGTGGGGCCGGTCCCCGCACACATGCACCCACACACACGCACATGCACGTCTGCTGCATGATGCTGCCAGGGGAGACAGCGCCAATAATGGGACAGCAGTGTATGCCGTATACAGATGTGCCTGCTCTCCCACGTGTGGCGTCCTGCCCCCCTCTGCCTTTTGTCCCTTAAAAGGCAGCCCTTCTCAACAATGCACCAACCAGGCTGTTTCTGCGGCCTCATGCTGCCCGCCTGCTCCGTGGGTAAGGCTCTCGGCGGCCTTTTGTTGTGTACATGCCGGGACACACCTGCTTGCAGAGACACGCGTGAGTGCACAACTCGGCCCTGGCGCCAGCTCCACGCGCCACCCAGCCTGCTCGCTCCTGAGCGGCTCCCGCTGTGCCCCGGGGAGCCCACGTGTCAGCTCCAGGATCTTAAGCAAATAAAACTCGCCAAAAAATTTCCCTGCAATCTTTTGAAATTAAAATCAGTGTGCAGTAAAATGGTGTGTCAGTCCAGCATGTGAGGTGTGGGCCTCCAAATCACTGGAAATGGCATAAGGGAAGCAGTGGGAGTGATCAGCCTTCCAGGTGATTCTACCTGGTGTTTGGCATGTATGCCAGGATCCTCCTTGGTAGGTAATTAGCGTTGAGGAAAGGAGCCCTCCTATTGGAAGGTGGTGCCATAAGCTAGAGGGACTTCGGCGCCTCTCCCACACATTTTCTGGCCTCTCCTCTTTCCATCTCTGCCTAGGTGACGTGGCTTCTATACCAGAAGCTGGGTGGCAGAGGGACCCAGCGGGGCAGGACTGAGAGGCTTCTGATTTTATTCTGACCCCTTGTTGGGTCCACACCATCCTGCCTTGGTGACATTGGCCTTGCTTGGAAGCAGTGTCCTGAGTGGGGTCAGAGAAAGGTGTGGCCGGCCCCTCCCCTGCCAGCCTCCTCCCCAGGACTGACTGCATTCCCGCATCAGCCTGGGCAGCCTCCCCCAGGCTTTCTCTCCTCCACGGGGTGGGAGGAAGGAGATCGGAAAGGAGGTCCCCTGGTGACTTCGGAGCCATCAAAGTCTGGGACAGCAGGCCTCCGGGCCCCTCAGCTCCCTTTCTGAATAGGCTCTGCAGGCCGGCAGCTGTTTTGGGGCCTGGAAAGGAGGAAGGGGGCTGGTCCTTTGTCCCTGGAAGGAGGCCTCCCGGAGGCCCAGGCCTGCATGGCGGGCAGCCACGTTAACCTTCCACCCTGCGGGGGAGGGGGCTTGCCTGAGGTCAGGCACATAATGAGGCCAGGTCCCTGGCTGTCCCTTGCCTGGGCTCTGGCAACAAAGGCCTAGTCAGGCTGCACAATGAGAGGGGGGGCTGCTGGGTGGGGGCGGGTAGGTGCTGCCACAGCCGGCCTCTGCGGCCCAGGGTTTCCTTCCAGCCTGCCCCATGCTGGGCACTTCAAAGGGGCGAGGGGAGAGGCCAGCCCCGCCAGGCAGGCCTGGGCCTCCTGCTCCCAAAGCCGCCACCGGAGGTGGAAAAACACCTTGAGAACCTGGCCGATGGAGTCAGGTTTTGGAATCTGGCGCCATGGGGAGCCCTTCCTATGGGGTCTTTCTCTGGCAGCCTTGTTTCACTTTCTTTGTTTGGAGCCAGAGCTCAATATGGCCAGTTGTTTAAATCACAGCCTTTCAAATCAACAACAACAATAATAATACCACCCCTTGCATGAGGACGCGTGTTGCTGAATCCAGCTTGTGCTGTTACCCTGTCTCCGTGACTATTCTAGCTGCCTGGTGAGGTGGGAGGGTAAGCAGGTGGGAGCACCTCTCCCTTTCAGGTGGGAGGAAGGGAGGAGGAGAGCAGTTCCTGGGCCCAGTGCTCAGCTCTTTTCTCTTCCTCGTCTCTCTGAATTCTCACAGGAACACTGAGAGCTGGGCATTCAGTCCCATTGTACAGGCCAGTCCACTGGGCCTCCAAGAGGATAAAGAAACCTGCCCGAGGTCACACGGCTGTATCACTTGCAAACTCCGTGACTCTTGTTAATTTATTGAACATCTCCATCCCTCAGTTTCCTCGACTGTAAAATGGGGCCAGCAACGGGAGTGCTGGGAGGATG
The DNA here is from genome assembly GCF_041296265.1 of Equus caballus. Lineage (NCBI taxonomy): Eukaryota > Metazoa > Chordata > Mammalia > Perissodactyla > Equidae > Equus > Equus caballus. The sequence continues at coordinate 2,786,117 of NC_091686.1, read as the reverse complement.
CACTGAAATGCTGTGTGTCAAGGACCGGGAGTGTGACGTGCACAGTAAGCCCTCAGTAAACAGTAGCTGTCGCTATTGTTGAAGGTGTCCGGTGTGGGTTCTAGCCCACGTCCTCTCAGCTCTGGGGTCAGTGCTCTTTTTGCCTCATGGCCAAAAAAAGAAGCCTCTGTGAGGTTGCTGAGGGATGATTAGTCTGACCTGCTTGGTGCAGAGCTGAGGAAGAGGCCCAGAGAGGAGACGGGACGGGTCCGAGCTCGGTGAGTGGGGTGCCTCTGAGGACCACACTCTCCTGTCTCTAGCAGGTGTCGGGGTGCGGGCAGATGTGGGGTGTATTTTCCTCTCTTTCGCTTAACTACAGAGATTCATTTCTTCACGTGATACTGGACCATATTTTGCGTCTTGGAAATGCTCATGAGGATTTCCTGAGACCCTCCAACCAGTGCCCCAAGAAGCTGTTAGGAGTAACCAAACATTGGCTGCCTGGTCCCCTTGCTGTGGCCCTGGGGGCGCCTGCCCTGGCCAGAAGCTGTGAGTCCGTCCTGGAAGGAGGAGGGCAGGGACTCCCCTCCCCTCCCTTCCCTCGAGGGCGGCTTGGGTCCCGCGTGCGGAGTGCCCTCTGTGGGAGAGGAAGGTGCAGGGCTTCCACCCCTTGGAAGTGCGAGGGGCCTAAGGGGATGGAGGGAAGGACATCTCAGTGCCTGGGCAGCATGCGTTGCCGCCCTGCTTGCAGAGGAGCAGGCTGCACATTTGTACCACGTGGGCCACAGGTGCTTCGGGAAGTGGCTGGGGTGCAACACCGTGTGTGCACTTAGGAGTTTTGCAAGCCAGACCCAGCTGCTCGGACTGAGGGGCAGCCTTGCACGGCCGGGCAGTGGAACAAGGCCTCGGGCTTCGGTATGGGCCTTCCCTCTTCACGCATCAGGTTGTTTTGGAACCCCTCTCTGCCAGGCACTGTGCTGCTGAGATGAGCAAGAACAGTGTCTGCCCTCCAGGAGCTCGGTCACCTCCCTCTGTCCCTGTCACCTCCCTCTCTCCCGCTTCCCCCTCCCCCTTCCCTCCTTTCCGTTCATCAAGTGCGTATTAAGCATCCTTATTCTCTCTGCTAATAATAGGGGTCCACAGAGATGGACAGGGCTGGGGAGACCCCTTAGACAGGGGCAGGGAGCAAGACTGTGGACACGGGCAGAGGGGTGCTCGTGAGACTTGGTTCCAGCCTTGGCCCTGCAGCTGCCCGACTGGGAGAACTTGACGAAGTCCCTCACCTGCTCTGAGCCGGCCTTTACCAAATGGGGACGTGGAACTGAGCCGTGGCGTTGGCCAGGGATCTTTCATTTGTGAGGAGTGGAGGCACATCTCAAACTGGCTGAAGGAGAAGCCTTGGCGCAGGGATGGTCCTCAGGAGCTCGTCTCTCTGTTCTCTTTCCTCCTTGTTGGCTTCTTCTCAGCCTGGCTCTTCCTGGGCGGGGCAGGCTAATCCCCTCCCCCAGGGGCTCCGTGGGCGTGTCCTCCTTGCTGAGGCAGGGCGGCTCTTTTTTGTAGCGTAAGAGTCTCAGGATTCAGTCGGCTTGGGCGGGCCGGGCACGTGCCCATCCCTAAACCAGTCCCTGTGGCTGGGGGACCCAGTGCTGTTCGGGCCAGGCCTGGGGCACCCGAGTCACACAGGAGGGGCCTTTGCTCCAGGAAGACAGGCTGCTCTTACAGCGGTGGGGGTGCAAGCTGGAGGGCACGGAGCCTTCCGCCTCATGGTCAGTGAGCTTCCCGGGAAGTGTGTTCACGCACCCTTGGGCTCTGGAGCCCGGCTGTCTGGGTCCTAATCCCAGTTCTGCTTTACTGTGTGACGTTGGGCAAGCTGCTTAACTCTCTGTGCCTCAGTTTCCTCATCTGTAAAATGGAACTAACAATAGTACACGCCTCATAGGGTTGTGAGAATCAAAGGAGTGAACCCATGGGAAGTGCTCAGAGCAATGTTTGGCGCATAATAAAGCGCTTAAATGTTAGCTGTTACTATTGTCGTTAATTCACTCACTTATTCATGAACTCTCTTGCACTCAGATGAGAGTGAATAAATCATAGTTTCTGTGCTTATGGAACTCACAGAAGGTTTCTACAGTGGTTTTTTACTCATTTATTCAAGAAGTATTTATTAAGCACAGTGCTGGGCTATGCTCGGGACACGGGTGAGGTATCTTTACTAATTCTTAGTTTCTCATCTAAACGGCAGGATAATGGTATTTTCTGCAGAGAGACTATGTAAAGAGGTGTGGAAATGTGTTCAAAAGCTGAAAGTGGCTTTTTATCTGGTGCATTGCCAGTGGGTAGGCATCGGCCTGCCTATCAGGTGTTGTCCACCCCAGGAGTGTGGCCTTGCCCAGCCCCTTCCCTGTGTCCCTTTCTGGAGCCTTCCCCTGGGTGGCTGGTCCCCTTAGCTTCTGCACTTGCTGCCAGCAAGGTGGATGAGGTGGCTTCAGGCCTTCTCTGCTCTGGCTGGGTCAAGCTTGGGTCCAGGTGTTGGTCCTTGGTGGGACCCACTGGTCCAGGGGGTCCCTCCCCTGCCCCTCCTGGGACTTGCTTCCTTGTGAGGTCTTGAGCCTGGCTCCCTTGTGGTCTTGCTGGGTCATTTCCTGCAGCTCTGTGCACATGGGATTCCAAAAGAGGGGGGAGTAGGGAGGGAGAAAACCTCATCACTTTCTGCCTTCTGGCCCATGGGTGGGGGTACTTGTGTGTGAAGTACTCTGCATAAGGAATGGGGCAGTGGGGCAGTGGGGCAGGTGCCTCAGGATCAGGAGGACGCTGAGCAATTGTTCTGTGCCTAGCCTCAGGCCAATAATCATCATAAGGCCACTCATTGGCACTTACCTTGTGCCAGCCCCCCCCCCCCCCACCCGCTGACCCCTTCTCAGATACCCCATCTTTTAACACCCTCAACATCTCTCTTAGATATGTACCTTGGGATCCTTTATTTTTACCTATCAAGAAACCGAGGCCCAGAGATGTTCAGTAACTAGCTCATGGTTGCCCAGCCAGTACATGGCAGGGTCTGGTGGCAAACCCCTGCCTGTCTGACCACAGATCCCAGGTTCTTGGTCACTGAGCTGTACTCTCCCATGGAGTGAATGTTTGCATCCACTCAAGTGTCTTCCCAGCTGGGAGAGGCCCAGGAGGTGGCTGATTTTCTTTCTAGAAGTTGGAAATTTCAAGGACCAGAAGTTGCCCTGGGCGAGGGCCCTGGCAGACTAGAGTACATTGTTGTACACGCTCTTTGTATATACGCATAGGTCTTGAATATATCTCTGTGGGCTGTGTTCACTCCTTTCTGAAGGACTGCCCTGTCCTGGTCTGGCCAAATTCTTCCCCACTAAGGATTGGCTGTTGCAGACCCCTCCTGGGGAGCAGAGGCTCCCAGTCACAGCCGGGGCCTGCTTCCCACATGGAAGTAATCAATGGCCCTGATCAGATGCTCAGATGCTTGTGCTTCAGGCTGGAGCCCTTGGCTTCTGGGGGAGGTCCCCACCCCAACACACTCCCCGGGGTCCTGGTCTGCAAGACAGGACTGGGCTCAGACAGGAGTGGGCTCTCTGGTGTCCATTAAGTTTGCCCTCAGACCCCCGCCCTCTGGAGCTTCAGCCGCCCCCCGGACCACCTTGCTCCACCCCCAGCCTGCTGGCTCCAGCTGGGGCGTGCGGGGTGGGGGGGGCGGGGCGGACCCCGCTGCTCTCCCTGGGCCACAGCTGGTTACAGTTCTGCTGGCCTTCTCAGGGCCTGGGCCTGACTGTGCAATTCAGCCTAGGCCTTGCAGGGCGTGGGGAGGATGCTCCCCTTCAGTTTCCGTGTTCCTCCTTTGAAAGCTGGTGGTTGTCTTGTCCTGTCCTCTGGGAGGGAGGAAAGAGGCACTCTTTCAGCTCCTTGTTTCACGCTCTCCATCTCCTCATCCTCCTCTGACCTCCGTTCTCGCTGGGAATGCTGTCTAGTGCGTCTCTCCGTGGGCCTGCGTGGGGAGCAGTGAGGCTTCCCCCAGGCCCGGCCTGAGTTCCATTTGAGATGTGAGTAACTCATTTGTGTAACCCACAGCACCTCACGGCTGCCTCCTCCAGAACCTCTCTGGTCTGCACCTTTTTATCAAAGGAATTTCTTCTTATTATCATTGTTGTTACTATTATTATTGATGGGGTGGAAGCTCTACAATCCTTGGGACATGATGTCACACCATGGAAAGAAAAACAGGTGATTTGGATCTTGATGGTCCTGTGTTTCTCTGCCCGAAGTCTGTGATCTGTAGCAGTTTGCGAGCCTTACTTTGCCCTCTGTGAAGTGGGGCCACTGAAGCCTTGCCTGCATGCTGATGGGGGGTTCAGAGAGACAATGAGCATGAAGGGCCGGCACACTGCCTGGCACGTGTGGCTGCAGTTGGTGAGTGGTGGTTCTGTTCCTTTGGCCTGGAGCAGGTCGCCCCCAAAGGGATGAGAGGGGATGGCGCAGGGTGTGGAGAGGGAACCTTCCCCAGTGGATGGTCGCTGGAGCAGGCCAGGCTACCGCACCTGCGTGGACCCAGGAGAGGTGCCACCCACAGTCATTTGGCTGTGGAGCTATCTTGTGGCAGAGCTGGGTCACTGCCCTGGGAGCCTTGGGGACTTGTGGAGTCCAGAGATGTCACCATTGTGAAGGAGGACTCACCCTGGTTTTTCTGTCTGGGGAAGGACAGCCCTTCCAGCTGCTCTTCACAGACCCCTCTCCAGCTGGGCCGCCTCCTCTGGCGGCCCCCACGCCTGTGGCTGCCCTTTGCGGAGTCATGTGGCGACACCAGCAATGGCGTCACATGCCTTTGGAACTCCCAAATGGGCCACACGGGTTGTTCACTCTTAGGGATTACTGACTTCTTCCCGGGCGTTCTAGAGTAAGGAGAGAGGGGCCAGGTCTGTTCTCCACCTCCCTGACACAGTGGGTACCTCCAGACCCTTGAAGGTCACAGGGAGGAGTCATCCTAGGGAGATGGGCTTTGGATATTTTGGAAAATACTTGAGGAAAATTCTTTAGGACAGCAGCATATCCTTGTCTGAATTCTTTATTAGACAACACCATCTTGGGCCCCTGTCCTCAGCCACCATACTCACAGAGAGGAACCAAGGCCCCTCATCCTGTCCCCAGAGCTCCAGATCCTCCCCTCGTGCCTGTGTTCACTGCCAGGATCTCTTGAGGTCCCTGCGTGACGGCCCCGGGAGCCCAGTTAGGGCTGGCCCATCCGTCCCCGCCCAGCCCAGGCTCACCCTGGTGTCTGGAGCCCAGCCACTGGCCAAGGCCTTCTGATCCCCACGAGCCACAAGGCTACCCTGCAGGTGTTGAAAGAAGGAAATCCTACAGCTTCGAGCTTGTCTTCTGCTCCCAGGTGTACCACCTGTGAATGTAAGTTTTTCTTTTCCAGTGAGCCCCTCGTCTGTCACATGAACAGCACGATTAGACCCCATCGCTTGTGTTTGTGTTTTGAGAGTGTCAGTGCTTTATTTTAATCATTAGACATTTTAAATGTACCCCTGTTTTGCTACCCTGTCCCGCCATTTCTTCGCTTATGAAATAAACCAGGATTCTCATAACTGGGGAAGACCCGAGCCTCATTCAGCCTCCCAGGAGCCGCCCGGCCGCCAGCAAGGCCTCTTCCCCATGGGCTCCTGCTTGGGGCCTGCAGGGGGCCTCCTGGGTCCCCCAAACTCGACGGGCTTCCCTCCACCGAGCAAGAGGGTGGACTCCCCTGTGTCTTTTCTGTCAAAATTATCTCCTGGCTCCTCCCCTTGATACAAAAGGCCCAAGTCCGGGTCCAGAGTAAGTTATTTGTAATGCATTTTTAGAGTCCATATTGCAATATTAGCCATGACTGTCTGCTGTGTAGAAAAAGGGGGAGTTTGCGTTTGAAGTTTAATCCAGCTTCTACTTAAGCTGAGTCCCTGGGCAATCCTTTTTTCTGCCGCTGAGCTCAAACAGCCGGCCCTCAGGTTTGATCTGCTGCCCACGGAGCCCTGCCCAATGTGAATTTGAAGAGTTTTTTTCCCCTCTCAACCAGGGAGACTTGCAAAAAAAGAAAAAAAAAAAAAAAACTCGCCATGGTTTGCAGCCTCAGCCCCCACAGTGGGTCCCTGGGTCCCTCCTGGAGCCCCTCTGGCTGCTGGTGGGCTGAGGCCCACCCGGCCTCCAGCTTTCCGAGGGGGGCCGTGTCCCTTCCTCGGGGTCTCTGAGGAGCCCCTTTGAGCTCTCTCTGCTGGTGGACGGCGAGCACTGGGGAGTCTGGGAGTCCTGTCTGGCATGTGGGGGGCAGAGAAAAAGGAGGGAAAAAAGGGAGGGAAATGAAAGGCGCGAGTTTGTCGGGAACTGGTGCTGGCGGTGGAAACAGGAGCCACGGCAGGACGCAGCCTGGTGGCCTTCAAAACTTTTCTTCTCCCCTCTCACCACAGGACTCGGAGGATGCAGGCAGCAATTAAAGGCCCCCCTGGCTCCTCATTTTCTGTGCCCATGTCTTTGATCTGGCTCATGTTGGGCGGCTATTTTCATTGTTCCTGCCTTTCTTTCATTCTTTTTTGATGGCAGAAATGATGATCTTTGATTCCAGAGTCGGAGGTGGGCAGGAGAGTGTTACAGGTCTTACATAATGCATCTTTCACATCTTATTTTTAAACGTGGGCATAATCAGGGCTGGCAGAGGCTGGTCTTGATTCTAACCCACGTTCGGGAGAGGCTGCTGCCTGCCCTGTGGTGCTGGCCTGGGGTAGGTGGGGACAGGCAGTCCTGTGCAACTGAATGAAAATTACTAGAGGAAGTCTTTCCCCCCTCCACCCCTTTCTAAATTTAACCTGGAGGGAGTTTTTCCTAATTGTTCCCTTATGGACGAAGATGTGCTGAGAGTGAGCAGGCCGGGGAAGGCTCAGCCCGCATGGCTGGGCTTCTCCTGGTGGCACCGTGGGAGGCCTGCACTCTGTTTGTTAGTGGATATTAATAAACTACAAGGGACAAGCCTCAAGAGGAGGTATATGAACGGTAGCTCAGGTGGCTGAAGTAGAATGGAGGCGCTTGGCCAGACAGGGCAGGCGGGAGCAGAGGGGCGGTGTCACTGCCTGACTCATCTGCCTGTCCTTCCCTGCTCCTGTCTCCTGCTCAGCACCTCCCAGCAGGGGGCCCCGTGCATTGCCAGGGATGAAAGGATGAGGTTTTGATGGTAAGAAGCCTGCGGTTCAGGCCTGGGATGGGAATGTGCGTGGCTAATGCAGGGACTATAAGCCCCAAAGATGATGGGGATTGGGTGAAGGGGCCAGGTGATGGAGATCACGTACGTCCCTGGCAAGGGGTACAACTGCTCCTCAGTTCCTGTCTCTGGCTGCCTTCCTGGAGGCTGGATCCAAGGGTGCACAAGCCTCCAGATTTCCAAGAGAAACCAGAAATTCCCATCTTTATGGGAAATCTCTTAGAGGAGATGAGAAGGAAGAAGTCTTGCTTGGTCAGAGGACAGCAATGGCAAAGGCTGGGAGGTGGGAAAGCCCTGAGTGTGGAGGGAGTGTGGTGGTGGCTAAGGCCTCAGGCTGCTGGAGCCAGGTGGGGCCAGCAGGAGAGGCCAGGAGGGCCTGTGTCCTGCAGCCTCTGCCTGGGGCAGGCAGGGAAGGCCTGTGGTCCGAGAGTGGCCCGCTCCGAGGTGGGTGCAGGGCACTTCTTGGCAGCGAGTCCCACTGGCTGGAAGGGTTCTCTGCACATGATGTTGAGGCCGCGTGTCACCTCCACTGAGGGCTTGGTGCTCCTGAGGGTGTGGACCCATTGTGCCATCTTGGGGACAGGCCCTGCAGAACTGCCTCGTCCTTTGGGCAGGGCTAACGGTACATTTTCTGGGAGGGCCGAGGCTGGCCTTTCTGCCCATCTACCCCAGGTGCAGTTTCCAGGATACTCAGGCCACTGAATGCTTCATAGATATTGATTGAGTGCCTACTGTGTGCCAGGCTCTGTGCAGGGGCTGGGCATACATGGTGAGCAAGGCAGGCCCGGTCCACATAACACTTATGTCAGTAGAGGCGTGTAAGCATCTGGAAGGAGGAGCATGAGGCGTGAGAGAGAGGCAGGGTTCTCTGAAGAACGGATGTTGAAACTGAAGGTGCAATATGCATAGAAAGAATGGGGGGTGGCCGTCCTGAGAGAGGGTTCAAAGACCCCGAGGTGGGAGAGCGTTTGGCACGTTGGAGGGCCATCAGCAGCAGTGCTGGGGCGTGGTGAGCAAGGGGTGCACTGAGGAGAGGGGTGAGGACCAGGCCCTACAGGGCTTCGTGGGCCAAGCCGGGACACTGAGGGGTCTTGGCATCGTCGGGTTTGCTCTTTGAAGAGTTCATGCCACTGCTCTGAGGAGGATGGCTGTGGGCCAGGTGGGGAAGCCGAGATGGTGGTGCAGGTGGTGGAGATGGAGAACAAAGGGCGTATTCGAGAGCTGATCTACGTGGCGGAACTGACGAGACGTGGAGATGGATTGAGGACTGGGGGCAGAGGAGTGCCAGGATGAGCCCTGGGTTTCTGGCTTGGGTATCGGGGTGAACAGAGATGTCTTCCCTGACGTGGGGAGGCATGGAGAAGGAAGTGGATTGAGGCAGAGAAATCCTTCACCTGTCCTGACAGCACTGGGCCAGGGCAGGGGCCTGGGGCGAAGCTGTGGGGACAGTGGGGCATAAGTGCAAGGAGCCGGAGCTGGCTTCCACTTGACGCCACGAGAATCCATGCTGTGTGAGGGCAGGGACTACCTGCTGTGTCCCCAGCTCAGCCCACCTACCCCAACTAGTGTATGCTGAGGCGCCCTGCTCCACAAGGCCACAGAGCAGTTAAAGCCCATGGGGACGGGCTGCTGCTTGACACTTGGAGGTTTTGCCCCCGGCTGCCTCCTCCTCTACCTTCTGGAGGGAGGCCCACTGCCGTCCCTTGAGCTTTTGTACCTGGCTGGGCGGCCTGATGCTCAGACAGAGGCAGCCTGTCTGGGGTTCCTTGCTCCCTTGTAAATCTTCTTGGCTGGGCTGGCGGGGCGTCTGAGGCTGGGGACGGCCAGTAGCTGTACTGATGGCGTGTGTGCCCCCGCCTTTCTGGGCTGATGCGGGAGGGCTGTTTGTTTCTGCCTGCCATCCAGGCTGCACACAGACCAGCTTTGCCTGGTGTGTACAGAGCCTGGCAGGGAGCCCTCACGCTGCCCACTGCCTGACTGGGCTCCTGCATTTATGGCCCACCACCTTGGCCAGCTCCCTCTTGCAGGGTTGGGGAGGGAGTGGGTACCGCTTAGTCTGGCAGGAGGGGCCTAGAAGTGGCTTAGGTTGGGGGAGGACTTCTGGGTAGTGTGGTCTTCTGGGAAGATGGGGCTTCTGGGTGTGTCCCATACTCTTCACGAGCCGACTTCTGCTATCAGTCCAGGGCAGCTCCCCCAGATCTGCTGCCTGGAACCACTCACGTCCCGACTAGTACTTTGGGGGACTCAGCTCCCTATTTCTTTATCCTCATTCCAATAGCAGGCTCTCCAAGAGAGACATCACCAAATCTGGGCAGGCAATGGGGAGGCACAGGGACCACTCACATAGATGGTTTTCTGGCCCGCAGCCTGGGGTCTTCTCCTCTCTGCCCTATTTCACTGTCCAACTTTTGGGCTAACTAATGGCACGAACTTCTTCGTGATGGTTTATAAATGTCCCTTTAGTTTTCCCCAGGGCAATTTGAGAATCTAAATGTCCCTGATATATCTGGCCATGTTATTACAGTTTTACAACCTGAGAATTCAATAGGCGAATAAAAGACAACAGTTAGTTGAATTTTGAAGGAAAAAAGTCCTCATTATCCAAACACCCTGTTTCCTGTTGATACCCTTTCTCTTGGTCCTGTCCACACACGTGTGGGTTTACAGGATTCTCACCGGAGGGAATCTAATATGCTCCCCTCTTCTGCCCAGTGAGTCGTCGTGTGACGGTCTCCAGATCCGCGGTCTGTGTAGCTGCTCTTAATGGCTGCCTGCGGGTCCAGCACGAGATGTGGAGGAAGACCTCGGCGGCGTGCCTCGTGCATTGGAATTCACAGGAGGCCTCTCTTCCTCCCAGTTTCCTTTTGGGACCCTGGGTCCACGGGGGGGACTCTTCTCAGTGTGCCTGTGGCAGAGAGGAAAGGGCTCAGAATTTGGGTCAGGAGGAGCGTGCTCTAACCGTGGTTGCCCCTGAGTGGCTGTTAGTGGACTTGGCCCTTTGTCTCTTCGGTGTCAGTTTCCCTGTCTAAAGATGAGGGTGGATCTCATCCACCTCTGACATCCCAAGATTTGGGATTCGAAAGGAGGAATATATGTATGTCAAGTGTGAGTGTAAAGTAGAAGGTTATACTTATGCTAAGTTCTTCTCTGTAGCTCCCAGCCACTCTGACATTATACTTATTTGGCATAGTTTTCTGATCATTGTCAGTCTCCAACATGATGTAGTAACTGTGAGGGGCCCCTCGGCCGCAGCCCCTGCTGAAGGCCCCAGTTGTGGCCCACGGGAGAGCACAGGCAGTTTCGCTGAGTGAAAGGTCACCTAGCAAAGTTGGTGGTGGGCACCAAGCACCCCTCTGCTCCTGTCCACAGGATTATAATTGGTGAAGAATACAGCTAGATGGCCAGGGCGAGTCCCCAGACCTCCGGGCCCCGCCTCTGCGCTAGAGGGGGCCCCTTCCATATCAGGGTCCGAAGCGGGTGGGTGCCCCCTCGGTCCTGGGGCTCCCTTGCCTGACACAGACATCTGGGTGGGAGGGGACACTCAGAGTGGAGTAAAAACCCTGGGTGGGAGTCCTGGGTTGGGGGGGTCTTCTAGAGGGCCAGTCTGTTGAAGTCTTGACACCTATTCAGAGCCACCAACACAGGCACAGCTGTAATAATTGTTTTCGTGACATAGTAACTGCTGTTTATAGAGTACTTACAATATGCAGCATTCCATTCCATCGTCACAACGGCCCTGCGAGGTGGGTGTTGTGACCGTCATTCCCATTTTACAGGTGAAGAAACTGAGGCTCGGAGAAGTTATAATTTGCCTAAGGTCACACAGCCAGGAAGTGATGGAGATGGTGTTTGAACCCAGGGGCCTTCCCTCAGAGCTCGTGCTCTCCATGACTGACCCCTCCTGCTGCCATCAGTTCAACACCCCCACAAGGCTTGCTCTCTCCTCCCTGCTCTCAGGCCCTCCTGCTGTGCTCAGCGACATCCCATCTGTCAGCGGTTCTGTTCTGGCCAGATGCAGTGCCCCTCCTGGGATCTAAGGCTGGGGCAGTGCTGTAGAGGGAGGTGAAGGGAATTCGCAGGCCTCGTCATTGCTCCAGACCTGGGCTTTGCGAGTATGGCCTGGGAGGGTCTGGCAGCCCTAGGCTCTTCCGTACGGCTGGGCTGTCTGTGCACATGATGAGCCCCCAGCCCACCCTCCTCTCCTGAGCAGGTGGGATGGGATTTGCTTGGCCAGCCTGGGAGCTCCCAGCAAGCCCAGCACCTCGCCCATTCCCTGGCTCCTTTCTCCTGTGCTTGAGAGAGGGGCCCGAGGAATGGGGTGGGAAGGGGGCATTGAGAGAAAGAGGGGCAGGATAAGGGAACAGGGGGAGGGAGCAGACAGGGGCTTAGGACAGACCCTCTGAGGGTGAAGGGAAAGGATGCAGGAGGAAGAGTCAGCAGACATGGGAAGGGGGCGAGAGTTGGCTCCTGAGAGGGAAGAGAAGGGAGGAGGGAAGACTTGGTGGTAATCAGAGGAAGAGAAACCTGAGGGGGAAGGGAGGGGAAGGGAGGGCAGAGAGGAGAGGAGAAGGAGGTGGTCAGAGATGGAGGGGTGTGGAGGGGGCTGTGCTCCATGCAGAACGCATGCCAGCGTTGGAGGATGGTAATGTGCCGAGGCTGGACGGTCCAGCCTTAGGATCCCCACAACGTCCAGGAGCCGTGGGCAGGCGCTCGGAGGGGGCGGAGAGGCCGTGGTGCTGGGCCTGCCCGCGGGCTCCCCTCTCTGGCAGCCTGGGCCCGGAGCCGTCGCTTTGGCGTCCCTGACGTTTGAGGCGATGCAGTCCCATCTGAGGTCCAGTTAGCCCCTGCCGTTTAATCCCCCGTCCGCACATCTGACACCACACCAGTAATTCTGCCCTGTTTGCTTTATGACATCTGATGGCAACGTGAACCTGACGGCCTGAACAAGCCTGAGTTTTTTCTCCCCTCCCCACCCCAAAAGAACTGCTTACCGGAGCTCTGCTGCCGCAGGGAAGACAGCTGCCCAAAGAGCCCGCCTGTCCTTTTCCGCTTGATCTTGGGAGCAGCTTAGTCTGGATGCTGGGGGATTTCCTTTCCCCCAAACTTGTGCAGCCACTGCCACTGCTCAGGACGAAGGAAGCCTTCCGGGCTCAGCCATGCCCCACGCCCACCCTTCGTGTCTGCCTCTCTTCCTCTCAGGGCTCAGACCCAGCCTTTTCTGCTGTGTGGCTTTTCTGCTTTGCTCACGAGATACCTGAACCCCTGACCCTCAAATCCGGGGAAGCCTTTGGTCTCCTCACTGGGTAGGCCTGCTGTCCCAGCTCTGGGGGTCCACAAAGCTGGGGGACATGAGTGGGACGTGAACATTTCTTAGCAAGTTCTCTCTTGCTGTCTCTGCCCACTGGTCTTGATCTACACAGGCACTTGTCTGGCTTAATGACTCTGCATTTTACAAGTGGCTGATGACTCCACATCCACATATTGATGACTCCTGACCTGTATACTGATGGCTCCTGACCTGAATTCTGCTGAGAGGCCTGCGACCCGGAGAGAGACCGAGTGGGCCAGAAGCAGTCAGGGCCGGCGTTCCTGAGCCAGCGTCCACAGGTGTCTCTGAACATTTGTGTGGCCTGAGGATTGATCTTTGTGTCTCACGTCAGATTCTCATAATGCTTTTCATCCTCTAATCCATCCATTCATTTCCCCAAACCATGTGCCAAGGCAGCCCAGGACGCCACAGCTAAGCCACAGCAGCTCTGTGATGACTTCTGAAGTCTCAAGGGGGACACGGCAGTACTCAACATCTACTGGACATGGCGTGAACTAGCTTGGGGCTGTCCACCATTTCAACATCAGATCCCTCTATATTCCTTTTGATGACATCATATCTTTGCAAAGCTGAGCTTTCGGTGGTCACCGTGGATAAAAAGCAAGTACTACATGAAAATCAATATGGAAAAAATAAGTGAAGTGGCAGGTCCAGTCTGATTCCAAGGTTGGAGAAGTTGTGCATCGCCCAAGGAAAGATGGCTTGCGGCCTGTGGGGCAGATTAGGGCCCTCACCTTGGAGCAGCGGGAAGGTCTCGAAGAGATCTTAAGCAGGGTGGTGACGTGAGTAGACCTGTGCTCCGCAAAGGTGGCTCAGGCTACTGTGTCTGCACTAGACTGGGTGGTCAGCAACGTGTTAGGAGGCCACTGCTGTGGTCCCAAACAACCGACCCACCCCGGTGAGTTGGACTCAAGTGATGGCAGTGAAGGCAACGGATTGGAGACCTGGCTGATGGCGGGAGGGACAGGGCTCGGTGGTTAGCTGGATGTAGTGAGAGGAGAGCGAGGAAGGGGTTCTAGCCAGGGGCATGATGGCGTGGAAAGGACAGAGGAGGAACGCGGGGCTTGCACATAATAGGTGGACAGTAAAAACCTTGCCCTGCTTCTTCTAATTCACTTCCGGTTCCCTAACATCTTATAGGATCTCTGATCACCTGCTTACTGTTCCCCTCCCCACCGGACTGTCAGCTCCGTGAGGGACTTTGCCTTATTCCACCTGTGTCCCCGTCGCCCAGACCACGCCTCATACAGATCGGAGAGTCCCGACTTTCTCCGTTCACAACGCCGTGGTGTCGGTGATTTTTCATGGCATCCCCTAAGCCGAAAGAAATACCTAGGAGTTCCCTTTGTTAAAGTCATCAGGCCCGAGCAGCTGACGTCTTTATGTCCTAACAGCTTAGTAGCTGTTTGAAAAATAAAATACATAAATTCAAAGAAAAAACATTTTTTCATTTCATTCTTAGCCACAGTTACTAACGGAATGTGTTAAAATGCAGATTCTGATTCAGCAGGTCCAAGAGGGGCCCGAAATTCTGCATTTCTCTCAAACTTCCAGGCACTGCCGAGCTGCCAGGACTGCATTTTGAGTGTGTGACTGAGATGGCTGCTGAGTCCACTGTCTCCAGTCCTTTCCAAACACCCTTCCCACCTCTTTGCTCTCTGCAGAGTGCTTCGCCAGCCCCATGGCGTGGGTTAGAGGGCCAGGTGTCCGTGTGACGTGGTTTGAGGTCACTCCCTGAACAGAAATCCTTGCCATGGCTCATCCAGGGCTCTGAGCAGCCAGGTTCTTGCACAAGTGTCAAATCCTCGTCAAGAACATGATTGTTCCTGGTTCCTCCTAGCAAGGTGGTCTCCGTGGACCTTGCATGTGCTGGAAATGCTTTCTGGGGCAGGATTGTTGGCTGTTTTGTCCTGGTGTTTTATCATCTACAGTCACTTGCCTTGGGATGGCTCTGTACCCATCTTAGCCCCAGAATGCCAGGAAGTCCTGGGGACTGCCAGACACTCTGCTTCCCTTCTGGGAACCAGATCCCCATTGAAGGGGTTTGCTTTCTGTCTCCTGGCCTCAATGGTCAGAGCCTTCTCTTGGCACCTCCTGGGTGTTATGGATGTCCAGGTCTGGGAAGATGAGTTTTCGGGTCACATGTGCAGGTGCACACACACATACATGTCTGCATCCCAGTTAGTGCCTGGCAGAGCTCCGCAGGTGGAAGGGCAGGAGGTCGTCCCTGTTCCCAACCCACCTGCACTTCCTGTTCCCTGGGGAGCACAGTCTATCCCACTGATGCAGTAAGCACCCAGAACCGGGGTCGGGGTCAGGGCTGTGCTGTTCCCCTTGCTTACTGCATGCACGAGCAATTGATGTCTTTGATCATTCCTTCATTCTCTCCTGCTGCAAGTGTTTATCTACTAACTAGGGCTGATGTTCCGAGCTGGAGGGCCCACGTAGCTGGAGAAGACTTCCTGGAGGAGGGAGCACTGGTGTGTGTACATGCATGCATGTATGTAGGTATGTGTGTGTCACACCTGCACACATGTTTGTGCAGAGCATGCGTGAGTGTGTGTGTGTGCATGCCTTGCACCTGCACGTGCGTGCGTCTATATTAGTGTACAAGTGTGTGTGCATGGTAGGAGCATATGTGCCAAACTTTGGTGCCAATAACAAGAGCTCTGGAAGCTTCCGTGGCCTGTGCGGGTCCCAGGCTGGAGGAGAGGCACTGCTGTCTGGTAGAGCAGATTTTGTAGCTTGGCTTCATGTGCGTGTGAGCACTTGGGTGTGTTTTAATTAACTAGAACATTTGCCTGGAAATGAGCAGCGGCGGCAGCAGGCGCAAAGGCAGCTGGAGGGGGCGGGGTGGTGGCAGCCGTGGTGGCGGAGGCGGAGGCAGCCAGCTCCGGAGCTTCCACGTGCCCAGTCCCAGCTGATGGCACCATGGCGTGGTGCGGTGGTAGGCAGCCCTGGTGCAGGTTGTTGGCCTAGCAGGGAGGGGAGTCTGGGAGAGGCTGAACTCTCTGCAAGTCCCAAGACTCCCCCCCGAGTCAGAGATGGACAGGTTAGTGGTTTCAACACACGAGTGGGAACACACAACTCCTGACATGCATCCAGGGTGGGCTCTGGACCCATGAGCCATGCAGGACTAACTGACTGTCCTCTCTCTATCCCCAGCCTAGTACCTGGCACATAATGGGGTCTCTGTACAGGTTTGTTGCATGGATAAATCAACAGATAGAGGAAACCAAGGCCCAGAGAGATTAAGTGATGGCTCTAGGGCCACACAGCATGTTAGCAGACAAGCTGGAAATTTTGACTTTGTTTCCCTTACTCTCTCCATAACCCCTGTAATGCTGGCATGAAGAAATTCATTGTATCATTTCAGGGGCAGATGAGTACACATACCACGGGTGTGCACACCTCACTCTCTGCCTTGAACAGTTCTTCCAGCTGTCTACCCACCATCCTGTCCACCTGGGTCGGGGGAGGGGCAGTTTTCCCAGGGCTTCTTGGGGTAAAGTTTTCTCCCATCAGGAGAGAGGTGGGGGAAGGGGTGGGGCTGACTTAGGGGCAAGGGCTGAGGCTTGGTCTCTTCCTAAGACAAATTGGTCACCAGGAGTTCAGGGTTGGAGTTATTGAAGAAAATCTCTTAACTTAAACGCCAGACCTCCCCTTGCCTGCCATCCAGCCTGTCCCAAGGCCTCGGAGCATCACCCACGGCCACCGTGCGCTCCTTAGCACCTCCAGAGTGCCTCCCCACTGGGCCTCTGGCCTTGGCTTTCTCTTTGTCCCATTCCACTCAAGGGCCCTGCCTGATTATGTTGCTGAAATACAGGTTTGTTCACGTCTCCCTCCTGTCGAGTGGTCCAGGGGGTGGACACTGGGGCCGCACTGCCCGGGGTCAGATGTAGGCTCTGCCCCTCACTGGTTCTGTGATTCTGGCAGAGTGGCTTCACCTCTTGGAGCCGCCCTCTCCTTGCTTGTGAAGTGGGACGACACCCTGTATACGGACCAGCTGCAACTCATCACACACACCAGGCCGAGTCACGGACTCCTGTTAGAGGCCCAGACTGGGCTGCCACTCGCCTGGGACACCCCCCTACTGCTGGCACTCACACTGGCCGTGCTGGGTCCCCCCAGGTGCTGCAGGAGGAGAGTCCGGGGGAATGGGACAGACGGAGGGAAAGCAAATGTTTTAAAAGAATTTTTACTTGTTTATTGATGTTTACTTGAGGAGGATTAGCCCTGAGCTAGCACCTGCGGGCGCAGGCCTACACCCACACCAGCCGCTCTGTGGCAGCAACCACGTGCAAAGTTCTGCTCTCACCTCACTCCCATTCCTGGCCCCTGCTCTCGGAGGGAGATAGCAGACTCTGCACTGTTGGCTAGCTCTCTCCTCCTTTTTCTGAGCACATAGCTAGATGCACACAGGCTAACGCGTGCGTGATAGAGCCGATTGTATCCACATCTGCCCATTATCTATCTGTCTGTCTTTCGATCAACTGGAACAACTTCCATTCTCATGCCAGTGGCCTTTTCTTGCTTTTGCCCTTGCTGTTATTCCCTCTGCCCAGAATATTCTCTTTGTCTACCCCTTGGCTTTTTACTTTTCCCATAAATGAAGACCCAGCACGAGGCCTATCTGCCCTATGGTGGTGTCCCTGATCAGCTAGCCAGAGCTGAGTTCTCGGGGCTTACGGGGACCCTTTCACGGTGCCACCATAGCCCGCCGAGTGCACTTTTCTTAGCCTCTTCTGGAGAGCGAGCTCCTGAACGCAGGGCCCTGGGCTCCTGCTTTGTGGGCATGACAGTGACCAGAACTTGGGGAGTCCTTATCAGTGAGGACCGAATGGAAGGCCTGATTGGGATTTGCAGGCAAGGCCGGAGGAGGAGTTTGCGCATGCATGCGTCTCTGTGTGCACACGTGTGTAAGTATGTGCACGTGCACACACGTGCCCACATGCATGTGCACACACACGTGTGTTTTGGCCCGTCAGCCTGATGCTCCCATCTAATTGGGTTTCTGGAGAAAGGTACCTGGTGTAATTTTTAATTAGGAATCAGACCAGTGAAGGAGAGGGCCAGCACGGCGGCTGGAGGTCTTTCTCAACGCTGGAGTTCCCCTTAACAAGCACTCACTGACCAGGCTGGCGAGGCAGCGTCAGGGTGTCGCCTGTGCAGCACTCTTGCCCCGCAGCTGAAGAAACTGCTGAGGAGGAGGAATCGGAGACGACTGGGTATGCCTGCGGAGCTGTGGGGCTCCACGTCTTTTGGAAGAGCTGGAGTCCCTGCCCTGGGAGTCGTGCTGGAAGCCTGGCCTCTGTCAAGGGGATTGCCATGGCCTGCTTCCCCCACCCGGGATGTGTTTAGCATATTTGTTGTAGGTAACAGGATCTGTGCAGACTGGCAGGTGGGGAGTAATTACCTGGGCACCAGGGTGGGGTAGGGAGCCTCACCTGCTGGTGGAAGCCCGCCCCTGGGCTTCCGGGTGTGCGAGGGCCCAGGCAGCTGTGAGGACGCCGCCAGGGCCTGTGCAGCATCCAGATAGGCGCCTCCTGGCAGGGGTTGGCCGAGTACCGCACACGTGGTGGGGTGGTGTGGACACTGGGACGCGCACGGATATGGGTGTGTTCTTGAGGATGCTTTAAACTGTGGCTCAGCACTCTGTCAATGCCAAGATGCCCTGCGGCGGAGAGCACGGACCCTCAGGCAGACGGCCGCAGGGCTCCCCATTGCGCACTGTGTGACTGCAGAAATGACTTCTTACCTCTCTGTGCCTCACTTTCCCCTTCTGGAAAGCAGGAGTAGCAACACTGCCTCCCCCAGAGGGTCACAGGGAAGAGTAAAGGGATAATATAGGTCCGTGTTCCCTTATTCATAATTCTCAATTCTAGAAAGCCTGAACCCTGAAAGGTTTTTGGTAACTCATTTGGCAGCAAAATTTGACCTGGCTGATGCGAAGCTATTTATAGTCTTTATTTAATTCACGTTGGTGACTGTCTCTGTGTGTTGCTGCAGAAATATCAATATGCTTGATTGCTTCTGAGGTATTCTTAAATACTCAGGAATGCACTGTATTACCTTTCTAGAACCTGAAAAAATGTGAATTCTGGAACACATCAGGCTTCGAGGTTTCGGGTGGGGGGTGTGGACTGGCACATGCAAGGCGTCACACAGAACAGTGCTCAGTAGACGTCAGTGGACGCCACCGAGCTGAGCAGCATCGCCTGCCCCCGGCCTTGCCTTTCTCCCTCTCCTTCTCAGCCGCGCAGAACGAGGCCTTTCCTTTGCCTTTAAGCCGTCCTGGCACTTGTGCACGCGTGCACAGACACTCATGCCATTCCTCCTTGGCAGGAGTTGGGACGCCTCATAGCAGGTTGATTTGTGCTTGGGGTGTGGCGGAAGGTCCAATGCCTGGCCCGGCCCCAAGGGTCGGCCGCCAGATCCGATGCCCTTGGTTTGCCTCCGTTTCAGAGGTGGCTGCTGCCAGGCCTGTAGCCCCTTGCAAGAACGGGGCCAGATGGGGACCCGCTTCACTCACTGTCCTTCCGTCTCTCCCAGGGGCAGTCATCCTCGTGTGGAGGCCCGCTGCCTGGTGCATGCTGACACCGTTTCTCCTGCACCCCCTGGGCAGCCAGGCACAGCTAACGAGGAACGCTCGGCCTTCCTAGTTGTGGGAATCCTGTTGGCTCTGACACCACCTTCCAAAGGGACTGTGGGGTGTGGAGTCACATCTGCCGGGAAGGAAGGCACTTAGGAAACTCGAGGTGAACCTGTCTTTATTGATATGTTTATTTTTTAGTCCCTGGGAAGGCATCTCTTTGGAGCTGTGTGCGCCTGACCTGACTCCCTAAGGGAACTGGCCAGTTCTCGCTGGAGTTCTTCTGCTCACGTCCTCCGGGCACGGTTCCAGTCACACCACACTAGCCTTTCAGAGAGCCCCCCAAAAAGATGCTTTAAATGCCTTGCCTCAGGCCAGCGTTGTCAGCTAGCTGCGCTTTATCTCTTCTGTTTGGGTTGTAAAACCCAGCACTTAAGAAAATCCCCGCTTCAGATTAATTGTAGCCGCACCTCTCCACGCAGTGAGGCAGCGTGCTCAGTCATTCTGGCTTCACAGCTTTTGGGGCAGAGCAGGCTGGAGTATTTGGGGAAACTGAGTCTCAGGTAGGGGTGGACCCTGGTTGGAGGCGGCACAGGGGCGGAGGTGAGCAGGGACTAGAGCAGAGGCCCCTGGACCACTTGTGCCCTGCTCCTTGGCACCGGGTAGTCCCCGCGGCTGAGCCCCTCTCCTGGCAGAGGTAGGCAGTTAGGGGCCACCCCTGGTGGCCCATGAGGCGGGAGAGTCCCCCTTCCATCCTGCCTCGCCAGGCCGCCACCTGAGCTTGGACAAGCCTGGATGCCGTCCACTTTCTGCGAGGAGCCACATTTTCCTTTGGCTGTGACCGTGGGCGTCTGCACTGGCCTCCTGCAGAAGCAGGTTGCTTGAGGGTCGAGGGTGGCAAGACACTGACATCAGCCAGCTGACAACACCTACTGTGTGCTGTGTCAGGTGGCCATGGCTCTCCAAGTCGGCAAAGATGGAGGCCGCTGCCTGGCTGCAGCAGCCACCACCTGCATCCTGGGGCTCTGGAGGGAGTGTCCAGCCCTGGCGTGAGCCTCTTCCCCTCTGTGGCCGCTGCCCAGATGTAGGGGAACGGGCAGGTGGTGCTTGCCCTTGGCTGTTCCTCCCCTTCCTGTCCCAGTGGTCCCTGGTAATCCCACCTGTGGCCATGGTGCTTGGCAGTGTACTGAGCATCTTCACTGCGTTACTCTCCTCTGACCATCACGGCAGCCCTGTGGGGCAAGCAGAGCCCGAAGAGTGGGAACTGAGGCTCAGAGCGAGAGCCAGACTTATGCAGGACCTCATGGCCTAGGAGCAGAAAGAGGCCCAGCAGGGCTTCTGTGTGGGGGGTGACATGGTGCTGGGGAGCAGTACTGCCAACTGTTTTTTCCCTGTGACTCTCTTCGGAATCCTTACAGTAAGAGTGAAGTCGGGGCTCTCTGAGGGGCTTCTGGGTCCAACTCCTGCTTCCTGGGGGCAGACCCTGTAAGGAGGGGTCTGTGCTCACCTGGGGCAGCCTGGCCCGGCCGCGTGCCCTGGGCCGCCCCGTCAGCTGGGCTTGGTTCAGGAGCAGCTGAGGGGAGTTGAGCCTGAGGGGAGTCTCTGGGGGTGACAGGGCACTCGTGTCCTGCCCAGTGGGTGTGATGGCCTGGGCCTCTTGGGAAGCCTGTGTAGATGATGAGGCAGATTTGAGACCCTTCTTTGCTTTGCCTACCCCATTCCCTGTGCTTACTAAGGGCCACCATTTGGGGGTTGGGGCAGGCACTGAGCTAAACACTTTCTAGACATCATTTCCTTCAATCCTCAAGTTGAGGAGGGGTCATTTTATAGTTGAAGTTTGTGGTTCAGAAAGGGGAAGTCACTTTCCCCAGGTCACACAGCATTTATGTGGCAGAGCCAAGATTCAACCCCAGGTCGTGTGCTTGACCTCCTCTGCCCACTCTTTTCCCTCCTGGTGCTTGTTGGGGACATGGCTGGGGGAGCATGCAGGATGTGGGATCTGTGGGCATTGGTGAGCTGGCAAAGGAGCTGCTTCCCTGGGTCCTGCTGCCCATGCTGAGGCTGCCTCAGGTGGCTCTGAGTCTCTTGCCACCTGACTGTGTCTTGGCAGGCCTCCAGGGGTGCCAGGAGGTCAGCCTGGGCCCTGCCAGTTAAATGGAGAAGGGGTCACAGCCACCACCAACCCAGTGGGACCTACTGGGTAGAACCGGTGCCCAGGCCCCTTTTCTGAATGCTCCCTGGGGGCCAGATGTTCTGCCTGTCTAACAGGTTACAGAAGGAGCTGCTTGGCGAGGGCAGGGCGGGGAGGGTAGGAGTCCCGAGCTGGGTGGACTCAAGACTGGCGGACTCAGTTCCCTTTGGGAGCCAGCCCCCGAGCTGTGGCAGCTTGAATCTCCCACCCCCACCATTTCTGGGCCTCAGTTTTCAAGTCTGTGAAATGGGCAAGGGTCCTTGCTGACCCCCTCTCTGGCATGGGGTGAGCTGCCGTGTGGGAGGGGGCTGCCCTCCTGGGTCCGGGTGGGGTGGTCTGAGGCTCTCGCAGTTCTGGGAGGTGGGGCAGCTTCAGGCCCTGTGTGCTGGAAAGGCCCCTCAGGTGGGGTCCCTCCCGTTTCTCCTGGGGGTCTTTTTAGAGGGAGGCTGCGGCTTGCAGACTCCAGGCCAAGTAGAAACTTGGCAGGGAGGCAGCGGCCGGGCAGGGCACGAGCATGCGACTTTGAGCCAAGCAGACTGCGTGCTGGCTCCGTCGCCCGCCAGCCAGGGACACGGGCCCAGGCTCCTCTGCTCCCTGAGCCTCAGTTTCCTGTTCTGTAAGGTGGGGGTAACAATTGTATTTACCTAGGGCGTTGCTGTAAATTTCGGACTTGGGGCAGCAGGCTGCCAGAGGCCCCCGTGGTCCTGGCTGGTGGCTCCTTACACCTGGTTTGTTTTGTTTGATTTACTTAGTCCCCTTTCCCCACGCATGGGATTAGGATTGGGTAAGAAATTGGAAGCTATGAAATGACAGGTTGTGTCGCTAGCCCGCTGTCCGGCCGTCCTCTTGGGCCTGCACTCCCATGGTGCCTGCAGTGTCAGGGCCAGGCGGCGGACGTTCTGCAGGGCGTCCTGTGCCTGGCCACTGGCTGACACTCCCTCCCGGGGGCAGCACAGCGGTGCCACGAGGGGCCGACTGGAGGAAGAGGTGAAGGCTGAGAGCTAGTGAGTGGGGGAGCCAAGACTCGAGCCCAGCCTGGCTGTGTCCCAGCTCTGGGCGGAGCCCCTGGCTGCAGGTCGACTGGCGTGGAGGCTGCGGGGCGGGATGGGGAGGTCAGCTTTGGCAGTGGGCCGGCCTTCTGGCCTCCCCGCCAGGCCTGAGAGTGGCCACTAGCCCCAGCTCACCAGGCCTCTGGGCCCCTCTCCCCTTTTCTCCCTTGGCCCTCTGCCCCCCTTCCTTGGCCTTTGACTCCCCCTCCTCAATTTCCCTAATGGCTTAGCCCAGGTGGCAAGTTGCGTGGAGAAACTTCTCCAGGGAAATGAGTCCTCGCTACCAGCCTGGGCCTCAGGTGTGCGCACAGCGGCCCTCCCAGGGGGCCTCCCCCACCTCCAGCTGTTAGAAACGGGAGAGCTGTGTGTATTGTGTGCCCGGGTGCGGCGTATGTGGCTGTGTGTGTAACGTGACTGTGTATAGAATTGTGTGTGTGTCACTGCTGTGTGTGTCTGGATGTGGGTGTGTGTTGGAGGCTGGTGGTGATGGGGAGGTGCTGAGGTGTGGGGCAGGCCCAGGAACGGAGGATGGGGCTCGAGTTACTGCCTCTCTGATTAAAACTCTCTTTGTAGAACAGAGTTACAGACATGTTTAGATAATTAGAACAAAAGCCAAGAGAACAATTCCGTTCAAAGGGACGAAGCTGGGAGGTGGGGGCCCAACAGGATCTGGGGGCCGCGTTCTGTCCCCCCAGCTCTCTGCGGCCTTCGCTGCGTTTTGATCACGCTGTTTAGAAAATCCCTTTGTTGTAGGATAAACTGACGTTGGCCTGCGCGTTTCTGCTGTGAAGTTTGCTGTGTTGCGGGGCCCACTCGGGACAGCCAGGCCATTAGGAGCTGATTAAATGAGCTAATTTTAATTTGTTCAGTGGTTACAGATGCAGAGACCTTTCCATGCCCTTTTCTCGAGGCTGTATTTATTTATTTTTTTTCTGAAGAGAAGAAGACCTTCAGGTCTCCCTTTTCTCTTCCCATCCCCCCTAAAAAATAAACATATAAAAACATTTTTAACAAGAACTTCAGCTGGGAAAGAAGGGGCTTGAATATGAGCTTAACCTCGAGGTGCCAATGGGGCCTCCCCGAGCTGGGGCGGAGCTGCTGGAGTCGGGCTGAGGGTGATGAGCCAGATGCGAATTGATGGGAACGGGCTGAGCCTTCAGCCTCGCCTCCAGGCCTTTGCACGTGCTGCTGCTGCTGCTGCTGGGAGCCCTGTTTCCGTCCCTGCTTCCTTTCCTTGGTGAATTCTTATCCATCCTGCTGCTCTCAACGTGGAGGGTGCTTTTTCTGGGAAGCCTCTTGGCCCACGCCACCCCTGTTCTCCACAGCCCCCTGGACTTCTCCAGTTGTAGCAGATGTCACAGCATGCAAACGTCTGTCTCCCTCACGAGGCTCTGAGCTTCGCAGGACAAGAACCACCCCTGTGTTGTCCCCTTGGTACCCCCCGCACCAGAGTGCCTGGTGGCTGCTGAGCACGTCACCAACATCCATCCAATAACCGGATGAATGAGCGAGAGAAGGACTGAATGGGTGGATGACGTCTACACTTCCTGAACTCCACCACACACCAAGCTCTTGGTGTCAGCACCCTGGGTCCTGCCAACCTCGAAGTGTCACCTGTAGTCATGTGTCCCTGGGCCGTCTCCTCACCCCGGGTCTCTGTCCTCACTGCTGTGGGGTGAGGACGCAGTGTCGAGGGCCAAGTCTCCAAAAATGAACATCGTGGGAGCAGGGGACTCACGCCTGCCCAGCCCAGCGGGACCCCGATCCCAGGCTCACAGTGCAGCTGAGGCCCGGCTCTGCTGGACGGCTGACCCGGCCGGCCGGGGAGGGGAGGAGGGGGATGGTGCCAGAGTTGGCTTCTCTCAGCGCTGTGGGTGAGCGGGCCCTGGGAGGATGGCGTGCCTACACACTGAAGGCGCTCAGAGCACAAGAAAGGAGGGATGGGGTGCTTGCAGTCAACCGCCCCTGATCTTGCCCATGCTGCCCGGTCCCCTCCCTGCTCTCTCATTTTTAATGCCCCCTTTCGCTCAGGTTGGGTACCTTTTAGTGGGCAGTGGGCTTGTCCTGGAGCTGTGCAGTGCCGTGGCCTAGCCAGTTTCTGAGGCCTGGCTTCTGTCTGCTGAGAGCTCCTTCCCACAGACAGCACCCCACCCACCCCACCCAGGGGCCTCAGAGGGGCTGTCCCCCACCCTGTCCTGGCAGCCCCTGTCTCTCCGTGTTCCTCCTTTAACCCCAACCTCAGCGACAAGCACTGGAGCGGCGGCTGCCCCAGCCCCCCATCTCTGCAAAAATCCCAGAGCCGGAGGGGAGTCAGAACTCCCCGGGCGCCCCTGGGGCCCTCAACTGGGTCAACATCTGGCCGAGTGGCCGAGCCTTTGGCCTCCTCTGTCTCCCCCTCCTGAGGCCCTTCCTCTCCCCATTAGCCGGAGTCTCCGCCAAGCGCCGCCGGGAGCAGCTCACTCTTGGCCCTTCCTCTCCCGGCTGAGGCCGAGGGTGGGGATGCGTCCTGGGGCTGAGGTCACCAGTGGGGCAGGGGGAAGCGCCTCTCTGGCCCTCGCTTGCCCCGCTGCTGGGTGCCGGGAACAAAGTCATCCACCACCTAGTCCTGGGGCGCCCTGGTGAGCAGGGGGAGAGGTAAGCGGGGGTGGGGCTGGAGGGGAGAGTGAACAGAACAGGCTGGTGTCTGCACAGGAACGCCCAGAGTCCCATTAGAGGCTCCTGGCTCGTTGGGAAGCGGAATGTTTGCTCAGAGTGGAATCCATTCCAGAAGGAAGGAAACTGTTTTCCTGGAGTGGGAGAGGAGAAGTGAGGGGCTAGGAGGCACCGGCGGCCGGGCGTCAGATGTGGTCAGAGCCCGCAGCGAGAGGGTGGCGGCCAGCACCCTCATTTCTGGGTCTGGTGCTGCTCTCCCTGCTTCCACTACCCTTCTCTCAGTGCCGCCACTGTGGCCTCCTGGTCCCCCGGTCTCCTGTGAAGAGGCCTGGCTCGCATCCCTAATGATGGTCGGTGTGCCCTTTGGGCTGGTGTGACCCTGAGCGCTTGCTGGCCCCTAGGGGGCTGGCTCCCACCGCCTCCCACACCTCTGTCTGTCCACTTCCTACACTGTGGTTTCTGGCCAGTGTCTGGGAGGGTGCTGGAGTGCCGGTTTCTGGGTCTGGCCTTGCCACCCACAAAGCCAGGGTGGCCCTGAGCCGTTCCCTCCAGGGATCGGTCTCCTCCCCTGTCACAGAGGTGACATGCCGAGAGGACACTGGGACAGGCCTCTGGACTGTTAGTTGCCAGGCCGTGAATCCTGATGGACTCCGTGGGGCCTCCCAGGGCACACTTGGTAGTAAGTGGCATTTCTCGTGGCCAGCCACTTGTTCTCCTTGGGAGGGAACTGGTGAGTTTCTTTCTGTTTATGTTGTAACCAAGCTACCGAGATGGCAAACTTGGGCTCTGTGATTACACGGGTTTCAGAAGCAAATTGATAGGATAGCGTGTTATTATTGGCTACTGGGTTAATAGCTATTTTGGCAGGAGTACCAATCCTGTGTGGCGTTGCTGGCGCAGGCGCGAGAATGGCGCGATGGGGTAGGGAGGAATGGTGGGTGCGTCTTGCACAGAGCGGCAGGCTGTGGAGGACCCCAGGGGCCTCCCTCTCCTGGCAGTGCTTGCTTGGAGGATGCTCAGCCCCGATTAGCTGTTGCCGAAACCAAGACCAGAGAGGTTGAGAGACCAGCGTCAGGTCACACAGTGAGTTGATGCTGGGGTTGGATTCTTGGTCCCTGTGGGAACGAGCAACTTGGCCTGTGATCCCTGGAGACAGGACAGGTGCCTTCTCTCTGAGCATCACGTTGGCATCTCGGAAAATGGAGATTTGGAAAGTACCCAAAGCTGCGTGCTCCAGCCTCAGGGAATTTGCACCTGCTAGTTCCCCTGCCTGGAATGCTTTTCCTCCAGATTCCGCCTTGGCCTGCTCCAGGTCTCTGCTCCAAGGTCACCTTGTCACCTGTGCAGAGTAGCAACCCCCATCCCTTCCCTCTCCACCCTTCTCCTGCTCTGCCTGACTTATGACAGACAGATGTATTGCCTGGGTGTGTCTCCTCTCATTGCTGTAGGCTCTCTGAGGGCAAGGATTTGTTATGCTCACTACCCTCTCCCCAGAGCCCGGAATAGCGCTGGCAGAGTAGGCGCTTGGTAATATTTGTTGAAGGAATAAATGAGTGTAAATGGCAATGTCGTTAAAAAAAGGCTGCCTTGTAACAGGTGACTGTTTCTCCCTCGTCTTGGAGGATGTGGGAGTCCAGGGACCCTATTGCTCCTGTCTCTAAGAGGGGGTCTGCAGGTCCTCCCTTAGTGCCGATGATGACAGCATTTCTTATTGCTAAGGAAGCTTGGAGGGGAACACACTCCCATCACTGGAAGGGACCGCACTCTGTGGCAGAGGGGATTTAAGGACCGGGTGGGGGTGGATTGGGTCCCCTCGAGGGTCCTTCTGTGTTTGGTTCTCTGCTGGGCTCAGTGCTAGGATCGCGGGCTCAGCTTTCTGTCACGGCACATTAGCAGCTCCTATCTAGACCCGGGAATGGTGCAAGGACGTGGAAATCTGAGGCTGCTCCTGGGCAGGGTGAACTGGAGTTGGGGAGAACCCTGCGGTGAACCAGGCGTTCCTCTCTTGCTGCCACTGACGTAGCAGAGACACACAGGGATGTGTCACTGAGCGTCTCCCGTGTGCCTGGCGCTGGGCCAGGTGCTTCACCTGGGTTACCCGGTTCAGTCCTCCCCCAACCAGAGGCGGGGGACGAGTGCCCTGCCTGGTTTTCCCTGGTGAGGCTTGCAGAGTTCAGTGACGTGTCAAGGTCACGTGGCGGGTCACTGGTGGAGCCAGGGTGTGAAACCAGGCTCTCTGGCCCTGGGGCCTCCCTGGACGTGATCCTGACGCCCCTGGAGCACAGGCTCCATGGCAGGGCTTCAGGCCCCAGCACTGGGAGGGAGCCCGGCACGGAGTAGGTGCTCAGGAAGCGCTCAGTAGGTGCTTGGAGAATGGGTGGGTGAATGAGTGTGGGGACTCCCCAGGATGAACGGGAAGTGGTCACTTTTTACTGTTGGCCCTTAGGCAGGGCAGGAGAGATCCAGGGCAGTGGTGCCAGGAAGGGCGGCGCCGTTGGTGCTTGGCTGGCCTGACCTTCTCCCAGAAAAGCTTACAAGGGGCCTGCTTGGCTGTGTGTTCCCAGCAGGAGGGCGCGCTTGTTCACAGGTGTTGGGTAGTTAGCAGGGAAGTCCCTGGCGAGGAAGACACACATGCACATGTGTACACGTGCAGACACACACACTGTGTTGTGTGGAGAGAAGCATCCACTTGAGGGGTTTTACCAGAAAAAAATGCAAAGCCCCGTCCCACCCAGATCACATTGCTGAGTCTGCGCCTTTGGGAGCAGGGAATCTCAGCTTCTTCCTTCCTACTTCTATCCATTTGTTCTGCTCTGGTCTGAGAAAATGGAAGCTCCCCCAGCCCACGCACCCCCGTCCCCCTTCCCTCCACTCCCCTCCCGGGGTCTCCTTTGTTTTAATGTCATTTCCCCAGGGAATCGGGCTGAGGCGGGGAGCTGAGTCTCTGTCCCTGCGCCCTTGTCCTGCCATATACACACACCCCTGTGCTCCCTCCCGGGCTCCCAGAGCTTCTTTCAAGTAAAAGAATGACAAATGGGGGCCACGCTGAAGACTGGAGTAATTGCATTTAAAGCACGGACACCCTCGGGAGCTCGGTGACCGTGGACAGGCTCTGCATGGTGGCTCCTCTGGGCCCAGGTGGTCAAGTGGTGGTCAAGCTCATTAACTCCCCAGCTTCCAGCCAGAGCTGCCACCCTGCCCACCGCTGGGCCTCCAGCTGACGGAGGCCTCCTCGAGTGGCTCCAGGCGCCTTCTTTGTGATTAGCTTTGTCATTCATTCATTCATTCTCTCCTTCGGGTATTCATTCATACCATAGTTAGAAAGTGCCTTCTTTAGACCAAGCCCTGGAACTTCAACATTTCACCTATCCATCCATCCAGTCATTCATTGATTCATGCCACAGTGTCGCCAAGCGCTTCCTCTAGGCCAAGACTTGAAATGCACCCTTTCGTCCATTCGTTTGTTTATTTAGACATGAAGCAGATTGTTATTACCAGGCACCTCACGTGGGCTCCTAGGGATCCAGAAATTCGGGGCTTCTCAGAGTTTTCTCCAGACAGTTCTAAGCCAAGAGTACCTGTGGGGAAACCTGAGTCCCATTCTTGGGAGAAGGTGAACATGGACAGGTGAGGCGCTGGCGGATGCGACGCCGAAGGGAAGGGTTAGGAAGATCAGCTCACTCGCAGCCCTGTGCTTGGCCCCCTCGTGACCTGGCTGAAACCCTCATTTGTCGACTCAGTCACTCACGGAATATTCAGCAAATGTGGAGGGCCTACTGTGTGCCCCACGCTGAGATGAGCTGGTAACCAGCCCTGTCTTGGACAGTGGCCCCTGGCAGGCTGTGGACCAAGCACCACCATCAGGGATGCTGTTCCCCTGAACTGGGCTGGGGCCAGTGTCCCCCTTCCCAGATGCCGCTGGGGGCAGGCCTCCGGCGTGCACGGGGGGATATGTCGTGTGCAGGATCCTGGGTGATGGACCACTTTCCATCAGGGCTGGGCTCTCAGTGCACCCCTCTGCCCTGTGTCAGTGACTCAGCCTCCTCTGGGGCGTGTGGGGGCGGCTCCCGTAAATCCAAGGATGCGGACATGTCCTGACATGGAGAGTCAGGCAGCCAGATCCTCTTGGCTCTGCTGCATTCGGCTTTGGGGCAGGTCCGTCCCTCAGACCTCAAGGACCTTGGTGTCCCCATATGCACAAGGAGTGGTTCGCTGGCCAGGCAGTCCCAAAGATCTGTTTCAGTTGTCTGAGCCTCAGCTTCCTCATCTGTAAAATGTGTCTAGTGAAAAAATTATGTGTGGTTTAAATGCATTAATAGAACTGAAACGTCTATGACTAATAATAGAAGTAAGTAAGTAAATAAATTAAAAATTGGCGTGGCATATAGGAAGTGCTCAGTGAGTGTGGTTTATGCTGACGGTTTTCAAGTCTGTTTCTGAGAGTGGGCACAGTGAGGGCGAGAGGAGGGTGTAAGGAGGTGGTGGCCATTCAGGCTGAGAAAGCAGAGGGGGGGGCAGCGGTGGTGTAGAGGCACCTAGAGAAGGGTCAGTGATGCTAAGAAGGGGCCAGGGGACTACACGCCCCAGTGGTGCTGTCTGCAACTTCACTGGCCCTGTCCCACACTTGGAAATGGAGTCAGGGGAGTGCCACGGCCGCCTCCAGGGGGTGACCTGACCTGCCAGCGCAACAACGTGGGGCTCCTCCTTCCCACTGTGGTCCTGGACCAGATGGCCGCCTCCCTGGCTGCTCCCCGTGCCCTCCGGAGCCTTTCCCGGGCCTGACAAGTGGGCTTCATCTCCTCCCACACAGCCGGGGCCGGGGCGGCCTTCAGTCATTGGCGCTCAACAGCTCGGCAACAAGGCCCATGATGGCAATTTTTCTGGAGTCTGAAACATCAAAATCTAGGGAAAATTGAGATTTTCTCTGCTGAGTTGTAGATTTGGACGAGTATAAAGGGTGAGTGGGACCTGCAGAGTGCCTGTGTGGCTGGCGCCAGCCATCAGGAGAATCCTAGGGCACCCCCGCAGGGCCCAGCGCACCTCTTCTCCCCTGCCCGTCTCTGGCCAGGCACTGCGCTGTGCACTCGGTGGCCACAAAGGCGGGCCACCCCCCCTCACAGCCTGGAGGGGAGGGAGGGACACACTGAGAGCTGCAGTCCTGTGCAGATGTAGGCGGGGGCAGGGGGCTCCACCGGGGGAGACCTGAGCCACTTTTAGGAAGATGCAGCCCAATTTTAGGTGGTTCGTACATTTTTTTTTGTTTGTAATTATGCATTTATTTTAATGGACGTTGCAAAATAATATTCATAATTTCATCAAGGTTACTAATCAGGATTATTATGCTAAGGTAGGTAGCATTGCTAGGCCTAAGGCAGGTGAAAGGACAAAGATGAGTAATAGTAATTAAAAGTAAGTAAATAAATAGAGCACAGGCCTTGAAGGTGTCCTCTCAGTGACTCAAGCATGAGAAATCCTGGCCAGGGGCACAGAGCGGGCTGTGGAGGTGGAGGGCCGCTGAATCTGGCGCCACCATGCAGGTAAGTGTCGCGGATGGCCTTCCGCAACACAGAGCCTGAGGCCGGGACTCGGGTCCAGGTTACATGATGGGGAGGTGGTCCCAGGGAGCAGGAGTGGGGGCACGGGGAGTGGGGCAGGGAAGGGGAAAGGTCCACAGGGGTGGAGTGTCCAGGTCACGGCTGTGGACGTGGGCTTGACTCTGCGGGGACCTCGGTGCATGTGCAGGACGCCCCAGGAAGGGCTCTGAAGGAGCTCACGGGCCCCAGTCCCCCTTCGGATGAGGGCCATCTTGGTGGGGGCTCCCTGCCTTCAGGGCTGTACGTGCCTAAAGCGCCTGCGCAGAAGCCCCTTAGCCCCCTTCCTTCAGTGTCCTCTTCTGTAAGATGGGACCGAGCTGGTGACCGCCTCGCTGAGTTGCTGAGCGGGCGCCTGCACGTTGCTGGTGCAGAGAGCAGTGTTTTCGGGGTGTGCCTCAGTCCGCAGAGGTGAGGCTCCTCAGTCTTGCAGGTGCTGCGGGCTGACCCCAAGCCGGGCTGCGGACAGCTTTGACAGAGCCGAAAAGCAGCACATCTGCACTTTGAACTCGGACAGTGCCAGCCTCGTCCCTGGAAGTCTGACCCCCAGCCTGAGAAGCGCGGGTCCAGTGCAGACGCCCCCCGAGGGTTCTCGGGGAGCATCCAGCCTGGGCTCTCAGTGAAGCTGGCTCTGTGGCGGGAGGTGTTCTTGCTCCTGAGCCCGTGTCACCACTCGTTTTCTTCCCTCAGATGTGGTGATTCACACACACGTCCCAGGGTGGTTAAGAGCACAGGTCACAGGTGGTCATAGGGGTTAAGAGGTCAGATGAGCCATAGTCAAAACCTAGCTCCGTCCTTTCTGACCTGTAAGACCGCAGACATGTTAATCAACCTTTGTAAGCCTCAGTTTTCTCATCTGCAAAATGGGGCTGGTAATTATAACTCGTCAGCCTGTTGTGACTGTTAAATGAGACAACGTGTGTGACCTGGAGCAAACACTCCAGTGTCAGCACATAATGATTGTCATTTATGACCCACATGTCATGTGCACATGTGTACCTATAGGGTAAAAAGAATCTACGGGTGAGTCATTTTTCCATGTCTGCTCAACACTCAGAGTTCTAGGTGGGATGCACTGTTTGTTTTCTCTGACACTGCGGTTGATGAAAATTACAATATGAATTTGGTCTTCTATTCATTCACTTGCTCATTGTACCTCACTGAGCGCTTCTCTGTCCGTACCTCCATCAGGAAAGGCACGTATACCAGCTACATTCTGCAGATGAGGCGAGGAGCGCCCAGGGGCCGAGGGTTTTCCCAAGGTTACGCAGCTATTGGGTCTCAGAACCAAGCTGCTGGTCCCGTGCTGGTTCAGCTGCTGGGAGAGGCCCTGGGCCAGACCCGCGGGCTGTGCTGCATTCTGCCTGGAGCCAGCCAGACCTGGAGGGGAGGGTGGCAGCTCCCGGGGCCTCTCTCTAGCACTGAGCTGTGGAGACCTCCTGAACTTGGCTCAGGCCCCACCCGGATACCCTGTGGATGACCTCCCCCTCGCACCTGCCCAGGTTGCTGTGAGCTCAGAGAGCTGAGTGGTGGCCTCTGAAGACTGGGGGCAAGGCCTGGGGCGGGGGGCGAGGCGACTGAGGCAGGGCCCGGTGTGGCAGCAAGCTCACAGGACAGGTATTCTCCAGCTGTAGCATCTTCTCTCGCATCTGCTCCTGGAGGTGCTGGGGCTGGGCTTGCTGCAACATCCCCCAGGGTCCCTGGGACCTGACTCCCTGGGTGTGGATGTGGCTGTCACAGGGGTTGGGGCTGGGACACACCTGGGTTGGTGAGACTGAGCCAGGACCTGGGGCTCAGCCTGGCTGTTTGTGCCCGTGCAGAGCCTCAGAAAACTCCCAGAAGTGGGCATTATGGGGCGAGAACGGGGGCTGGAGTTTGATGACCCGCACCTTACCCCATCAGGTTCTGCTTAGTCTGACGTCAGGAGGCTTCGCTGTCTGGATGGGACGTGGGGTTGGAAGTCGGAAGACCTTTGATTCGGGTCCCCAGCTAACGGGGGGTGGTGGCAGGAAGGAGACTTGCCCTGGATCAGATGGCCAGGAATCCCACCTGGGCTGCCTCGTTCACCCATTTCACATTCAGGGCTTCGGTCACATATGCACTGCAGGGAAAGCCGTGTGGGTTTGGGGGAGAAAAATAATTTCAGGGGCAAATCTGCGAGTGACTGTGTGATGGAGGTGTCCGCGCTCGCTTCCACTCCGGTGTCCCAGGCTTGGCCGCCTGTACCCCTGCCATGCTTTCTGCAACGTTTGAGCACAACTGGTGCTGCGATTCCCTGGTATTTTTAAGTCAGTTCTCTTTTCGTACTTAAATTCATTCATTTACTTAATTCTGCAAATGGAAAAATCAGTATTATTTGCTGTAAGTAGACAGTAACCTTAGAAGTAATTTAAAAACAAACCCAAAGGAAGCCCCGCTCTCATGTTGCCCCAGCCCAAAGCCGCTGTGCTCTGCAGGGGCCGAGCCTGGGGTCCGTTCCCTCTGTGGGATGCTGGAGACGAGCGACAGACACAGGCCTCCTGGAGGCGCTCTCGCCTGATGAGAAGGCTGAGAAGGGCATTGGAGGGCACTAACCTTCCCACTTTGTGTGTCACTGTTATCAGACGCCATCTTGGCTGCCCCCTCATCTCATCATGGCTTCTAACCGTGGGCAGCTCCCATGTTTGGGCAATGCCGGTCAGTGGAGAGGCTTGGCCTTCCTCTGAGCCCATTTGAGTGTCCCTGCCTCCCAGCATGGCCCCTCCTTCGGGCTCACCCTTTCCTGATGCTGCCCGGGAGGAAGCCCTCTGCCACCCTCTGCCTTCCCCAGAGCCCTGCAGGTGGGCACAGCTGTGGCCTGCGCCTGCAGACCCGGTGCATCCGACTGCCATCTCCCAGGCCCAGCCCGACGCCACCGAATGAGGGCCGGACTCCCAGCTCTGCAGAATGCCCTGGGAGGTGGGAGGAGCTGCACCCTGAGGAACGGGTTGGGTTTGGGTGGAAGAGATCAGTGGAGGGGCACCGCTGGTGAGCACCGTGGCCTGAACAAGGGCTCAGAGGCTGGGCCCGGCGAGGCATGCTCTCTGTTAACAGTGGGCGGTTTGATGGCTTTCTGGAGAAACATGGAGTCATTCCAGACTCCCTCAACTAATTGCTGTGCAACTCAGGGCCCGTGCCCTCTCTGGGCCTCAGGTGTCTGATCTGTGAAATGGGGAAATAGTGGTGGTACCACATGGACAGAGGTGAGGATTTAAGGAGGAAAGGCCTCGAAGAGCTTGGCACCATGCGTGCCGCACACACAGGGCTCTGTGGTTGGTGGCTGTAGGGTGGGGCTGGGAGGTGATGGCAGTCTGAAGTTCAAAAAGTGGCCCAGTGTCACCATGATCTGAAGGCACGCAGGGGACACAAGGGAGCTCCAAGATCTCAAAAATAGTGATACCAAGAACCACAATTCAGGGTGAGAAGTAGGCTGATGGCAGCGCCCGAAGATTGAGAAGAGGCGCTGACAGTGGCAGGCAGAGTCAGGGAAGGCTTCCTGGAGGCAGTGTCTTAAAGGACAGGTGCGTGTTAGCCAGGACAGAGCAGGTTTGGTGTGCCATGTGGCAGTACGGGCTTCCAGACGTGTTGCTCACCTCTCCCCAGAAAGAAAGAAGAACATCCACTTCCTTTCAAAGCCTCCGACGGGGGTGCGCCTCTGGATGCCACATGCCGCTTTCCTGAAGTCGGCAGAGGGGAGGCCAAGCACTTCTCAGAAGCTTCCAGGACTCCCAGACTGCTCTGACTTCTGCTCCAGAACGTAGGGAAGGGAAGACTGCTATCCAAACGAGCTTAATCCCAGTCAAAGGATTATTTTCTTACAGAGGAGCTTCACCTACACTTAATAGTTTTAAATTGTTCCGGGTACCAATTAGACTTTTAATTTTGCTGTTCCCTCCGGCGGCTGGAGGATGTGTGCAGTTTGCGTTTAATCAGAGTTGGTGTTTTTTTTTTTTTGGTGGTTCCGGGGGAGGGGAGGAGACGAGGAGACTGTTTTGGGGTTTCCTTCTGGTCCTGCCAGGGCTGGTGTCTGGGGGGGGTGCGCAGGGCGCCTCTGAGTTTGGGGTCCTCTGTCGGGCGGTGGTGGACATCCTCGAGGGCGGAACCCAGGTCTCCTGCGCCTGCCCGAAGGTGGGCCTGGGGTGCCGCCGCCATCCTGCCTGGAGAGTGAGTTAAATATATGGATTCTCCAAAAATTTCTGCAGCAATAGGGTGAGTTATTACTGATTCACAGAGCACGACAAAACATCGCTGCATGAATTAGCAAACAGCTGTTTCTAATTTGAGTTTAGAACGGTACACAGAGGAACTTGTTTCTCTGTTCACTCCTTTCATTTATAATGAATTTTAATCACCGCTACAGGTGAGAAAAATGTAGAAACAAGCTTGTATCTTGTGGAAGAAACAAAGGAGAGACAGATGCTAACAGATTTCCAGTCTGTGATAAAAGGAATGTTTTGGTGCACTTTACATGTAATTAGAGCGCAGCTGTTTCCAGTCCCAGGTCCGCGCGCGGCCGAATGTGGGCTCTGCCGATCTCCAAAGGGAGTAAAGAAAAACAGTGATTCGACCCCGAAAGCGTTTTGCTTCCTCTCGAGTGGAGTAGAGCCCTTTGCTTTGGCCTTGGCAGTGCTGTTTGGTGCAAGGCCGTGGGGGTGGCTTCACGGGCTCTCTCCTCACCCGCGGCGGTGGGAGGCGGCAGGCTGTGTTGGGCTGTGAGGGACGCCCGGCCAGGGGCTGGTGGGAGAAGCTTCCAGAGCACCTCTGCCAGCTGCGAGCACCCCATCTTTGGCGAGTGTCTCCTCGGGGCAGACTGGGGCCATCCGCCCTGGCAGCAGCTGACCGGGACGCTCTGCTTTATCAGTTTGAGCAGAGCCAGCTCTCCAGTGAATTGGCCAGGGCTGGCTCTTTTTTTTCCTGGTCTGTTTAATTTCTGCAATAAAACTCAAGCTCAATTGCATTTTCAATATCAGTGCTAAGTAAATTTGTCTAAGGGATGGAGCAGCCGGGCAGGCTGTGTGCTCTGTGAGGTCAGAGTCTCCAAGGGGAAAGGCACGGCCTCCCTCTGTCCTGTCCTGCGGTCCCAGGGGCCTTTAGGGACCGCAGCCCCACTGGGTGCGGGCGTGGGCGCGTCTGGGAGTCAGGTCGCAGCCCCCACCCCCTCCACCACCAGCCTGGAGCCCCAAGTCCGAGCCCTAGCAAGGCTGCTGGCGCCTTCGTTTCTCCACCTGTCTGACGAGAGGGGCGCGTGCGGGCTCCTGAAGGCTCCTCTCCTCTCTGCGTCCTGGGGTTGAAAATGACGGGGCCTGGGGCCTTCGCTTCGAGACCATCTCCTGCCTGGGGTCCCTGTTGGTCCGTAACGTAGACCCTCGTGGTTGTTAATCAGAACTCAGTGAAATGGGACCCCTCACGCTCACGTCCGTTCAAACCGCCTGGCTGCTGCCTGCCTCTCCCTCTCTCTCCGCCCTGGGACCTTATGTGGAGCCGGGAGCCGGGCGCCAGTGGCTATTTCTGTTTTATACACTGCAGAGCACTCCTCACATGTAACATCTTATAAATAGTCACTTATTTCGTCTGCACAGCAAATCTATAGTTCTGACTATTATTATCCCCGCTTTACAGGTGGGGAAACTGAGGCAGGTTAATTACTTGGTGGAGCTGGGAGTCTAAGGCCAACTGCCGGCCTCAGCCACTGAGCAAACACCAGGGCGCCGGGGCCGGGACACCACGTGCGGGAGGGGCCGCGGGGCAGGCGGCTGGGGAGTGAGCAGAGGGTCGTCCTGGACGTGCCCCACGCAGAGCCGCGGCCACCAGGTCTCCCTCAAGAGAGGCCTACAGAGAATGTGGGTTTTTAAAAAACTTGGAGAGTTTCTGATTTCTCAATGTTGGCATTTTTACAAACTAACTGGTAACTGGACGGCCCCCGCCCGTCCGGAGGGGGGACGGCTGTGCTGATGTGCGGCCCGATGCTCAGGTCATTTCTCTCAGTCCAGCTGGCAAAGGTCCCCAGCGGGGAGTCCGAACCCCCAGCGTTTCCACTTACCACCTGCTTTGTGATAGTGGGATGTGACCTAACCTCTCTGTTCTGTTTCCTCACCTGTGGGGTGGCCACGCAACGGTCGGCGTAAAGCCAGCTCCTCGAGTGTGAGAGAGGGACCCTGACGGCGTGCAAGGTGGGGCTCCGTCCCAGGGTTCCCGGTGTGTGGCCCCCTGCATACTCATAATGTGGGAGTAGCTGCCACCATCACCACCACCGCCCTCGCACCCGGACGGAGTTGCTCCAGCTCGAATGGGACAGGGGGTGTGAGAGAGCTGTGTAGTGTTTCAAATGCCCTAGGGATGAGAGGACAGGCACTTAATGACGGTGTGAGTCACACTGGCACCCACCTCCATGCTCTTTAGCCAACGTTTGCTGAACACTTAGCAGCATAGATGCGTTACCCATTTTCTGAGGCAGACACTCTTGTCATCCCCATCCTATGGGTGAGAAAATGAGGGCTCAGAGAGGTGCAGTAACTTGCCCACGGTCACACAGCTAATGAGTAGCAGCTATCTAAGCAAGCCCGTGTGCTCTCCCGGTGGCTGGCGTCTCGCTGCAGGTGACTGAGTGTCTGTAAGCTCAGGCTGACAGTTTGGCTCCCTGGAACGTTTATCAAGGGCCTTGGTGGCGACTGTTTGCTGTTGGATGGCATTTCAGCAGCCCCCGGAGCCCGCTGGAGAAAGCCATACCTGGCCTGGCCTGGCCTTCAGTCTGTGGGGAGGCCTGTGGGTCCTCAGAGGCTCATACCAAGTGCCCCTTTGAGGCAGGGCAGAGGAGAGGGTCTGCTCCTTGCCCACCAGGCTGGCTGGAGAAGCAGCCCCTAAGGCAAGAATGCCTTCTTCCTCCTCTCAGTTGTGGGCCACTGACCTCTGCATGCCAGTCTCCACCCCCAAGCTGCCCATGACCCCCGAGCCCCCAACCCGCCAGCGTTTTATCGCTAAACTGAAAGAATGATCCCTGCTTTCCCTTGCTGTGGCCTCACTGGGGACGATGAGATCATATCAGCAAAGGCACTCTGAGCTCCCTGGAGGAGGGGAGGGTGAATGTGAGCTGCTGTCATTTTTGCTAATAGCATAATTCTAATTTGAGCTTTCAGGTGGAGCCACGTCAGCTTCTGGTAGCCTCCATGGGGCTCCTTGGCCTACCTCAGAAAGACCCTCAGCGTCCTCATCCCCTTCCTTCCCAGGGTGGACTCCTGATTTCCCCGGGGCCACCCTTATCTGTCCCTTTGGGAGAACCAGATATCTGGATGTAGCACTGACAACTGCCATGGTGAAAGGGGCTTTTTGTTTTTTCTTTCAAAGTGCTTCAAAGTGGCAAAGCATTGGTTTAGAGTCCAAACTTTAGACAGAGGCTAATGGACAGAGAGACTGAGAGGAGCATAGAAAACTAAGAATGCTGGGTACTTTCTGCACCCCTCAGAGGACTGGGCATATACAGCAGGCTCAACAAATATGTGCTGAGTGAAAAAATACCTAAACTAGAAGATAGCAGAGAACTGGGATGCCTGCTGCCTGCCATTCCTCCTTCCCGTACCCAAGGCAGACATCACTAATTGATCACAGACTCTTAGAGCTACAAAGGCTCTTAGAGACCAGTTCATCTGATCCATTCTCTTGAGAGCTGGAAAAATGAAAGCACAAAGAGGGATGTGCTTGCCAATGGTTGTACAGTGCCAGAATCTGAACCCAGTCCAATAATAGTCCCGTCCTCTATGGCTCATGGTTCCATGCTCTGGGCTCAAAATTCTACCCTCTGGGTGTGGCTTTGCCTTCTGGGCTTGAGGGTCCACCCTCTGAGTCATATTTTTTTTTTTTTTTTTATAATGAAAGGTAGTACCTATTTGCAGCTGAGTAGTTTTATCAGCCTGTTTCCTGCCTGTAGCACGTGGGGTCCAACAGCCTTCTTTCACCTGTACTCTCTCTGTCCCTTTTGGTCCGAGCTGGCAGTATTTCTGCTGGTATGAAGTTTTCAAGAGCCTTGTGGGTCTCCTGTGTATGTCATGGGGACCTACTTCAGTAGATAAGAGATAATTCTATCGCTGCTTTGGGGCTCCTCTGAGATGGCTCTGGGGCCGTGCTCCCAGATGTCCTGGGTGCTCTCTGGTTTGATCTGGGGGATCTGTGAGTCACACCCTTAGTCTTTGCAAAGAGTCTTTTGCATGACTGGATACTCTGACTTTTTGATTTTTCTGAGATATGAGTGAAACGCACAGTTACACCCTCAGCCTTTTCCCTAGAGCATGCTGTCCTGATGGCGAATCTCTTAATTATAGTGTCTTTTGCAACCTGGGCAGGCTGAGGATTTCCAAAGTCATCAGTTCCTGCTTCCTTTTTGTTTCACAGCTCTCTTGTCAATCCCTCTCTTTCCTCTCTACTGTACGCAGTGGAAGAAACCAGGCCGGGCCTTCAACATTTTGCTTGGAAATGTCGGCTAAATATCCGTTTTTACCTGTTACAGGGTCTGCTTCCCACGTAACTGTAGGACACAGTTCCACTAAGCTCTCTGCCTCTGCATCATAAGGATCCCTTTCTTCCAGCTTCCAGTGTCATGTTCCTCATTTCCTTCTGCCCTCACCATCAGTGCCTTTAACAACTATATTTCTCTTAACAGTCTGGTCATGGTGATTTAGGTATTTTCTATAGTGATTTAGGCTTCCTCCTTTGTGCTCTTGACTTCCTTTTGAGACGTTACTAAGAGAGTCATTAACGTCCATATTTCTATGAACAATCTTTTTCTTTTTTGGTGAGGAAGATTAGCCCTGAGCTAACATCAGTTGCCAATCTTCCTCTTTTTGCTGAGGAAGACTGGCCCTGAGCTAACGTCTGTGCCAATCTTCCTCTATTTTGTATGTGGGATGCCACCACAGCATGGCCTGATGAACGATGTGTAGGTCTGCACCAGGGATCCGAACCCGTGAACCCTGCGCCACCAAAGCAGAGTATGTGAACTTGACCACTACACCACTGGGCCGGCCCCGTGAACAATCTTTTTAAGGCAATATAGGCTTTTTCAATCATACTCCTAAAAATTCTTCTAGCCACTGCCCACTGCCCAATTCCAAAGCCACTTCCACACTTTCAGGTATTTGTTGGAGCAGCGCCCCACTCCTGGAACCAACCTCTCTGTATTAGTTTCCTATTGCTGCTGTGACAAATTACCATGAACTTAGTGGCTTAAAACAACAAAACATGATCATCTTCCAGTCCTGTGGGTCGGAAGTCTGGCGCCAATGTCCCTGTGCCGATGTGGAGATGTTGGTGTGGCCGAGTTCCCGTCTGCAGGCTCTGGGCTCTGGAGCTCTGTTTCCAGCCTTTCCAGTGTGTAGGTGCTGCCTGCGTTCCTTGGCTTGTGGCCCCTTCCATCTTCAAAGCCGGCAAGTGTGTCACTGGGACCTCCTCTTTTGCTTCCCTCTTCTATGCTAACAACCCTTGTGATTACATTTGGCCCACCCAGGTAATTCAGGATAATCTCTTTATTGTAGGGTCAGCTCCTTAGCACCCTTAATTCCCCTTTGCCATGACACGTAATGTATTCATAGGTTTTGGGGATTAAGACACGGACATTCCTGGGGTGGCGGTGGTCATTATTCTGCCTACACAACCTCCCAGTTTGGTTCTGTGCGGGCTATTGAAGCAGCCTGCTCTGTCCACAGTCCAGGGAGGAAACAGGCCAGCTCCATCCCTCGGTGCCTGGCCTCAGAGCCAGCCTGCCCTGGTAATCCACCGCTGACTTTGCCCACGTCCTGATGTGACTTTGCCTTGGGGGCAGGTGGGATTGTGGAGTGTGGGACCCCTTCGTGGCTATCCTCGAGCCATAGGGCCTGATGCTGCGCTGGTACATGCTGGGCCTCAAGAAAGAGGGAGCAGCTTCTGCAGTGGGACGAGCCCTGAACTGGCACTCAGGGCCTGGTGAGGCAGTTTAGTGCAGTGGTTAGTGAGTGCTGGAGGGGCATCTGCCACTTGCTAGCTCTGTGTGCCTAGAAAGTTGCTTTCCCTCTTGGAGCCTCAGTGTGCACAGTTAGAAAGAAGCGGGTGGTAACAGCACCACCACATAGTGATGTTTTGAAAATCAAGTGAGAAAATGCTGGCAAGGACCTGGCTTATAGAAAATGACCCAGAAACAGTAACTACCGTGGCTTTTACGAATTTAGTCCTAGATCTGTCTGCTCCTTGCTGTGTGGCCTCAGTTTCCCCCTCTGTGAAATGAGATGAGTGATGGCCTGTTGACTTCCCCACCCCTCCACACTGGTACTGATTGATGTGTGGATATAATTGAGTTGAGAGTATTCTGGGACGGATGGCCATCTTTGGCACCTGGTGGGAGGCAAGGAACGGGGCAGACACTCTGTCCCCTTCATGTCTGTGTCCTCAACCCCCGGCCCCGGCCTAGTTTGAGACTGGGTTCTGCCTCTGTGGGGCGAGTCCCTGGTGGGCGCTGAGACAGTGAGGATGCCCCACCCAGCCTGGGAGCTCTGGCCTGGTGGCCCCGTCTCCTGCTGGGCCTTCATCCCGTGGGGTCCAGGCCCCCCCTTTGGCTGGGGTTTGCTGTGAGGGGCGCTTGGGGCCTCTCAGGGAAGCTCCCATCACAGCTTGCTGGAAGCAGCCCTAGGAAGGGGTCTCAGAGTTGCCCAGCCCACCCGTGTCACAGAGGCAATGGCAGAAGGGGAGGTCCCCCCAGCAATGGCTGCCTTTGGGGACCAGGGCTCCCCCAGATCCATATTCCCTCCACTGCACCAGGCTTCCAGGGGTGCGGAGACACGGATGGGTCAAGCTTTGAAGTTTCCTGAGAAGAGGTTGGGAATATACCTGGATACCCCCTGAGCTGCCTTTTGCCACTTCGTCTGGGAAGCCCCCTGTGTAGGTTCTGGCTGCCTCTGTGGGAGGCGCAGTCCGCATGTGCCCTGAGTGCACTCGTGTCTCCCAGCTCTTGTCACCTCGGGCTCTGGGGAGCATGGGTCTGCAATCCCAGGGTGCCCAGGCCGCTCTGTGCCCACTTTGGGCGGCCTCACCATCAGCCAGGGTGGAGCTGGCCTTCTCTCTGGCTAGAGACCCTTCTCTGGACCACAGTGCAGCTCCACAGCGTCTTCCGCGTCCTCTTGTCTGCTTGACCCTGCCCCAAGGCCTCCCTTTCAGGGAGGATGGACAGCCCCTTTCTTGGAGGAGGAAAGCTGATGGTTAAAGGCTTCTTCTCTAGCACTGGGAGTCATGAGACCTCTTCCTCCAGTTTGCTCGGTGCCCTTTGAACATTCCACTCATACACTCCTCTGCTCATGGCAGACATCACCAATTGATTTCAGCACGCATGTCTTCTGAGCCCAGATACGGCCTTAGAATCCTTCTGAATATAATGCTGTGGGCAACCACTGCGGGTTTCCCAACCTGGAGGTTCCTTTCTCTCTCTGAATCTTCTGTATCGTATGGGATTGGTGTAAATGGATCCTGAGTCTGGGGTCCCGTTTCTCAATTCCCATTCCTGGAGCTCCTGATGGGGGCAGGGACGGCTCTGCCTGGAGCACCATGGAGCTTCGTCCTGTGGGGAACCTGTCTGCTTGGCAGTGTTCGTTCTCCCAAGGAGATGCTGAGTGACATGGAGACCTTTTGGGGCTTTGTGAAGAATTGTCAGGGCTTTTTGTGGCTATCACAAAGACAATCTGGATGGTTGGAATATTGTACAAAATGGCCTTTACACAGTCATGCGTGGCTTGAAGATGGGACACGTTCTGAGAAACGTGTCGTTGGGCTATTTTGTCGTTGTGCAAACATCACAGGGTGCCTGACACAAACCTGGGTGGTACAACCCCCTACACATCTGGGCTCTGTGGTTCTGACTGTATGGGCCCCCCATCGCATGTGTGACCGAAACGTCATTACGCAGGACGGATTCTTCTGGAAGGAACCTTGGAGACCAGCGCTTCACCTTCCCATGTGACAGTGGAGGCAGCCGAGGCCTGGGTCTCCTATGGACCCTCTGTCCCGCGCTCTACCTCTGCCCCCAGCACGTCTCCCTCAGGGGCCTTGCGAGTTCCAAGTCCGCCTTCTGTCACAGTCTGGAATATCAGTCATTTTCATTCATGTGAATGGAGCTGCCCAGCCCAGGAATGTCCTAGAATCCTGGAGCTGCCTGGCATCAGCTCTTTTTGCCTTCCCATCCACTGCAGGAAACCCTCCAGAGTTCTTTCCAGAGCTGTTTATTCCCTTGCATAGCTCTGGTGATGGGAGGCTCACTTCCCCCTCAGCCTGTGCCTCTTGCTGCAGGGCCTGGAGCTTTCGGTTTGTTCCTGTGGGCCTGCGAGCTCATCACTCTCCCTTCTTTTTCCAGGCACCTCCTTGCAGCCCTGACCTTGGTTCTCTGTGACAGGAGGAGTGTGGGGCTGAGGCTCCCAGCCATTCTGGGCTGCGGCCACTTGGCTCGCCCGGACAAGGTGCAAGTGAGGCTGTGTTCGGTGGCCGCAGCACCGGCCTGCTGGAGTCGCCACATGTGGCCGCGTGAGCCGGATCCACCCCGCGCCTTCTGCCACTGACGTCTTCTGAAGCCCAGTTAATGTTCTTTTTTCTACTTGATTGAATTTTTATAGAAATTTCTCCCCTTTTATGCTTGTTTTGGTTCTCTTCCTGCAGCAGGCAGCAAAAGCCTCATATAACCCATTTCCTACCAGGCCTTTTTGCAGGATTAGTCATTTTTAAATGACTTTAGTCTCCGTTTTTGAAAGTGGTTTTTCTCCTCACGTTGTTATATTTCTTATAGTCATTCTCGGGGTAGGGGGCTAAGACGCGGCTGGTGTTAGTCAGTGTGTTTCCTACTTGATCTTCTCATGTGACAGCGCCCCCTCCCAGAGGAGAGAAGCAGGGAAAATTGTGAGGGAAAGCACCGCCTCAGAACCAGGCTTACTGGGGTGGAATCCTGGCTCAACTGCCTGCTAGCTGTGTGGCACTGGGCAAGTTACTCAGCCTCTCTGTGCCTCAGTTTTCTCCCCTGTAAATGGAAATAATAATAACAGTACCTGTTTCTTGCGTTGTTGAGAGGGTTGAATGAGTGAACACATG
The DNA here is from genome assembly GCF_041296265.1 of Equus caballus. Lineage (NCBI taxonomy): Eukaryota > Metazoa > Chordata > Mammalia > Perissodactyla > Equidae > Equus > Equus caballus. Next base: position 2,742,390 of record NC_091686.1, on the reverse strand, counting down.
TAGAGCTCTCAGAAGAGCACAGGGCACGTAGTAAAACCTATGGAAACGTTTATTTGGAAATGGAGAGGTAGCTGATTGAGCTGGACCTCCCTGAGCCCACCTTCTCCCTGAGTTCTGGAATGTTCATGTTGAAGGGGACTTTGAGATTGCCTTCGCCTGTGTCTGCACCACTTCCCTTTCTGCACGTCTGCAGGGCCGCGGGCTGTAATGCTGCCCGTGCATGGTGTCTGACCGTCAGCGTGAGCGGAGCATTCCCACTGTGAGGCAAGACCCCCTGCCTCTGCCGTCGCCCACACGCATCTGAGCGCGCTGCCTCCGCTGCCCTCGGCCGCTCCTAGCGCACCAGGCTGAGGGCCCTGGAGCAGGATGCCTTGGGTGGGGGCGAGGGCAGCAGCCACGGTTCATGTTATTAGCTAGGAGGCTTTCAACGTGGGGGTCTGCGCTTGGGACTTGGTCTGTCCACATGCCCATCCCCCTGATTGGGCCTTTTTCCTTTAAGGAGCCCTATTTTCATTCCGATTCAGATGATTCTAAGGTCAGCAGTTGCTCAGCTTTTTGCTCCCAGGATAATGTGCTTTGCTTTAGTTTTGAAACTTTTTTGCAGAGAAAGAAGCCGACCGTGCAGCTGCAACGCACCTTGGGGACTGTGGCGCCTGGCCGGTGGGAGTGAGGGGTGGGGGGCCCCCGCACTGCGGGGACATGAGGCGCTCTGGCCAGACACCTCTGGGGCACCTTGCCGTGTGACTGAGGGCAAGTTACTCACCTCTTGGAGCCTCAGCTTCCTCAGCTCACAAATGGGATGTTTCTGGTGGTCCTGAGGATGAAAAGGAATTAATTGTGCTAATCGGAGCCCTCAGCAGGTGCTGGCACTTGGGACATGCTCAGTACGTGTAGCTGCTAATACCATTAGCACCAGTGGTACTAATTAGTACTAATTATTATTATTGGCCAAATAGTGTTTTTGTTTAGTAGCTTTATTGAAGTATACTTTGCATTCCGTAAACTTCACGTGTTTTAAGCCAGCAATTCAGTGCCGTTCAGTACCTTCACAGAGCTCTGCGGTCCTGCCCACCGTCTAGTCTCAGAGCATTTCCCCGATCTCAGAAGGATGCCGCTTGCCCATTTGCAGTCAGTCCCTGCTCCCTCCTCCAGCCTCAGGCAACCACTCATCTGCTTCCTGTCTCCACAGATGTGTCTTGTCTGCACATTCTACGTAAATGGAATAATAATGCTTTTTCGCATTAATTTTTCTCATCCACTCCTCATAGTGGCTCCCTTTTTTCCGATGTGTAAGCTGAGTCTGAGAATGAAGAGAGATGCTCACAGGGCGGACGAAGCAAAGGAGGAGCATGGTTTTGGATGCAGGTGTCTGCTCTTGTGCTGGGCGGCACCAAGGGCTTGGGGCAGATGAACCCTGGCGGAAAGATGAGTCCAGGCCCGGTCTTCTGGGCAAGGCGTCGTCCTGTCTCACTCACCCTCGCACTGGCCTGGGTTCAAGCCTGTGTCCTCCACTCCTCGGCCCTGAAAGCCCCTGTCTCCATGGGCTGGGCCTCCTCCCTGCCAGGGGGGCTCAAAGGAGGTCCAGATGTTTACTGCACTGGAGGCTGGACGTGTGGGTCCCCCTCCCTTTCTCACCTACGCAGGTGTAGTCTTGTTTGACTGACCTTCAGAAGCTCGTCCAGACCCTGGTCAAGGGGCCTGACTGTCATTTCCTTGGAAAAGTCGCTGTGGCTGTGTCTCAGTTTCCTCGTCTTACAGCGGGAGGGGCCCTGGTTCCCGCCTGATCGGTGGTTGTGAGAAAGCAGCGTGCTTAGCAGCTCAGCAGAGCACTGGGCACACAGGAAGGGCTTTGTGGCAGCTTGAGTGAGTCTGAGCTAAGACTTCAAAATAGTAAAAAACCTGTTGAGCCTGGCCAGGAGGCGAGGGCCAAGCAGGTGCCCCAGCTGCCCCAGCTCCAGCCAGTTCCTCCCTTGGGTCCCTTTGTCTGTGCCTGTGGAGCCCAGCTGGCAAGACCTGGGAATTACCAGGCAGGGGCTGGGGTGCCTCCTGCCACATCTAATCAGAGGAGCTGACAGCGGCTGTGTCCTTCCCTTCCCCTCCGAAGGGCCCGTAATGTGAGGCCCCTGGGGGACCAGGTACCCTCACTCTGGGAGGGTGTTCTGGGAGGTGCCCCGCGCTGGGCGGACTGGTGGGCTTCAGAGATGGGAAGCTGCTGGATGCGGGAGGGTGTTCTGGGAGGCGCCCCACCCTGGCGGGCTGGTGGGCTTCAGATGTGGGAGGCTGCTGGATGCAGGACTTGGGGCCAGGGGCTTTGGAGAGCGGCGTCCCTCCAGGCAGAGCTTTGCCAAGTGGTACCAGCTGGGGTCGGGCGGATCTTCACAGGGTCAGGGCCAGGGGCCTGGGTGGGCACTGGGGTGGTGGGTAGGCACGAGGAACCCATTCAGAGCCGGCTCTGAGGGACCCCTCAAGAACTCCCAGCCGGGCTTGCTCTCTCTTAAAGTCTTAGGGTTGACCTGGAACAGCAGAAGCAGCTGTGAGAGCCTGGGGTATGGGGCCCCCGGGGTCTGTGCCATGCCTCTGCAGTTGTGGTGAGTGTGATGGCATGTGAGTGTGTGTGTGTATGTTTAAGTTTATGTGTGAGCAATAGTGGCAATGATAGTGTGTGAATGGATGTGTATGCCTGTGAGAGTGACTGTATGTGACTGTGTGCGTCATGGTGTGTGTGACTGTATGTGACTGTGTGCGTCATGGTGTGTGTGACTGTATGTGACCGTGTGTGTCATGGTGTGTGTGACTGTATGTGACTGTGTGCGACTGTATGTGACGGCATCATGGTGTGTGTGACTGTATGTGACTGTGTGCGTCATGGTGTGTGTGACTGTATGTGACTGCGTCATGGTGTGTGTGACTGTATGTGACTGTGTGCGTCATGGTGTGTGTGACTGTATGTGACTGTGTGCGTCATGGCGTGTGTGACTGTATGCGACTGTGTCATGGTGTGTGTGACTTATGTGACTGTGTCATGGTGTGTGTGACTATATGTGACTGTGTCATGGTGTGTGTGACTGTATGTGACTGCGTCATGGCGTGTGTGACTGTGTGTGACTGTGTGCGTCATGGCATGTGTGACTGTGTGTGACTTATGTGACTGCGTCATGGTGTGTGTGACTTATGTGACTGTGTCATGGTGTGTGTGACTGTATGTGACTGCGTCATGGTGTGTGTGACTGTATGTGACTGTGTGCGTCATGGTGTGTGTGACTGTACGTGACCGTGTGCATCATGGTGTGTGTGACTGTACGTGACCGTGTGCGTCATGGTGTGTGTGACTGTACGTGACCGTGTGCGTCATGGTGTGTGTGACTGTATGTGACCGTGTGCGTCATGGTGTGTGTGACTGTATGTGACCGTGTGCGTCATGGTGTGTGTGACTGTATGTGACCATGTGCATCATGGCGTGTGCGACTGTATGTGACTGCGTCATGGTGTGTGTGACTGTATGTGACTGTGTGCGTCATGGTGTGTGTGACTGTACGTGACCGTGTGCATCATGGTGTGTGTGACTGTACGTGACCGTGTGCGTCATGGTGTGTGTGACTGTACGTGACCGTGTGCGTCATGGTGTGTGTGACTGTATGTGACCGTGTGCGTCATGGTGTGTGTGACTGTATGTGACCGTGTGCGTCATGGTGTGTGTGACTGTATGTGACCATGTGCGTCATGGCGTGTGCGACTGTATGTGACTGCGTCATGGCGTGTGCGACTGTATGTGACTGCGTCATGGCGTGTGTGACTGTATGTGACCGTGTGCGTCATGGTGTGTGTGACTGTACGTGACCGTGTGCATCATGGTGTGTGTGACTGTATGTGACCGTGTGCGTCATGGTGTGTGTGACTGTACGTGACCGTGTGCGTCATGGTGTGTGTGACTGTACGTGACCGTGTGCGTCATGGTGTGTGTGACTGTACGTGACCGTGTGCGTCATGGTGTGTGTGACTGTATGTGACCGTGTGCGTCATGGTGTGTGTGACTGTATGTGACTGTGTGCGTCATGGTGTGTGTGACTGTATGTGACTGTGTCATGGTGTGTGTGACTGTATGTGACTGCGTCATGGTGTGTGCGACTGTATGTGACTGTGTGCGTCATGGCGTGTGCGACTGTATGTGACTGTGTCATGGTGTGTGTGACTGTATGTGACTGTGTCATGGTGTGTGTGACTGTATGTGACTGCGTCATGGCGTGTGTGACTGTATGTGACTGTGTGCGTCATGGCATGTGTGACTTATGTGACTGCGTCATGGTGTGTGTGACTGTATGTGGGTGAGTATGTCTGTGTGTGAGTCGTGGGAGTGGTGTGTGTGTGAATGCATGGGTGAGTATGTGTGTCCGTGTGCAGGTGTGAGTGTCGGTGCCCTCCCCTCCCGGAAAGCCTCACTGCCCGGGCCCCTGAGCCTCTCTCTGAAGACTTGGCCAGGCTGACTGGGCCCCGAGAGGCAAGCGCCGTTCTTTCTTCAGGGTTCCGAGAGCAAGGTCAGAGCGGCCAATCACAGCTTTTGTCTGTCTCTCCCTGGCCTGGAGTAGCCTGTGGGCCGTTTCATTCATTATTAAGTTTTAAATCCACCCAACAGAAACCTGAGCCGCGGCCTCACCCTGCGCGGGCTGTCGCGGTTCTGCCCCGCTTGGCTCGGGAACTTTGCCGGCTTCGTGTGCAGCGTCCTGTCCGCCTTTGTTTTTTCAGAAACAGCCAGCCCCTAGTTTGTTTAGTTTTCCTCTGAGGCTGAACAGGCCAGTGAAGGTGGAAGCAGCCCCTGTCCCTGGGGAGAGTGGGCCAGGCCAGGCGTCTGGAGGAGAGCCCGCCCCTGCCTGCCCGGGTGGATTTAAGGGCCCGCTAGGCTCTGAGCTCTGTGGCCATCTGGGTCTCGGTCCATCCTCTAGTCACTGCACCATCAGGACATCTCCTGGGGTCCTGGGTGGACTTGGGGCAAATCCACGGGGGAAGGGGAACAAAGAAAACAGCCCCCTTAGGATGGTTTGGGCTGGGAGACCTGCAGACCCCTCCCGGGTTTGTGCTCTTGTCTGATGCCCTGTGCCTGCCTTCTGCCTCGTGTGTCCGTCTGTCCCATGAAGCAGTGCCCCCATCACCAAAGAAGATGCCCTGACTGAATTCACTAGAGTACGTTTTATTTTCTGGGAAAGTCTTGCCTGTGCCCCTGAGGACCAGCGGGATGTTGCACCAGGACGGGGCTGGGAGAGGGAGTCGCCCCAGGTCTTGATCAGGTGATGGGGCCTGTGGGACTGATGGTCTGTGAGGTCATTTCCAGTGACTTTTTCCAGGCGGCCCCTCCCCGCCCCATCAGGGAAGTGGCTGAGACCGCACCTCCCACAGGAGTGTCGCGTCCAGCGAGGCCCAGGCAGGTGTTGCTGAGGGAAAAGGCCTGTCCACGCCGTATCCTGCCGGCCCTCTGCCGTCCCCTTACAGACGGGCAGGCCCTCGCGTGCACTTGCTCCCGGCCCCCGGCCGCCTGCCCCCACTCCCCCGCAGCAGTTGGCCAGCTGCACAGCCTCAGCCCGCGTGCTGTCGAGAAGCTGGCTCTGTCCTTGTTTCTCGGCGGCCCTGGGAATTGCCTCTAATCTCCTTTCTGCCTTCCCCCTGCAGATGGTGACGACGACCCACAACTCTCCTGGGTGGCCTCGTCTCCCTCCAGCAAGGATGTTGCGTCACCCACGCAGATGATTGGAGATGGGTGTGACCTCGGCCTGGGTGAGGAGGAAGGGGGCACGGGCCTGCCGTACCCTTGCCAGTTCTGCGACAAGTCCTTCATCCGCCTGAGCTACTTGAAGAGGCACGAACAGATCCACAGCGACAAGCTGCCCTTCAAATGCACCTTCTGCAGCCGCCTCTTCAAGCACAAGAGGAGCCGCGACCGGCACATCAAGCTGCACACGGGCGACAAGAAGTACCACTGTCACGAGTGCGAGGCAGCCTTCTCCCGCAGCGACCACCTCAAGATCCACCTGAAGACCCACAGCTCCAGCAAGCCCTTCAAGTGCACAGTCTGCAAGCGCGGCTTCTCGTCCACCAGCTCGCTGCAGAGCCACATGCAGGCCCACAAGAAGAACAAGGAGCATCTGGCCAAGTCGGAGAAGGAGGCCAAGAAGGACGACTTCATGTGCGACTACTGTGAGGATACTTTCAGCCAGACTGAGGAGCTGGAGAAGCACGTGCTCACCCGCCACCCCCAGCTCTCCGAGAAGGCGGACCTGCAGTGCATACACTGCCCCGAGGTCTTCGTCGATGAGAACGCGCTGCTCGCCCACATCCACCAAGCCCACGCCAACCAGAAACACAAGTGCCCCATGTGCCCCGAGCAGTTCTCCTCGGTAGAGGGTGTCTACTGCCACCTGGACAGCCACCGGCAGCCCGACTCCAGCAACCACAGCGCCAGCCCCGACCCCGTGCTGGGCAGCGTGGCGTCCATGAGCAGCGCCACGCCAGACTCCAGTGCCTCTGTGGAGCGTGGCTCCACCCCGGACTCCACCTTGAAGCCACTGCGAGGCCAGAAGAAGATGCGGGATGATGGGCAGGGCTGGTCCAAGGTGGTCTACAGCTGCCCCTATTGCTCCAAGCGGGACTTTAACAGCCTGGCAGTGCTGGAGATCCACCTGAAGACCATCCACGCGGATAAGCCACAGCAGAGCCACACGTGTCAGATCTGCCTGGACTCCATGCCCACCCTCTATAACCTCAATGAGCACGTCCGCAAGCTGCACAAGAACCATGCCTACCCTGTGATGCAGTTCAGCAACATCTCCGCCTTCCACTGCAACTACTGCCCCGAGATGTTCGCTGACATCAACAGCCTGCAGGAGCACATCCGCATCTCCCACTGTGGCCCCAACGCCAACCCGCCCGATGGCAATAACGCCTTCTTCTGCAACCAGTGCTCCATGGGCTTCCTGACTGAGTCCTCCCTCACGGAGCACATCCAGCAGGCCCACTGTAGCGTCAGCAGCGCCAAGCTGGAGTCTCCAGTCGTGCAGCCCACGCAGTCATTCATGGAGGTCTATTCCTGCCCCTACTGCACCAATTCACCCATATTCGGCTCCATCCTGAAGCTCACCAAGCACATCAAGGAAAACCACAAGAACATCCCGCTAGCCCACAGCAAGAAGTCCAAGGCAGAGCAGAGCCCGGTCTCGTCTGACGTGGAGGTGTCTTCTCCGAAGCGGCAGCGGCTCTCGGCGAGTACCAACTCCATCTCCAACGGCGAGTATCCTTGTAATCAGTGCGACCTCAAGTTCTCCAACTTCGAGAGCTTCCAGACCCACCTGAAGCTGCACCTGGAGCTGCTGCTGCGGAAGCAGGCGTGCCCACAGTGCAAAGAGGACTTTGACTCCCAGGAGTCCCTCCTGCAGCACCTGACGGTGCACTACATGACCACGTCCACCCACTATGTGTGCGAGAGCTGCGACAAGCAGTTCTCGTCGGTGGATGACCTGCAGAAGCACCTGCTGGACATGCACACCTTCGTGCTGTACCACTGCACCCTGTGCCAGGAGGTCTTCGACTCCAAGGTGTCCATCCAGGTGCACCTGGCGGTGAAACACAGCAACGAGAAGAAGATGTACCGCTGCACAGCCTGCAACTGGGACTTCCGCAAGGAGGCCGACCTGCAGGTGCACGTCAAACACAGCCACCTGGGCAACCCGGCCAAGGCACACAAGTGCATCTTCTGTGGGGAGACCTTCAGCACCGAGGTGGAGCTGCAGTGCCACATCACCACGCACAGCAAGAAGTACAACTGTAAGTTCTGCAGCAAGGCCTTCCACGCCATCATCCTGCTGGAGAAGCACCTGCGGGAGAAGCACTGCGTGTTTGATGCTGCGACCGAGAACGGCACGGCCAACGGGGTGCCCCCCACCGCCGCCAAGAAGGCCGAGCCTGCTGACCTGCAGGGCATGCTGCTTAAGAATCCCGAGGCGCCCAACAGCCACGAGGCCAGCGAGGACGACGTGGACGCGTCGGAGCCCATGTACGGCTGCGACATCTGCGGGGCGGCCTACACCATGGAGGTGCTGCTGCAGAACCACCGGCTGCGGGACCACAACATCCGGCCCGGCGAGGATGGCAGCTCGCGGAAGAAGGCGGAGCTCATCAAGGGGAGCCACAAGTGCAACGTGTGTTCGCGGACTTTCTTCTCGGAGAATGGGCTCCGGGAGCACCTGCAGACGCACCGGGGTCCCGCCAAGCACTACATGTGCCCCATCTGCGGGGAGCGCTTCCCCTCACTGCTCACGCTCACTGAGCACAAGGTGACCCACAGCAAGAGCCTGGACACGGGCACCTGTCGCATCTGCAAGATGCCCCTGCAGAGCGAGGAGGAGTTTATCGAGCACTGCCAGATGCACCCTGACCTGCGCAACTCACTCACAGGCTTTCGCTGCGTGGTCTGCATGCAGACGGTCACCTCCACGCTGGAGCTCAAGATCCACGGCACCTTCCACATGCAGAAGCTGGCGGGCAGCTCGGCTGCGTCCTCCCCCAATGGCCAGGGGCCGCAGAAGCTCTACAAGTGCGCCCTGTGCCTCAAGGAGTTCCGCAGCAGGCAGGACCTGGTGAAGCTCGATGTCAGCGGGCTGCCCTATGGCCTCTGCGCCAGCTGCACGGCCCGCAGTGCCAACGGACAGGTGGGCGGCCTGGCCCCGCCCGAGCCTGCTGACCGGCCCTGCGCTGGCCTCCGTTGCCCCGAGTGCAGCGTCAAGTTCGAGAGTGCCGAGGACCTGGAGAGCCACATGCAAGTGGACCACCGTGACCTCACGCCAGAGGCCAGTGGGCCCCGGAAAGGCACCCAGACGTCACCAGTGCCCCGGGTAAGTGTAACCTGCCCCCTGCTCCCCCAGAGCCTCACAGGAGCCACCCACATGGAGCTCTGTATTTCCTGGTGGTGTTCCCATGAGTAGCCCAGAGAGGTGGCTGCCACATAGCGGTCAAGGATATCTGCTCTGCAGTGGACTTGGAGTTTGAACCCAGTATTGCCACTTCCCTTCTAGCCGTGTGACACGGCTGACATTATTTACCTCTCTGGGCTTCATTTATCCAGTGCTCATCTGTAAAAGGGGAATCATAATTGTCTCGACTCCACAGAATTGTTGTGAGGGGCCCGTGGCATAATGTGTGTCCAGGGCACAGTACAGTGGCCGACACACAGTGAGGGCTCTGAGAATGATGGTGCCGTCGTTGTTGTTGGTCTGAGTGGGCTTGTTCACTTGCTTGTTGAGTCTCCTTGGGCAAGTTGCTTTGCTCTCTGGGCCTTAGATTCAAGATTCTTGTGATAATCCAGAGAGAATGTAGAGAGGGCTTAATCTGGCACTCGGTTAGGGCTCGGCTGTGCTAGCTGCAGTCACCAGCTGATATTATTATCAACAGCATCATTATACTTAGTGCAGTTGCGGGTGCCTGGAGGGCCCTAGCAATGGTCCCAATTACTGTTATTATTAATGATTGATTGGTTCATTCATTCATTCATTCATCAAATTTGTCCTGTGCACTTGTTATGTTTGGGGGTGCCTGGCAGCTGAAGAAAATCAGACATGGACCCTCCCTTGGGGGCTCCCAGACCAGGGGGAGCCACAGACCCATAACCAGTGGGTTTCTGTGAGGCAGGAAGTCTGGGCTTTTGGAGGGTCCACACAGGCCCTGGGTACAGCAGCCGAGGGGCACCTGATGGTGGGCCTGGAGCCTGTGTGGCCTTCGGTGTCAGACAGAAGGGGCCTGGGGATGCCCACTGAGTCTGTGTTGTCTGTTTGCAGACTGAGGAGGTGCCAGGCGGGTCTCAGGAGTGTCCTTCCCTTGGGGGCCTCTGCTGATGCCACTGGCAGTGAGGCAGGATTTGGGGAAGGGCACGTGCTGCAGGCGCCTCCTGGAAGACAGGATGTTTGCTGAGGTGTTTCCCTACCGGCTCAGAACTGGGGACTGGAACTCTGGGATTTTGAGGCGGAGAGAGAGAGAGTGAGAGAGAAGGAGAGAGTGAAGGGAGGATCCTGGCCCAGCTCCCCACTGAGGCCCAGGAAGCCGGAGGGCCTGGCAGTGATCACCTGGCCGCAGGGGGAAACGCCTGAATGCGACCAGAGCTGTGCGTCCGCCTGGGGCCTGGGGCTCTCTTCAAAGGTCCGTCTGGAGCAGACGGCTCCATTTAGCGCTGGCACACCCCGCCCTCTCCAGGCCTTAGACCGAGCTGGGCCTCTAGGCAAGGGTCCAGTAGGACACGGGTCAGAGGTCCTGAGCATGGCCCCGCTCACTGCTGCCCAGCTCTGTCGTCTGCAGCCTCAGCTCGCCGGCTGCCAGCACGGGTGGACTGGGGGTGCTGTTGGGCCCTGGAGTGAGACGCATTGGGTTCAAGTCTCCGTCTTCCAGTGCCTGCCTGGCCTCTGTCATCACCTGTGAAGCCAGAGGGTAATAGTAATAACAGCAGTCGTAGTAGTCTGGCTCCAAAGCTGACAGCACTGGGAGGCACTGGGCGGCCGTTCTGGATTTTCAACCAACATCTACTCTGGCCGGTGCTTTTCCTCGTCATTTGTTAAGTGCTGTGATGACTTCCCATGCAGATGTCAGCATTCTGCGCTGAGGCATCAATGAGTAAAGGCAGTGCTGGGCGCATGGAAACGTCATTTGATCTTTTTCCCATTTATAATCACAACTCACACTTACCAAGGGGTAAGGACGTGCCAAGCACTTTATACCTATTCCATCCTTACAGCGCTCACCTTACAGACGAGGACACGGACACACACAGCCATTAGGTAGTTTGCCACGAGCCGCGTGCTGTTAAGAGGCAGAGAGGGGACTTGAACTCAGGAAGTGTGTGGTGCCCCAGCCAAGCTCTTGACCAGCCCTCCACTCAGCACCTCTGGAGCCCATCCTGGAGCCCATCCTGGAGCCCATGGGGCAGCGTCCAGGGCGGTCGTCCCCCATGCTGAGGCCATGGGATGGAGAGCTCCCATCCCTGCTTTTTCAGCACTGCCCGGCACTGCGCAGGGTCCCCGATGGCCACCGGGCTGCTTCTGGTGCCTCCAGAGCCTCGGACTAATGGAGCCCCCTCCTCCCCGGTCTCAGCCCTGGACCCTGCATCAAGTGCTGCTTCATAAAGCCCCAACTGTGCGGGCACAGGCTCTTATATCATTTCCATGGCAACAACCTGGGAGCCTTGCCGTGACCTCTGTTTTGGCAGAGGGGATCCAGGCTAAGGAAGGTGGAGCCACATACGGGAGGATGCACAGCTGTAGTGCAGGGATTCAGACCCCAGGGGCTTGTTTTCTGGGAGCCTGACAGGCCTTCCTCTCCTCGTCCCAGGCCCTGTAAGAGAGGGGGTGAGCTGACAATCCCATCTAGAGGCCTGGGCAGATGGTCAGTTTGCAGAAAGGAGCTAGACAAAGCCCAGGGACCTCTCCAGGGAAGGTACAGCCTCTGGGGCCTTGCCCCCTGCTTGGGCACGCCTGGGGGCAGAGGCCCAGCTGTCTGTTAGCCCACACCCCTTCCCCCGGGACTCACACATGTAAGAGCAGACTCTAGGGGCTGCGCAGGGGCTTGGGGGCTGGCTGGCTGGGACCCTTGGGAGTGTATCCATAGCAACCAGCTCTCGGAGGACTGGGTTCCTGTGGGGCTGACGCTGCTGTCGGCTGGAGCGTGAAGCGTTCAGGTTTCTGCCTCCCCCTCTGTTTATGCGTAATGACAACATCACCCCAACTTGAGGCCAGGGTGGGCAGCCCCCAGCCCTCCCGCGACTCACCAGATCCTCATGGTGCAGGTGGGGCAGCCTGGGAGCCCTCACACCCATCCTACAGCGAGGTCAATACACATCCACGTGAGAGGGCTTGTCCAGGTCGCACCAGCTTCCTGTCACCCAGGCCAGGACTGTCCAGGGCCATCTGGGGCAGGGAGCCGAGAATGGCAGCTCAGACGGTGGGCTCCAGAGGGCCCCTGCCTGGCATCGAATCCCTGTTCGCCTGCTCACCAGCATGGGCCTTTGGCCGAGTGGTTTAGCCTCTGGAAACTCCAGTTTCTCCAACCCTGAAAATGGAGCTTGCAGAAGGCTTGTGAGTATTCAGAATAAACAGTGTCTGCACACAGTGGGTGCTCCCTGAGTGTGAGCTGTGATCACAGTCATGGAAGTGAGCAGCTGTGGCTGTCCTTCCCCCCTCTCCTTCCCTTCTCCTCTCCTGGCTCTGCTACTCTCACGTGTGTGCTCTTTATGCTGGACCCCCTCGGAGGTTGCTCAGGGCCACACTGGGCTGCCGGCCCTGGGGCTCAGCTTTGGTCTCCGGGCTGGGCCCCTGGGAAGGGGCTTATGGCAGAGGAGGTACTTTGAATGCCAAGTTCTGTCTTTCTGTAATTGTCTCCTAGTGGAGGCTGAAGCGCCAGAGGAGGAGGGGGTCTCTGCGGGATGGAGAAGGGGAAACAGACCAAGAAGAGGTGTTGGGGTGAAGGCTGGGGGCCGGCTGAGGTGCCGCAGGAGGGAGGCAGAGTGAGCGAGTCTTCACCTGTTTCTCCTCGTCCTCATGTCCCAGCCACATGGAGGACCACATGGCCCGGCCGGTGCCCGCTGCTCTGGACCTGGGCACCCCGGCCTCACGTGCAAGGCCGGAAGGGCCGTCTTTGTGAGGGGTGTCTGGGTATATACATGCCTTAGTGAGTGCTGGTGCTGGTGAACCTGTGTGTGTGAGAGTGTGTGCCTGCATGTGACTGCATTTGTGTACACTTACATGTCTACACGTGTGTACACGACGGTGCGTATCTCTGCATGCACCGAGTCAGAGCCGCCGGTGCCTCTGTGGGCACGTTTGGGAGTGGTGGCGAGGCTCTCAGGCTCCAGGCAGAGAGGTGAGAGCCTTTGCGTCCGTGGGGATGAGGGTGGATGTGTCAGCCTGTGTGCACCTGTGGTCCAGAGGGTGTCTCCACTTCTCTGAGGGTGTTGCACCCATGTATCCGTGTTACAGGGAGCAAGTTGCTGGGGGGCAGGGGGGTTGTGGGTGTGTCCATGATGGTCTTGTGTGTTGGTGAGTTGGAGTGAGGGAGTGTACGTGTGTATGCTCACATGTCTGTGTGTATGTCCTCATGCGTGGGTCCATGCCTGTGCACACAGGCTGTGTGTGTGTGTGTGAACCCCCAGGCTCTTCTCTCAACAGTTCCTCTGACCCCTCCCTTTGGGAATCCCCAGGAACCTGTTTCCCCACCAGGCAGGACCCACTTAGCTGGCAGTCCTCTTCCTGCCACCAAGGATGACCATATGGTGGAGGGACATTTGGGGGTAGCCTCTCGTCCTGCCTAGGCCCCTGTGATTTATTTTCCTAGCACAGCAAGCCCACTGCATTCACCTGCCCCTAGGAGGAACAACCAAAGTCCCTTTGATCATGGACTGTCCCCTGCATTGGCCTGGGCCAGCCGTGGCCATGGCCTCCAGCGACTTCCACCAAGCAGAACCAAGCATGGAGGGGGACATGGCCTTCCTCGTCCAGCAGGCCTGCCCTGGGCTTCCTTGGCATGGAGCTTCCTGGGGTGTGCTTCATTCTTGCGTTTACTGTGCATTTATTCGTTAATTCATTCCTTCATTCATTCAAGCATCAGCGGCTCTTATGCTTGCCCGACAGAGTGGGTGGGGGACACATGTGAGAGGGAAGGAATGATCTTCTCAGTGGAGAAACCAAGGTCGTTCTCCATGAGCATGGACCTGGAGTTAAGCTGAGATGGGAGTTTGGTGACAGCGTCCCCCCAGAAGACCTCAACCCCTGCAGTCTCTCCTGGCCCGAACATCTCTGCCTGTTGTGGGAGTGGACTCCCCAGCCCTGTCCTCTGCTCCGGACTTACCCCTATCTTCGCCGGGTGTTTCCATGCTCAATGCCTGCTTCCGGGCCCAGTGCTGTGGCCTGCACCGAGAACACACTGAACCCCAGGGCTCCTGAAACACTAGGGGAAAAGCCCCCTGGTCTTGTAGAGTGGGCCCTGGAGCCGGGACTCTGCCTCTGGAAACTGAAGCTCCCAGCACTAGCTGTTCCAGTCGTTTCTTCATTCATTTGTTCAACAAGCATTTTCTTAGCACTGATAGCAATCACAATAAAGGTTAAATAACTATTAGGCCCTCCCTCTGGGCCAGGCCCTATGCTGGATGGTGAGGACCCGGGATAGCTGAGTCATCTTTGGTTCCCTTTGTCCCTTCTGCCCTAAGAGAGTGCTTTGCACATGCCAGTTTGCAACTTTGCTCATTTGTCCAACGAATGCTCCCTAAGGGCTTGTCTTTGCTGGCCGTGGGGCCTCACAGGTGGGCAGAACACATCCTGGCCCTCCGGGGGCTCAGGGTGCAGTGTGGGGCAGGCAAGTCGACCAGCCACGACCGAACTGGGTGCTGCTAACTAGATGCTTTCAGCATAAGCTCAAGGACCTGGGGAGGCCCTGAACTCATTCTGAGTTGGGAAGAGGAGGCTTCTCAGAAGAGGTGACATTTGAACTGAGTCCTTAAGGATGGAGAGGGTATTCCAGGTGCAGGAAACAGCGTGGGTCCCGGTCTGGAGCTGAGACCAGGCCCTTTAGGGGGACTGCAGGTGTGGGTAGAGCCAAAGTGGGAGCTGGCACAGCTGGGCCCCCTGCTGGTTCATCCTGGCTACATGATGGAGGGTTGGGCCTGAGTGCTCAGCCAAGACATCTGAAGTCCTCCCTTTTCCAGAGGTCAAGGGAGGCCCCATCATCCCAGGAGTCAAACTGGTCTTCAAAAAGCTTGGATATTTTGAATCTCAATACCATGCCTCCCTCTTCATAAAAATCCACAGCCATAGCCCTTTCCCCACACAGACAACACCACCCCTGTCCACCGTGGACTGGTTTCACAACCACCCAGGCTTAGTTATTGAGAGTGAGCTCCACTCTTTGGGACGTGTCTTTGAGAAGCTTTGAAGCTTCTTCTGATCTCCCTTTTTCTGCCCCCACCCCCTAAAGGCGGCTGGCAATAGCTCCCTGTGTGTGGACGTCAGCTGTAGGATCACCTGGGGCTTTGTGTGTCTAGGGCAAATGAAGAATTCCTCACTCACCCCTGAGCACTAGAGTTGGTGGGCATAGTGTCCTCTGCTCAGCCACATAGTTCTTAGGGTGGGTAAATAGATGAGAGAGTAGTTGGATGAGTGAAAAATGGATGAATAGGTGGATGGGTGGATTGGGTGTGGATGGAGGTGTGTGGGTGTAGATGGATGGTTGGGTAGACAGATGGATGGGTAGATGGATGGATGGATGAATGAAGGTGGATGGGTGTTTGTGTGTGTGTGTGTGTGTGTATGTGTGTGTGTAGATGGATGGTTGGGTAGATGGAAGGTAGATAGGATGATGGGTAGATGGATGGATGGGGAGATGGGTGGATGGGAAGATGGATTTGAGCATGTTCCAAGCAGGCATCCTCCCTCAGCTTCCTCTCCGTGGTTGGTGTTGTGTGCTCTCACCCCAGACAGGGGCAATTTCCACAGAAGAGCAGCTCCCTTGGAATGTAGCCTATTCCCCGTTTCCCCAGGCTGGAGAGCTGGATTCGGAGGCAAGTGCGGAGAATGGCCTGGAGAGACCTGGGAGGGGACAAGGCCATTCTGGGGAGTTTTGAGTGAGGACCTCCAGGGACTTTTGCTTTTTGTTCTTTTCCACCTCCTGACTGTCTAATTCCTTTTTGGTTTCCAAACAGAAAAAGACATACCAGTGCATCAAGTGCCAGATGACCTTTGAGAACGAGCGAGAGATCCAGATCCATGTTGCCAACCACATGATTGGTAAGAGTTCCTCCACCCGTGCCGGCGCCACTCCTCAGCGTTTGGAATTTGCTGTTCCAATCATCATTTCACTGGCTTTTAGGGCAAAGGATGGAGTCATTGCTGCTGTTTCTGAGACATTTCAAATAGGAGTAAAAACGTCAGAGCTGGAGCACTTTCTCCATCTGAGCTTTCTTGTCGCTGCTCCACTCACATTACAATCAAACCTTTGACAATCTCTTCCATTTCTCAGCGTAAATTTCTCTCCATTTCTGAAATGAAGTACTTTCCAGTTGTCAAGCACTCAGGGGCAATTATGCTTAAATTTTGTATGTCATGATATGTAATAGATTTAACTGCTCACATTTCCCCACTAAACGTGGTGAATTCCTCAGGCACGTTGTCAAAACAGAATGCCTACAAAGTTATTCGGTACTTTTCCTATTCCTCTTCAAGTAGTTTTGGACTTTGGAAAATGCACCCTTTCTGGAAGGGGAGGCTTCAAAGCCCCATCGTGTTGCCCCTTGGCCCGAGGGATGGAGGGAAGCTGTGAACTCTTACTTGCCTTCTGTGGCTGGGTGTAGTCTCCCTGGCAGCTGGGGATGCCCTTGCTATAAGAGAGGGCACAGCTGGATTTCTGGTGGGCACTGGGCTGACCCAGGGGGTAGTGAGTTTGGCAGTGAGGGCCTTGGAAGCTTCTGGAATCCTGGTGCCCTGGGTCTTTGGTGGCAGTGTGATGCCCTTCTCCAAGACCCCTGCTGTCTGAGCTGAGAGGCTTCAGTCCCGTGTTGAGCATCCTGACCCTTACTTCCTCTCCACTTTTCTTCCCTTACCATCTTTTCATTATAGTCTTAGCAACAGCCGTGCCAACAGAGTACTGTTTTACAAAAACCTTGATTACACACATTAAAAAATCCATTTACTGTGTAGCTCAGTGAATTCTCATGAACTGAGCACACCTGGGTAAGCAACACTCAGATGAGGAAGCAGACCATTCCCGTGTCCCAGGAGCCCTGCTCTTGGCCCCCATCCAGCCCCTCCCCCCACCAACAAAAGGTCCTCACCACCCTGATATCTGCCAGCATAGGTGCTTTCCGCTGTTTTGGACTTTATATAAATGAGCTCATTTGTGTCTGGTGCCTTTTGCTTATTTGTATTATTGCCTGTAGTTGGACATCACCCCTTCTCACTGGTGTATAATATTCCATCGTGCGAACACATCACCATTTATCTATTCTACTCTTGATAGGCACTTGGGTGGTTTCCATTTTGGAGTTGTTTCAAACAGTGTGCTGCTATGAACATTCTTGTAGGTTTCGCGAACATATGCACGTAATTTTTAAAGGGAATATCTCTAGCCCTGGAATTGGCGGGTCATAGGATATGGGTATGTTCACCTTCAGTCGATAGTGACAAATTTCCTAACCGGTTGTATGAAATTATGCTCCCCTGGCGGTGGACGAGAGTTGCTCCACATCTGTGCATCATCCATGCTTTACGTAATAAGAGTGGTCGCAAAGGCCTTTCCTCAGTGAAGCTGTGCTCAGGGCCAGCACAGTCCCTGGTCCCACCAGCTGCAGCCTCGCTGTGCTCAGGGGGCTTGGGTGCTCAGCAGCGGGCTGGGAGCTGGTCTCCTGGAGGCACTGAATCCGACTGTGTGCGTGGTGGGGCTCACCCAGAGCTGAGGGGACACGAGGAGCCAGAGGAGCCTGCGAGGGGCAGGTTGGGCCTTGGGGGTTCAGCTGGATGAGGAGATTGGTGGCCTTTTAATTTCTTCTGTTTGAAAGCCCCCTGCTGAAGGGGAGAGGGAAGCCGCCGCGTCAGTCACCGGCTGCGGAGAGCGCCTCCACGGAGTGTTGGGGGTGAGGATGAAGATATCTAAAGCTGTCTGCTTCGTTGCAGGTGTTGGTGCCCTCCTGTTGGTCAGCACGAAGGGCGGGAGCCCAGCTAATTGGACCACAGTGATTTCAGGGGCGTTCCCCCACTTCTCTCGTCCACCTTTCCTGTCGTGCAAAGCCTGGGAGCTGTGTGTCCTCAGGTGGAAGGCGAGGCGTTGCTCTTAACCAGAGTTATGGGAAATTGGAAAGGAGGGTTTGATGGCCCCTAGGCCTTTGTGTGAGCGGCTGGCCGGCCTTCCTCAGGAAGGTGTCCTGTCTGGTAGCTGGACAGGGCCCCCCATCCATGCTTGCTCCGCAGTGTCCTGACCTGGCCTGGTTTTCAGGACGTGTAGGAGCTGGGGGCCTGGGGAGCAGGCAGCAAGGAGCTGTTGGTCTGAGTCTGAGAGTCCAGACGAGACATTTATGCAATTGCAGGAAGTCTCACCATGCAGGCCCTGGCACGTGGCTGTGAGGCGTGGCCTGAGGACCCCTTCGCGAGCCACACTTGTTGGGTCAGGCTGGCATCTCCTCTCGCTCTAACCTGCCCTGCCCACGTGCTCGCCCTTCCCTGGCCTCATCCACCCGATCTATCAAAGAACGTTGACTGAGCACCTGCTGCATTAGAGAGCTGGGGAGGTTTCTGTGGGTGTGAGAGGGTTCGCTGTCCCCACCCTTGGAGACCTCACGGCACCCCATAGAGGACATGGTAGGACACACCCCCTGCAGCAAAGGGAGGTCGTGTTGGGTAAGGATGCGAACAGCTGCCAGGTACTGAGCCCCGCCACATGCCAGGTACTGATTGTAGGTGCTAGTTCTCCGTCTCACAGGGGAGGTTTAACGACTTGCCCAAGCTGCCAGCCAGGAAGTAGCGGAGCCGGGGTCTGAATAAAACCAGGCTCTCTGCGCAGCATGTGGCTTCTCCGCCAGGACCTGTGGTGGGACGACCCGGCGCTGCCCTCAGGGGTCCCCCGCCTAGGGGAAGGCTGACGGGCATCCAGGTGGGCTCAGCACAGTGTGGTGGGTGCTCCTGGAACAGGGACCGTTGGATCCAAACAGGTCCATCAGAAAGGGCTGGGCGTTGAAGGATGAAGAGGAATTTTCTCTGTGACAGGGGCATCCCTGGCAGAGGGAGCAGTCTTGGCAAGCAAGGACAGTCTCCAGAGAACAAGGCCCTTGGAGGGCTCAGCATAAGGAGGCGGGCTTCCTTGAAGGATGGGTTGTTGTTAGGCTGAGGAGGAGGGGAGCACTGTGTGTGGGAAGACGTGGGCTGAGCAAGGCTCAGGGGCAGGGGAAGAGGAGATGCGGTTAGGAGCTGAGGAGCCTGACCCAGCCAGGATGGAGGCATCTCATGGGGCAGCATCGTGGGCAGTGAGGGTGGGAAGGTGATTTGGCACCGGGCCACAGAAGGCCTTGAATGCCAGGTTAAGGGGTCTGGGTTTGGAATTGACCCTATAGGCCAGGGTCCAAATCTGGGGTCCCTTTGGCCGATGTTTTATTTGTCTTCTCTTAAAAGTCCAGAAGAGGTGGCTGCAGGGCCCTGCGTTCTCACATGCACAGCTGACGCGAGCTGGGCTGCTGCTCGGACTGTGTGTTCCCCGGGCACCACAGTCCCCATCAGTCCCTATTGTGTTTTAGGGGGATGCTTTATTCATTTGTGTCCCCAGCCTGGTTCCTGTGGGCACCTGAGTGTACGACCCTGGGCTTACACACTAGGGAGCCATTGAAGGTTTTGGAGCAGAGTATGGCCTGGACATAGCCGAGCACTTTAGCGAGAGTAATCTGGCCACAGTGCTGAGGGGGAAGAAGATGGGAAGAGAACAGAGACACCCCTGGTCTGATCCAGAGGTGAGGGACTGAGGCGGGGGGAGAAGGGAGAGGAGAGGGGATAGAACTTAGATTTGGCTTGTGCCATGTGCCTCGCTGGCCCTGGTGGCTTGGGGAGGGTGTGGGGGACAACGGTGGGAAGTGTGGATGGAGAGAGGCAGGCACAGGAGTCCTGGCTGGGGGCTGGCTTTGCAGTCCCAGTAAAAACTGTTGGGGCCCAGTGTCCCCAAGGACAGCTTCCCTGCTAAATGGCCCGAGCCCAGGGTGGCGCCTGGAGCTGGCGGGGTAAAAGCCCCTTAGTGGCACCAAGGGGACTCAGTGGGCAGAAGTGGCCCTGTCAGCTTGGCGGCCTTCTCATAAACTCGGGGCCCTGGGGTCTGAGACAGGCCTCCCCGGGACCCAGACTGCTGGAGGCCTCCCCGGGGGACACTAAACTGGCCTTTTTATAGTGGGCCTCTCCGTGGCTGTGCAGCCTCCAGACCCCGGGAGTTATGACGACTCAGGGACACGTCTCCTTGGAAACGTTCCCAGCACCCCCTCCCGGCCGCTGGCGCCGAGGGAGCGATTCATTCGGAGCCCAGAGAAAGGCAAAGGGCTTGAGAAGCCCTTTCAGCAGGGCGGTCTCCTTTGCAATCCCCCCTCCCCACAGAGAATGGGGCCCCCTTCTCTGGGCATCCCTGAACTTTGGAAATGGTTTTAGACCCCCCACCCCGCCCCCAGCAGTCACATCAAAAACTTGAAGCAGTCCCCGCTCAGATCTGCAGCCTCCTTTGGGCTGACCTGGCTCCGCCCTGCCACCTGCCCGCCTCCTGCTGCCCCCACCCAGCCCCAGACTCTGGGAGCCTGGCCGCCTCAGCCGCATGCTCTTCGGGAGGCCCCTGCCTTGGGCTCCCTGGGGCCTGCTGAGCAAGGGCTGAAGGCAGGCTCGTGGGGGCGTCTGGCCCAGAAGCAGAGCCCCGCCCATGGCTCTTCCCGGGGTGTGGAATGTGTGCATACAAGGCTTGCACTTGGGGCCTCAGCCCCCCAGGAAGCTGACTCGCTGGGAGGCCCACCCTCTCCTCAGCTGCTTTGGACATGTCTCCTCTTCGGTCATGTGGGTGGATGGCTGGATGAGGGGTCTGAGAACTTGTCCTTGAAATAATGAACTTGCTATGACCCAGGTTGGCCCCAGAGGCATGACTCAGCCTTCATGGGCCCCGGGGGAGCCCTGACGAGGGTCAGGGCTGGGAAGGGACGGTCCTCCGGGAATCTTGTCAGGAACGTTTGCCGTCCGTGACCTTGGAAAGTGCTGTGGACCCTCTGGTCCGGGTGGACATTCGTCATTAGCACATGGGAGTTCTTGGTCCCATCGGCCCCTTTCCTTGGGTGCCTCGTAAGGGCCGGGTGCTCTGTCGGGCTGAAGCCATGGGGGCGTCTGGAAGATGAGCCTCTCCCCTCCAGCTCAGGACTTTAAAAGGCCCCCCGTGCTGGGCGGGTGGCCCTTGTGTGTCCTCCCGCTCGCTGTGACAGGGCGGGCCCCGGTCCACCCCGAGGGGAAAGGGGTGCGTGTGAGACAGAGAGGTCTTCTGCCTTCTCAGTCTCTAAGAAGCTCATCCTGGAGACAGACTGAAAGCCACTTTGCAGACCGGGGGCCCCTCCTCTGCGGCCCTTTGCACAGCCAGACCCTCACTGAAGGCCTCGCCTGAAGTGTTTCGGAGGGAACGAAGGTCTGGCGTGGAAATTGGTGTCTCACTCTCGTATCGGAGAAAGACAAAGTCCCTCAAATAGATCTGAAACATAATGGGGAAAGGAAAAGGAAAAACAGAAAAACGGTTTGTGTTTCCTTTCTGCTGCGAGCACGTTGCTGGACGGGGCTGTGAGGCTCTTTTGTGTCACTTTTGATTCAGGTGACACCAGACCAAACATGTGTCTAACCTCCGTATGTGACAAACACGCCTCCCTCCCCGCACAGGCCACGTGTCACCTTCTGGAACGTTCTGTCAGAACAACAGGCTTGTACAGACAGCACAGAATCCAATTCTTTTTTATTTACTTATTTATTTTTGCGAAACCCCAAGAAGGGTGTAGTCACGTCTCGCCTTAGCCCTCGCGAGGCCAGAGGCCTCGGCCTCCCCGACCTTGAGTCCACTGGTTGGTGTAAGCAAGCCATTGATCGAGCATTCTGTTCTAAGGAGCATCCTTCAGTTCTGGAGTGTAAAATAGTGGAAATGGTTTCATTTTCATTCTTCCTTTTTTTTTTCCTTTTAAGAGAGGGAAAGGCCTCTGTCGATGAGGTTTCCTCTAACCGTAACCTCAGTTCAGGAAACATGATTGAGACCCTCGGTGGGGCTGGTGAGGAACCTCTAGCCCAGTTGGGAGGTTGGTGACCTAAAAGGGTAAATTAATACCATGTGGCTAGTTAAGATATGGAAGCTCAAAGAACAGGCATGTTGCCCAATCTGGGCATTCCAGGAAAGCTTACTGGAGGAGGTGACACCTAATCAGGGTCTTAGAAGATGGGAAGTAAGGTGGGAGGGGTATTCCAGGTAGAGAAAATAGCATGAGCCGATTCGCAGAGAAGAGAAGAATATGTGGGGAGGCTCTAGACAATCCAGTACCACTACAGAGTGAATCGTGAGGCAGGAGGTGGGTGGATCCCAGAAAAGATTGTGGCAGAGTAGGTGAGAGAAGATGAGGACGTTGATTAGGAGGGTGTGGGCTGGAGAAACATTTAAGGGGCAAAACCAGCAGGATTTGGCAATTGGGTGGAGATAGGAAGGGGAGAAGTCAGGAATGACTCCAAGGTGACCAGGTTTTAGATGACAGGTAGAAGATGATATCGTGCCCGAAGAAGAGCTGTTGGGGGCTGGCAAAGAAGGTGATGATGCTGATAACTATCAGTAACATTTAGTGAGGCTGACTAAGCACCAGGCCCTGCCGTCAGTGTCTGCACCTGCTGTCACACTTACCCCACAACAGCTCCTGAGGGCTGATGGCGATTTCCCCCCTTCTGTTCACGGGGAATTGAGGGACTTGTCCAATGTAGGCAAGAGGAGAGCACCAGCAGGCGGAGGAGATGGGAGGACAGAGAGGAGACGGGAGGGTGGAGAGGAGAGGGCAGTGGAGCCGCTCCTGGAGGGGCGGGGCCTGGGCCGCTGCGCCAGCTTGTGTGGGCTGGCCTGCAAGCACGGCCTTCTCTTGCTCTGCATTGCCGTGGGCTTGGCGGCCTGTGTTGTTGAGCTGACTTTGCTGGATGCCCTTTGTGGTTGTTTGGCTGCTTGGGAGCAGCTGCTACAGGAGCAGTGTCCTGCATCTGCGTCTGGCCCAGCCTTACTGGAGGAACGGCAGAAAACAAGGGGCCTGGGGCCGGCCCTGTGGCCAAGCGGTTAAGTTCACGTGCTCCGCTTTGGCAGCCCAGGGTTTCGCCAGTTCGGATCCCGGGCGCAGACCCTGCACCACTCATTAGGCCATGTTGAGGTGGCGTCCCACATAGCAGAGCCAGAAGGACCTATACCTGGAATGTACAGCTTTGTACTGGGGGGCTTTGGGGAGAAGACAAAGAAGGAAAAAAAAAAAAGGATTGGCAACAGATGTTAGCTCAGGTGCCAATCTTTTTTTTTAAAAAAAGGAATTATTTAAAAAAAAAAAACCAAGGGTCCCACGGCCAGTGGTGGCCCGGGGTTGGCCTTGTCTGCCTGAGCTCGCTGTGGGCTCTGGATGCCTGGCCAGGCTGCCCTTCCTGTGGGCCCTGGGCCAGTCCTTTTCGACCTCAGAGTCCTCTCCGGAGACTTGGGTGTTCTCTCTGGCTGGCCAGCCTTGCAGGTGCCTGCCTCCTGCGGGCTCTAGCTCATTTGCCTGGGGAAACCGAGGTGGGAGGAAGAAGTGATTCCCCAACGACGCAGCGAGTCCTGAGCTTGAGCTCAAGTGAGAATCCGGGTCACTGATGGGAGCGTTTTCTAAACAGAGGCACCTTTAGGGAGTTACCGATTTTAGTTTATCCAATAGATCTTTATTAGGCACCAGCAGTTTGCTCAATCTGCTGTAAGTGTGAGTATGAATGAGAAACAGAGTGTGCACATGTGTGCATGCACACCTGCACGTGGAATGAGGAGCTCTGAGTGAATCACAGTGGGTAGGAGCACTCCCAGCTCATGCTGTGTCTCATCGTGGCGAAGTTATTTCACCTTTGTTTGCTTCAGAACCTCCTCTATAAAAACCCCATCTTGGTAATAACATAGCAGTTTAGACAGGACTCTTTCAGTGGCAAGTCAGAGAGCCAGCTCACACTGACTAAAGCATAAAAAGGAGAATTATTGGCTCCTGTAACTGAAAAGTCTGGGGATACATTGGGTGACAAGCTTCAGGCATGGCTGGATCCAGGGGTTCCAACAAAGTCGTCACCAACCTCTCTCCTATCTCTCAGCTCTGCTCCCTCTTGGTTGCCTTCCTTCCCAGGTGGCCTTCCCTGGCACAAGATGACAGCCAGCAGCTCCTGGCTCTGCAGTCCCAGCAGAGAGGGGCGTGTTTTTCCTCATCAGCAGAGAAGGTCTCAGGACCAAGGCTTAGTGCTTCAGGAGGCTCTTGAAGCCGCCCCTGCACCAATCATTGTAGCCAGGGAGGTGGAGCATATTGACTGCTCAGGCTGGCACCACCCGCCCTCCCTGGATGCTGGGTGAGCCAGTGTCCGCCCCCCTACCCCAACAATGGGAGGGGGGAGGGTATTCTTGAAAAGAAAGAGGGTATCTATTCTGCACAAGGAGGGGGCAGCACAAACAGTAGAGGGTCACCACCCCTACCTTTTTGGGGCTGTTTGGAGGATTAAATGAGTTAAAATATAGGATAAGTGCCCACTACACTGCCTGGAATGTGTAAGTTCTCAGTAAGTGGCAGCTGTTAAGGTTAATATTATTGCTATTATTATTACTAGTCCCTGTGGCCAGGGCTAATTAAAGATAATGATGATGATAATGGAGCCTTGTTTCGAGAGGACAAACTGAGCCCCTCTGTGGCCATGCACAGCCTGCAGCCAAGGTGCCAGCCCATGGCAGCTCAGAGGATGCTGCTGGGGGCTTCCTGGAAGAGAAGACTGGCGCTCTGCCTGTGTCAGCTCCAAGGACTGTGCCTGCAGGATAGACCCAGAAAGAGTAGCTCCAATCAGAATGTCTTATTCATTTACTCCTTCATTCACTCAGCACCTTTTTTCTTTCTTGAACACCTACTATGCGCCAGGCACTAAGCATGCATATCACAGCAAGGCAGTGGCCCTGTGATCCTGGAGCTGTGGGGAGCAGGTGGGTGTTAAGAGAACAAATAGGAAATCCCGACTATTTCAGATAGTGATGTGTTCCTTGAAGAAAATAGGGAGGGCCACGGGGAATGTGGGAGCAATGTGGAAATGTGTGTTTGGCCGTGGTCTGGCTGGGAGGGCACTTTCAAGCTGAGAGCAGAGTGCTGACAGTGGCATGGTAGCCCACTGACCTGGATACTTGAGCCTGCTGGTCTGTGTGCGCTTCCCCTGTAGGAAAGGGAGATCCTGAGAGTGGGGCCACATTGTGGGCAGAGGAGCCCCGGTGCCGAGGTGCCAGCCTGGGGTTCATCTGGTGCTGCTCCTAGTGCCTAGGGGCCCCCTCTCGGACAGCTGTCAGGCTCCTTCGATCCCGGATCAGCACCTTGAGACTCAAGTGTCCACTCTTTTGCCCTTTCTCTGGATTCTGTGCGGCCTATCCGCAAAGGGTCATTTCACCAGCAGAGCTCCATAAATCAGCAGCCTCGGACCCCCCAGCCCCTGCCTGCCTCCTCTCTCCTGGGGCACTGCCCAGCGGCGGCCTCCCCGGCCCTTGCCTGGCTCCCCTCTCCTGGGGCACTGCCTGGCCAGGGCGTCCTTGTGGTCCCCTGGTGTCCCTTGGCCTGCTCTCTGGCTTCCCTCCTGAGTCTTTGTTTTACTCCTGCCCGTGTCCCCCTGCCTCTTTCAGTCCACATCCCCTGGGTTGCTGAGACACCTGTGTCCTGTCCTTTCCTCTTAGGGTTTCCAAATTTAGCAAATCAGAATCCAGGATGGCCAGTTAAATTTGAATTTCCGATAAATAACAAATAATTTTTTAGTCTAAGTATGTCCCCACTTAGACTGAAAAATTATTTATTTATCGGAAATTCAAATTTAACTGGCCATCCTGTATTTTATCTGGCAACCGTCTGCCTCCCCATGGTCTCCAGGCCTCAAGCCCACTGGCTGGGGGAGAACAGTGGGGCTTCCCCCCCCCCACACACCCACACACACTTTTAAAGCTCTTCATGGTCCTTTATTCATCCTTATAAGATTTTTAACTTAAAAAGAATTAAACTTTTTATTTGAGATAATTGTAGATTCACATGGAGATTCACAGATCGATTCCCTTGCACCCTTTACCCAGTTTCCCCAGCCGTGAGTTTGCAGACCGAGAGTGCAGGCTCACGACCAGGATATTGACATTGATGCACTCCAGCCACAGAACATCCCCGGCGCCACAAGGGTCCTCATCCCCGTGGCCCCCTCCATCCTGCCCCCATGGAGATCACCAGCCTGCTCCCCGTTTCTATGCCTGTGTCGTTTCAAGAATGTTATATAAGTGGAGCTAGACGTAGGTTTTCATTATCTTGGGGATAAACGCCAGGAGTGCAGTTGCTCTAGCATTTGCAGGCTTGACTTTTTAAGAAACTGCCAAGCTGTCGTCTAGAGTGGCTGTGCCATTTCCCATCCCACCAGCCGTGGGTGAGAGATGAGGTTTCTCTGCGTCCTCGCCAGTGTTTGGTTTGTCACTATTTTTTGTTTTAGTCAATCTGGTAGGTGTGTAGTGGTATCTCACTGTGGTTTTATTTTGCATTTCCCTAATGGCTAATGATGCTGAACATCTTTTCATGGGCTTATTTGCCATCTGTTTATCCTCTTTGATGAAATGCTTCTTCATGTCTTTTGCCTATTTTCTAATTGGATTGTTTGCTTTATTGCTGTTGAGTTTTGGGAGTTCTTTATATATTCTAGATACTAGTCCTTTGTCAGATATGTCGTTTACAAATATTTCTTCTCAGTCTCTAGCTTGTCTTTTCATCTTCTTTTTTATTTTTGGTGAGAAAGATTGGCCCTGAGCTAACATCTGTTGCCAATCTGCTTCTTTTTGCTTGAAGAAGATTGGCCCTGAGCTAACATCTGTACCAGTCTTCCTCTATTTTGTCTGTGGGTTGCCTCCACAGCATGGCTTTATGAGTGATGTGTAGGTCCACACCCGGGGTCTGAACCCGAAAACCCTGGGCCGCCAAAGCAGAGCACACAAACTTAACTGCTGCATCACCGGGCTGGCCCCGTTTTTATCTTCTTCACAGGGTCTTTTGCAGAGTAAAAGTTTTTAATTTTGATGAGGTTCCATTTGTCAATTTTTCCTTTTATGCCTTTGGTGCCCACTTTAAGAACTCTGAGCTTAACCCTAGGTCCCAAAGGTTTTTCCCTTTTTTTTCTCAAAAAAGTTTTATAATTTTACATTTCACATTCAAGTCCATGATCCATTTTGATGTAATGGACTTTTTTTATATAAACTGTGAGACTTGGGTCAGGTTTTTTTTCTATAGATGTCCAATTGCTCCTGCATCATTTGTTGAAAAGACTATAATTCCTTCATTGGATTGTTTTTGCCTCTTTGTCACATATCAATTGGGCATATTCGTGTGTATCTATTTCTGGGTTTAACTGACCCATGTGTCTATCCCTCTGTCAATACGACACAGTCTTGATTCTATAACTGTATAAATATTGAAATCAGGTAGATTGAGTCCTCGTTTTTTATTATTCTTTTTCAAAATTGTTTTAGCTATCCCAGGTTCTTTGCCTTTCCATATAAATGTTAAATTAATCTTGTCTATATATATAAAAATTCTTGCTGTAATTTTTTTTTTAGTGAAGAAGATTGGCCCTGAGCTAACATCTGTTGTCAGTCTTCCTCTTTTTTTTTTCCTCCTCAGAGTCCCAGGACATAGTTGCATATCCTAGTTGTAAGTTGTTCTGGTTCTTCTAAGTGGGATGCTGCCACAGCATGGGCCAACAGGTGTGTGGGGTCAGCGCCCAGGATCTGAACTGATGAACCCCGGGCCACCAAAGCAGAGTGCACGAACTTAACCATTCGGCCACAGGGCTGGCCTGTCACGCTGTAATTTCAATGGGAACTGTGTAAACCTGTATACTGATTTGGGAAGAACTGACATCTTCACTACGTTGAGTCTTCCAATCCATGAACGTGATGTATCTCTCAATTTATTCAGATCTTCTTTGATTTCTTCATTATTGTTTTGTACTAGTTCTGTAGCTTTGATTTATTTACATCTAAATATTTCTGTTTTTTGAATGATTATAAATGGTATTGTATTTTTAATTTCAGTGTTCACATGTTCATTGCTAGTGTATAGAAATATAGTTGCTGTTTGAATGTTGATTTTGTACCCCTTGACTTTGCTCAACTCACTGAGCTGTAGGAATTTTTTTTGTAGGTTTCATGGGATTTTCTACACAGACAATCATGTCATCTGCAAATAGGGGCAGTTTTATTTCTTTCTTTCCTATCTATGTGCCTCTTATTTCCTTTTCTTGCTTTTGCTCTGGTTAGGACTTCCACCACTATGTGAATAAGAGTGGTGAGAGTGGGCATCCTGCCTTGTTTCTGAACCTAGGGGAAAGCATTTAGTCATTTACCATCATATATAATCATAGGTATAGGTTTTTTGTAGATGCTGTTTATCAAGTTGAGGAACTTTCCCCCATTTCTATTTTTCTAAGAATTTTTATCATGAATGAATGTTGGATTTTGTGAAGAAAATATTTGTTTTTTCACTGCATCTATTTATAAGACCATGTGATTTTTCTTCTTTAGTCTGTTCATGTAGTGGATTATATGATTGATTTTTGAATACTGAAATAGGCTTGCATCCTTGGTATACACTCCCCATTGCCATAGTGTATAATTCTTTTTATATATTGCTGAATTCTCTTTGCTAATATTTTGTTAAAGATTTTTTTGGTCTGTATTTATGAGGGATGTTGGTCTGTAGTTTTGTTTTGTTTTGTCCTGTCTGCCTGGCTCTGGTATTGGGCAATGTTAGCTTCATAAAGTAAATTGAGAAGGGGTTCTCCTCTTCTATTTTCTGAAAGAAATGATGTAGAATTGGTTTTGATTCTTCTTTAAACATTTGTTAGAATTCGCCAGTGAAATAACCTGGTCTGGAGAGTGCCTTTTAGGGAGTTTTTAATTATAAATTTAATTTCCTTGATAGTTATAGGGCTATTCAAGTTATCTATTTCATGTTGGTTGAGTTGTGGTAGTTTGTGTTTTTCCAGGAATTGTTTGTTTCATCTGATGTGTCCAATTTGTGTGTGTAGACTTTTCATAGTGTTCTTCTCTATTATCCTTCTGATGTCTGTAGGGTCTGTAGTTGTCTCCTCAGGCTCATTTCTGCTATTGGTAATTTGCGACTTTTCTCTTTTTTTCTTTATGAGTCTTGTTAGAGATTTGTCAATTTTATTGATCTTTTAAAAGAACCAACTTTTAAAAATTGATTTTCAATATTGATTTCCTGATTTCAATTTTGTGATTTCTGCGCTGACCTTTATTGTTTCCTCCCTTCCGCTCACTTTGGTTTTATCTTGCTCTTGTTTTCCTGCATCTTTGAGGTGGAAGCTTAGTTATTGATTTGAGACTTTTTTCTAATGTGTGCATTTAGTGCTGTAAATTTCCCTCTTACCATTGACTTAGCTGTGTCCCACAAATTTTGATATACTGTGGTTTTATTTTCATTTAGTTGAATGTGTTTTATAAATATTTCCCTTGAGCTTCATCTTTGACTCATGACTGTTTAGAAGTGAGCAGTTTAGTTTCCAAGTGTTTGGAGGTTTCCCTGTTATCTTTCTGTTATTAATTTCTAGTTTGATTCCATTGTGATTGGAGAAAACACTAGGTGTGACTTCAATTCCTTTAAATTTGTTGAGTTTTGTTTTATGCCCCGTGATATGATCCATATTGGTTTATGTTCTCTGGGTACTTAAAAAGTGTGTATTCTGCTGTTTTGGTTGAACGTGTTCAATCGATGTCAATTATGTCTTGTTGGTTGGTGGTGTTGTTGAGTTCTTCTGTATCCTTACTGATTTTCTATCTAGTTGATCTATCAATCATTGAGCCATAGGTGTTGAAATGTTTTGCTATAATTGTGGATATGTCTATTTCTTCTTTCAGTTCTGGCAGCTTTTGTTTCACGTGTTTTGCATCTCTCTTTTTGGTGCATACACATTTAAGATTGCTATGTTTTCTTGGTAGATCAACTCAATTATGATGTCCCTCCCTGTCTCTGGGAATTTTTTATTCTCTGAGGCCTTCTTTATCTAATATTAATATAGCCCTTCTCCTTTCTTTTGATTGATGTTTGCAAGAGATATCTTGTTCCCTCCTTTTACTTTCATTCTGCCTATACTGTTATATTTTAAGTGAGTTTCTTGTAGATAGACTATAGGTGGGTCATTCCTCTTAACCTCATTCTGCCAATCTCTGTCTTTTAATTTGTATATTTAGACCATTTATGTTTAATGTAATTAATGATATGTTGGGGCTTAAGTCTACCATTTTTTATTTTGCTTTCTGTTGGTTCACTCTGTTTTTCATTTCAGTTTTCTTTTTCCTACCTTCCTGTGGGTTACTTCAACATTTTTAAAGAATTTCATTTTGGTTTACCTATAATATTTCTTTTTGTATGGCTTTTAAAATGATTACTTAGGTATTACATTATATAAATGTAACTTATCAAAGTTTTCTGGTGTCATCATTTCACCAGTTCAAGTGATGTGTAGAAACCTTACCTCCCTTTATCCTCCCCCATTTATAATCTAATTGTTTTAAATATTTCTTATATATATATATTTAGAACCAGGTCAGACAGTGTTAAATTTTTGCTTCAACCATCAAGCATAATTTAGAAAACTCAAAAGGGGTACCATATTTTTGCTGACTGTGTTCCTCCTTCCTAACCTTCCAAAATGCCTTCTTTGATCATTTCCTTTCTGTTTAGAGAAGTTTCTTTAGCTCTTCTTTTTGGCTAGGTCTCCTGGTGACAGATTCTCTTAAGTTTTCCTTCATCTGAGGATGTCTTGATTTTCCTTTCATTCCTGAGGCATATTTTCACTGGATATAGATGCTGGGTTGCCAGTTCTTTTCTTTCAGCATTTGAAAAACATTGTGTCACCTTCTTCTGGCCTCCATGGTTTCTGGTGAGAAATTCACTGTCATTTGAATTGTTTTTCTGCTATGGTAAGGTATTGTTTTCTCACCACTCTCAAGACTTGTGCTTTGTCTTTTTTGTTTTTTTGAGTACTCTTTAGTCTACTTTTTCCTCCTCTCCTTCCAAGACTCTGACCACATGAATGTCAAAGTCTCACCAATCCCTGAGGCTCTTTTCATTTATTTTTAAAATCTATTTGCTCTCTTTTGTTCAGATTGGGTAATTTTGATTGTTCTTTCTTCTAGTTCATCAATTCTTTCCTTGTTCTTCTCCCTTCTGCTGTTGAGTCCATCATTAGTTTTTTAAAATTTTGTTTGTTTACTTTTTTTAACCTATGTAAAGTTTCCATTTAGTGGTTCTTTATATCCTCTATTTCTTTGCCAAAATTATTTCTTTTCTGAGACTCTATTTTTCCGTTTGTTTCACACATTTTCATATTTGCGGAAGTATTTTATGTTCATGAAGTTTATGTTTGTATGTTTATGTTGATAAAATACTTCATTTGTTGAAGTATTTTAGGTTTATGAAGTATTTAAATTCCTTAACGGATAATTCTGTCTCTGTCACAGATAAGGCCTCTCTGTCACGTCAGTTTTGGCATGTATGGATTCTTTTTCCATTCAGTTTGAGATCTTCTTGGTTCTTGGTGGGACAAATGGTTTTGATTGAAGCAGGAGGAATTCCAGGCTCATCTCCCCACGTGGTCTCCACTGATACCTCTCTGAGTGGTGGGAGGAGTGTCCTCTTCCTGCCCCAACGTGGTTTCCATTGACACTAGGAGGATGGGGAGCCGCACCTTGCTACGGCTGGAACGGGGGCGATCAGGCTGCCCAGGTGGTCTCTGCTAACACCATGGGGAGGGGCTGTGTTACTGCTCAGCAAGTATGGCCATCTTGGCTCCCTGCTAGGCTTTCTCTGACACCACCTCAACAAGGGGTGAGGAGGGGCTGTTGGGTGCCTTGTTACTATCTGGAGAGCATGGACGTCTAGGCACCCCGCTCAGCCTTTGATGGAATGGGTAGGGGGCACAGCTTTTTCTGTGGGGTTTGGCAGGAGCAGAGGTATTATTGTCTAAAAGTTTCTGTCTTTCCCGGCTACCCCTTTCTGGCCCGTTGGCTAGAGAGATCAGGCTTATCAAATCTCGTCTGTGGGTGTTTCCTGGTTGCCAGCTTCTTCAGCTCCAATCTGAGATATATGAGGCCAAAGGAAACCCCAGCATACTCACTACCGTTTCGTTTCTTGGGTCCCGAGGTCCCCAGCTGTTCCGCCTTCTTCTTTCCACCATTCAGAATCTTTTTATGTTTCTTTCATATATAATGTCCAGGGTTTTTAGTTGTACTTAGCTGGAAGAATAGGGAAAATTATGTCCAGGGGAGAAATCTGGAAGCTGAATAGGCAACTGAGAGTCTCAGGAACGTCTAGATTCCACAGCAGCTTCTGTACTAGGTTGTTGGGTCCAAAGCTTGTGGGAAAATCGGAGCTCAGACTGGGGGTGTATAGCTCAGACCTGGACCAGAACCATTTTGAGGACCTTCCCCCTTTCTCTTTGCAAGTGGAGAGAACAGGGTGCTGTGTGAGACCCCTGACTCCCTGTTGTGGCAGTCATAAATCAATCCTGGCAGTACCCGATGTAAAGATTGATGCTAAGGACACCCTTTTCCTGTGTCCAGCATTGCCTTTTGTTTCCTTCCCTCCAACAATCGTTCTCACTGATTTTAGCCTCTTAAGGAGCTGATGAAGTAGACAGGCCAGGGTGGAGTCCCACCTGACCTATCAGCTGGGCGCGCGGAGAGAGGGAACCAAGAGCTGGGCTCATGTGGGCGGTGCTGGTGCTCGAGGGTTGAGGTGAGCTGCAGTGACCCGGTACTGGACATGCCGGGTGGTGGAGTGATCTCAGGTCAGTGCAGCCTAGGACTGAAAGCTGTCGTGGGAGTCGGGAGGGGGCAGACCAAGAGTTGACTGGCTATGTGGTGATCTTGTCCCTCCAAAGGAGGACAGGTCTTGCACAAACCCCGCTTTCCCACCTGGGCATTCTGCGTCCCCTCCCTCATTGCCACGGCAGGGTCTCAGGAGTAGAATCGTGGCACTTGCAAGGATATTGGAAAGTGGTGTTTCGGGGATGGTGAGGCAAATAAAAACACGACAGGTTGTTTTTGAAGCATCAAATGCAAATTGTCAACACAAACGTATTTCTGGACCTAACAGTTGAATGTGTGAACTAATTATGGACTTATTAAGAAGCAGAATTATCTTTCCTTTTAATGACTAATACAACCCTCCTGCCCAACCCTTTCACTCTGGGAAGAGGATTCCTTGGGCTGCTCCTTTAAAGTTTTAGGGGCTGGTGGAAATAAAGAAACTCTGTAGCACTCCCTGGCTTCCAGCAGCCACTTCGGTTTTGATAATCTGCACCCAGAGTCTTGGTTCGGGCTGGATCCCCATCGTGTGCTAACAAGTGCTGTGAAGCACCGGCGGCCTCCCGAGAGAAGAATTGTTTCTACTGGTAACGTGAGGCCAAAAGATGCTGAAGTTGAGGTCCTCAGTGCACACAGGGCCCAGGTTCTCTTCCTATGTCCACGTACTCTGAATTCTGTGGCCCGTTCACCACAGATAGGGCTGCAGTGTGCTACAAATGGCCCCTTTCCTGTGCGCCGGAGCGGCAGAAACACTTGACCGAGTGAGGTTTTCATGGAGGATTTCTAAGGAGGGGAAGCTTCCTTAAAAAAAAACAACCCACACACAGTCACACACACACAGACCCCTCAGCTGTCGCTTGTGTGGAGAGCTTCGGCCATCTCAGCATGTGTCTTTAAGATCTGTTTTACCAAAAAAAAAAGGATTTAGCATCTCGCTGTAAGACATTTTGGGGCTTCCCTCTGCAGCGTCAGGATCAGAATCTGGTCTCAGCTATCTGGCTCTGTCTCCCGCTCCTGCGCAGCTCAGCTCTTTCTCCTGGCGACCTGTAGGCAGCCTTCACCCCCTGCGGCAGCCCACCGCGTGGGCCCTGCTCAGGTTCCACTGGCCTGAGCGGAGTTTGCACAATCTCTGTTTCTCTGCTCGGAGGCTTGGAAATCTTGTCACTGGGATGGCAGGAGCATTGCTCCTCAAAATAGATGAACAAGTGAATAAAAGTGTAGGCAGAACATGGTCCTCACCTGTGTTCGGGCACTTGAGAGAGGGTCGGTATTTTGCTGGAATGTGCCAGTACCACTGTCCTGTTAGTTAAAATATTGAAATAGTTCCTAACTTGCTGGCCAAGAGTTTCTGCCCTGAGCCCCCTGCCCACACATGCTCCCCCTGTGCCTGGACCCGTGGCCCTTCCCTGGATCCAGCATGCAAGAGGATAACTCCTGGTCCATCAGGGCCGCCGGGCTCCAGCCAGGGATGCTGCAGTCTAGGGGGACCCCGGCGCACTAGTTGGTAATACAGTTCGCATATCAACCCTGCTTGTTCCCGTATTTTTCACTCCTTTTCCTCTCCGCCCCACAGCAAGTGTTTCCTGAATCCTAGCCGTGTGCTTGATGTGACGTCCCTCCCTGCCTCTGCCGCCAGCTCCTCTTGGTCCAGTCTCATTCCTTCCTGATCACATGCCCCCACGCCAGGCCCCTTCTGTGCCTGTCGCCACCACGCTTCCCCTTCACGTGGTTTTTTTTTTTTTTTTTAAAGATTTTATTTTTTCCTTTTTCTCCCCAAAGCCCCTGGTACATAGTTGTATATTCTTTGTTGTGGGTCCTTCCAGCTGTGGCATGTGGGACACTGCCTCAGTGTGGTTTGATGAGCAGTGCCATGTCCGCGCCCAGGACTCGAACCAACGAAACACTGGGCCGCCTGCAGTGGAGCAAGTGAACTTAACCACTCGGCCACGGGGCCTGCCCCACCCTTCACGTGGTTTTGATGAGCATTATTGGTGCTTTCTTGCTACACAGGAGAACCCAAAAGAGGACATTATATTGTTGACCCCCGAGGGTGGGACTTTCCTCTGGGAAGTTTACTCATGTTCCTCCTCGTGCAGTTGTCATTCTGTTTACAACTTGGGTAACAGCTGCTTGGTGGGCCCTGACGTTTTTGGAGCTGCTGTGACAATGGTGCGGGTGTGCCGGCCGTGAGAGCAGCCCTCCCCCCTGCCCCAGTGGGGCTCAGACCCGTCAGCCCCTGCCGCCCTGCTCATTTTCATCGCGCACTTGGAATGACACCGGCTCAGCGTTTTGCTGGTGTTTTTCCTGGTCACCCCATCACCCGTAGAAGTGGAGGAAACGCCTCTCGGGGCCCCGCTCCTCGTGTTTTCAGCGTGAGGCAGTCTTGAAAGTTCTGTGGTTTGCAGTCTCCACTTCCTCTTAGGCAGTGAGCTGAAAGCTGACACTTGCCGGTCAACCCGCCTTTGGTTCCCACTGCCTGTCGGGGGCCTGCCCCCAGCACCCGCCGGCCTGCAGGGCCTCTTCTTCAGAATGGCGGTTTATCAACGAGCCAGTGTCTGGAGGCCGTCTCAGCCCAGCTCGCGGGCTTCCAGGCTTGGTGCTGAGCCGACGCTCATTTATTTAAAGACACCTTAATTCCCCCGAGGGAAGGTCTGTGCCCCCCTCGCTGCCCCTCCAGAGGTGGGCCCCAGCGTCTGCTCTCGGGAATGGAAGGAGTAGGGCAGGCTCGCTTCTGTTTTGGGAGGTCAGCTGGAGTTCCCTCATTGTTAGGGACAATGTCCAGGAGGGTCTTGCTGTTCTGTAGAAGCCAAGGAGTGACCACCTGACCTATTTTACTCAGCAGGAAGCTGAGGATCTGAGAGGGGCAGACGCTTGCCCAAGGTCGCACAGATGGCTGGAAGCTGGGGTGAATGCAGCCAGTCCTGCGCACGCCCAAGTGCCGTCCATCCTCCAGTCCTTAACGCTTACTGAGCGTGCATTTCACACGCTTTACCCCACTCGCTCGTTCGACAGGAGAAGCCCCCCCGGAACGGAGTGAGGGGCCTGGAAGTGTGTGGAGTCCATGAGTGCCCCACCCTGCCCCTGGGGTTTGTATCATCAGAGAAGTTTGGGAAGTTCTGGTCTGGACCACAGCTGCTGGGGGTCGGTCCAGCCTGCCGGGAACCTTGGGGCTGGGACCCAGGGCCAGGGCCGGGGCCGGGGCTCGAACTGTCCAGTCTCTTGGCAAGGAGGGGGAAGAGCGGGTCTCTGTGAACATAAATCAAGCCAGACAGCATCCAAGGTAAAAGCAACAGTTTTTTTTTAAACTAATAACCTTCTCCTTGCTTCCATCAAAATAGTTTTGTTTGTTTTATTTTCCATTGTTCTCTCACACTCTAATTTCATCCTCCCAGGGACGGGTGAGGTGGGCAGGCTGGGGAGCTGGGGGTGCAGACGGAAAGCACCCTGCTTTGCTCAGACCGGTTGGTGCACTGGTCGTGGGCACCAGCAGTGGGGGTGCAGGGTCACTGTTGGCGGTGGTCAGACATGGGGAGTGGCAGCTCAGCCTTCTGAGGCTTAGGGGTGGGAAGGACCAAGGGTTGCTGACCGTGATCACGTGTCTCTCCAAGGACCTGAGCTCCTGCTGAAACCCAGGATGCCCTTCTTATGGATGCAGAGACGGAGGGAGAGTTAGGACCCCTGTGGCGGTGTAGGTGTTGAGTACTGATGGAGACCAGAAACGAGGCCCCTTGGTCACTGGTGCTCAAACTGCAGTCTGAGCCACACCGGCGTGCCGTGCAGGTGGGCTGCGTGCATGGGGGAGGCCCAGAGGGTGGGATGTGGGGCCGAGATCAGCTCTGCTCTGTAGGTTGGTGTTTCGTATAAGACTTCACGGGGGATGTCTGAAGGCTCTGCCCCGGGCCACTCTCTGTCCTCACACCTCACACCATCACTGGAGCTGGGGGGCTGTGTGGAGGGCCTGGTGGGTGGGCAGTTCTGGGCGGTCTCCAGACCTCTGTGACATCAGACCTTGGGATCGTCTTCCCGATGGGGCGGATGCTCTGTCTCTGGTTACCAGCACATCTGATGAGGTGTCGGTGGTGATGGATGCTTTGAGTCTGGGTTGAGGGTCAGAGGTGGGGGCCCTGGGTGCTGGTCAGTGGGTTGCCAATGGCGGCCCTGTTCCCTGCCCTCATGTATACTCTGACCTGCTTTTTGCTACTTCCCACTGCCAAATCCAGGAGAGTTTCTTGCAGCTCAGACATGAGAACGCCCAGGGCCTTTGGCCTCAGATGGGCTCCTTGCTATCAGAATTTCTTCCTGCATTAGGGCACCAACATTAGAGACTCCTGGTGCCCCGTGCCCGTGCCCCTACCAGGGCTCCTCCAGCCCCGCCCCTGCTCCTGGCAAGCCCACAGCTGGACTACCTGGAGGACGGGGGAGCACCGAGACTGGGTATTTTCTTACTTTTTTGTCTAAATTATTCAATGATGAATCTACTGGATAATTGCTCATCCTTTCTCTTTTATGTCCACAGTGTTGGCAGGGGCCTGGTGTTCTCAAAATGGAGGGAGGACTGGCTACATAATATGTGGGGTCTGGTGCAAAATGAAAAGACGGGGGCCTGTGTTAGAAAATTAAGAATTTCAAGATGGCAGCAGCAGGTTATTGAAGCAAGTTTGGGGCCCTTCTAAATTCAGGCCCCTGTGCTGCTGCACAGGTCATATGCCCATGAAACCAGCACTAGATAGAGGCAAGCTCCTTTGCGGACAGGAACCCCACAGGAATCTGGTCTGCAGGGTATGGTTGTGTGGGTTGTATACTGCACAACTTTAGCAGACACCATTCCCATTGTGGTCTGCATGGCAGCCCTGCCAGAGGTCACTTCAGCCAGGCCCTGACAGTGGCAGTGATCCAGAACTTTGGGACAGAGAGGCCACTTGGCGATGGGCTGGTGTCCTCACGTCCAGATTCTTCCCTGGCACCAGGGTTCTGGAGCCTCCCCCTTCCAGCCTCCTTTTCTCCTTGGCGTTTCAGGGACACGTTTCTCCTCGAAACTGAGGTGCCCAGCTCCACGCGGGCGCTGCTGGGGAAGCTTCCGCTCTTCAGTGCTGATCGCCCGCCGGCAGCTCTGCCGTTAACCTTTGGGGTTTGCTCATAAAATAGAAACTCTCTTTGTAGGTCAGTTTGTCAGTAATTTTGGCAGCCGCGGGGCCACCGAGGGAGCGAGGCTTGGTTCCCACTTGCCTCTCGCGCTCAGTTTGGAGGCTTCTGCGGAGCCCTTCCCCGGGAGGAACGCTCGCCCCAGCCCGAAACGAGAGGCGGTTTTCTTTGACCTGGTTTTGAATTGACAGGAGCGATGCCTGTGTGCTGGAAACGTACGGCCGCCGAGAAGGAGTGTGGTCCCAGCCCGGCCGTGGAGCCTTCTGCCCGGGGGCCCTGTTTTCTGGGAAGGTGGCGCTGGGGTGGGTTTCGCTTCTGCTCCCATGTTGGGTGAAGTGGAAGGTTCTGCGGAAACTGGCACCCACCTGAGTCCCACTGGGCTCGCCGGGGTCTGTGGACCCGCATCGCGGCCTGCCAGCTGACCCACCTGGTCATGCACAGCCCCTCCTGACCTCTGGCTCCCCCCTGCGGCCTGGGGTGCCGAAGTTCTGGGCATCTTCTGTTGTGATCTCCTCTTGGTGCCCAGCTCTGTCCTCCATGCTGGAGGAAGGGGAAAAGATGAGCAAATCCTCATTAGACCCTGCCTGCAAGGGACTGGGGGTGAGGGTGGTTGGGTGATGTGCAGGCTGGTAGGATTGGTTGTCGGAGAGAATACTTCTCAAGGAGTGCTGAAACGGGAGGCCTGTGGTAGTCTTGGAGGGCTTCCTGGCAGAGGCAGTGATCAGCTGGACTCTGGCCCCTCTCTCTATTATTTTTGGGGCCTCTTGAGAATAAGATTGAGAACAGAGCATTTCTAGTCCAAGACAAGAAGCCGGGAAAGCCTGGGCTGGGATAGCATTATGACCTGGAAATTCAGTCCCGCCCAAACAATAATTTAGCACCAACTGTGTGTAAGACCCATTGCCAGGGTCAGAACTGATTCAGAGCTAGTACAAGATTCCATGCTCAGCTGAGGTTTGTAGCATGAGAACTCCAGCCGAGCCAGCAAGGTGGGCTGAGTGCCAGCAAGGGGACGCTGAGGAAGGAGAGGAGGGCAGGTCAGGGGCTGGGGGAGCTCCTGGGAGTCTCGAGGAACGAGGCTCCTCCATGAAGGCAGGCAGGCTGGGAGGATGCTCTCCAGCTGCTTCTGTGCTCCCAAGGGTCGCCTGTAGGTCTCAAGGCCTGTGGGTGGGCCCCCGGGGCAGCGGGGCTCCGAGAGAAGCCTGGGGCGTCCCTGGGACTGGGAGCCACGCCGCACCTGCCCTGGACAGGCTCTGTGTCACTGCGGGTTGCAGCGAGGGCTGCCTTGGAGGCTGCGGATGGGCGCCTGCCGTGGGAGACAGAGGCCTGATGTCAGCCTGTCCTTCCTCATGCGCGTGGTGACCTTGAGCAACTCGTGTCCCTCCCAGGAACCACCCTCCAGCTGTAACAAGACTGGGCTGGAGCGAGTGGCCACGGCCCCCCGTCGACCAGGTTTCTTCTTGTTGGAGTTTTTAGTCTGCGTGATGCTTGTAGTGCTGACGGCGATCACAGACTTCTACATCACTCATGGCCAGGCCCTGATCCAAGCACGTTGTATCGACCGCCCCCCTTGGTTCTCACATCAACCCCCTCAGGGATACCCTAGTCTCCCATTTTATAGATGGGGACATTGAGGAACGCGGGGTGAAGTAGCCTGCCCAGGACCACACAGCCGCCACGAGCCAGAGCTGGAGTTAGGACTCCTGCGCTCAGCCAGCGTGCCAGACTGCCCGACTGGGTGGTGGAGCCCCTTACCTATGTGCCTCTACCTAGAGGGAGCAGCGTCCCCAGAACACGCTTTCCGGCTGCCCGCTCTGGACCATCAAGCTCCCGAGGGATCTCAAGTGGGGACCTAGCACCACTCTCCAGATTCCCACCCACATGGAGCCCTGTGGCGGCGCATAGATTAATACTCCCCCTGTTCCCTCTGTCTTCCCTGTCTTTATAAACACCGTATCAGAGACACTGGCCGAGGATGCGCCCCCCGGAGGAGCCCCTCAGGAAGGCGCTGCGTGCTGAGGGCAAGTTCGTGGGATGGAGCTTGGAGCTGCGCGCCGGAGCCCTTCTGAGCGGCAATGATTTATTTCGGCAGCGTGGTTGTCATTAGTGTCTCTGGTGTCGGAGCCGAGCCCCGGGCCTGGGTCTGTGGCTGCGGGAGCTGCGCGGTCATCACAGCTAATGGCTCAGTGTGGGCAGGGCTGGCCTGCAGCCCCTCTGGCTGCTGGCGGGTAATGACCGCCGCCGCTCCCTTCCTGTGCCCACGGGAGGGGGCCCGCTGCCCGGCTCCACTGCCCTGGGGCCTCACGTCACCTCTCAGCCTGGAGAGCGGGGTCCAGAAGGCGCCCAGAATTTGTCCGTCTGACGCAGAGTTCAGAGGCCTGCGGTTGGTTTGGGGGCTCTCGGTCTGCCGGCTTGGCTTTCCAGTTGTATTCCTGCAGGGTTTCCTGGACTCATCGTGTCCTCGTGGAAAGGATGAGTGTGATGCAGGGACTGCTCTGAGTGAGAGGTCATTACCGCCACGACTTGGGACCATCTGTCCACCTTGCCCCTTTTAACTGATGTCTGACTTAGACAGTAAGGCCATAGCATGGCGGGGACCCCACGACACACTTCTACAGATGGGTACCCCTAACCAGCACCCACCTCAGCAAATACCCGTTTCCTCCCTCAGCAGTTTCCCTCCACCCCTTCCAGCGTACCCCAAGGGCAACTGCTCCCCTGACCTGCCACCGGAAACCCGTTCAGCCTGCTTTTGAGCGTCCTACAAACGGAGCCCCCAGTCTACCGCCTTTTTGTCCGGCTCCTTCAGTCACTGCTCCATCCTGGGCCCAGCCTTGCCTCTGGTTCAGTAGTTTCTTCATTTTTTTGTTGTCTTGCAGCCGCTGGATGAACGTGTTCCAACTTGCTGTGCATTCTACTGAGGCTGGGCGTTTGGGTCGTTCCTGGTTTGGGGCTGTTATGACTAGTGCTGCTGAGGCCACCTGCGGCCTGTCCTATCCATGGCCTGTCCTATCCATGGCAGTGTCCTGTCCCCAGCGGTGTCGCATCCACAGGGGTGTCCTGTCCACAGAGGGGTTTTCTGTGGTCACAGGCACCCACGCCTTGGCGGGCACACCCAGGAGGGGGATTGCTGGCTCGTGGCGGAGGATTTCTTGAGCTTAAGTAGAGACGGGCGGTCTCCAGGGTGGTGGTACCGCTCTCCCTGCCCACCCTCCCCGCCTGCAGGGCCCTCCCCCTCACGACCTGGTCCCCAGCTCCGCAGCTCACGGTGCCCTGGCCACGCTGTCTTTTCCTGGGCTTGAGCACTCTGAGGGCTTTGCCCGGTTGCGCCCTCTCTCTGGAATCTTCTCCTCCAGCTGTCCACACTGCTGCTGTCTTCCATTCATGTGTCGCCTCCTGGTGGGGCCGATTGCCCCTGCCCCGCCCTCATCACTCTGTCCCAGTCTTACTTCTTCGCAGCGCCTCTTGTGTCTGCAGTCATCTGCTTACTCGTCAGTTTGTCGTGTAGTATGTGGCTTTCCCGCTAGAGTGGCCCAGAGACCTGTCTGTCTTGCTCCTGCCCTGTGCCCAGTGCCTAGATCAGAGCCCTTGTGAGAGTAAGAGAATTAATGCGCTCGAGCTTTTCAGGCCCAGGCGTCACATGCATCTCCTCTTTCCATCCCAGCCCCATTCCTGTGAGCAAGATGCAGTCCGAGTTACGGTCTCTGCCTAAGGCGAGGCTTGAAGGAGAGATGAGCCCAGACAGCGGTGCCCGACTCCAGCCCAGCGTGTTGTGTATGAGTCTTGGCTCTGGGGTCTCTGAATCTGGATTCAGATCTGGCTCTGCCACTCATTTGCCGTGTGACCTTGTGCAGGCTGATTAACCTCTGAGTCTCAGTTTTCACATCTGTGAAATGAGGGGATTAAAGAGTCTACTGTCCAGTACTCAGCCCACTGAGGGAGTGCTCGGAGATGGAGGGCCCCTCCTTTATCAGTTGGGTTCTCTTGGACACACGCTTTTGTGCCCTGATTGCAATGGGGAGAGCATACGGGAAAGCGGTGCCATGTCCGCACCCGGGATCTGGAAACTGGCAAACCCTGGGCCACCGAGAAGCGGAACGTGCACACTTAACAGCTGCATCACTGGGCTGACCCCTCCCTTGATTCTTAAAGACTGCCTAGTGACCCTCAGCCCTTTTCTTT
Source organism: Equus caballus (assembly GCF_041296265.1). NCBI lineage: Eukaryota > Metazoa > Chordata > Mammalia > Perissodactyla > Equidae > Equus > Equus caballus. Next base: position 2,700,414 of record NC_091686.1, on the reverse strand, counting down.
AGATCATCAAAGTTTGCCATTGCATGGGGCCTGATGGGTCTGTGTTTCCTCCCTCCCTCCTTTATTTGGTTTGTGAATTTCTGATCTGTAAGCAAATTCAAAGGCAAAGGAGCCTATGTATGTGCATGTCTGTGTGTGTCTGTGCGTATGCGCCCGAGGTGCCCAGGGTAGAATTCAGAAACTGGGGCTTCCTTAAAACAGCACAGCCTTGCGTTCCAGGCAGAGGTCATGCAGCTTTCAGGGGTTAAAGCTATTAGGTTAAACATCCAATTTTTGACCTACGAAAGTGGCAGTTTCATATGGTTCAGCCTAGTATCTGAGGCCTTTGGAAGCAACTGTGTACGGTAAACAGTTGCTGCCTGAGTTATCTAACTTCCAGGACCCACACTGCCCCCCGCCCTGGATGCTCCCTGGCAGGACCTGACCCAGCGTACTGGACTTGTGGCAGCCAGTTTCTCCGGCACACAAATGTCGACTTGGACTCCCGGCGGCTCTGCACACGTGGGAGTGCAGGCCCTGGGCTTCTGTGGGACGGCCCGTCCTTGGGCTTCTTGTGCAGCTGTATATGCTGGTCCTGAGTGCTCGTCAGCTGACCCTCTAGCAGCAAGGGGCTGCTTTCTCCAGACACCCCTTTCTCCTCTGCACTGGCCTCTACTCTGGCCTTGCGGCCGCTTGCCCTCACCTGCCTCTGCCCCAGGAATGAGGATCCAGGCACGCGAGGGCCTGGCTTTGAGCCGTGGGACAGCTCTGGAGTAACAGAGACAATAGTAATAGTAAGATAAGAAGAGCTACTGTTTATAGAGTGTGTTCTATGTCCAGGCACCTTATGTGCATTATTTCAGCTTTCCCCCAAAATTTATAAAGTAGGCGTTGCTGTTCCCATTTGACAGATTAGGAAGCTGAGGCAAGGGGAGGCTCAATGACGTACCTAATCCCTCAAGGCCAGCAGGGGCACAGCCTGGAGTTTCAGCCAGGCCACCTGATGCTGAGTCTGTCCTTCTTACTACCCTCTCTGTTTTCTTGCTGTTTTCTTCAAAGTTGGGGAGAAGTTGAAGAACAGGTTCCTGCAGGAGGATAACACAGGGAAAGGCTGTCAGTGACTGACAAGCTCTCCCAACAGGACCTGTTCTGCGTTCTGGGCAGGGGAGCGTCAGGGAGGGCAGGGGTCACTGGGGAGGCTCCTGGGGGTGGCGGAGAAGGGGGCCTGAGAGATGTTTGGGCTCATGATGGGGTGGGCGGAAGGGGGCTGTGATCGCCAAAGCTCTTTTTGATTGAGGAGTGGGCAAGACCAGGGCCAGAGGACCTGCCCTCTTCAAGAACGTCGTTGAGGAGGTTCGTTAAATGCTGGGAGGCAAGAGGAATGGAATGGCTTCGCGTCAGAGTGCTTTCTTAGAACTGGAGACGTCTGGACTGAGGGAATCAGAGAAGCCCAGACTCTGAGCCCGTAGGGCTCTAGGGTCATAATGTTGGGGACCTTGCATTTACACGGTGTCTAAGGGAGCCACGCTCACACACGTGAACACCATGCAGCCTTCATGCAGAAAACAAGAATGTTCTCTAGAGCGTGCTGTCCAAGGGAAATGAGGCTCGAGCCACACTTGTGATTTTAAATGTGTTACTGCCGCGTTGAGAAAGAGTGGAAGGAAACAGATGAAATAAGATATTTTTATATAACCCAATATATCCAAGATACTATGATTGTACCGTATAACCAACTTACACAATTACTGAGAACTTTTTAAATTCTTTTTTTCATACTAAGTCGTAAGACTCTGGTGTGGATTTTGCACCTACAAAGTGTGGTGCAAACTGTGGACCAGCCACGTTTGAAGTGCTCAGTGGCTCTGTGTGGCTGGTGGTGCCGCCGCAGACAGGGCAGCTCTGGTGGGAGAGCCCTGCGTTCTTCCTGGGACGTGCATTGTGCAGTGGGGCCCAGGCCGTGCGGGAGAAGGGGCTGGCCCTCCCGGATCCTTGGCAGAGGCATTAATCTCTCTTCTGAGTTTGGAAACAGACATTCCCAACTTGGAGCGCTCCCGCCGTCTTGCTGGCTGCTCCTGTTCGTTATGGCCACTCCAGGGCTGGCCCTCAGAGAAGCCTCTCCCTGCCCAGAGGGAGCTCTGAGGCGGCCAGATGGAGCTGGACACCCAAGCAGGCCTGTCAGGGGAGAGAGGAGAAGCCACATGGCCACAGCTCCCCCCTTCATGCTTGCTTCTGGCCCTTTGGGGAACAGAATGCTGGGCAGTGCCTCCTGGTGTGTGGCCCCTGCCCGCTGGTCCCCAGGGCGTGAAGATGGTGGGGGTGGGGGCACAGAGCTCTGTGCCTGATGTTCCCCTGCCATCATCCGAGGCCGCCTTCCCCGGCTGATGCTGTGAAAGCCACTCTCCATACCTCCTCCTACAGCCACGGGGAGATAAAAGCGAGGGCTGTGGGGATGGCAAAGAGGGAGCCAAATTATATTTATAATATTAAAGTGAGTGCATTTGTGGCTTGCTGTTCTCCAGGGTTTTTCCTAAGTAGAAAAACACAAATTAGCATTTTCCATTTCCATATATTGACTAGAAAAATCGCCTGCTCTCAATTAAGACCTATAGCTTTTGGGCTGTATGCAACAATTTTATAAAATATTTACAGCAAGATTTGCATTTTACATGGTGTTACAGTTTTTCTTGTGTTTAGGAGAAAGAACTGAGGCCTATGAAAAGAAATACATTCTCTGGAAGCGAGGGGGAAGGAAGCTGTGGGCTGTTTTGCTTGCCTTCTCTCCGTTTCTGACACGGTCTTTGGTAATTACCTAGGCTGATCCACCCGTGAGCTGTTTGTTAGTCCATTCTCGAAGCCCGCGTTCCTTTGACAAATCTATTACTTTCCCTTTAAAACTTGCCGGAATGGAGCACTTTGTGGCTTTGTGCGAGATGGAGAAGGAGAGCATTTTTTTCTGAGTGTAAAAGCATGCCGTAAAGAACATAGCTATTTCCTGGATAATTTGCAGTTGTATATTTTATGTTAATTTCACCGAAAACACTGCACCCCTGCCAGGTTTAGTAGCGGCTGACTGTGATATGAATAATTTCTAGTGAATCATTTTTTTTTCTTCATTTAAGATTTGGCACCTTTTTAAGATTTTAATAATAGCAACAAGGAGGAAGATTTAGAACAAGTGAAACATTAGTGCCAAAGAAATTCACGTTGAGTGCTAATGTAAAATAGCAAGAATAATTACATGGAAAGCAGTTTCCACAGATGTTTTTCCTTGTAATGTAATAACTATTTACTAAACTGTTTATTTTAGGCCTTTGGTTTATAATAAAATATTTATATGTTCTCTGCTGTAATAAAAAAATATTGACAAAATACTATAGAGGCTTAAAAAGACAATTGATAGGTTTATTTTCCAGGAAGCGAGTGTGGTGTCAAAGTTTGGTGCTGTTTCGGTGGATGTTTCAAGATTAGCAAAACTGGGTTCGTTTTTTGAGTTTATTCCCTAATTTACTGGTTGAGAACTGACTAGGTGCAAAAATTAATATTTTGTTAGCCTACTGTAGGGTAGGGATATTGGTAGATATTTTGTTTTGTAAATATAATTCTTAGCTGTGGATCCTGCCAGTGGAGAGCTGAACATCAGAGTTGCTACTCACTCTGCATGGAGGGAATGGGCGAGGGCTCTGTGGCCGGGTGGCGGGCAGGCTGCTGAGGGCTCTGTGGCTGGGTGGCGGGCAGGCTGCTGAGGGCTCTGTGGCTGGGTGGCGGGCAGGCTGCTGAGGGCTCTGCGGAGTTTAGCTTCCAGCAGGACCAGGCACTGTTGGGAGGTCAGCTTAGTCCTGGGGTTTGTAAAGATTTGACCTCGTTTGTCAGCTTCTGTCTGCAGCCAGCAAGGTGTGTCCCAGTGTTGCTTCGCCCCCTGTGAGGCCCCCTCTGGAGCCTCGGTGGCAGGGAGACCCTGACTTCTTGAGCCCCTCCTTTGTCCAGGAGACACAGGAGGGGGGCCCCCACCAGCTGGCAGCCGAGATGGGGAGGGTCTTTGAGTTGGAGGGGAAGGAGTTTAAGGACCCAAACAAGAAAGAGGGCTCCATGGAGTTCTGAAAGAGCCTGTTGGGCCTAGCCTGCATGCTCGCAGAGCCTGACAGCAGTCCGGTTTGGTACCAGCCGGCCTGGTTCTGCCTCCCTGCTCTCCCGAGGTCCCTGGGTTGACAGCCCTGTCCAAGGGTCTGCCCTCTGAGCTTGCGTGTTGGTTTCCGTGTATTTGTTGGTTCTTGTTGAGAGTCTGTGCAGCTTGTGTTTATTTGTGTCTCTGCACGCCTGTGGGTTTGTTGCTGAACCTTTTATGTATGTGCTCAGGTGTCTTTGTGCTTGTGTGTGTTTTTTGGGTCAATCAAATATGATGTTTGCGGGTTTGTTTATGAGTTTTGGGTTTGAGTTTGGGTGTGTTTGTAGCCTTGTGTATTTGTTTGATTCTGTGTATTTGGATCCATGCGGTTGTTTCTCTGTGTTTTTGTGCATGGCTGTGTGTAAATGTCTCTATATTTCTTTTACTGTGTGTTTGTGTGTGTGTGTGAGCATGGGTGACAAGCAGCGCCTCTGCCGTGTGCCTGTGTGTTTCTGAGTCTGCGTGTGTGTGTGTGAGAGAGAGAGATTGACAAGCGTCCTTGGGAGAGCCCTCCGGGGCGTCCCAGCACAGAGATTGCTGGCTGTGCTAGTGCAAGTGTGTGACCATCTCTTTCTACCAAACTTTCTGAAGAAGGGGAGGTGAGAGGAGGCAGGGAGGAGGCTCCAAAGGGAAGGGAAGTGTGGAATTTTTAATAAAGAGACGACTGGACCCTGGTCTCGGAACACCCAGAGCAATCTGGGAGGAAGTTTGCTGCTTTTGGTTCTTAATCCAGAAAACTCTCTTTTTCTTGCTGGGGGAGACCAGTACCAGGGCCTCTGCCTGGAGGCCCCCACCCCAGCCTGGGGCAGGGGACTTTTCAAGGACTTGCCTTGTGCTGCTAGTGATTTTGTTTTTGGGTTTTACTCTCCTGGCTTGGCCATCCACAGTAATCTAGGACAACATTTCTGTGTGAAATCCTGCGGAGGCGGGCAAGTTGCCTCTAGCGGCCCCTCGGGCGCTGTGGGAGGCCCTCCTTGGCTGGGTCCAGTGCCGAGCTCACCACCCCTCCAGCAGGGACCTGGGAGAGCAACACAGATAGAAATTGCTGCCTCCTAAGCCCGGATGGAGTTCTTGGTCTCGCCTCTGGTAGGAAGTGATCTTTTTCCTTGTGCTTTGCTAAATCATCTCTACCCCCTTTCCAAAGGAAGTGGCCTTCTTCCAGGTGCCACGCCAGCAGCCAGTGGTCGCGGGCCATTGCCGCCCCCCTGCCTGTGAACAGGCTGGGGCTCAGATTTAGATTTTCCACTTTAGAGACTAGAGAAACTGAAACACGGAGGAACTGGCAGCTTGCCTGAGAACACAGGGCAGAGTTTGGGAGCTGACCTGTGGGAGGTGCTACAACCCCACCACAAGTATCTCCAGATGGGACTTCTTGGAGGGACGGTCCCCCAGCAGACGTGCCACACACGGGGCAGGGCCCAGACCTGAGGACAGGCTTCCCTGCCAGCCTCTAAGGGGTGGGGCCCGCTAAGGGGAGAGCTGTTGTTTGGCTGTATGAGGAGGAGTCGGGTCAGAACCGCATTGCTGGGGACAGTGTCAGGGAGGCTGCAGTCACCACCAGGGGTCCCCCCGCCTCCTCAGTCCTCCCCACGGCCTTCCCCTGTCCTCTAAATAAACCTTGATTAGGTATTTAAAGTACGTTGGTTGGGTTGGGGGCAATGATTCCTCTGCCTGGTGGCTGCTTCCCCCAGCAGTGTCTCTACTGTGAAACCTGCTCCCCTGCCGTATCTTCTCAGCTGTGTTTCGAGCATCCGTGGGAAATTGGGCACATGAACTGGGGATAGAGGAGTTAAGAACGATCCGTTAGAAAGTGATCTAAAGCGAGCGAGGAGGGCTGAGCGGGAGGAGGGGACAGCGCGGGTGGGTGGGCTCTGGCTGAGGGGCGTCACACCCCTCTCTGCCTGGTGGGTCTGCACTGCCCGAGAGCTGTCTTTTGTCTGACTATCCTCAGGTCGCACGTGGCCGGCTCCCGGCGGTGAGGAAGTGCCACTCAGAGCTGTTGTTTACGTTTCGGTCCTCACGGCTCATGGGCCAGGCCGGCGTAAATGGTTCACCCCGAAAGTGACTTCTGTGGACGAATTCTGCATCCGGTTTCCTAGGGGAGTGCCCATCAGGAAGGCAGGGCGGCGCGGGTCCCAGACTGCGTTTGAGTGCTTAATCTGTTGAGTAGATGATGATGTTGTGGTGGTTATTATGATTCTTGTTGCTAATTGGTCATGTTCTTTATAATTTCAGGCGAGTTGCCTCTCTTTTTTTAAAAAAACTTTTTTTTTTATCTCAAGCAATATATTTTCCTTATAAGAAAAAAAATGTTGATAAATAGAAAGAAGAGAGAGAAATCACCCTTAGTCTCACGGCCCGCGGAAAACTGCGACTGCCAATTTGGTGCTGCCTCTCCTGACTGTGCTCATACGCATGTGAACACAGGGTGAAAGCATGTTATTGACGTGTGTGGTTAAGCAGAAGTCCACGTCAGTAAATACGTACTGGCTTGTTAGGGATGTGTAACTTCCGTACAGAAGAGCTCGTGTGTCGTCAGCATGTAGCTCGCTGAATTTTCCGGGCTGAACCCCTCAGTGCAGCTAGTACTGGCTCGTGACACAGTGTCACCTACACCCCCACAACCACCCCGTGCCCCCTTCTAGTCCCACCCCAGAGTAACGGCGATCCTGACTTCTGACAGTAGGCAGTGGCACCTGTTTTTATTCCTTTCTACGAATGCGATCACTGTGTGTTCTTTTGTACACGTGTCTAGCTTTAAATGGAGTCAGTGTTTGTGCTGTCTTATAACCTCCCCAGCAGTAAGGACACCGGGAGACTGGCCCCGGCCAGCCCACACACCACCGCACCGTCGTTTTCAGTGGCTGCTTGTGTTCCACTTTCGGAAGCACCACCATTTAAATTCCCTGTTGGGGTGCTTAGCTTTTCCCTATTATAAACAACTTCTTATTGAACATCCACGCTAGACGGGTGACTTTCACCTTCTCCTCTGGGGACAAGGTGGCCAGAATGGCCGTGGAGGGAGGGGCCCTCGCTGGGGCTGGGCTGGAGGAGCCCAGGTTGTGAGTGGAGGATGCTGGCATCGCTTCAGTCTGCCAGCTGGACCTCATCAAGTGCGGGTGTTAATTACTGGGAGGCCCCTGGTTCTGTGAGCAGGCGGGGGACGCTGGGGCTAACTCGTGAAACAGGGTCACCTTGAAACAGACGTTTCCAGGGGAAGCGAAACCGAGGAGAAGACCACGGGGAAGCGCAGGGCCCGCGCACCGGCCTCCCATCGGTGTCCTCTAAGTCGCCCTGGGGCCTCTGTCCTAGATGTGCATAGGATCCCTCTGGTGTGTCTTTGTCCCTGGCTTTAATTGGGGTGAATGGGGAGCAAGAATACCCATATCTGTGGCTTACCCCTTTCCAGAAGACCAGTGCACTCTGAGGCAGCTCCCTGCATGTCCTGAAATGTGGCCTGGGTGAGTGCGTGGCTCGGGAATGGACCAGGGCTGGGAATGGGGGCCACACGGGAGCTCAGCTGTGCAGGGCGCCAGGTCAGGAGGCGCCACCCCGTGGCCCCAGCCAGGTAGGCTGCAGGCGCGCAGGGCCGGGTTGGAGGAGAATTAGGTTATTGCGTTTCCTCTGTAATTCTTCATCAGGCTGCCGCCTGGATCCGTCGCAGGAAAATCAATGTGTTCTGCCTCCATAATTTCCCAGGTTGCCTTACTCCAAGTACACTGTGCGGGGAAGGTGACATCTCTGGTCACATCTGTGTGGGCCAGAAATATAGATATGTATGTATGTATGTATGTGTATATGTGTGTGTATATATATTTTATACATATATATATATACATATATTCCCTTCCCTCCCTCTACTCCTCCCCCACCCCGTCTCCACCTCCCAGCACAGGATTCATTGGAATTTCACAACCTTTGCATGCTTTTGTGAAAACACTCATTTGTGTTTGCGCCAGGCCGCTAATGGCGGACGCCAAGGTCTGCGGCGCTTACCTCTGTTCAGCTCTCGTTATGGCGAGGAATGTGCCGTTAATAATGCAACTATGGAACTCAGCTGTGTGGGAGCCAAGTAATTATCCCACTGTAGCGTTCCCGGCTTCAGTGTCATCACAACTGGGGCTTCATTAAAAGTCCTACCAGAGACGGTGTTGTGTGCTGCAGCCTGTATATATATTTTTTCATTTAAATTATCAGCCTTGCTATGGCTCAGAGGTAATTTGACTTTTTGAAACCGCTGAGCCCCTGTGAATTCCCCTCCCCTTCTCCCTCTCGCTGCTTTACCAGCTGATCAGCCCCAGAAGAACAAAAGGTTTAACTGAAGCTATGAAGCATATATTCACCAGCTTCTGGCGTCTAGATAAAAAAAATCAAAGTCCTCCATTGAACATGTTAATACTGAGCAAAATGCACACAGCTAGACTCTAAACCTTTACAGGGATTTGGGCATTTGCAAAGTGATGCCCAGATCAGGTCTTGAGCTGCGTTTCGTAGCCCAGAGAAGAGCAAGTGGCAAAGGACGGAGAAAGAGTGTTTATAAACGAGTCCTGAAAGCAGCCCATGGACTGTGGCAGAGTTGCCCACCGTCCGTCTTCTCTCTTTGTCTGATTCTGTTGGGCTGCCAGAAGCCTGGAGAAGGGCCCAGCGTAGAGAGGTGGTTCCCCATCTGCCCTGGACTTGGAGCTGCTGCAAACTGGAACGCTGAGTGGGAAGAGGGGTTGCGGTGACCCTCGGAAGAAATGCTGAGAATCGCGATGGTGGTTCTCATCTGCGTTCCTCCTGATTCTCTGTGGCCTCTTCAGTTTTCGACAGAGGAGGACCGAGGAGAACCTCAGAAAGGGGCTCCATCCAAACACATGGCCACTCAATCCCTTCTGGGGGCCTCCTGGAAGTCTTGCATTTCCCAGCTCCTTCCATTTCTGATGGAGAGCAGCCACCAAATAAGACTGGCAGGAGCAATCAAGTTCCACGAGTGAATCTTCATCAGGAGAAGGATAGGTGCTTGATTGGCAATGTCTGCTCCGGTGGTGAGGCGCTGCTGTCCCTGTCCTACTTGTCTGTCAAACAGCTTACTGAGCTCCTGTCCGCGGCTCTACATCAAGGAAGATACTGGAAAGGTGTAGGATTCATTTCTGCCCCCTAGAAGCTTTCAGCATATTTGGGAGACAGACAAGCTATAGAAAACATCTCTGTTATAAGCAACTTATGATTCAATGCTGGAGAACACGTTTTTGTCAGGGAAGAGGGCACAGAGAAGGGAGTAGTCCAAACAGACACCCAGAGCGATGCAGCACGTCGTGCGCGGGTGAGACCAGCTGGGGTGGAATCTGACCTCCTCGTGAAGCCAGGAAGGTGTAGCAGTTTGCTGCAACTCATACCCAGAAGGAGGGAAAGGGAGAAGAATCTAGTTTTTCCTTTGTGTGGCCCTCCGGGGACCCTGAGGGAGCTCTGTCCCTTGGGCCTGGGGCTTAGCCTCCATGTTTGCAAGATTAGAGACGGCTGCCACCCATCTGGGCAGAGGCCTCAGGGGTGCTGGGGGAGGAGGGTGTTTGTCCCAGTGCACGGAGCACAACCCATAGCATCCCATGGCCTTCTGGTAACTGGCCCCTTTGATTTCAAGAGTCAACCCCAGACACAGCCTCTTGAGATAGCCCCCCGGTCACAGGAAAGATCCACAGATCTCAGACTCTGCCCCAGGCTTGGAATATATTTCCTCTCGTGCCTTCTAGTCTTTACCTGCAACTCTGTGCCACGCTTTGCACTGAGTGCTGGGGACCCTGAGCCAAGGCAAACAGAGCCCCCCTCTAAGGGACTATCCAATCCAGTGGGAGACGTTGACATGGACATGTGGCTGTGCCAGTCCTAAGGAGTAGGGGTTACGGAGTGATTGCCCGGCCTCGTTACGTGGGGGTGGAGTGGATATGTGAGGATAGAACATGGTCAGTGGAGGTTTGAAAGAGGATAGGCCTTTGAGCTGGGCCTCTGAAGGATGAGTAGGAGTTTCAGGAGAGGGACTAGAGAAAGATAATTCTAGGTTGTGGGTACAGCAAAAGCTCAGAGGCACTAAAGAGAGCATGATGCTCCTTGACACTCTCCTTGCCAGGGTCACCAAGGACTCCTGACTCCACAGTCAGGACTGAGGACGTCCGTAGTCCTTGCAGGCCACAGGGCCCTGTTGACCACTCCCAGGACACTTGTCCTCATGCATATCTGACAAGTCAATAGTCTCCAGCCCTGGCTTCCTTCTCTCTCATGTTGCAGCTGCCTTCTGGCCGTCCAACCCAACATGCTTGAAAAGGTCTGCACCCTCTCTTCCGCAGCCCAGCGCCCAAGTCACCCCAGTCCTCTGCCTCAGCACCAGCTCCTGGGCCAGCTCCTTCCGCCCGTCCCCACCACCCCTACCCACACAGTTGTTGTACCCCCATTGCTCAAAAGCTGCCCTTCAGGCCAGCCAAGCTGCAGCTCTGGTCCAGCCCTGCAGTGCCTTGGGCTCTGTTTACCAAAGAAGCTGCATCCTGGATGTCTCGGCACCTCTGTCAAGGGCGAGCTCAGAGGCGCTCCATTCTCTGCTTTTATTGGTCTAAAGCTAGGGACCGCTTCCAGGGCCTGTCTGTCGCGGCAGGGTCTCCGGAGCCCTGTGGGGGAGGAGGATTCGGACTGAAAGGAACACGTTGGAGTGTGGCTGTTGTCTCCTGAGGTGCACACACACTTGGGCTCAGCAGCCCAGGAGGGAAGCCTCCACCCATTTCTGGGAAAATAGGTCTTTCCCTCCTTTTGCACCGTGAGTTTGCGCTTGTGTAAACCATTTTGAATGATCTTGGCGTTTAAGGCGCTACAAGGGCCACTTCTCCCCATCAAAGCCAGAGACGCTGTGCCTGGCGAAGTTACACCCACCAGGAATGAGGCCGCCCCTCCTCCCGGGCAGCCGGGGCTGGGGTTTCAGAAAACAAAGTACTTCGCTGCTGTCCTCGCCAGTAAGGACGCAAGGCGTGCAGGAGAAATCAGCCAAGCACGTTTCAGCATCGGGGGACCAGCTCGGAGGCCCCAGGTCCTGGTTCTTCCTGGTCCAGAGCTGGAAAGAAAGAAGCGGAAGAAGTGTTTGAATACTGTGCTGTGAAGGGAACAGTCCTGCAGCGAGGCGGTTGTGATATTAGAGCAGGCCTCCTAAGAGATCCCCTGGCTCTGAGCTGTGATCCACACGCCACATTCTCAGACAGCTGGTCGCCCAGCGTGGGCTGCGCCTGCCGCTCGGAGCTGGCACACTGGCGGGGACCAGGTAATGCTCTAATTTCCCTCGTGCAGATGCGGCCAGGAATATCTTAATTTATTGGTGTGCTGGCATGCAAGAGGGAATGCTGCCGGTGCAGCCTTGCATAACTATTAGCAAAAAATGGAGCTGATAGGGGCTTGACTTTTCCTAAAGTGGGTTTGAAATAATCATCGTCTTTTGTTGTGTTTGGAAGGGCTTGAACAATTCTTAATTATTTAATTATGGATATGCAAGTAATACACTGGGAATGGCCCTGCCATTCCAGGGATACTGAGCAGAGGAAAATGTTTAGTTACCGGAGGAAAAAAAAAAGTAGTAATTAAATCCAAGTGTGGTTTGTATCATGCCACGCTACTGCGTCAGCAACGTGGGCGGGAAGAGCTGGGCCTCACCTTGGAAATTCTTACGTAATAATAGTAGCATCAGTAGCATCGCCCCCTTCCTCCAGGCGAGGCCTGCAGAGTTGGCAAAGCTCTTCGCGTTTGTGTGTGCTGTGTCAGGTTAGGGCTCTGGGGAGCGGGTGCTCTTGTGCCCATTTTACAGAGCAGGAAGTGAAGTCTCAGGGACTTGCCCAAGGTCTCACTTCACTCTGGGCTTGGAGCCACAACTTGTGTTTCTAGGCCCCCACAGAGGCTTGTTCTTCCTGCTCTGTCGCTGGAAGGGGCTGAGCCGAGTTCTGCTTCACAGTGACTTTTCTCTCTCCAAAGAGCCTAGGCCAGCCTCGACAACTTGGGTGACTGCCTGAATTGTGTGTCTGACTCCATGGCATGCTTCTCGTGAGGGGCACCTTGTAATTATCCCATATAAGCATTCATTGTATTCATGTCATTAATTTTGTTTGGGCTATTACATTTGATAGATACATTAAGCATTATATAGTTCTCTTTATACATGAAATTGAACTGCCTTTGAACAGTCAGCCGGCTAATTGCCGGTAATTTGTGTTGCTAACGAGAGGCAGAATAGTGGTATAACATTAGACTCAACAGTCAGTTAACAAATTTGCCGATTCAGATTGCAGAGCTCGCCCTCTGTGGCAGAGGCAGGCTGCATGTCACACGTGAATAGATTTCTTGAAACGCGTGGAACTGAAAACAACAAATTCTTCCCCCTCCCCGAAGGACTGTGCACAGGGGCTGGCAGTTCAGGGGCGATGGGTGATAGTGGGTGTGTGGATCTGAAAGATGTGAGATTTTGGGGGAAAACCTGGGGTGGGAGGGAAGGTTTGGGCTGCTCCCCTGGGGGTGAGGGGCTGTGCCCTCGCCTCTGTCCTGAGTCGTCTCCCATGCACCCCTCGCCGCCATCTGGAGGCGCTGTGGGTCTCTGCGCTTGAACATAATTAGACGGTTTCTGCGCTGGATCTTCCACTGGGGCCTTGCCAGCCTAAGGGGCTCTTGGGAGGGGATTGGGTGAGGTCCTCAAGCCCCTTCCACCACAGCCAAAAGGTAATTTGGAAAAGGGTCGTGGTGGGGGAGGCACAGCCACTGTGTCGTCCTTCCTTGGATGCTGTGGCCATTTGTCATCCCCATTGAGAAAGGCGTGGCAGCACCCTGAGAGGTCCGGGGCAGGTGCGCTCTGCTAAGGAAGTGATTAGGGTGGCGACAGAGCCCTGACTGTGTCTTCCCCAAATTCATATGTCAAAGCCTCTGCCCCCAGGACCTCCGACTGTGCCTGTGTTTGGAGATCCGGCCTTCCGAGAGGTGAGTGAGTTAGAGTGAGGCCTTAGTGTGAGCCCCAGCCCAGTGTGACTGTGTCCCCGTAAGAAGACAAAATCTAGACACAGAGGAGAGACCGTGGGAGGACACAGGGAGAAGGCAGCCACCTGCAAGCCAAGGAGGGAGCCTCAGAAGAAACCGACCCCCGACCCCGGATCTTGGGCTTCCAGCTGCCCGAAAAGAGGAAATAAACTTGTGTTGTTTAAGCTGCCCAGGCCGCGGTATGTTGTCTGGCAGCCCGAGCCGACTAGGCAGGTGGTCCCAGCAGTTCCATGAGAATGGGCTGGGACGGTGTGGGATGGACGTGCCGCAAAAGTCCCAGAAAACCAAAGGGCAGCAGCCCGCTGTCAAGCTTGAAAAATATAGTTTTAGGACAAAGAAAATGATACCCCAGGCTCATGCAGTAGATAGCAGCCACTCAGAGTATGTTCCACAGTGGAGGGCCGGGTCCTACGAGGGTCTGACAGACCTTGTTTGGTAGCCCCAGTTAGTGACCTAGGGACCCAGGGCTGCTGGGGGAGGGATCTCCTTTGCTATTTGAAATGGGCTGCACAGAGGCCTCTTGCCCCCATGCACCAGCCATGTGCGGCCCGTGTTTGCCTGGAAGACGTGGGACAGGGTTGCGTTCCTGTGTCTGCCTTTACCAGGCATGCGGGTGTTGGTGCCTACAAACCAGCATCTGAGAAAGGGACGTTTTAAGCCTGGAAGACAATGCTTGTGGTTGTCTGAGGTCATTCCAGCAAATCTCTAGGCCTTGTATCTGCTCAGTGAACAAGCAGGTCCGTGACAGACACATTCCTTAGCACTTCAGGCTCTGCTTCCTCCTGCCCACTTCTCCAGCTCACAATTGAAAAGAATTTAATTTCTTTTAACTTATAAAGTAAAGTAACAGAAATCATTTGGATTCTCCACTTCTGGGCAAATTGTTGCTTTTCCCAGGGTTGCTGTACTTGATTATGGGATAAATAGCTTAAACATGATTAATATATGTTATTGATTGTTAATCGGTGCTGTGTCACACTGTGCTAGGCACCCTGGTGTTTCTGGATATAGATTTGGTACAGTCTCCACCCTGGAGGGCCTTCCTCTCTGGGCAGTGGGCAGTTGACTTTGATGATATGTGTGTGTGTGTGTGTGTGTGTGTGTGTGTGCATGGATGAAATGTATATACAGTGTGTGAGCACTTTTCTAGGTGGTTAATGTATTTGTAAAGACAATTATGTTATTAGGATAAAATTGATAGGTTTAATGTTTCTATGCCTAAATATATTCATTTTCAAATAGTTTTGAATCCATTGACATTTCATACAGAATGGAAATGGTGCCACCATTGTGATTATTTTGTCCCTGCTTATGGCGTAATTAGCTAATCACAATATGTTTTTCTGATATCAAATGCCAGCTTTATCTGAAAGATCCAAATGTCAGCACCCTATCAGAATCCTTGGCCACACTGTTCGAGCTATTCTTCTCCAAGGATGGGAACATTTCCTATACAGGAAATGAGAAAACCCACCACCTGAAATTGGCCAACAGTCCCAAAGACATGCCTGTTTGTTGCCATCAGGCCGTGAAGCCCTCAGGGCGCCGCCCTGAGCTGTTGCCTAAGATTCCAGCCCAGGAGGGCCTCTCCGGTCGCACTGTGTTCTCCCTGGCTGGCCTTTCCCTCTGTTTTCCAGCCAGCCAGGGATAGAGAGAAGAAGTCTGAGCTTAGTTTCGAGTAGGACACTAAGAGAATCTCATCTTTAGAGGGTTCCATATATAAATTAATACTTGTACATTAAATTAATAAATTAATACTTGTAATACAGGCAAGACATTCACATATAGACATAGATGGGAAGGGTGGATCCTTGAGAAAGTTGTGTGATGTCTGTTAATCAGTGATGGCAATTCGTTGATGGTGGCATTCATTCCAGTGAGTTAAATATAGAAATTCAAAATGGCACTACCAAGTCATTTTCATCAACATAGATGAATTTTATTATTTTTTAATCAGAAAAGTAATCCCTGCTCATGGAGAAAAGATTCAAATAACATAGAAGAGTATGCAGTCTCCCTTCCTCTTGGCTCCTCCCCCAATTTCCACTCCCCAGAAGCCACCCACTACTCGCTGATTTTTATGTGTCCTCCAAGAATTTTCTATCCTTATGCACAGGTACTATTCAAATGGGATCGATTATATGTGTTATTCTGCATCTTGCTTACTTTGCTTTTAGCATTGTGCCATGGACATCGTTCCATATCAATCCATTTGGTTTTACTCTATAAAAGGGGGAAAAAAAGAGTATGCATAGTGTTTTATTGGATGGCTGCACCATAACTTATTTGATCTCATCTTTCTGGATGGAGTCAAAGCATTTGCAAAGTGCCATGGGAGCATGGATGCCTTTGGATGCTGGGGAGGGCTTCAGGGAGGAGGTGACATTTGGGAGCAGGTTTTGAAGAGTGAGTTGGCGTTTGTAAGGTGAAGCCACTTTTGTTGATGACTGCAGTACGGAAGGAAGTCATGCAGGATGGGAAAAGGAATAAAGGAGGCTCAGTAGATTCAAGCAGGGAACAGAGCGGGTTTTCACAGCCCTTCCTGCCTGGAGGGGCCCCCTAGAGGGCAAGTCGAGCAGTTGGAGATGAGCCAGTTCCCTGTGTCCCCGGTTGAATGTAGGTA
Organism: Equus caballus; assembly: GCF_041296265.1. NCBI lineage: Eukaryota > Metazoa > Chordata > Mammalia > Perissodactyla > Equidae > Equus > Equus caballus. The sequence goes on along the minus strand of NC_091686.1, from coordinate 2,684,620 downwards.
TCAGGCAAGTCCAGAAGAACATTGGAGCATGGTGGGTTTTGAGGGGAAGACAGAATATGTGCGAATGACCAAATAGCTGAGCCAAGGATCCCAGTGTGTCAGCTGAAAACAGAGAGAGAGAGGGAGAGAACCCACTCGGCTTGCTGGTCACCTGGTTATTGCTCAGGAAATGTTGCACAGATCTGCCGCCTGGTGACATGTCAGCTCTGGCAGAAACCCGGGTTGGCAGACCCTGCTTTTTAAGCCGAATGCCTGCCTGCCAGATCGCATTTGGATTGAGTGGCTGGTGTTCCACGAGCCTCGCCTAATAGAATTGAAAGAAAAGAAATGTTACTTTTCATCACACGAGACAACAGAGAAATGGGGAAACGGACATATTATTTCGCGGAACAAATTACAGGGGCACTCGAGGCGCTTTTGGGGAGCTGCGTGAGGAGAAGCACTCGAACATCCTGCCAGCAAACTGAGTTTTTAACTACAATTTTTTACAGATAAAATGTGTTGGGAGGATTCAAAGAAGATTAGAGCTCACCTAAGAAACAGTATTCAAATTTTACCAGCTAATGGAGGCCCAGCAAAAACTGTTAATGCCTCTAACTGTCCTCCGAGGGACAGAGATCTCAGTATTCTTATAAAAACACATTGAGCTGATTTCATTTCTGTGTCTCTGCAGACTTCCTTCGTGTAATTTCAGTAAGTGTTATAAATGTTATTTTAAGTATTATAACGATAATCCCTCCTGACAGTGGAGCTGTGCATCTCAGCCTGCCCTCCGAAGGTAATGTTTACCTCGGATGGCACATAATTGTTTGCTTTTTTCACAGTAAACTCTCTGCTCCCAACTGCTTAATCAGCCATGGAAAAAGAGAGGAGACTTTAGAAATGTTTAATGTCCTTTTGATTACGTTAGAGTCATGGGCGAGCCACATGGAGGGGGGCGGCTGGAGGAAGAGACGGCCTCTCTTCCCCTTTGTTTTTGATTTCTTTTGGTTTTTTGGTGAGTATGTGTTTGCTTTTGTCCACAGTTCTCAAGGAGGACTGCTGCGGGCTGTGGCGATCGTGTGAATCATGCACTGTTATAAACGCCACGGCCGGGCGTAAAACCACTCAGCTCCTGGACTCCTGGGGCCCTTTCTCCGAGCCTGTGTTGGGCTGGACCGGGCCTCGGGAGCCCTCCTGGCGGCCGCCGACCCCAGATTCCTGTCATGGTCCGAGTTTCTATGCTCTCAGGATCCAGAGCGCCCCGTCGGCTCTCTGAGCGCGTCCTCCACTGCCTGCTCGGTGGAAGTGAGATCTTATTAGGGCTTTGTGAAAGGGAACCTTCTCCACCCTCCAGTGCCGTCCCTCCGGCTTCCTCCGGGCATCGCATGACACATGCTTCTCTGGCTTCTTAAATATCTGAATCCAAGTGTGATCAGGAGTTTAGATGGAGTAGAGGAGGTTGGTTTCATTGCAGGTTGGAAGAATATTTGCTTCTACTGGTTTTGAGTGTTTAGAGCCCTTCTATCTTCATCTCTGTCAGAAAGTTCTGCTTTCAGCTAACTGGCAGCCATGTATTCTGTAATTCATTCAGCCAACATCAATTGAGGACTGCTCTGTCCCGGGCACTGTGCTGGGCTCTGATGAGGGAATCGATGTGTTTCCCCCACATTCGTGGAGCTTACTGTCCAGCTGGGAAAGCCGAGACTGCACAGGCAAGGGAGCCCATACGTAATTACAGATGGAGAGATGTGTCATTAGTGCGGGGATGGAGAAAACGGAAGGCCGTCAGCTAGGCTGAGCGTTAAAGGATGCGGAGGAGCCGTCCCGGTGAAGCTCCGAGGCTGGAAGTGCCGTGGCGTGTGGGGCTGCGGTGCGGCAAGCGCCAGGCCCGTGGCTCCAGTGAGGCGAGAGGCCGGGCAGCATCTGGCCTTGCAGGGTGCGGTCAGGAACTGGATGTTATTCTCTGCAGCAAGAAGGCAGTGTGGGGCTTCAAGTCTCGGGTGACGTTTTCCTATTTTAAGCTCGTTAAAAGATTGCCCTGGCTGCTGGCTGGAGACAAGACCATCAGGGAGTTAGAATGGAAGCTCAGAGTCCGGGGGGGCGGCCAGGGCTGCTGTCCCGGCTGGAGATGGTGGCCCCTGGTGGTGACACTGGGTGGGGTCTGATTCGAGATACATTTTGAAAGGGAGGTGGAGGAACTCGCTGGTAAAGGGCATGCCAGGCAGGAAAAGGTGTTGGGCCTGAGTGACTCTGGGCCACTGAGTTCCTGCAGTTGGTCAACCTCTTCCTACGTCCTCCTGTGTCCTCCCATGGGGAGGTCCTCCTGCTTCCAGGACTGACTACTGGGGTGTCTGTCTTCTCCCCAAGCCTGTTTGGAAGCCTTCAGGGTGGTCCCCTGGGAGAGGATGGAGCAGGCGTGGCAGGATTTCCTGCCTCCCGGGCCCTATGCATCGTGTTACTCACTCTCCAGCCTTGGTTTCCCCAGCTCCTCTTGGGAAGGGACTGGAAGCGTGCCTTCCCCTCCCCCCACACCCATCGACAGCCCTTCCTCCAGCCCTCACTCGGAGATCCCCGAGGTCTGCGGTATAATTGAGCTCGAGCCTTTAGTTAAAGACCAGGGCCAGTAGGTAGCTGATTCTCCCAGTCCTCAGGGTGGACGCTTGACAGGTTTCTGTGATGGGGACTGGGGAGTGAAGGGAAAGGAGGTGGAGTGACTGATAATTAAGGCATCCTGAGGGCCCCAGTCTGGTCCAGTTGGCCCGAGAGGGGTCCTCCCCAGTGGGGGCCTGGTCAGCGGGAGTGTGTGCCCCTGGAAGGTAGACAGGCTTTTTGAGGATGCCGTGGCTGGGGCAGTGGGGGAGCGGGGGGCAGGGAATAATTGTTTGGACAGAGTATTCTCAGGGCCAGCTTTGGGGTGAATTAACTTTGGAGAAAACATCTACTCTCTCTCCCTTTCCCTTGGAGAGAGGCAACAACTAGTTGAATCCATCGTCTGTCTCTCTCCTACTCTCTGCCTCCCGGGGATCCATTGCGGAATCTAAGAAAATGTTGCCAAAATCTAGGTGGAACCTCCCAGGTGTGCTGGGAGCAGAGCAAGAGGGAAAAACAATGTTTTTGTTTCTTTAAAACACACACACACACACACACACACAACACCTCAGTCCCAACCAAAACCAGATGAATATTTTAACACCAGAGCGTTTTGTTCAAGCCAGGAGCACACTGCCTTCCTGGTAAGGCCAGAGAATGACCTGAAAACCTGAATATTTCAGGGAACAAAAGGTCCTTGGGTCTGCTTGCCTGAGATGGGCCTCAATCCAGGGTTATTTGAAGGCCGCGTGGTTTGGGGCTGGGGGGGTGGGGCAGTGGGCAGGGTTTCTGCTGCTTCTCCTCCCTTCCTGGGGCTGCGTGCTGTGGGCCCCAGGCCCTGCCGTGGCACCAGGCAGCCGCGGGGAGCCACGGAGCGAGAAAGCGGGAGGAGGGCGGGCAGGCCAGAGGCGTGGGGGGTGGCTGGGAGATAGAGAAACAAACTCTATTTTCTGCTCGGCTGTGGCGGGAGAGCTCCCGCAGCCCACAGGCTCTCGCAGAGTGAAGCAATTTCAGACAGGCATGAGTGTCTGTTTTTCCCTGGAGCAGAGACTAAAAACCCCGAAAGCCCTTGGTTTCTCTTCCCTTAATATCCTGTTTGGAAAGTGCCGTCGTGAGAAAGTGGAGGAAATGAAGAAGATCTGAACAAATGGAAGAGGCCCTTCCCCAGCTTGAACCAGCGGACCAGAGGCCTTGTTCGGGCTGCTTGGTGAAGCTGCAGAGAGGCCGCCTCTGGGGCAGGGAGAGGTGGCTGTTGCCGAGTGGGTCCTGGGCAGGTGGCCACTTGGGGACAAAGATGCAGGTTCCTGTCCTGTCTCTGGGGGTGTTTGCTGGGACTGGTTCCACATGGGTGGCTTCAAAGACTGTGCACAGAGGCGAGCCCCACTCCCTGCCCAGACTTGGGATTCTCTTTCTTGGTCTCTGTGGTCCCTGCCCTCCCCACTCTCCAGAGCCGGTCCCTTTCCTCCAAACGCAGGCGCTACGATGCCCTCTGCCCTCCTGCTCCCTCTCCCCCGCCACAGTGTGTGTGCCTGTGTCCAGGCCAGGCAGGTGCGCACCTTTACTGCCACACGAGCGCAGAGCTTCAGAACCAGCCCTGGCCTGGGGCGGCTGGGAGCTGGGTGTCTAGAAACCAGAGATGTTGTCACGTGCCTTAGAAGGGCCTCTTGCGCCTTCGTGGTGAAGGACAATGGGAGCTCCTCCTACAGTGCGGCCATCAGCTGGGCACAGGGAGAGGCTCCTCCCTGAGCAAGGAGGGCGGGGGGCTGCTGGGAGTCCTTCGACAAGCCTTCCTGCCAGCCCCTAGTCACTTTGGGGTCTTGCCCCCTTGCACTTAACCTGCTGCAGGTTCTGTAGTGGTTGGAGCGCCCTACCATCACCTTTCCAGTTTGCCCCCACTCCTTTTTGCTCTCAACATGGCTCCAAGGGAGGTAGCAGCGTTCCTTTCTCTGCACTTGGGGAGATGCTGGCTCCCGGCTGGCCTCTAGGGACCCTGGCCTCAGCAGAACCAAGGGGCTGAGAACGTGGACTCTGTCTGCCTGGGTCTGCATCTCAGTTCCGCTCCCTTCGAGCTGGGTGGCTGCAGGCAAGTCACTGAACCTCTGTGCCTGTTCCCTCCCGTTCAGGTGGTGGTGAGAATGAAATGGGCTAAGGATGTAACGTGCTTAGAGAGTGTTGGCACAGAGTAGTGATGAGTGGGTTGATGATGTTATTGCTCTGATTATTGTTTTCTTTTCTACAAATCTTCCCCATTCCTGGAGACTCAAAGTGCCTCCCCCCTCGTAGGGACCACCCCCCCCCCCAAGCAGCCTGTGCCCCACGTCTCTCATTGTCTGCCCTGGGTAGTTTGCCACCTAATCACTTACTGCCTTATTGTCTGTCTCTGTCTTTAATGACATCATATACATTTGGCACATCTTCTCAGTTAAATTCTCTGTTCTCTGAGAGCAGGGACTTATCTGTCACCCTCCACACCCCTCATCCAAGTTCTGGACTTAGCAAATGCTTAGTAGGCACTCACTTAATTAAATAGTATTAAACTACATTTACAAAAAGGTAAAGGCCTTTCACTTCAATAAAAAAAAATATAAAGATATATATAGTGTCTGCTCTGTGCTCGACCCCGCAAATCAAGTCACGTGCTGTTATGTTCATCTGGCTGTTGAAAATGTCATGCTCGGAGAAGATAGCTGACTCGCTGCAGGTCACTCGGCTTGGAATGGCGGAGGCAGGTCTTGGAGTCAGTGCTCCGTTCCCCTACAGCAGGCCTGTGGCCAGTGAGAGTGGCCTCTGGGGCACTCAAACAGGGCTGGTCTTCTGATGGGCAGGCAGCCAGTTTACTAAGGGTTGACCATAGGCCAGGGGCTGCCATGGCCCAAATCCCTTTCCCCAAAAGCTTGATGGACTACTGGGTCCCCATGTGTATGACAGAGTGCCTGCCACTGGCTGATGTCCGGGGCAGCCTGAAGGCCTGCGTTTTTGTTCGTAGTAATTCAGTGGCACTGGGGCTAAGATTAAGTGGACTTGACTTCCCCAGAGCCCAGGGTTACTACAATGCCCAGCCCAGCCCAGCTTCTGCTCTCGCCTGTGTGTCCCCCAGGTCCCCGCCATGAGCCCACCTGGAACCGTAAGCTGCCTTGGACAGCAGCAACTCTTTCTTGTCCACTGGTCCGGTGCTGGGGCCAGGTACCACATCCTGTTGCGTGTTCCCACAGCACCTGTCTTGGTCCATAGCACGTGCTCAGTGTAGGCAACAGGGAATCCAATGAGGGCAGAGGGATTTGCCTGGTTCTGGCAATGTCCTCCAGCGGGCAACGGCACCTTCTTGTTCCGTGCTGGGCGTGGAGTTTGAGAAACCAGGTGAACTGGGTAGGGTGAGAATATTAGCCTCTGAAATAGTTCCTGCTCCTGTCTCTCCCCTGGGAGTTGGGGGTACTCCCTGCAGTAATGGTGAGGGGGCCAGGAGAGAACCAGGGCCGCCAGCCCGAGACAGAGCTGCGGAGGAGGCCCTCCTGCCAGGCCTGCCTTGGTCTCTCTCATCTACCTGTGCTGGGGGCTGGCCTAGGATGCTGTAGGCCCTGCCTCCTAGAGTCCCGGTCCTCAAAGAATGGCCCAGTGACGGGCAACCTCCCCTACCTAGGAGTGTGCTAGAGACGCGGAGTCCCAGGCCTCACTCCCGTCCTGCTGAACCAGAATCTGCTTTTAAAAAGAGCCCCAGGAGATTCACCCACTCATTCAAGGTTGCAAAGTTTGAGAAGCGCTGGGCTAGAAGCCACTTCCCCCAGGGCAAACCCCAAGGAAGATAGGAGAGTACCCTTGCTAAGAGCACACCTGCCTGGCTTCCCGGCCCAGCCCCCCATCAATGCAGCGCACCTGGGTTGCGGCCTCTCCCGGCCTCGCTTTCCTCCTGGATAAAGTGAGGATCATGGAAACAGTCGGCTTTTCTCCTTGGGCCTCTGAACGAGGATTAGACGTAATAACATAACCTATGTTCCTGCTGTAGCCCGCAGCCCAGCATCGTGAGTGCTGGTGAGCGCGCCGTTAGCTCGCTTTAGGAACGGCAGAGTGAAGGGGCTGCGGGGAGTGGGAGGGAAAACACTGTGATTTGTGAAGTTTGTTCTGCACTGGGCTTGTTTAGTGGAGCTTAACTCAGGAGCTAAATACCAGCTAGGACTCCCTGTAGAATTATTACACGGAGTAGCAGGGAAAGGGGAGCCAGAGTTAATGCTGGTGATAGCAATTTTTCCTTAAATAAAAAAAAATGTGCTAAAAGCAAGTAAAACCCCTGGTGATCGCGAGTGAATTGCTGAAGTTCTCTTCGCAGATCTGCTTTCCTGAGTGATGAGCGTGTGTGCGGGAATGAGTGGCTTTTCCTTTCCTAAGGAGAGGGCAGGGCCCCGTGATGACCCCTGGCTCTGGCTCCCGGTCCGCGTGCTCCGCGTGGGGAAGCCACGGCCGCGAGGGTGGGTGGAGGTGCTCCCTGGGCAGAGCGGGCATCTGGGCCTCCTGGCAGCTTAAATGCCTCCGATTAGAAGTGGGGCTGGCAGAGGTGCTGGAGGAGGCCTCGCGCCTCCTCTGCTGGCGTGCTTTGAAGGGAGTGCAGTTGTGAGACTATTAAAATGTTATTTTGATAATTAAGCCGCAGCTGTTCCGAGGGCGGCGGGGCAGGCGGCAGAAGGCACGGTGCTCTCACAGGCTCCGAGGCGGGGACCGGGCGAGGAGTACAGGGCTTGGGGCTGGGCACGGGCCGGGCAAGGCTGGTTGCAGGAGTGCGGAAGACCCCTCTCACCGTGTCCGAGGTGGTCCCTGGGTGACCAGAGGGGACAGTGGCTTCAGGAGACCCTCTCTCTGGGGCAGGGTGAGCTGTTCCCCCCGTGGGGATACCTACCAGGTTTCAGCACAAACTATCAGTCAAGTAGCTGACGGCGATCCCTAGATCAGTGGTTCTCAAAGTGGGGTCCCAGCACCAGCACATCAGCATCACCCGGTAACTTATTGGAGATGCAGGTTCTCAGCCCCACCCAGACCTTCTGAACCAGCAACTCTGGGAATGAGGACCAACAGTCTGTGTTCTAACGGGTCCTCCAGCTCGACTCCGATGCTCGCTGAAGTTATAGAGCCGCTGTCCTTAAAGGTCACCTGGCAAATGGGGCTCAGCATGCCAATGCACCCTTAGAGATTGGTGAGGCTGGCTAGTAAGGTGTGGGTGGGGCGTGAGAGGCATGGCACATAGGCATCCCTGATCTGGTCCTATTCCTTCAGTGTACTGGATGGCAAAGAGAAGCCCAGAGAGGGGAGGTGGCTTGTCTAAGGCCACAGAGCAAATCAGAGCAAAACTGGAAGTAGTAATCAGCTAGCTCTCTTGATTCCAGATCATTCTGTTAGACTATCTTTCTGAATACTGAGGGCAGGGCTTGGAGAGAAGAGGTTTCAAGTGGAAGTGATGAGGTAAGCCAAGGAGAAGCCCAAGGTTTATCGACCCCGAATATATTTACCTTCCTGGAATCTCCCAGCATTCTCTAGTCATGTTCAGCTGGGATTTTCTGCCAACACGCACATCCATCCACCCACCTACGTATCCACCTGTCTATCCAGCCAGCCGCCTCTCACCCTTCTACTGTTCACTCCTACCTTCCGTCAGTCCGCTCATCCTTCACCCTCCCTTTGGCCACATATTCGTGCATCCATCCAAATATTCAAGTGGCCGTCACTCACCCCTTTGCTTGTCCACCCCACCCATGCATCCATCTATCTCATCAGCCGTCTAACCATCCGCTCATTAACCAAACATTCCCCCTCTCGCTCCCGCCCCGGAGCCTACTATGTACCAGGCATTTTTATATCATTCTCAACCAAGAGGAGCTTAAGCTAACCCTGGTCCCAGGAGCTGGCCATGTCCTGTAAGACACTGTTCAGCTAGGACCATGACAGAGATCTGGTCCTCCCACAGCTTTGCCTAGGGCCTCCTGCCTGCACCCTCCTCCCCCGTCCCTCCCAGGGCACCTCATATGCAGGCTTGACTTATTGCCCCCACCTCTGTCCCCTCTTTCATCCCTGCTCCTCTGAGCTATGGTAGTGGCGTATCATCTGGTCTCCCCTCCTCCAGCCTCTCCCAACTCATGTGCTGTCGCTCATATTCTGGAAGTGTGTAGTCATGCCATTTCTCCACTTAAAAGACACCAGTGGCTCCTCATTACCTGCAGAACAAGGCCCACAGTTGTATTGTCATCTGATGCAATCCGTGCTCATTCCCAGTCTGTTTATCAACCTCTGACCCTCTCGCTTCCAACCTCCGTTCCAGCCTAAGCAGGTGCTTGGTTGCTCCTGGGCGTTTTTGCACATTCTTCCGCACATGCTGTCCTCCTTGTCTAAAATGCCTTCACCCCACTCTCCTCACTCCTCCCGTTGAAATCTTTTCCCTGCTCCATGGGGCCGCTCCAGTGCCCCCCACGACCTTACTCATGACATCTGCTTATGTCTCCCATGGGGATGGGACATCCCTCTGCAGAATCCCGTGTCATCTCTGGTCCCACATCATCGTGTGCTTGGCTCTCGTTTGCAAGGCTCGTGCTCATGGTGGATGGCGGCCAGTAGCAGGTCTGTGCCATCTCCAGCACAGCGCCCAACACACAGCAGGTGCAGCTTCTCAAGTGGGCTCACCGACATGTGTCTAAGATGCATTTATAAGTGAGAGACCTAGGAAGGCCTATTAGGGTCTGACTTTTGGGTTAAAAGGCCTTAAACGTTGTTGTTTGCCTCATGGCACCCACAGGACCTGGCGCATAGTAGGTGCTTAATAAACGTTTTATGACTGAAAGAATGAATTAAAAAATTCACCCTCCCCTTTAATGTTGTTTGTAATTTCAAACTAAATATTGACCAAATAAAGCAAAAATAATACTAAAGTTTCGCAAACCAGCTTCGCCCGTGACGTGTGGTCACCTAGGACCACATCTGTCTGCTCACTTGTCCGTGTCTGTGGATTCTAGTGGGCAGGGGCTGTCTTCCCGAATCTGAACCCCAGTGCCCTGCACAGAACCTGGCACCCTCCCTGCTCTTCCCGACTCTCTTCTTCTCCCCTACCCAATCTGTTGTCTGTGTCGGACTCGAAGCGGCTTTCTGAGTGGGGCTCCCTGTCGCCCTGAGAGAGAGACGCTCCGTGCTGCCCATAGGCCCTGCGAGCTCGGCACTTCCCTCCCCGTCCACACCCGCCTCTCCCCAGCACTGGCCGGTGCTCTCTTGCATGCTGGCCACACTGCCTCTCGCTCACCTCCCAGGCACAGGCCTTTGGGCCTGCTGCTCCCTTGGCCTTGGCACTTTCCCCACTCAACACGTACCCCTTACTGCTCTCACTGCGCCTGCTCGGTGCCCTTCTCCCCGGTCAGCTGCCTCCATCTCTCCCTCTGGCTGTGCTTGGCCGCTGTCGCACTGTGTCCGATGGTGAGTATCTTCCTCCCTTGCTGGACTGTGAGCTCCCAGCCGGCAGGTGCCACTGGGACCTGCACACAGCAGGCTTCTGATACGTGTTGTTTGAATGAATAAATAAAAAAGCTACATGGTAGGTACTTAGTAAATGTTTATTGAGTGAATACACAAACGGCACAGAGTAGGTGCCTATCGAACGTTCGTTGAATAAACAAACAAATGAGTGAATAGAGAAGGATGCTTGGTGCCTTCTTGGAAGAGCTCTGGCCAGTCAAGCCCCTGTAGCCAGGGAGACTGTCTGTCCATCCATCCCCCCAGCCTTCATGGAGGGCTCCAGGAGGCTCCGCACAGCCAGGCCTCTGACCCTAGGCCTGCCTCTCGCCCAGCACTCACAACCAGGAGCTGTGTGAGGGGTGGAGACAGAGGCCTTGGAAGCCACTGCTGACACAGGGGTGCCGGGGGCTGGGGTTGGGGTTGGGGTTGGTGGTGGAGCCTGCCCTGTGGTCACAGCTGTCTGCACTTGTGTGATCCTTTCAACTCTGCAGCCACCGGGTCCAGCCCTGATCCAGAAACATCTTCCAGAACATCTGTTTTCCTCCTCAATCAATACGCTCCCCAAAGAGGGCCAACTTGCGAAATATTATATATAACATCAAACATGCTGTCCGAATTCAATTAAGTGATTTGGTTGGGGAAGAATGTGGTAATTAACCCTACTGTTTTGGAGCAAATTGTAGCAAGCTATTTCATTCTTCATTAACAGGCACCTCTCTTGACTCCACATGAGCTAAAAAAAAAAAGAGGGAGAGGAAGAAAATAATTAAATAAATAACTAAATAACCCCCACTCAGCACAATTTATAAGAACTTTTCCAGGCTTTGACTTCCAGCTCTCTTTTGCTGTGTGACCACAGCGAAGTCACTTAACCTCTCTGAACGTCAGCCTTTCGATCTGTAAAATGGGGATATTATACCCATCTCACAGGGTTGCTGTGAGGATTAAATGACGTCATGAATGAAAAAGCACAGTTCCCAGCATGCAGTGGCCCTTCATGAAAGGGCCGCCGTGGCACGGAGGTACCCTGAGGCTGGATGATTCATGTTCACTGGTCAGGGCCACGCTAGAAGTCGTGTTTCTACCGAGGCGGGGCCTGAAATGCCTCTCAGAGTGTTCTCTCTTCCTAGCATATCTGGGAGGTTCTGGGAGCGGGACTGAGGAGACGCCTCAGGATTTTGCTTCTTTATCACCCACGGTCCGCAGCTCAGGGCAGCTCAGAGGTGGAGGGGCTGTGCACAGACTCCAGCTTAGATCCCGGCCTGCCACTCAGCAGCGCGGTGACCCCTGGGCAAGTAAGCTCTTGTTGCATCGTGTTCCTCCTCTGTAGAATGGGGATGATAAGAATTAGAACTGATTTCCTAGGATTAAATGGGTTTAATCGGTGGAAAGCACTTCAACTATTCTGGACACAGAGTAAGCTCCCAGTTCTTGTCGGTTTTTGTCATTTTATTTAAGCTTTCAACTCGGAACGGCCCATTTAGTCTGCCGGTTGGTTTCTGTGGGTGCTTCACTCGTCAGGCTGGAGAGGGTCTGCAGAGGCCCTGTGACAGTGACAGTAGGGGCCACCATCACAGTGACAGTAGGTACCACTTATCAGGGGCCTGCTGTGGGTCACAGGAGATGCAGAGGAGACACTGAACATCCACTTTTTCATCATTGTCACAATAAGCTTGCTGTTACTTTCGTCCTCCAAGTGAGGAAACTGAGGCTCTTCAAGTCTCCCAGCAGAGGCAATACGGGCAGCTGGAAAGTCGTGGGGCTGCGATTTGTACCCAAGCCTGTGCAACTGCAAAGCTGCTGTCTTTTCACCTGCCCTGCCACCACCCGGGAGGACGCACCTTCCAAACCTGACCTCGCTGGCATCTGTCCGCGCTGTGCAGACCACTTTCCTATCCACAGCCTCACTGGGCTGTCCATAAGTCTCTGGTGACTCCCATGGAGCGAGACCCTCAGCAGCTCTCTGCTGCTGGGGCTTATTGTGGATAGGCTCACACTCCCTGGTAGATGGGAAAGTGGTCAGGAGCCTGTTGTCATGCCGACAAGAAGAGATGGTGGCCTGAAGGAGGTGCGAGCAGTGCGGCTGGAAAGCAGGGGGTGAATTCTGGAGAAATCGTGGTTAGTCCACAGGGGTGTGCACAGTAGGTGCTGGAAGAGTTCCTTGGAGGGAATGGGGTCTTTGGAGGGACAGTGTTCTGGGAAAGGTTCTAGATGGGGCTGCTGGGGCTCGATCTGACTCCCCAAGGAGGCAAGGGGTCATTTCAGACAGGGAGGATGTGGAGAGCAAAGGTTGGAGGCGGGAAGACCTGTGACCAGCTGTGGGGACTACAGGGAGGCTGTGACAAGGTCTTTGCCTTCAACGAGCTCCCTGTGTGTTTGGGGACAAAAGGCCTGTGGCCCCTAGTGGCTCAAGCAGAGTGACATTCGACACCAGCTATTCTGCAGAGTCAGGCCGGCTGTGAAGTTCAGCTCTCAGGAGGGGCACCAGGGAGAGGAGTGGGCCAGGAGGTGTGGGTCCCCAGAGGACCTGCCTGAGCAGGGACATCTGTCATTCATCCATGCATTTGTTCGCCATCACTGTACTCCGGACTGTGTAGCAGGAGAGCAGGGGGAGGGGGAGAGAGGCAGACAGATGGACAGTAAGGGACAGACCTCTCCTGGGAGGAACCGAAGCTTTAGGGGGAACATAGTCGTCAGGCCTTTTGTTGTTGCAAGAACCCAGACCCTCCTTCAAATTGGCTTAAGGAACCAAGGCACTGGGTTCACAGGGCCAGTCCTCAAGGCCCGGGGCCCACCATCAGCACAGGGCCTCCCCAGTTGGGAGGGAAAATGGCCACTAGCCCCTCCAGGTGCCCATGAGCTCCACAAACCCAGGGGCAAGGCCTTTGAACCCCAATCTGGAGATTGGCTCTGATAGGCCAGGTGTGGGTCACGTGTTCATCCCTGAACCAATCACTTTATCCAGAAGCATGGAATATGCTGCTTGACCAGGCCTGAGTCCCATGCTCACCTAGGGCACCGGGGCGGAGGTCAACCTCCGGTTCCCCAAAGGATGTCTGGGTCCGTGTTCCCAGAAGAAGGGAGAATAGATGGCAGCAAGAGTAAACCAAATTCCACTTCAGGGGGAGTAAAGGCTGGCTCTCCCCTGTGGGACATGAGTCACTTGAGCTGGGTCTAAACATCTCAAGGGAGAGGTGAGAAGCTGGCCACTCACAGAGGGGTGCGTCCACGGAAGAGAGGTCTTCTGGGCCAAGAAATGACGAATTCTGGTGGAGGCCATATGGGCAAAGGGGGCCCCCCTGCCCTCTCAGTTTCCTAACACCGCAGGCCATTGGTTTTCCTGCTCGTGGACTGGACGTCCACTCTTTGCATCCTCTCCCACTGTTCCTGTTGAGGACATTCCAGGATTGGAATGGGAGCTTTTGCCCCAGGCCGCCGGCGGTCTGAATCCGGCTTGGCCGCCATGAATGGTGATTGAGATGGCAGGTCTTGCTGTCCTTTGAACCCCCTGGTATCTGTCCAGCCTGGCTCTGTCTGGGTGGTGTGTGGTGTTTTCTAGGCAGAAGCCCAGAGCTCACCCCTCTTCCTGCTTTGCTGAACTATTTGTCAGCATCGTGGGGGATCACTCTAGGAGCTTCATATCTCTTTTTGGTCCCAAGAGGGAGACAGGTTGGTTTGGGTAATGAAAGGATCAGCTAATGCCATCCTGGGTCACATCAAAGCCAGCCAAAGCCACATGAGCCCGCTCGTCCCAGCTTCCCGGGTGTGGCAGTTCATGTTGTTGGAGACCTTGGCCCTAGTCCCAGCCCTGCTTCGACTTGCTTCATGAGCTTGGGCAAATCTCCCTTCTGTTCTGTGCCTCAGTTTCCTCATTTGTCCACACAGGAGCATGAACACTTTCCAAAGGGTAAAAGTGGACTCATGAGTGATGTCATCAACTTTGCCGTCTTCCTTTATGTCCCTAGAGCCTTACGACCCACCTTGTGATATTTCCCAGTGTGCTGACTCTGTCTTACCCCTTGTCTGTCCCCTTACTGCAGCTGGGGGCCTCAGAACACGTGGCCCTCATTTTAGGATTAATGCTTCTCTCTGTTGGGAGAGTCAGCTATGAGATTCGTAGACTGGCTCCCCCCCTCAAGGTTGCTGCCTCCCCCATCCTCCCCTGCATCCTCCCGCATCCTCCTCCTCACCCACCCTGCCTTCCGAGGTGGAGCTCAGCCCTGCCACCACCTCCCAGTGCTGGCCGCTGAGCCATTAGCCTCACTTCTCACTGGCTGCGCATCAGCACAGTAATCATTTTCAGATTTACAAGCATTAAATATTTTAATTTAATGCCTTGGCTCTCTTGTAATTCATGCACTTAATTATATGATAATTACTCAAATGAAAGAGATACAGCTGCTGCCGAATCAATTCTAAGGGAAGACTGGGTTTGAGTTGGACTGATTTGGGGAGGTGGGTCCACCCCCTCCCCTTCCCCTCCAGCCCTTCTTCCTTGGAGCCTCATATTTGGTAACAGCCCCTCCTGCCCCAACAAGTAGCGGGTGCTGGGGAGTCTGCATGCATCTGCCGCAGGCCGGTGTGGGGCCTGCCCTGGCTGGAGACCCAGGCTCCTGCCGGTGCTGCTCTGCAAACAGCAGTCTAATGGCCGATACGCAGGGAGGGAGAAATCTTGGGCCCTCCTTGGGTGGCAGAGAGGAGGGTCCCTCTCTGTGAGAGCAGAGGAGGCTGTGAATGCTGTCTGGGGCCTCTGTGGCAGGTGGAGAAGCCAGGGAGCCTGTCTCTTCCTTCGTGATGGATGTCTGGGGGCGGGGTGCTGGGGAGCAGACTTCTCTGAGCCTCTCCACTGAAAATGGAGAGGGGCCTGGGCCTCCTCCTGCTGACTCCAAGGGCTTTGCAAAGACAGTCAGGAGCGATGGGTGGGTGGTACTATCTGGTGGGAGCACCTTCCTTGTTCCTATCACCCCTGCCCCTCCTCCTCCCCCCTCCCTTCCCCCTCCGTCCCTCCCCTCCTCTTCTCTCTCCTCTCTCCTTCCATCCTTTCCCTTTCCTTTGTATTTTCCTATTTTTCTCTTTCCCTATTGACGTCTGAAGTTGTGTTGGATGCCTGAAGGGTACTGGCTATTTTGTAACAACTGGCACTATTCATGTTTGGCAAATATTTTAACTCCTCCCTCCCCACCATGTTTGCAGAGCCCCATTGGGTCTGATGGTGCTGAGTGGATTGACCAGAGGCCCTTTCCGGTTCAGGGTCCAGCAGATTTGAGAATCAGGCGGTGTTGCCTTGGGCCAGGCCCTGCTTGGGTGTGGGGACAGCAGCCTCTGCAGACCTGAGCCTGCAGACCTGAGCCTGCTTCCGTAGGGGAAAAGCCCTCCTCTTACCAGGAATCCAAGCAAAGGGCCAGTGAGAGGAGCCCTGGGGCCAGGCCCTGCTTCCAATGGCACAAGGTGCTCTGGCCAAAGCTTGTGAAGAAGTTGAGTCAGGAGAGTAGAATTTCCAAGCCAATAACAAGCTCAGGCCTCTGAAAGTTCCCTCGCTTTTAGGGCGGGGAACCGCCGGGTCCATGGGATGACCTCGGCCACTCTGGGCGCGCGTGGTTCCCAGGCCTGGGAGAGCTGGGTGGTGTGTTTTGCTGAAGTGCACATTTGCACTGAAAAGGGTTACAAATGGTTCGCCCCGTATGCAGACAATTTTCAGCTAGCTTACAGCAGCTGCGGCGCCGTGCTGATAGATTAAAAGCAGCAACCAGCCCCAGAATGAAGTGTATTAGAACTCCTGCTGGGTCGAGCTGGGGAGAGGCCCACACAGCTGTCATCTAGGCCAAGTTTCCAACCGAAACCTCAAGAACAGGATGGAACTCAGAGAAAAGTGAGCTTTCTAAATGGGGTGGCCGGCTGTTAATCAGGAGAGGGGGAGGGCCTGGCGGAATGCTGGGCATTTGGAGGAGGAGGGGGCGATTGGTGGGAGTGTCCCACCTGGACCGGGAGCTTTGTACAGCACTGTGGCTCCTGGGGCCAATAACAAAGAGGCTGCTGCAGGCGTGGGCCCCGTGGTGGGGCCCCGCGGCCCAGCCTCTCCCTGCACCTTGCTTCAGACAGCTGGCTTGGGAGGCAGGTGAATACGAGGGGCATCCAGGTGTTTCCACATTACGTCCAAAGGGCCCCGAGAGCTCAGTGCCACTGCCCATGCCCCCTGGCTGAAAGGGCACGGTGGCTCTCGGGTTTAGGAGGCTGTACGGTCTACCTTTTTCCAGGAAAACTTCACTGCCAGAGTCTCCTGCCGCCACTTCCCCTCCTTGCTGCCACGTGGGGGCCCGGCCTTGTGACTTCAGTTTCCAGGCCTTTAGCGATGTCTTCTGTTTTTGTGTGAGAAGGGCCCTCGGGAGGCGTCTGGCTCTGCCCCGAGTCTGACTCGAGCCTGGGGGTGGTTCCTTTCCATTGTCACAGATGTCACTTGAGAGCCCAACTAGACCACCCCATTCTTGGAAAAATCAGAATGCCGAGGTTGGAAATCTGAGTACATTCTTTTTTTTTTTCTTTGATGTGTCCTTATTTTTGCAAAAAGCAAAACGCTTCCCACTGGAAGGGCCAGGTGAGTCCTTATTGACAAAAACCGGAACAAATCCAGCTAAACTGTTCCTAGCAATGTGGTTATAGATGGAGTAGCGTACGCCCGTAATTCAGCTGCAGTTGTGTATGTGGGATATCAGGGTGAATTCATCCGTTTTGCAAACATTTCCTGCGTCTGCATTTGGGCAGACCTTGTGTAAGCATTAGGTGTATTTGATTCTTGAGGAAACACAAACCCAGGCAAAGAGCCTGCTGGTAAATGCCGCTGAACCTCTGCTGTCACACATCCACTGGGACGGCCCTGTGCTGGGAAGGAGTTTGGCTTCCAAAGCCACCATGCCTGCCCCTGCCCGTCAGGTGGCGGGAAACGAGCTTGGCTTGTCGGTGGCGTGATTGGAGCGAACATGGAGGTGGCGCCCGCTTTCCTGACGTGCAGTCGGGCGTCAGGGGTTTGCTTGGATTCCTGAGCTGGCCCTGTGGTGAGGTGGGTGAGTTGGAACCGCAGGCTGGGTGAAGCAGGGGTGCAGGCAGATGCCATTGGCTTGGTCCACCATGGTGCAGGGGTGTGGGTGGGAGCGGTGCAGACAGGTGAATGGGCCAAGGACCCCGCTCTGGGAGGGAGACCACCCAGGTTTGGGTTCCGGCTCTGCCTCTTGCTGTCTGCATGACCCTGGGCAGGCTGTTTAACCTGCCTGTGCCCCAGTTTCCTCATCTATAAAATTAAGATAATGAGCATGTCCCTCAGAGGGCTGTCATGCAGATTAAATGAGATAACATGTAAAATACTTAGAACTAAATTTGGGCATTGTAAATACCCAGCGAATGTGGCAGTTTGGTCAAATTCCTCTTTATCTAGAATAGTTGCACAAGAATCCTAGAACCTCAAGTCATGTAGTTTGACTCTGGAATCCATTCAGAAGTCTTTTCTACAAATTCCCAGCTTTCCTTGAATGCCTTCCATGATGGGGAACTCACCCTAGGCTGCCATTACAGTCATAGACAGCTTTCTTGGACCCACTTTCCAAACTCTGTACTTTTTTGACGGTTCTTACCTGGTACAGACTTTCCTGACTTTGTCTTCAGTGTGGAGGCCCAAGGAGAGTCACTAGCTGTCACCCACTGGGTGCTTACAAGGTGTCAGCCTGTGTGCTAAGCACGGTACATGCATTATTTCATCCATCCTCCCTAGTCCTAAGGGAAGGGATTATTTTATCTGCATTTTACTGATGAGGAAACAGAGGGTCCGAGAATTGACTTAAGGGTCACACAGATCCGAGTGGGCTGGCTGGAACTGAGATCAGGTTTGTCTGAGGTCAAAACCCTTGTTCTTAACCACTAGGCTTTCCAAGCCAGCTCAAAACCAACCAACAATTCTTTGCTCTTTTCCCTGCTTCTCCCGTCTCCATCTCAGCCAGCCTACTTTCCCGCAGTGGTTTCCTCCCATCCATGTGTTAGTGGCATGAACTGGGGAGAGTGTGTAGGGCCGCTCCCTTAGGTAAGCTGTTAGATATCCAGTTCCTTGCAGCACCATTAAGCTGGTAGGATAACTTCTATCTGTAGGAGACAGAAACCACTTGCCACTGTTGTATAGTCTCTTAAATTAATAAAAGTAATAATCTGATAAACTGGTTATTGTAATTTATCCACATAAAGCGTAGCATGTGCCTGAATTGTCAATCGGGCCCCAAACCAGTAGAAAATAGCCAGCAATTTCCAGAGGCTCAGCGAGCAGGGCTGCTGCAATCCTGTGGTCTTCGAATTAGGAGAAATAATGAATGCATCCAGAACACATCCATTTCCAGCAAGTGCGGCATGGATTATAAAATTTATTATCAATAAAATTATTCATTTGTGCCCTATACTGCACTTAATGCACCTGAAGTGAGAAATTAGAAGTGTGTTTAATTCCGGGGATGGAAGAAAATACAAGTGCAGCAAATTTGCAGTAATAGGAGAAAGTTAATGCCCGGCAAAAAGGAATCCATTTAGCTATTGCTGTTATATTTTGGGAAGAGCATGTTGGTTTTTCTTTCTTTTTCATTTTAAAAGTGTACAGATTCACATGGATCCTTGGTTCTAGTATTGCTTTTAAAGAATTGTTAAAGAGAAGTTATGAATTAGGGGGAATATGCAAATGTGAATAATGTGTATATGTAATGTCTGTGTGTGTGTATATATACACACACATACATGTATATCTATAAAATATATGTATACGTGTATGTATATATCAACACGTGTGTATATATCTATATATCTCTCCATACATCCATCCATATACACACACACACACTGATGTGATATGCTGGTAAATATTTAACAACTGGCTGTCTGCAAAAAAAAAAAAAAAAAAATATTCTGGGGCCTGGCCCAGTGGCATGGCTGTCAAGTTCGTGTGCTCTGCTTTGACGGCCCGGGGTTCACAGGTTCGGATCCCGGGCGTGGACCTACACCACTCATCAGCTCATACTGTGGCGGCATCCCACATAAAATAGAGGAAGATTGGCACAGATGTTAGCTCAGGGCCAATCTTCCTCACAAACACACAAAAAAGAATTCTGATTTGTAGCGTTTGCCAATTTCTGTGGTGTAAATACTCCCGCCATGCTGATTTTGAGATCCCAGTGGATGTCACTGAACGTGGGGTTCGGAAGAGAAGAACAACAGCAGCTCTCAGGAGCCAGTAAAAACTGGCTCCAGTGCACCGCTATTTTTATATACACGTATACATATCATATCTGTGGTTTAAGAAAAAAGGAAAGGAGATGTAAATTATACCCATCAATTTGAGCCCTGAGTGTCTTCTGTGTTTTTCCCAAGCGTCAACCCCCTTTGGTGAATTTGCATGTATATTTTATGCAAGTAAAGAAAAGAGTGGGCCTCCTCCCCTGGAAACGTGGAGACTTTATTTTTATTAATTTCCAAATGCAACAGAAAGGAGGGCAGAAAGGTGGAGACAGAGGGTGGGGTCCGGCTGGGCTTCCCCTCGCATTAGCAACCCTGGTTCGTCTTCAGGCGCTCCGTGCACTCGCCTCGGTTTTATCCAGCCATTGTTCTTTTTCACACCGCGTTTGCACACTGTGGTGCGTCTGGGGAATTTCAGCAGTTGGAATATACATGAAAAGAGTTCCGCTCCACTTTCATAAGGTCCCTGGATGGCGTGGACGAGGCCTCCAGGCCCCATGGTAGAGCCGCACCACATTCATATTCCTTCCCTCACCACACACATGATAGCGCAGAGCCCAGACCAATCGAAGACTTGACAGTAAGCCTTTTGATTTTGCGGGGAACCTTCATCACGCTGCGAGAGGGAAGGGAATGTAGCCCAAACTGGACCGCATACTGCGGCAAGCTTGAAACCCCAGCCCAACCGCAGAGCCGGCTGATTGGAATGCTTGGAAACTGTGTCCAGGAATTCGGCTGCAAGAACTTGGCTCAGAGCAACTTCTGCCTTTTTGAAAGAAAAATTGTCAACTGGGAGAGCCACTTGGGGCCTGGGTTTAATCTGTCCAGGCAGTAAAGATTCACGGAAATGAGTGGCCAAGTTACCTAAAATGTTTGAGCTCCTGCCTGCGTGGGGACTCTGGTGGGGGGAGAAGCGGGCTTGACAGCTCCGAGTGATGGCTGTCATCACTGTCACGACTGTGGCAGTTGTCACCGGCTTTGATGCTCTTGCTATTTTGCTAATTGCCAACCTGCTGTTGGTGAGATAGCAGAGTCAGGCACAGATGAAGCCACACAGAGCATATGTTCTGCTCGGGACCCCCGCCCCGGGCTGCCGGGAAGGGGTGGTGTTTTTCTGGGTACGACTTTCACCCTGGCAAAGTCACCATGACTTTTAGGGGCCAAGGGCCAAAGAGAGGCAGACATTGAAATCGTGGGAGTTCACTTGGTACACCCAGGGTCAGCAGCACTGACTCTACTGGGGGAATGTCCACAGTTCACTTAACTGGGATAGTGCCTTGATTTCGCTCATCTGTGTTTGATGATGTTAGTAAATGAGGGACCCTCCTATGAAATACCCAGGAAATTCAAGGATGTTTGGTTTCATTGCCCAGCAACATCCTGATGAGTCTGACGCTAGGAGACTTTGGTTCAGATGCACGAATGATGGGGCTTGACAAAGGTGAGCAGAGCTGGGGATCGTGTGCCATCCATGGGAAATGTACCGTTGTCGGCCTCTTTCCTTGACAAGGATGTGAAGTCCTAGCCGTTTTGTGGGGAAGATGCTGGCTCTTGGGAGAGAGAGAAGTCAGTGAGCTGGAGAAATTGTTGGGTTGGAGTAATTGCTACAGATAGACCGAACCTGTGAGAAGTTCACTGGGGCCTCCCAGGCAGGTTGAGGACATCTCTAGCCATCTTACCCTGGGCTGATACTCATGCACACCTTACCTCGTTGGCAAGGAAGCCTTTCCTTTCCTTTGTTTCTTTTCATTTCCCATGCTCTGCTCTGTCCCCTGACCCCTCAACGCAGAGGCTCCCTCCCCATCTGGCCTGGTTTTC
Source organism: Equus caballus (assembly GCF_041296265.1). Lineage (NCBI taxonomy): Eukaryota > Metazoa > Chordata > Mammalia > Perissodactyla > Equidae > Equus > Equus caballus. Next base: position 2,663,500 of record NC_091686.1, on the reverse strand, counting down.
TCAGTGACCCGACCCAGTGTGGCCGTGTGTGCTGGGTGGGGAAGAACAAAGTGGGTGTGGGGACCCCCAGGTGTGGAGCCCTGGCTCAGCCCTTTGAGTGGCAAGGTCATGGGAAAGATCAGTAGACCTCTGTGGCCTCACTTTCTTTATCCTTGAAACAGAAAGCACCCCCACCCCAAACACACACCCTCCTCTCAGAGTGGCACTGAAGGGCTGAGGGGCACAGGGGCTAATGGAGAGTGGAGGGGGCACTTAGACCTCCAGAACTGTCCATCCCAGCGGCAGCCAGGGCTGCGAGTGGGCTCCCGAGGCTCCTCAGGGGCTCAAGACTTGGGCTCCCCTTGGACCGTCCCTACCTCTGAGACCCACTTTCTAAGTGGTCATGATGCCACTGCCAGGGCTCACCAAGTAGGTCCCCCTTCCTCACTGCCGGAAACACCTTGGTGCTTCCCGATGCTGAGACGATTCAGGGAAGGGCAGGAACCTAGTAATTTCTCAGCTGGAGAGCGTTGTAAAAATAAATGTCTTCTGGAGGTTGAAAGGTTGTCAAATACACACTGAGCCTAATTGGGTCCTCAGAATGTGCAATTCCTGCTGATTTTCATGGAAGTTGTGGATGTGGGGTGTGTGGGTGTGTGTGTGTATGAATCCTTGGGCAAAATTGGGCAAATGATGACTTCTGAAATGTGTAGATGTGCATGTGTGCCGGGACGTGTTGCTAGGCCCACTGTTTAGCAAAGGGCATGATGTCCCCTCCTCATTGGGGAGGGTCCCTTAGTCACCTCTGGGCCTGCTCCTCTTATCCTGGGTCACCGAGTTGGAAAGAGACTCAGGGCCTTTGCCAGGCCCGCCCAAAGCAATGGCCATGAACCTTTTTTGTGCCATGAAACCTTCTCCCCCGGAGTGAACATCATAACACTGGTTAATGCTTCTCGAGTGCCCGTGTGCCTAGCACAGTCTGAGTGCTCCACGTGGATTAGCTCACTGAAATCGCCCCGGGCCCTTTGCGGAGGTTGAGAGGATCACGTGCAGTGCAGCTGGAGCTTTGCCCACCATGGCAGGGGTCTGGGTGTCTGCTGCGTCCATCCATGACCCCAAGTTATGGACACCTGCCCTGGAGGGTTGACTGAGGTCTCAGAATTCATTTCAAAAACGGTTCTTGCCTTCATTTTACTGAAGGCAAAACTGAGTCAAGAGCCGCTGGCCCCGTAGGGCGATGCTCAGTACCCTGGCCCCGGCTGGTGCATTTTCTTTCTCTGTGAAGAGACACACTGCCCCCACTCCCCGCCCCGCCGGGCTGTTTCCTCGTTGGACGATTTGCCCCTCTGGAGCCATCCCTCTACTGCTTTGGGGCCACCCGTTCCCACGGGGTCCTTCCCTCAGATCTAGCTTCCAGCAGTTGACTTAACACGCAATTGCTGGAAGAGCCTGACCTGTCTGGGTGGTGGTGAAGAGCTGGGGCTGCCGGAGACTTCCAGATGGAGCCTCTTCCCCTGGCTCCTCCTGGGCTGCCTGCTGGCGTCCATCCCTCCTAAGGGAGAGGAGGAGCCCTTCCCACACCGTGTGCCCTTCCTGGGAGGCGAGCGTCTGCGTCTTGGTGGATAACGTGCTGTGCCTTTCCCAGGACTGGGTGCCCACCCAGCTGCCCCCTCTCCTTACAGCTCCTCCAGCCCTGGCACAGAGATGCCTCCCACTGCCCGAAGGTTGATGCACATTCCATTCCCTCACTCTAGTCCAGCCTCTGGCCATGCCAGATCACCTGTGTACCCACTGCTAGGCTCTGGGGTCAGAAGGTCAGAGTACTGCCCTGCACCGCCTGCCCCTGCCCCAGGGTTCCTCCGTCCTGTTCCACCCAGCCCACAGCCCTCTCCACCGTTGCCCGTTGTTTGTTCAGCTAAGACAGCCAGCCTGGGGAGGAGGAGCAGGCCTGGGCTGCAGCGTCTGGCCTGTTCCTCCTGCCAGGCGCTCATTTGTATGCAGAAGGGATTAGGCAGAATTTACCGTGGCCTCGCCCTGGGGAGCCGCTCGCGCCCTAGGAGCGCTCTCCGAAGGCCGCGTGCAGTTGGTAAGATTAGAACAGGCCCTTCTGCCGCGGCGCACGCCCTGGTCACTCTCCAGGCCGCCAGCATCGAAATCATTTTCATTTATAACCTTTTTGATCATCCAGCCTCAAAGAGGGCCGGCCTTGTGTGACAGCGGGCACCAAAACGGCCCCGTTATTTGGACGAGGAGGGAGCAGCTGAAAACAGTCGGATGTGAGAGACAGGGCACTCGATCTGGGCTCATGGCTTTTTTTCCTGCCTTCTCCCACCAATATTTTTACAGCTGTTGACGTATATTGAGTTACATGTGCCTGGGCTCCCTCCCCGCGGTACTGTTTCAAAGGTCTGTTCACCATAAAGTGTGCTGTTCTCAAGTAAATGACTGACTTCAAGAAAGCACAGTAGTTTAAATGTTACTATAAATACAGGAGCTAAGACATTTTAATTATAATTTTTGAGTTATACAGTGTTCTGTGAGGACACCAGGCATTTACAAAAGAATATGGGTTGAGCTCCAAGACACGGTGCTCTCTTGTGGATAGAGGAGTAACTGCAGGTGGCTAACTGCAGCCTGGTGGCCCGACTCCCGTTGACTTACGGCTGGCTGGGAGGAGGGCGGGGAGGCTGTGGAGTCCGTGGAAGTCTCGGATTGGATCTGGGGATCAATGGCACACGTATTCTTGAGCCCCTCTCTGTGCAGAGCGCTGAGCTGAGGGCTGTGGGAGCAGAATCTCCACTCGGTCCCATGGGTGAGGACGAGTAGCAAATCAATGCGAGAGCAGCGAGAATAGAAAGGTGTGTATGGGAGCACTAAAGAAGGGGCATCTGACGCTGGCTAGGCGGAGGGGAGGGCTTTGGAGAAGAGGTGACACCTCTGCTCTGTCTTGAAGGGTAAGAAGGGCCACGGGGACTATTTGGAAGTGAACAAAACCCAAGTCAGTCTTGAGTGTGAAAGCAAACATTCTGAGCAAGCTGAGTTGATGGCCCTGCCTCTGGGCCTGGCTTGCCTTCTGCTTGATGCCCCCACAACTGGAAAGTGCCAAGGGGCGGGAGCTGCCAATGGCCTGGTGGGCTTGAAAACTCAGCCCTTGGGTGGGTTGGGTGCAGATAATTCTTAGCGGGATGAGAAGGAGGCTGGCCTGCGGCTCTCATGTTAGTGCAGTTTTCATGGGAGCAGGCGTTGGGAGCATCTCCTCGTTTATGTGCCAGTGCTGAGGCGTTGGGTTAAGGGGAGGAAGCAGACCTGGACGGGTGCATGACTATCATCCATCTGACATTACCCATATAGTATTTATCCACGCCCGTCCCATCCATCCATCCATTGTCCACCATCCATCCATCCATCCATCCACCCACCATCTATTCACCTATCCATCCACTTATCTATCCATCCACCCACTGTTTCATCCATATGTCTATCTGTCCATCTATCATCCATGTAACCATTCATTTATCATCTGTTCATCTGTCCATCCACATCTATGCATCTCCCTATCCGTTTATAATCCATGAGACTTTATAGCGTAGGAATTAAAAGCAGGACTTCTGCAGTCAGATTTCTTGAATTCAAATCCTACCTCCATCACTTACTAGCATTATGTCCGTGTGCAAACTACTTAACTTGTAGGTTAACCCTTTTCCTCTGTAAAATGGGGTGAAATAACAGAGGATAGCAAAAGATTGTTGCAAAAATTAAACAAGATTCCACGTGCAAAGTGCTCTGCACGGTGCCTGGCACATAGTAGGACTCAGTAATTGTTGGTTTTATTTACAGAGTGACACCAGTGTGCCAGATGCTGTCCCACAGCCTGGACTGAATCTCTTAGAGCTCCAGGCGCTAAGGGCCTGCTCCTCTGGACGAGCGCTGGGGTTCAAGCGGGATGGCCTGGTTACAGAACGGCCAGAGTATTTGGTCTTTATTGCTGTTTTGGGGGAAAATTCCTGTCTCACAGCTCTGCCTCTACCCTATTTCTAATGGAGCATGTTAGCCCGTGTCTATAAGGTCTCTTAATATGTTTTTAACAATTAGTTATAGATAAACATACAAAATACCAAAGAAAATGAAACTCCTTGGTGAGCTGTCCATGATCCCAATTGCCATCTCGACAAAGCCCTTAATTGGAAGATGCTGTGTGGCCTGTAGACACTCGATGCCACGGATGTTCTTATTTGTTCATTCTTTGACTGTTCTCTTACGCATTTCTTCAGCCTGCATGTGTTGAGTGCCAAGTGTGTAGCAGGCACTCTGCCAGGTGGTTTTGTCCTTAAGATCTCGTGTAACTTCACGTGATATTTGTATCTCTATTGGTCAGCAGACCAGAATCTTGACAGTGAGTTTCTGTGAGAGGTAGAATTCAGGGTGATGTTTATCTGTTTTTGTACTTTGCAAATTTTCTGTGGTAACCACGTAATGCTTTCACATCATCAGAAAAGCCAACTAAAAGCAATCAGGTGACGCCGGAGCCCCCACCCTCACAGAGCTCATAGTCAGGCAGAAGGACAGCCACGTATAGTGGCCCAAGTAATGCCCTCGGATTGTAGTGATATAGCTGTGATGTTGGAAAACACGTGGAAAACGCCGCGTTGGAATTTTCAAAGGCTGGCCCTTGGGCCACCTGGGCGTGGACCAGCAGCTGCCTTGTTGACTCTTGGCACTTAGAACACCCTGTGCAAAGTCAAGTTGTTTAGACAGGACAAGGCAGGGAGAGGGTGTCCAGCGCACCTGTTCTGGAGGTAACGGGGATTTGGGGAGCTCTGTCCTTGCTCACCAGTTAGGCGACATGGAGCACACACGGCCATCGAGGCAGGCCGTGGAGGGTGGAGGTGGCATGGGTCCTGCCTCCTGGCTGAAACGGAAGCTTCTTTCAGCCCCTCCACTGCTCCCCATCCTGCTGTGCAAGGCCACATCCCCTGAGGAGTCCAGGACTGAGCGGGGGAGGAAGCACATGGGTGAGCCTTCGAACTCCTCATCCGTTCACTGAGAACGTGGAGTCAGCAGCTGTGGTCACATGCTTCCTGCCCTCTCTTGGCCTCAGGTTTTGGGTCTGCGAAGTTGGGAGCCATATAGGCTCCTCTCTGGTGCTCTCTCAGCTAAGTCCTTATGGAGTCAGTGATAGGAGAAAGATGAGGTCATTGTTTTGGGAGGCCTGGGAGCCCAGAAAAGGAATGGGCACTGGAGGGTAGGGGTCGGTGGAGGGGTTGGGGGTCCCCCCTGCTCCAGGTGGGACTGCACTGGGACAGAGGCATCGCTCTTCCTTGTCACTGATTTGGTACCTGTCTTTGGTCCAGTGACATCATTTTTGGGGAGCTTCAGTTTCCTGTCAAACAGAGCATCTTTCTCTTACTTCATCTTGTGTGTATCACTCAAGAAAAAAGTTATGGAAGCGTTTCATAAACTGGGGACTCCTATGCCAGTGAAAGACAGGATTTCAGGAAAAGACTTTTAAAACTATCAGCTAATCTACCAAGAGTGATTGCTATCAAGAAACACATCTAAGATTGTAATGCTATCGTACCTATTTGTTTATATTTTTAATAATGACCATAATATTGAAACTGCTGTCAATTATTGAGACTCAATATTGTGTCAGACATGGTGCAGATACCACCTCTAACCCTGGCACCATCCCTGCGAGGTAAGGGAAACGTTGCTACTGTCATTGTCCAGGGGTGGAGTCAGGGTTTGAACCCAGCTCCTTCTGCCTTCAGAGCCAATGCCCTTTCTGTGGGGTCTTAATGCTTGCTACAGCACTTTTGATTTTTTAAAATAAATTTTTGATCCTCACAACAATCCTAGGAGAAAGGTGGAGCCACTATTTTGTACCCATTTTGCAGCTAGGAATAGACCTAGCGTCCCAGGCCCTGGACTGTCCGTCTCTTCTTGCTTACTCTCTAAACACTGGTTTCCAGGACAGAGCGAGTCCAGGAGCAGTCGGGGATGCAGGTTTCTTCTGCATCCCCACCCCTCCTAGAGGATCAGAGGGAGCCCCTGGGGACGCTGCTGGTTTCTGAGTGTGACTTGTGGGATCTTGGCCTGGCCTCTGAAGGAAAGGCCAGGTGCCTTCCATGACCTGGCACCCCGCACGCAGCTTTCGCTCTTTGCTTCCTGCCCTTTCAGAATGACACACTTGCATTTATCCCTTTGGTTTAGCCAGAACCAGAGCATGTGTCTTCTCAAATGTAGACTGACGTGCTTCTTTTATAAATTCTTGGGCATTACTATTGATTTTTGGCTGAGGATTTCGAAATCCTGTCTCTAGGACTCCTGAGATTTCCTGCTGCACTAATAATGCATTGTCACTCTTAATATCTCCAATCTCTGACACAATATTCATATCAAGCTGCTGAGGAGTGGCGTCAGCACAGCCTCGGGGATGGCGCCCGGGCACGGTGGGGTGGCTGTGAGGGCTGCACCGGCACCTCCCTCTCCCTCCAGCCTGTTTGCTCGCTGGGAAAACCACACCTGGCTCCCCCACTTGAAGGAGCCTGAGATTGTGTCATGAAATTACTGAGTGTACGAGAGTGGTTGCTTTCTACTCCCATCATTGCACAGCTTCCACTGAGGACCAGAGAGGGGCGGGGGCTTGCCCAAGGTCACACAGTGAGAGTTAGTGGATGGTGAGAGATCTGGAACCCTCGTCTCCTTTGACCTTCTTTCACTTGGTAGTTCAGGGGTCCTCAACTCTGTGTCTACAGGGGCCAGGCATTAACAAAAGCAAGTGAAACAGCCTGCGTGTGAGACAGTGGGGGCTACAGTGTCCCAGCAGAGGCCCATGCCCCTCCATTGTTGTCCAGGGGCATTGCATCTTGGAAAGTCCAGATGTTCTGAGTTTTCAAGAGAAGCCAAAAATCCAGATTTTACTATAAGATTTCTTGTATTCTCAATGTTGGCAACTAATTACAAAAATTGTGACCCACTTAATGTGACCCCTGAAAGAGAACTACAGCTGTGAGTTGAAAGTGTACCTGCCATGCATTGTGGATCCGACTGTCTAAATGCTTTGCTGTTCCAGGTGTGTTCCTCACCGTTCCAGTTGTCCCAGTCACAGGCTCAGGGCTCCGCCCTCCTCTTTCCTCTCAGCGCCTTGTCTTCCAGCCCCACTCCCCCAGCCTGGCTCCCTGCGCTCAGAAGGTCTCCTCGCCCTGTCAGTGGACAAAGTGTAGGCTTTTCCTGACCAATCCTGCCCTCTGAGTTCCAGCTGAAACGCACCCTGTATGTTTTGAAGTGTGTAGGCCTGACCCCACCCCTCCGACCTGGCTGTCCTTTGTCCTTGTGCTGCTAGGAAGATAGAGCTACTAGCTTGGCCTCCAGGACCTTCTGGGCGAGTCACTGAATAGGTTCCCACTGAGGGATTGTTTTTCTAGTTCTTGGAATTGATGTTGCTTAGACCATAAAAATAAAAAGACCGTGTCCTCGATACTTAGAGCGTGTCTCTGGAATACGCTGATGTGTGCGGGAACGGACGGGGATGTGTCTGAGGTGCTGTTAGGAACCGACGCCCAGCAGCTTACCAAAGGGGCCCATGCTGCTGGCGTTGAAGGGAGAGCATTTGGAAGCTTTGGGTGGGAAAGCTGATGGCTGGACATCTGAACTGGCTTGTTGGACATCTGTGGAAATTGGAGCAGCCGAGAAAACGTTGTTTTCTCGTTGCGAAATCATTTAGTTGAATGATAGGAAGTTGTGATCAGGAATGAGGGTGGTGGGGACCATGCCTCTTGCCCATTGTCCCAGCCTGAGGGCCTTCCTTTGAGGACCACTTGGAGATGGGACAGGGATTGCCGTTCTGTTTGGGACATAATGACGTCAAGGGGGAGCCCAAGCCCTGGAAGGTGGTGCTGATTCTGCGTGCGGCCCTGCAAAGGCCACCCTGCCCCTCCTCTGTCTGTGTCTGTAGCAGGACAGCCAGCTCCCATCACCCAGCCGGGAGGGTCCCTGCAGGAGCCACAGAAGGAGAGTGGGGGACACCGAGATGCCAGGCAGTGTGCCCCGCCCTCTCTATGGATTATCGCATCGACTCTTCCTGGCCAGCTGTGGGGCGGGTGGGGTGTAGCCCTCAGAGGTAGACTTGTTGGGTCAGCCCCACTCCACAGCTGTTCACTGAACGAATTGGAGCCCCTCTCGAGGGCCCTGTCCTCTCTCTGTCTCCTTGTCGTCCCCTCTGCTTCACCTCATCTGCCCACAGCCCCTTCTTCTGTGCCCACCTGTGGGTAGGGACCCGAAGGGGCCAGGGGCTCCCTGGTCCCCAGTGTGGTCAGAAGTGGGCACGAGGAGGCCCAGGAAGGGCTTAGGGATGATGTGGCTGCAAGGTTTGGTAAAAGAGGCCTCAAGGCCTGGGCTTCGGTTCAAGCCTGTGTGGCCTTGGCACGACAGTCTTCCCTCTCTGAGCCTCAGCTTTCCTTCGGTTAAATGAGAGAGTTGAAACAGTCAGTGTTTCAAATTGTAGGCTGCAGCCATTAGCAAATCATGAAATCAACTTATGGTGAAGGCCAACACAATGAAAAAGGAGCTAGTGAGGCCTAGCCGGGCCGATGGAATGGAGGAGGGAAGCAACGGAAATGAAGAAGGAAAAGCAAGAGAGAACATGCTGGAGTGCACCAGGCTAGCAAGCCCCAGTGTGGCTTCGTGACGTTGTTTGGGTTTTTACGTGTGTGTGTGTGTGTGTGTTAGGTCATGGTGTATATGGTTCTTGCTGTAGGTTGTAGTTTAAAAAATATGAAAAACACAGGTTAGTCAGCCTACGAACGTTCTTTTAAACCTTGTGGTTCATAAGTGTAGGTCACTCGCTGAGCTGACCTTGGGCAGGTTGTGTAACCTCTGCGACTCAGTGTCCTTGTCTGTTGAATGGGAGTAACTCAGTCCCTGCGCGAAGGGTTGTTAGGAGGGTCAGTGAGGGAATCATGTGATGTGTTCAGCCTACAAGCACGCGATCCACGCTCCGTGCCGGCTGTTATTGCTGCAGCCGTGCATTCCTCTTAGACGCAGCAACCGAGGGAAGATGCCAGATCTGCTCCCTTTGGGCCCTGCTCAGCCTGCCTCTTGTTGGGAGGAGAGAGAACGAGGTTCCCCAGTAGACCCCACGGGTGGTCCCCGGAGCCGCGGCTGACACAGGCTGACTGGGGCCCGCCCCTGAGCAAAGCCGGGCGCCTGCCTGCGGGGCTCTTCTGTACCCTCTGGGGGTGGCTGGGGGCCCCGGGATGGGTAGGGCATGGCCGGGGCCACAGCGGCCCCTCAGCCTTCTGTGGCCCGCAGAGCCAGCCTGGTCCGCAGTCACTGTCCAGATCTGTGACCTGTGGCCTCCCGAGCATGTCTGTCCTGTTTGCGACTTCAAGCCCTTGTGTACGCGGCTCCATTTGGAACTGTGTGAAGTGGGCACACATCTATGACAATAACTACTTTTTTTCTGCCACTCTTAACAATGCAAGAGAGATCTGTGAAGAAGTGTTTTAAAAAAAAAGAAAAGAAAGAAACAGAAATGAAAAAGTTGTCAAGGAAGCTGCTAGTCAGGCTGGCGCTGTGGTCAGTAGGAACCCAGAGAGGCAGCCCAGCCTCGCCAGGGCTCAGAGAGGAAGGTGACACCGGAGCCTTATTTTGGCAAAGGGTCAGGAGCGTGGGGCTGGATGTGGGTGCCAGAGGAGCGGAGGGGGGACCCTCCGGTCTGGGCTCTCCGTGCTTTCGGTGCGGTTTGCCTGGCCGTGAGGAGCAGGTCACTGGCTGGGGTCCAGAAGACTTCAGTCTCCCTAAGGTGGCTCCCTCCCTCTGCCCCCTCCCGGCTCGCCTTCCCTGTCTCTCCTCTTCTGTCTCTCTCCCGAGGTGCAGATGGCCACGTTTGCAGGTTAACTGGAACAGCTGGAGATGCATTATTAGTTTCCTGCTGCTCCTTCATATTTGCTTGGATTTTTTTTTTTAACGGCAACATAATTTACAACTATTACGCTGGTGTCAGAGCTGGCATGTTCTAAATCCGCATCAGATTTATGTAATGCCGTTGCTTATCAGTGAATGAAGTCATAATTATTGCTTTGTACCATTAAATAGCATAAATATATAAACTGTTATACAAATTGCTGCAAACGTTTCCTCTGGGGAGCTCTAGACCAAATTCTAATGTTGGGCATTTGTCTGGGATGGCAGTTTCTATGGTATATAATAATGTTGATAAATTTTACTGTAGCGAGTGACATTTTAAAGCATTAATTTTGGTGCTAAAAAAATTCTGAAGAATGCTCAGACCGAACTGGGAGGTGCTCTGAGAACCAGCTGGGTGAGGTGGGGTTTCTCTTTAAGAGCGCAGCGGGGGACATGTGTCACCTCCCAGGGCTCCTCTCCACATGAGATCATCCCCTCCTCCCTTAACTCCCGCAGGAAGGCAGCAGATAAATTTTCCATGGCAATGATGATAATTAATTTCAAAAAATTCAAATCGATTCATTTCTCCCTTAAATTTCAAGTGTGCAAGGGAAAGTGGAAGGAGGGCGTGGAGAATGCACAATTGGCGGGGAGGGTCCTCGTTGTAACCTCCTTCCCAATTATGTAGATTCTGTGTGGGGTGAAAGAAATCCCCATCCTAATTAGGGATGCAACACCTGGCCTCAGACGCCGTCTCGGTGCCCAGCGTGCAGCTGCATAGCCTCCTAAAGGCGCTATCGTGAGAGCGACTTCTGCGGGCAGCCCCGGGATGGCCCGTGGCGTTTACCTGCTGCACTCTTTGGAGAGCCGGGGGGGGCAGAAGGATAGCATCATTTCCCCTCAGAGCGGGCCTGGGGCTGGAGGCCTCTGTCTGGGTTCCCTCACCGCTGTGGAGGTGACCCAGAGACGGAGAGGCTCGAGCGTCTCGCCTGCCGAGTCTGGGCCCTGGGCAAGCTGGTGCGTTCTGTGAGTGGCTTTGTGAGCACTGAGTTTCCAGGGTGCGTGTTCTTTCTTACGTGCTGACTCCTGGTGTGGGTTCTCTGCTGAGCATCATTGCTCTTCTTCGGCACATGGTAGGGTTACACAACCCAGCCCCTTTGTCTTGGGTGAGACCTAGTGGCTAACTCTGGCCAGAAAGCTGTGAGTGGAGGTGGCCTGTGTCACTTCCAGACCAAGCGCTGAGCCGCCAGGGTGCGAGCCTCCAGAGTTCTGTTTTCCTTGGTGCTACAACTGTCAACTGCAGAGATGAAGGCGCTCCCCCACCTTCGGAGCCCAGCTGACTTCCAGGAGCAGAGCCCTGCAGTGGACATGAAGGGCAAATGAGACATGAGCCTTTGTGCTTGCAGCCTTGCGATTTTGGGTTGTTGGTTCCCACACGTTCTTAGCCTGTCCTGACTGATACAGATCCTCGTGGGTTCCCCCAAGCTTCACGATTTTTTTCAGGGTGCTGGGAGTGCTGCAAAGCTCGTTGATTTTCTTCCTTGGAAAGAATATCAAACAGATATAGATGTGTGCTCCCTATTGGCAATGAAGAAACAGGCCCAGAGAAGTCAGGTGACTTTCCTAAGGTCACACAGCTTATAGACATCAGGCATCCATGCCTCGCAGTTACAAATATGCTCTTTCCTCCCTCTTGCCTTTGAGGGTCAGGCAGGTGAGGGTGGGGCTGTGGAGCATAAGGCGACAGGGAACCGTGGGGACTTCAGGGAATATTCTAAAAGCGTTACAATTCAGCTTTTTGCCCACAGCCTATCAGTTTGATGACATCTCGAGCTTCCAGAGCAACATCTCTTTAGCTGCTCCCGTGTGCTCACCGTGTCTCCTTCTGATGTCTTGCCCTCAAGTTTAAATCTTGAACTTTCTAATGAAATTCTGCTTATTCCTTTATATCCTCCAACTATCTGACAAAGTCCTTCACAGTTAAGATGGGGACTTGCCCTTTATGCGTTAGTCCTCTGGACCCTGAGGGACCTTGTGACTTATCTCCTCCCACCTCCTTTCACAAAGGAGGACTCTGAGCTCAGAGTGGGAAGCGACTTAGCTAAGGACACACTGCTGGTAGTTTCTTCATTAGAGGTGCTGTTTGGACATGGAGGAGGTGACTGTTGGAGGGAATGTGGGGGCTGGTTTGAAATAGAATGGAGAGTAGCCTGGAGGGAAGAGAATGTGATCTCCTTAAAAAATGTTGACTTTTTGAGGCTTAATCAAAGGACATATACTGTGGACCTACTATGTGCTGGGGAGAGTGCTTGATCATTAAAAATAATCTTAGTGAAACGACATCCTGCATTTGTGGGCGTAGTAATTTGAAACTTCTTGCAGACAGTTTAGTTCTTATTCATGCTTATATTCCTAACTCCTGGCCCTGTGCTTTTCACGTGACAGAAATTAGGCATTGAACTGAGTTGTCTTTGTCCCTCTACTACCAACGGTAATAATGAGGCATGGTGAGGAAGTTAGTGTGGCTGGCGTTCAGAGCACAGCTCTGTGGCTGCACTGCCTGGGCTCCGTCACTTACTCTTACCTCCTCGTAGAGATTTTGTGAGTTCATCCCGGATGGACAGTGTTTAGCATAATGCCTGGTACATAGTCAGCACTTAGTAAATGTTAATAATTGTTGACCCTCCTGTCCTGTCTCGGAGCTGTGGCAGCTGAGGCTCGGCGCATCTAGCCATGGCCGGCGTCTGTGCAGCTTTGCTTGGGATGCAGGACTGTGCTCAGCACAGGCAAATCCATTCTGCCCACTCCCCATGTGCTGTGAAAAATAATTTTGCACCCAAAACTGCAAAATCGCCAGTTAGAGCAGCCATGTCTGCTCACAGGCAGCACTGGAGAGTTGCTTCTGCGTGAGCTTTGCTCCAGCTGGGGCCACTTTTACCACTGGGGCTGCAGGCAGTGAGGGGTGAGTGGGGGTCACCCTGGCTGGCACATGGTAGGCAGCGCTGAGGATGATGCCCGTGGAGTTCACAGGCTCTGAGCAGAGCCGATGAGCTGGGTGGCCCTGTGGGGCCCTGGGCCAGGGCCCAGGCTTGCACAGGTTGCACCGTGTGTGCTGGGCTCACCCTTGTCAAGCCTGCCTGGCCCCTTCTCTTCTGGACAGCCTCCACTGACCCGCCCAACAGCATCGGGCAGGGGAAAGGGCACAGACAAGGAGTTGAGCCCCTGGGATTGTCATTTATTACCTTTTGTGGCCAGGTGACTAGAAAATGTGTGTTCCCATCTGTAAGAATGGTGTCTCTGTCCGGCTTATTCCGAGGGCTGTGACAGAGACGTGGTTGTCACCGGGTCTGTAGAGGCCGAGGCAAGAGTCACCTTTGGCTGCTGACCAGCTCCCAGAGATAGTGCAGCGGGTAGGAGCTGCGTTCCCGTCCCGGGCCAGCCCATCCGTGAGCTCTGTGACCTGGGACAAGTTACTTCATTCAGTGTCAGTTTCCTCGTCTGTAAAATGGGAGTAGAAACAGCAGCAGCCTCAGCATCTCTGTGATGATCAGTGACTAACTCAATGTCACGTTGGCTTAGCTCCAGGTCTGGTTTGTTATTCACACTGGATAATAAAAAAGCGCTTGCTTGCAGGAGGCAGTGAGCGCTGTGAGGTCAGGGCCTGTCGTCCCGTTCACCCGTGTGCCCAGCGCCCAGCGCTGTACTCTGCACTTGGGCGCCCAGTCCGTATCTGCAGAGTGGGAGAAGGATCTGATGCCCCTGGAATTGCTTCTTGGGTGTCTGGCTGTCCGCAGACTGTGAGCCCATGAAGACGGAAGCCCCGTTCCTGTGATCACTGTTGCAGGAGGCCCCTGGCCAGTGAGCATTTATCTTCTGAAGCCTTTGTCCCCGGGGACAGCCCTCCCTGGGACGCCTTCCTGCTGCTTCATCTGAACCTGTCCCTCTGAGGCCACCTCCTCTGGGAAGTCATTTGTCACTCACTCAGCAGGTATCTGTTGAGCACCTACTGTGTGCATGCAGACACGTGCCAAGCGGCCCTCCCTCAGGTAGAGGAAGGTTCTTTCCTCTTGGTGTTGCCCCCATCCCCATCTCAGATGTTCTCTTCGCCCTCCTGAGGAGCTGGTCTGCCCTGTCTGGGTGATGTGCACACCTGGCTGATCCCCCTCCTTGAGTAGACAAGAGCTTTGAAAACGTTTTATTGAGGTATAACACACGTCCAGAAAAAGGCACAAACCATGAGTGTAAGCTTGATGAATTTTCAGAAAGCGAACGCATTCAGACCAGGAAGCAGGACGGAACGCCCTCCAGTCGCTCCCACCTGCCTTTCCAGCACTGCTTCCCCACCAGGGCGAGCGCTGCCCTCACCTCCCACCTGTCCAGTGGTCTTGTCACTGGAGGTGATTCAAAAGCACGATGTGAGTCCCTGTGTCTCCTGGACTGCCGGCACAATACCTGGCATTTGCTGGCTAAACAAATAGAGGCGCAGGGCAAATAACGCAGGGATGAGAATAATGACGATGTTAACATAGCGATGGCCGACAGTTGTTGCATTCCACCAGCCCATTCTAATCCGGGCTTTACTGGCTGCCTTGTCTGGTCCCATTGAGATTCAGAGAGGTCAGCGGCTTGCCCAAGGTGAGCCAGCCAGTGAGTGGCGGTCGCTGTGACCTGGCTCTGTCCAGCCTGAGTGTGGAGCTGGCACTCTGAACCTCACTTCCTGCTGGTTTACAGCCCCGGGCAATCCTTCCTCCGCTGGGCCAGCTGGGCAGAGGCTCAGCGGGTGGCAGAGCTGAGCTGTCCTTCGCAGGCGAGCTGTCGGTTCCTTGCTGCCCCCGCCCACCAGCCAGGCGCCCCGTTCCTTGCAGGCTGCACCGAGCCTTCTGTGTGCCTCTCCAAAGGACAGGGCATATTTCTTCCCAGCCTCCTAAGGCCCAGCCTGCACTGGAGGGCTTCATCACTATGCAAATTAGCTGGATTGGATCTGCTCCCGCAGAGGACTCCGGGGGCGGCAGAAGGACGGAGCTGCCTCTGGAGCACCAGCTTGAGCCTAAGATTAGGCCAGTAGAGGGGGTGGGGGTGGGGCAGGGGGGCATGGAGATGGGGCTGGTGCCCATGCTTTGCCCCCCTGGGGAGGCTGCCCAGAGTGGGGGGCTGGGGACAGGTGCGAGGGGAGAGCAGGCTTGGCTCCCAGCATTCTTGCCGGAGATGGGACCGAAGAAAGACATTCTTTTTGGATTTACTCTTTGTGTATTGAGCCCTTTTATGATTCATCAGTAAGTAAATATCAGCTGAGGGGTGATTTGTTTCTAACAAGCTTATAAAATACTGGCGTCATTTGTGGGCTTATTGGAGTGCTGATGATAAACACCCCCCCTTGCCCACTTCTCTTTGTCAAATTAGCATTCAGAATACAAATATGGGGTCTCTGGATCACTTTCTGCCAGCTCTCTGGAAGCTGTCAGGATGGGAAGGGGCAGCAGTAGGACCCCAGCCTCGGACGGGGAGCCTTTAGAACTCACTTGAAGACGAGGGGCAGCCCCCTCGCTGGGCCCTCTGACGACGGGGCTCGAGGCCCTCTGCCCAGCTGCTCCTCCTGCCCTTCTCGTTGCCAAGTGTCCTCTGACCGGCCCTCCTGGCCCCCAGAGCCTGTCATCTTCAGTCTCACAGAGGGTGCCCATCTGGGCAGGCTGCATCTGGCCTGAGGAGCCTTTGGGGCCGCCGCCTCCCCCGTGGGCCGGGCCCAGCCCCTACCCAGTCAGAGGCAGTGGCTGCTGAGAATGTCCGCCCTGGCTGTGGGGCTGCCATGCGGCAACTGCCTCCCGAGGGGTCAGAAGCCTCCGCAGCGCCTCTCGCCCCCTCAGAACCTCCCTTCCATCTCCCCACACGTCCTGGCCTCTGGCCTTGGGGTCGTGAGTGTACCAGGCATGCCCTCCTTGCCTTCTTGCAGGCTCATGCTTCGGGGGCAAGGAGGGCACAAATCCCATCGACTCACAGGGGCCGATGCCCGGCTGGGAGTGGATGGGGCCTCCCATCTTCAAAGCGGCTTCCCAGCCGTGCAGAGGAGCTGGTGCTGTGGGAGCCCTGTGGGGGCACTCCAGGCTCCGCAAATGCCTGTGCGCCTATCCCCACTGTACAGATGGGTTGACCAGGGCACAGCAAGGTGACTGGCCAGGTCACACAGTGGTAGAGCCAGACTGGAACAGTGGCCTGTGCATCCCTCTTGACAGATGATGGAACTGAGTCTAGGTGAGAGGGAGCGATCTGCCCCCACAAAGGCAGGGACCCACAGGGACCGGTGAGGACCGACAGACAGCAAGAGCCCACCTGAGTGAGACACAGCACTACTGCTCGGAGCTTCTGCTGGGAGAACCACAGAGCAGGGCTGCATGGGGCTTTGGAGCTCTCTGGTCCCAGCACCTCGCCTTGTAGATGGAGAGACAGGGGCCAGAGAGGGGATGCTGTCGTTGCTGTCATTGTCTTACTCATTAATCAGTGGATTAAAATTTTTTAATTAAAAGAACTTTTATTCTACTTTATTACAAAAGCTATCCATGCTCATTGCAAGGAAACTAGAAAATACAGCCAAGCAAGAATAAGGAAAACATGGGGCTGGCCCGGTGGCACAGCAGTTAATTTCGCGCACTCTGCTTTGATGGCCCGGGGTTCACAGGTTCAGAACCCGGCCGTGGACCTACACACGGCTCATCAGGCCACACTGTGCTGGCATCCCACATGCAAAATCGAGGAAGATGGGCACAGACATTAGCTCAGGGACAATCTTCCTCACCCAAAAAAAGGCTAAGAAAAACATGTTCTGCCATCCAGAGAGGACCCTCTCACCTTGGTGTGTGTCTTTTCAGCAGTTCTTTCAATAAGCCCCCCTTTACCAAAATAGGATAGTATTGAGTACCTGGTTTTGCTTGTTTCCACTGAACTGTGTGTGAGGTGGGAGATGGTTAGAATAAAGCGATGCATTGTCCTCTCAGAGGAGGTGTTTGTCCCTGGCCCTCAGGACTGTGGACAGGGATCAAACATTATTTGTCCCCAGAGAATCCCTTCCACTGAGCACGCACTGATTGGGCGCCCACGTGTGCTAGCACTTTGCTCGGCCCCAGGTGCTGCCCCAGCTGTGGGAGAGAGACGGGGAGCAGGTGTGAGTGCGCCGAGGAGGGAAGGGTAGTGCCCGGGTGCAGAGAGCTAGGGTCCCACGCCAGGCTGGGGAGGAGGGGTAGGTGGACCGGCACATTCCCGTTGAGGTGAGAGCTGGAGCTGTGCTCTGCAGACACCTGCTGTGGGCAGGAGGCGTGGAGGTATTCTCTGCTGTGAACCGGGCCAGAGGCCACGCAGGCGCCCACTTTCATGCCGGACCCCAGTGCCACCGCCATCTGCAGGTGGATGGGTTTTCTGCCTTTCTCAGCTCTGGAAAAGAAGGGAGCTGTCCAGATGGAGGCCAGGATATGGCCAGGCACTGTCCCTGCCCAGGCAAGTCACGAGTGGAAGACGTGCTCTTGATTTTGGAACCGGAATTCAGCGTACTCTGCTAGAGTCCGGTTTCTGGTTTCTAAATTGTCTTTAAGGGCAGGCCCTTGTGTGTTGGGGATGTGATTAAAGCATGAGGGGAAGGCAGAGAAATCGGCTTTGGATTACTTTTCTCTTCAGAATCTGAGATTAACGTTGTGGGTGGGAGTGGGGACTACGGCCTTTGCTGTGATGGGAGGTTGTGTATTGAAAAACTTCTTTAATTTGTGGGACCTCAAAATGGGTTCTGGAGGGGTATGCATGCGTGTTTGTGTGTGTGTCCGTCTCCTGGTTGCATCCAGTGGGGATGGAGGTGTCACCTTACCAGACCAAGCCCTTCAGTGACAGCAGGGACCCTGGGGGCTCACACCAGGCCCCTGCCCTTCCACCCGCCCTCCACTGGAGCGGCTCCTGCATCCTAGGCCCTGGGTCAGTGAGGCTGTGATGTGGCATGCAAGGAGGACCGGGCCCTGGGAGGGCCCGGCTGGGCTACTGGGCACTCGACTCCTGCCGCTCCTCCATCCACCCAGGTCTCCAACCCTCTGTCTCCTCTCAAGCTCTGTTGCCCCCTCCCCAGGTCCTACCAGGCCTGATTTGGGGTGTTTTCTGGATTTCTGGGTGACTGTGTCATCGCACATGGCATGCCCCTTCACCTGGCCTCCCAGACTCCTCACCTCTGAGCAGCTTGGGGGCCACAGAATCTCACTGGCTGCCACCCCAATGCCTCACCCAATGCCCGACACAGAGACGGTGGCAGTGATGGTCATGATAAGAGCAGCACTGACCCTCCGAGCCCGCTCATCCTCACAGCGGTCTGATGAGGTCGGTACTGTGACAGCCCTCACTCTATATGGGGACCAGTGCCCCAGCGAGGTTAGGTCACTCATGCAAGGTCCCACAGCTGGCTGGTGGCAGGAGGGGGCATGAAGCCTGACTCCAGGGCTCTGCCTCTCTGTAAGCGCTGAACTTGCCGAGAGCAATGAGTGAGCACGCGGGGACCGTGACTCACCCAAGAACAGCATTGTCTTTGCAGGGGTGGTTACAGGGCAGACCCCATCCTGCTGCACCACCATCCAGCATGCTAGGGACCTCGCTCCTAGGGGGGCGTCTGGGTGTCTGTGGACCCAGAGCCACATGTCAGAGCTTGCGCGCCTGGGACTGCGCTGAGCACTGGAACCGCCGGCCTGAACTGAACACTCCAGGGCAGGATCCAGGGCTGCAGTGGGAGGCGCGTATGAATCTTCTCACCAACAAAACTATTAGCATTTATCGAGCACCTTACGTTTGTCTGGCCCTATTAGAAACCCTAGACAAGTAAAAGAACTGCAGTTTTTGTCTTCAGAGAATTTATTAGCCAGGACTGTTTGGGTTGCAAGTGACAGACAGTCAAATTAGCTTAAGCAAAGGGAGGAATCTTTTGAAAGATAGCTTTTTATGTCACTTGATTACGGGTAGCTTTGGGTGCAAATGGAACCAGAAACTCAGATGCCGGTGTGGGACTTTCTCTTGGAAACTTATGGTTGGAAGCACAGAGGCGGAGCGTGAAGAGGTGCTTGAATGAAGACAGAGTCAGGAATGAGCAGGGCCCTGGGGGGAGGGGCAGTGGGGCGCGAGGGGGGCTGTGGCAGCGAGGAGGTGTGTTGGTTGGGTGGGGCCTGGGCCGTCTGGCAGAGGCTGTAGCTTTACACAGGGAGAAAGGGAGCCACTGCAGTTTCTTGAGGAAGAGAGTGAGCTGATGGCCATGGCGCCTGGGGAGGACCACCCAGTCAGTGAGTGCTGGTGGACTGAAGGGGAGAGACTGGAGCAGGCGTGGTAAGGGGGGGCCAGGAGGGTGGAGAGCAAAGGGTGAATGGCCGGGTGTCAGATGCGCTTTTTTATAAAGGTGTCCGAAGCTGTCTTTTCCCAGAAGGAAAAAGGCAAGATGCCAGTCAGAGTGGTACGGAGGGGCATCGTCCTGCCGTGCGTGGGCCTCGGACTGCTCGCAGCTCGCTACAGCTAGCGGCAGCTGTTCCTCCCGTTGAGCCAGCGCGGAGGGTGGAGGCTGCGTGGGGGGGCCTCCACCCCCGCTCCCAACCTCTCCGCAGGCAGCCGGCTTCCCTCCTTCCAGAACAGACTGCCTGTCCCCTGCTCCCCTGCGGGTCGGGGCTGTCTGTGGCTGTCAGTTCACTGCCTCCTTGGGCAAGGAATGCTGGGTGGATGGGAGCAGAGCTCGGGCTTCAGGGGCCTGCCAGGAGGGTGAAGGCAGGGCCAGATGGTGGACAGAGTTGGCTGTGGGCAGAGGCTGACTGGCCGGCCTCTGGGAGCCGGACTGTGGGGCCTAAGCTGCCTAGAGATGGCAGGCCCCCCTTCTGGTCTCTGGGTGCTGGGTCCAAACCATCCCAGATAACCAGCTGAGTCTGGGAGAACTCAGCTCTGAGAGCTGAACAAATCAACAAGTTGATGTTAAATGTGAGCTTGGAGCATCCACTAGGTCTCGCTTATTCTCAGTCCTGGGTCAGCTGAAGGAGGCAAGAAGGCAGCAGCACCATGCGTGCCCTCAGGGCGACATTTTGATGGTGGGTGTTGGGGAGAGGGAGGGTGGAGGAGAGTGGGAGACACAGGAAAGTTCCATCTAAGAAGCTGCCTGGGGGGGCCGTGCGTGCGTGTGCCGCAGCATCGCTGTCTCTTTTGGCTTTCCCGCCCAGCTGAAGAGACAAGCCCTTCCCCAGCAGGCTCAGTGCTGGGATTCTGTTGGAATCATGCGACGACTTGAAGGATGTGTCATTGATTTGAATGTATTCATTTATTCCATGTTGCGTTTGAATTTCCGATTTTAGCTTCAATTTTCATTTTACTCGGGTCACAGCAAAAACCCGGTTCTTTGAGATGCAGCCTGCAGAAGCAGAGCTAGGAAACCACTTCATTAAGCATTACAAATGCAAGCATTTGCTTCCTTCGAGCAGGAGGGCGAAGCCAACGTAAAGGTGGGAAATCCTTGCATTGGTCTTTCTCTCTTGGCCCTGAGTGCCAGCAGGTGTCCTCTGCTTGCTGACATTCTGATGCTTCTCAGGGAGATGTGGAGACCAGGGCACACGAGTTACTCGGTGAGAGGCAGCTCAGTGGTGGGGTGGCACGTGGGCTTCTAGACTAGCTAGTGGCTCATTGTTATCCATCAGCCTCCTAACCCATTAGTCCAAGTTACCCAATTATTTGGGGTCCGCCCTTCAGAGAAACTTCATTACTCTTGAACGTTCCTGTATTCACCATATTCTTAAATCCCCTAGACAAAGTGACTACATAATTATCAGGGTCGAGGTTTCAGTTGAAGGGCAGAGGTCGCGTCCGAGTAGTTTCCCACGTAGGGCAATCACAAGCACGTGCCAACAACCAAAAGGGATGAGGTAGTCTTACATTTTCAAATACACATGCCACAATTCGATACGTATTTCTTGAGCGCCTGCTGTGTGTTGCACGCTGTCGTAGATTCTGGGATCACAGTGTTGACAAGACAGAGCTGCTGCCCTCACACCGCTTGCTGACCAGCACAGGCGGTCCAGTAGGACCTTCCATGAGGGAAACCTTCTACGCTGTCCACGTCGGCAGCCACTACTGTTGAGCACTTGAGATGTGGAACTGAATTTTTAATTTTAACTTTAATTAACTTAGACTTAAATAGCCACATGTGGCTAGTACTGACCATATTGGACAGTGCAGATCTCACAGCTGCATACTTTTAAAACTTTTCAATAGAAATCAGTCATTATTTTCTAGTCTTGTCACTTATTTTTGCCCAGGGAGCTGCTGAGGGGTGAGGGTGGATGTCCAGTGTCCGGTGCGTGTGGTCAGTGAGGGGTGAGGGTGGATGTCCAGTGTCCGGTGCGTGTGGTCAGTGAGGGGTGAGGGTGGATGTCCAGTGTCCGGTGCGTGTGGTCAGTGAGGGGTGAGGATGGATGTCCAGTGTCCGGTGTGTGTGGTCAGTGAGGGGTGAGGGTGGATGTCCAGTGTCCGGGTCATGTGGTCAATGAGGGGTGAGGGTGGATGCCCAGTGTCCGGTGCGTGTGGTCAGTGAGGGGAAGTGGAGAATTGCAGTTTCCAGGCTGAGCACTAGATCTTCTTGCTTTACGTATGAGTAACTTCAGGGACCGTCCTGTGTCTACCTGATTGGAAAACTTGAAAAATGGTGTTATTTGCATTCTGCATGGATGCACTGTGTTTGTACATGTGGGTGGCTGTCTGGCTTTTTGACTCACTGTTGTTGCTCATTTAAAAAATGGTCTTGGTAGGGGAAGAAAATGATGTCAGCAGCAGAGAAAACCCTAGTAGTGGAAGCAGGGGTAATTCATGTGTCCCTGGCACGGTCGGTGACAATAAGGATTTTGCAACCTGCCTGTCACATTAATTGTATGTTATGAGAGGCCGTTAATCTGAGCGTTATTCACATGATGGATTTTTGAACAGCTGCCTTGTTGCGGGAGACTTAAGTCTGAAGATCAGCGATACATCAGTAGGTGTGTGGTGTGTTAAGGAAGCATGAGCCACTTGTTTTCACCCAGTGGGTCCCCCGGGATGTGCAGAATCTTCTTTTTCCGAGGGCCTTGATCTTTGGCAGGTGGAAGGAGTATGTGTGAAGAGGACAATGGAACGGCTGAAGAAATATCCTGTTCTTCAGTAGGGTATTTCAAGCCCCCAAAGTCTCAAGCTCTAGCAGTTTGGAGGCAAAGAAGTTCTGAATCCTTTAGAACTCTGGGAGTTCTCTCTGCCCGCTCTGAGTTCCCGGTGAAGGCCCACTCATCTGTCTGTGGTTAATTTGATCATTCACTCATTTATTTGCCTTCTCTTTCCACTAAGTAGGTGAGATAGGCTTCTCCCGTCTCTTGGTGACGTGTCCAGGGCCTGGTTGATGACTTCTCTTTTGCTAAAGACAACTAGTCACTGTGTCCTGAAGGTTACAGACTCTCCGCGTCTCTGGTCAGCCACCTTAAGAAGTTCGCAAGCATGGCCCTCTGCAAAGATGGTGTGTTTTCTCATTAACCATCCAGGGCTGCCAGCACCTCAGGGCTGGGCTCCCTGACGGTGTGGAAAGCAGATGGTCGAGCTGGAAGGAGCCTCCCTCCGTCAGGTATCCTACCCGGCTGGGCAGCCTCTGCAGTGGAGGTTCTTGGAGCATGGGGGCCCTGAGGGAGCTCCCTGCACGGGCCCAGCTATGAGGAAGGGATGCCAGGGCCTGGGGATGGGGGCACATGAATGTGACTCATGCCCTTGTCTCAGGCCCCGCTTGTGACCTCCATGGAATCCTAGGAGAAGGACGAAGAAATATGAAACTGTGGTCACAGGAGCATCAGAGGCGGACGGAGTAAACTCCCTGTGGCCAGAAGTAGGCAGCTGCAGCGAGGCACAGACGGACGAGGGGTTGACATTTGGACACAGCTTCTGCCGTGCAAATGTGGGGAGGGGTACGGAGGTGGAGGGTATGGAGACAAGGCAAAAAAAGAGAGGTATTCACAGGTGGACATAACAGAGATCGAGTACCTGTCCTCAGGTGCGGTACCCCGAGTTTCAGGCAGAATCCTGTCTGAAGTTACAGAAGCAGTAATGACCTCCGTGGTGGTAGGAGCCGTGTAATTGGTATTCTTCACCGTGCTCCCACCCCCTCTTTATAACAGCCCTGTGAGGGGACAGCTCTCTCCCCACTGCACAGATGAGCAGACTGAGGCACAGATAGAAAGCGCTCAGCCCACTGACCCCTGAGTCTGAGGTGGAGCCAGGCATGTCCTCCCTGCTGGCTAGTCCTCAGCCATGTTTTTTATCTACTCCCAAAGGATCTCACTTGACAGAACAGGATGAGTGGGGGGCAGTCAGCTGAGCTGTCCTGTTTGCTGTGACGGGCCATCTAAAGGGGGTTTACCTGGAACCACCCTCAAGCCTAACTGACCCCTAGCTAAGATTCATGTGACGTGGCTCTGGGGAGCAGTCGCTCCACAGAACCATCTGGAGTCTTCTAATTTGAGTTTCAGGGGAGGAGAGGGCGAGCAAGTACTTGTAAGTTAGGATAGCAGCGTCCTGGAGACGGGCCTTGGCCAGATGGCCCT
The DNA here is from genome assembly GCF_041296265.1 of Equus caballus. Lineage (NCBI taxonomy): Eukaryota > Metazoa > Chordata > Mammalia > Perissodactyla > Equidae > Equus > Equus caballus. The sequence goes on along the minus strand of NC_091686.1, from coordinate 2,640,026 downwards.
CTTGCCATGGGAACCCTGGGGTGAGTGCGGGGCCGCTGAGCCAGCCAGGCCTTCCTGGGGTGTGGGACCAGGGGGAAGGGCCTGCAGTTGTCCCGCCTCAGTCTGCCCTCACCCAACCCCGTGTGGACGCCTTCCCCAGGTGTGGAGAGGGCACGTGTGCCCAGATCTCTGTCCAGCCTCGTAGCTGGGACACGCCTCTTGCAGAGCAGTCTCGTCCGAGCCTGGAATAAAGCTGGGCAGCCTAGTGATGGAGCCGGGCTGCAACGACATGCCCAAATGGCAGGTGAGAGGGGCAGTTTCAGAGTCTGAGTCCTTAGGTGGACTTTTACTGGAAGCATGCGAAGAGGAGCCATTGCTTCTGGCAGGAACGACGGGAGGGGCGGGGGAGGGTAGCCCTTTCCACCTGCGTGCACCGCCCACACGTGGACACCGCTTCATTCTGCCGACCTAGGGGATTCAGCCTCCCCCTTTCTCCTGCCATCGAGAGCCTCCTTTCTAACGTTTGACGGCAGTTTGTCGTGGCGTCGGCGTCATTGCCGAAGGGGGATGTTAGTGGGTACCTGGGTAAATAAGTATAAATAGTTTTCTTTCTGATATGTGACCAGATTATTTTCCAGTTGATTTCAAGCCTAGGCCCCAAGTGGCCCACAGATCAAAAAAAGATAAGGGTCAGTTACAAGGTTGAGCTCATTCTCCGTTGCCATGGCAACTGACCTCAGGCAACCCTCGGAGGACTACACCCAGCTCCCCAGGTGATATTTTTACTGTCCACGCCATCAATCCCAAGCCTTTCAAAACTCAGACCGCCTAATTGTCAGGGCTCTGTTTTGAAGAGGCTCTGGGTCCCCAGTGGGCCCCAGTTCAGGCTGCCAGAGCTCATTTATAAGCCTCTCTGAAACACGGGGGACCATGAGATGGGTCCCTCCCGGCCAGAGAGGCCTGGGAAGGTGCCCCCGAGAGGAGGAAGAAGGGTACAGCCCATCCTCCAGGATTAATTAGGAAAATGTGAGCCCAAAATGGGGTGGCGGTGGTGGGGCGTGCCTTCAAGCAATGGCTGAGCGTTGTTGAGTGATGGGATGCACTGAGTAGCCCGCAGCACCCTGGCATTGGGCATCTGGGGCTGTGGGGACACCGGGGTGACTTGGGGGAGTGTTGGTCACCCACCCCCAGAGTCTCCAGCATCCTCTCCAAAGACACCCCACATAATTTTCATCCCAGTTGTGATAATAGGAAAGTGTTTCTTGGTGTTAGTTGATGATTTCTCAAATTTCTGTAAAGTGTGGACAAAAAGCGACTCTAGAAAACTCTCTGCCTTTTTAGAGACCCATAATATGCAGTTTAGGTAAAGGCAGTGCAGTGGCTGTGGACATGCCACTTCATGACGACAGGATTCCAACAAGACGGGCCTCTCCAGAAGCCGTTTGACAGAGCTCAGCGCTCCTCAAACTTGAATGCACCTTCAGATCACTGGGGCACTTGTAAAATGCAGATTCTCCTTCTGCAGGCCCCGGGGTGGGCCCTGAGAGTCTGCATTTCTAACCAGGTCCAGGTGATGCCAGAGCTGCTGGTCTGCGGACCACATCCTGCCTAGCAGGGATGCAGATGCTCCAGGGCAGCAAGGGCCTGGGCCGTTGGGATCCCAGCACAGCCCTTGGCCCCGTTACACGCTCCCCGGCTCCTGCCTGGCCTCCATGGAAGCACTCTCCCTCACATGCTCTTTTCTCCTTTGTCAACTCCCAGCCCTAATGTCATCCTTTCCCCTCCCCTCGGCCTGCCTTCGTTAAATTCCTTGTGGTGTTTAATGACAAATCAATAGATGAAGTCTGATCGGGCTGCCCAGGTATTACCATCTGCCCTCTTCTCTTCTGCCAAAGGTCTTTTTTCCTTACAGAGAACAAAGGAGTGAGTCCTCCATGGGCCCACGCTTCTGCATCCTGTTCCGCACGTGTCTGTGGCTGGTTATTTACTGGCGCGGTGTTGGATGGGTCCTCTCCTCAGTTCCCCTCCTGCCTCCTCATTTGCCCTGACCTCTGCCGGGCCCTCTGCTCTTCCTCTTCCTTACCTCCATGTGCCCCATGTGTGTCTCAGCCTGGACCTCTGGACCTCAGGGGTCTTTACAAAACCTGATATTTGGGGTAGGCTGTGGGCTCAGCCCCTGGTGCCCTGGAATTGATGTCTGGTAGGTTCATTACCTGAGCTGCTAAGGAGGAATTCCAGCTCAGCGCGGTAGCCCGTGCATTCCCCTGCATTCCTTCCACTCGCAGAAATGCTGCTGCAGAGACAGAGACGGTGCCATAGCCCAAGGCTGGCCCACGCTGTCCGGTGAGGGCGCTGCCCCTCCCCTCACCTGGGAAAGCCCCCAGCCCTCCTGCCCACTGGAGCTGGCGCTGGCAAGGGGTTCCGCCAGGCTCAAGTCTGCCCTTCTCAGCTGCGTTTTTGGATATCAAGGAGCACAGGGCTCGAGTCCTGGGGCCTTTTTTTGTATTTTCTAAAGCCAGAGAGAGCTGCTTGGGGTGAACAGCATGGCTCCCCACCCACCCCCAGCCCTACCCATCCAAGCGTCCCTTTCCTCTTCTGTCAGTCAAGGTAGATCCCCCGTGTATGCACTCCTGGAGCAGGCTACCTTGTGAGGATCCAGGTGGCCAGTCCCTGAAGGCAGGCACAGGGGTGATAAGCCATGAGTGCTGCGAGCTTTGGAGGGACCGCTGGAGTATGGTAACCAGCACTTACCAGCTCCCCACCCCCTGTCCCAGCATTGTCCTGAGTGCTCTATGTAAGTCTTCATGTCCTCTTCCCTGGGCGCCTGCTAGCTGCCAGGCCCTGCTCCAGGCCCTGGGGGCGGCAAGGAGCAGCAGCCTGGGGAGCTCGCTTACTCCTCCTCTGCGGGTGAGTCAACTGAAAACAGTCGGCTCTGCAACGCGGCAGGTGGTGGAAGGCACTGGCTTGGAAATTAAAGGTGGGTGAGGTACTCAAAAGGATGGGGCATGTGCTGTTGCAGCCGGGGTGGGGTGGGGGTCTGGAGCAGTCACCCGGATCAAGTGAGGGGAGGAGGATAAGGAGACGGTCTCGGGAGAGTGGTGCACTGAGGGCAGGGGTCCTGTGGCAGAAGAAGCCTGCTCGGCTGCCTTACAAAACCCCTGTGATGATTCTTCCCATTTTCTAGCAGAAGCAGCTGAAGCTCAGAGAGGTTAAGTCACTTACTCAAGTGCACACAGTGAGTGAGTGATGGAAGTGGGACTCAAACCCAAGTGTTTCTCGTTCTAACTTTTGTGTCCTTAACTGCTGCTTCCTGAATGGAGGTGGCGTAATGCCTCCTGTCCACACGGGCAGCCGTCACTGGTTCTCTCCTAGAAACGCATACCCATTAATGATAACACTCCTGGGTCAGCTTCCCCAAGTGGGGTCCCCACTTAGAGAAGGGCCAGATAAGGCCCTTTGAGATGGCAGGAGCAGGTCAGGCTCAGTGCATCAGAGCCCAAGAACAATGCCCTGTCGGCTCCTCAAGGCAGCCTGCTGCCCCTCCATCCTGGGCAGCAAATTATGGCCTCCGAATGTGTGCCCAGGCCTGCCTTTGACATCAGTGGGGCCCACCCGAGCTTCACCTTCAGGCTCCTGATAATCAGCTCTCTCTCCTCCCGGCTTCCCCCAAGACCTGCATGGAAATAAGTGTGTGTCTGCCAGGGATCAAATGCTTTTGGAGACAAAAGTCGGTGCGGAGGACATTACAGGGAGCTGTCATCTCGGCACGATGCTCCCGCACAAAGCCCTCTGCTCCTCTTTTGGGCTGACACAGTTTCAGCCTGAAAGGTTCCAGCAGGCTGACTTGGTTTTAAGTAAAAGCACATCCTATTATTTTTTTGAGAAATGAAGTGTAAAATTAACACTTATTATTCTTGAGCAGAGGAAAAAAAAAGAGATGGGGGACTCAGATTTTTGGGCTTGCTGGATTGTTTATTTGGCAATTTGGGGCTTTATTTATTTTTATGTTTTTAAAATCATAATCAATCAATAGATTGCTGTGCCAGCCCTGGCTTACGGGGACAGGGAGGGAAGGTCTGGGGCAGCGAGCAGGTGAAATCTACATTCCACTTTACAAATGAGCCAGGCTGCATAATTCACTTGAGTTGCGAGGTCTCTCTTATGGATGCCTGTCATGTGCTATAAAAAAAAGAAAAAAATAGAAAGGAGACGAAGCAATTGTGCGTCTTAACTCACAAAATCCTCCAGCCCCCACGCCGGGGCGCCGGGGCCTGCAGGCTCCCAGACAGCTTTGTCATTCTGCTCCAAGGTGTCGGCGCTCCGCCTGTGATCTTATATAATTCAGGAAAGTTATTCTCGGAGGGTGCCGCTATCTGCGGACCCTGCGACTTGGGACAGAAGAAGAGGTTGTCGGCGTCGGCGGGGTGAGAGCGATGGCGGCGGCGGCGAATTCCATCAGCATCCGCGGGCTGGCTCCACTGGGTCACAGCAAGCAGTGTTCGGCACTAACTAGGGCAGCCCCTCCCTGGCCTCCCGCCTCCCTGGCCCTCCCCAGTTTTCCCGGATGGTTTATGGGCGGAGGTGCACATAATGGACGCCCCAGGGGGCAACTCCCACCCCCTCCGGTGGGGAGAGGGCCTCGGGCTTCAGAAGGATTTGCAAATCAGATCTGGCCTGGCCTCGGGAGGTCCCAGGTCTGTGGGGTCCCCTCAGGCTTTATTATTTTCACCCCACCTTTACTTTTTGCTTGTTTTATTTTCCCTCTGCCCTCTCCCAGCTTTGACTCTCTTTAGCACTTGGGGGAGAGCGAGGCAAGGGACCAGCGAGCGGCCCGGCAGCCATCCATCGGCTCTTGATCTAATTAGCCCGGAACCTCACATCACCCCGGTTTGGGGCTGTGATTTGCTTAAATGGCAGCTGTTGAGGCCCCGGAACCTGCTTGCAGCTCCAGGACTGCCTGACTGTGCACATATTTATGAACGTGGGTGCAGGGTGTAGCTGCAACTATGAATCAGAGGGGACCGGCTGATGAATTGCTCAGCGCTCAGAAAACGGAAAGTGACTGTCAGACATGATTTCTCTGATTTATAAGTTGCAGGAACCTGCTTTGTCCTCTCGGTGTTTGTGTATCAGACTGGCACGTCTCCATTCACAGCCAAGTGGACAAAGGCCCCCGCTTGGCGGAGAGCAGTAAATCCTCCTTTGCCATCTCAGCCCAGGGAGCTAGCTCTGGCTAGGCAGGGGAACAGGGCCCAGCCAGGGGCATCTCTGTCCCATGAGTATTTCCCGAGCCCCTCCTGTGGGCCCAGCTTGGCCCTGATGCTTTGGGAGCCTGAGGAGGAGAAGACAGCCTCTGCACCTGTAGCCTGGTTGCCAGGATCAGAAAGACTCCTAGGATCCGGTTACATGAATCCAGAGTTGCTGTGCCCAGCCAGGGGCAGCCCTGTGTGCTGGCATACTCAGGGGAGGCTGCCTGGAGGTGGTGTGCAGGTGGAACACATACGGATAAGGAGAGATTCAGAGCACTGCCCCCACCTGGTTGTGTTACTTCAGCAAGTGCTCTAATTCTCTGAACCCATTTTTTCTTTCCTAGAAATGTTTTTTTCCCAGTAAGCAGGGTTAATTCTGAGATTCAATTTATGTTATAAACTTAAATTAAGGTACGTTATAAACTTAAATGTGTATTATAAACTATACTAGAAACCTCCGTACAATTGTCATTTTCACACACCCTCTACTTCATTACTTCATTAATGTCCAAGAAGTGTCCACATTCTAATAGGAAGGCCACAAATAAAGCTGATGTCTGTCTCTCTCGTTCATTCCTTCATTCACTCCTTGTACCCATACTCCGTGCCAAGCCCTGAGAAGCATTGTTTGTGTGGGGGCGGGGGTGTGTGGGGGCTCCTCTGAGGCAGTGCCCCACTGGAGGCCATCTCTAATTATGAGGAGGGTCTCCCGAAGGGATGTGGAGGACGTGCGTGAGGCCCGTGCAGCGAGCCTGCTGAGCCAGCCCTGTGTCCCAGGACTTGTCAATGAGTCCCTTTTCCGCATATAAATGGAAGCTCTGCGCACATCTCTGTCGGGTGCATGTGGCCTAGTTGCCGGGGCTCCAGGGGCATGACAAACACCCGGTAGATTCCAGCCAGCGGGCTATGTGGGGCAGGCCCACCTGCACGTGCACGTGTACGTCCGCCTCTGCGGTGGGATGCCTGTGGGGGACGGCTGGGCCGGAGGGATGCCTGCTGTCCCTGCCAGCCCCTGCCAGGGCCTGGGGACCCAGGGACTGGCCAGGAGCCTCAGCCCATCTGTGTTCCTGTTTTGCCACTGGCAGAGCCCCTCTGCTACCTAATTCTTGCCTTTGAGGGCAAATCGAGCACCTGGCGCCTTTGGTGAGGCTGGTTCCCTGGGGGAGCCCGAGGGGGAGCCTGTGTCCTTGGATGTCCCAGATAACACTCTCACTGATACCAGCCTGCCTGGCAACAAACACTTATTGAGCACTTGCTGTGTGCCGGGGCTGGTCAAACTCCTTCTCATGTGTTGACTCATTTAATTCTTGGGTCGACTATAAGAGGAAGGGTGTTTTTTAGCAGGGGAGGATTTGACTTTTTTTTAAAAGACTATTTTTTTAGAGTTTATGATAAAATTGAGAGGAAGACGCAGAGATTTCCCTTACGCCTGTGTCCCCCTACATCCATAGCATCCCCGTTGTTAACATCACTCACCAGAATGGTCCATTTTTTTGCAAAGATGAACCTTCAGTGACATCTCATAATCACCCACAGTCCATCGTCTGCCTTGGGGTTCACTCTTGGTGTTGCACATTCTATAAATGTGTAATTTATATATAATGGCGTGTATGCATCATTATAATGTCATATAGAGTATTTTCACTGCCCTAAAAATCCCCTGTGCTCCACCTGCTCACCCCTCCCCACCCCCAGCAGCTGCTGATCTTTTTACTGTCTCATAGTTCTGCCTTTTCCACAGTGTCATGTGGTTGGAATCATACAGTTGTGGCCTTTTCAGATCGGCTTTTTTCACTGAATCTTATGTGTTTAAGGTTCCTCCGTGTCTTTTCCTGGCTCATTTCTTTTTACAACTGAATTATAATCCACTGTCTGGATGTGCCAGTTTACTTATTCATTAATCTACGGAAGGACGTCTTGGTGGCTTCCAAGTTTGGGTGATTATGAATAAAGTTGTTGTAAGCACCATGTGCAGGTTTTCGTGTGGACGTAAGTTTTCGTCTCCTTTGGGTGAATACTGAAGAGTGAGATTGCTCGATTGGATGGTGAGTATGTTAGTTTGGTGAGAAGCTGCCAAGTGGCTGTACCATTTTGCGCTCCCCCGCCCCCGCAGTGAGTGAGCGTCCTGTCACTCCGCATCCTCCTCAGCATTTGGTATTGTCAGTGGTCTGGATTTTGGCCATTCTAATAGGTGTGTAGTCATAAGGAAGGCTGTCTGAATGTGTTAGAAAAGAGGAAACTGAGGCACAGAGAGGTTATATAACTACCCAAGATCACGCAATGAGTGGCAGAGCCAGGTTCCAACCCTGGGTGATGTGATGGTTAAGCTGGCGCGACTTCCTTCTACCCTATGTTGACCACCGGGCCACACGGGCCTCAGACACCGGCCCCTCTCATCCTCTCATGAGGCAGGGTCTCAGGTGGCCCTCACTTACCGAGCATGAACTGATGCCCAGGCCACACGGTATGAAGAGGCCAGGATTTGCACTCTGCCCCGCTGATCCTGGGCGGGGGCGCAGATGTCCGCTCTGCGCCTCTTGACACTGGTGTGAAGCTGTCACTCGGGGCCATGCTCCCTTCCCTGGGTGACTTTGAATGAAGTTTTGGGGTCACAGCAGCTCCCAGGTGGGGCGATGGAGCCATGTTCTGATCTGGAAGCAGGACAGGGTGTCTGTCCGTTGTCTGTGATCCACTGGATAGGCCATCTGTTTCCCAAAAAAGGAGAGCGTTTATTGCTTTTTGCAGTATCTTCCAGTGGCTGCCCATCCATCTTAGAGGAAAATCCCCAAGTCTTCCAGTGGCCGGCAAGACCCTCTGTGGTGTGTCCCTCTGTCCACCCTGACTTCACCCCCACCCTGCCCCCCCCGCCCTGCCCCCGAGCTTCGGACACACTGCCCCCTTGCTGCCTTCAGGCCGGCCCTGCACGACCCCCATCAGGGCCCTGCCCCCACCCTCTCCTAGAGGGCGCCCTTGTTTTCACATCACCTCCGACGCTGTGTTCTGTGGGGACCATTTTATTTATCTGTCTTCCTCCCGACTAGAGTGGGGGCAAGCGCATGGTCTGCTCAGTTCTCCACAGAATCCCCAGCTCGTAGCAAAGTACCTAGCACATAGTACATGCTTAGTAAATACTCAACTGGATTTTTTAAAATCCTGATTGGACTCCCTTCTCTGTGCAGACTCCATCTGGGGCCCCTCTCCACTGTGACATGGTCTCGGGTTCAAGCTGTTGCTGGACCAGCAGGAGAAATCACAGTAAATGACACTTTCAAGAGCCAGATATTAGGAGCTGGCCCCTGGGGTCTGTAAGCCTTGGGGGCTGGACCATCTGGAGCCGAGACGGATCTTGGCATCCTCGGCCCCCACACCAGCCCTGGTTCTGGGGATTGGGTCGGGGCTGGCCTGAGGGGTCCTGGGCCATGGGCTGCTGCCCAGAGGACGTGGTGTGCAGAGCCGCTGACCGGCTGTGGTTCTCCTTGCAGAGGAAGGCATCAACCACGAGTGTAAGCTGTGCAACCAGATGTTCGACTCCCCGGCCAAGCTCCTCTGTCACCTCATCGAGCACAGCTTCGAGGGCATGGGCGGCACCTTCAAATGCCCTGTGTGCTTCACAGGTAAGGTGCCCTGCCATGTGTCTGGCAGGGAGCACGTGGGGAGAGGGAAGGGACCCAGGGGCCCAGCCCTTTGATTGCTGGACCTCGCCTGGTCTGACGTGGACCTGGAGTTCGTGGGGAAAGCCCCAGGGGTCTGCAGCCCCGCTCCCTGCGTCCTCTGTTAGAGCTGACCCACGCCCTCTGTCTGTGCTCTCCGGCATCCCCTCTTAGGCAGGTTGGGCAGCCCCCTCACCCCTGCACGCAGCGGCTGCGAGTCCTTTGTCCACCCTGGCCTTGGCCCTCCGTGGCAGTTTGCCCCTCACAGGCTTCGTGCTCATCTCCCTGAGCTGCGAGCTCTGTCCAGCACAGGGGGCTTCTCCCTTTGCACACCTCCTGGCCTGTCTCAGTGCATGCTCCACCCGTGCTCTAGGCCGCAGGGGTCAAGGGCAGCTCTGCCGGCCAAGGCCCCAGCCCCCAGGCCCCAGACTGGCTGCCGGCCCAGGCGAGCGGCTGTCCCGGCCTGAGGCGAGTCTCAGGGGCTCTGCTGGCCCCCCTCCTGCTGCCCAGATGGCAGCCGGTGTGTGGGGAGCCTGGCCTGCCTCTGCCTCCCCCGACATCTGTTGTCTGCCATGGCGGGAAGCCCCCCTGGGGAGGTGCCTGGCGGGAGGGGAGCTCTGAGGTGCTCACCTCCCAGACATGCAGCTGCCTCAGGGCCACCTCCTGCCTGTGCCCAGGGCTGAGGCTGCCCTGTGGACCCGCCGCCGGGAAGCTGGCATGCGACCTGCTCCGGGACATGCCTGAGGGAGGCGCTCTGCTACGGGGATGTCCCCACACACTCACACCCCTCTGGAGTTCCCGAGAGCCTTGGCACGCCCGGTGCCTCTTCCCTCAGTCTGGGAGCCCCTATCTGCTATGTCACACTCTAGGGCTGTGTTGGGGCTGCACCGAGGGGCCTGCCAGGTGAGCTGATCCCGGACCCCAGGGCCCTGTGTGGGGTCTAAGGACGCCAACAACAACCTCAGAAAGAATAGTAATTCCTGTTTCTCGAGCACCTTCTTGTACCAGACACTGTGCTAAGCTTATGTAATTCAGATCCTGGCTCTGCCACCTGATAGCAGCAGGACCGAGGACAAGTCACTTAACACTCCCAGGGCCTCAGTTTTCTCTTCTATAAAATGGGGATCACACCAGTGGCTGCCGTACAGGCCTGTGCTGTATTCAAGGAGCCCACACGGTGAAGGTATCTGGCGAATGATGATGACGACAATGATGACGTTCATTTTGACTAGTTATGTGGCAGGGCATCTTTTAAGCATTTTGCAAGCATTAACCCATTTGACTCTCCCAGCCATCTAGTGAGCTATATACTGTAATGATCCCTGTTTCTCAGATAAAGTAATGAAGCCCAGAGAGGTTAAGTGACTTGTCCAATGTTGCACAGGCTGTAAGTGACAGAGCTCAGCCTCACTGGCTTGGGTTCCCTCTAGTAGGTGCCAATGCTCCCAATAGCCCATTGTTTGGCTGACTGTGTCCACGTCTGGGTGATCCCTACTTGTGAGTGGAGTGGGGGCGGCTGCGCCAGGTGGCTAGGTTGGTGTCCCCAAAGTTTGGCCCCTGATGGCCATGTCCGTGTCTAGTCTTTGTCCAGGCCAACAAGTTGCAGCAGCACATCTTTGCCGTGCACGGGCAAGAGGACAAGATCTATGACTGCTCGCAGTGCCCACAGAAGTTCTTCTTCCAGACCGAGCTGCAGGTGAGTGCCCTTGTCTGCTGCACACACCCCTCCTTATCCTCTTTGGGGCCCCCCTTGGCACCGAGGGTGTTGGGGTGAAGTCAAGGTGATGAGGCCTTGTACTCAGCATCACCCCAACTGGAAAAGCAACAGGTGGCTGGACTTGCCTTGTGGGTCTGGAGCCAGCGGCTGCCCTCCTGGCTGGTTGACGTAGGGTATGGCCTCTGGGCCTCTGCTGGCCTGGCATTCTCAGGAGAACCAGGATGTAGCAGCAGATCCTGGAGCAGGAGTCCAAAGGCTTATGTCTGTGGTGTTTCTGTGGCAAATCCCTGCCCTTCTTGGGGATTCCGTTTCCCCGCCTCTATTGCATGATGGTCTTCGGCTGAGCTTTGGATCTATGGCTGGCATGGCTGAGTCCTGGGTCTGGGGTCTCAGAGTCCCAGGAAAGCCAGCCAAGAGAGCAGTGGATACCAGCCTGGGCCCCAACGCAGAGGGAGGGATTCCCGCCAGGGGTTCCCAGGCTGATGTGGCCTCAGGAGAGGCACATGGCCCTGAGCAGCTTCCTCAGATCCCCATCCAGGGCCTGCAGAGCTGAGAGGGCCCTTGTGAAGGGAAGCTGCTGTGGGGGTCCTCCCTAGGCACCTTCAGTCACTCTCCTCGGCATCCCGTGGGGCCCCCCCACCTCTTACTGGTTCCTGAGGACCAATATCTGTGTCCACGTGAAACTGCCTTCTCATCCACTGATTTTTGCAAGAAATACTTGTGACACTGGAGAGGTCACGTGCCTACCATAAATACCACACGTGCACACTGAAAAATCACACATGCACTGTACACAGATGGTGTCATCACACACACAGGAAAGTTCCGTGCACACAGTTCCTACACACGCACACACACACGCGGAAACACCGTCGTCAAAGAGTAACACTGCACACACAGCATAACACCCCAGCCCAAGGGGAAGTGCTGCACGGATGGCCACAGGAAGGCCACACGTCTGCACAGACCTGCTGAAGTGCCATAAACTGTGAATGACGCCGTCTTCATTGGGGTGCAGGCTCGGTCATGCTGCAGTAGCAAACATCCTCCTCATCTCAGTGTCTTCAAACAACAGGGATTCGTTTGTTGCTCGTGTTACGTGTCCAGGTAGGTGGCAGAGGAGGGCCTGTTCACGACACTCAGATAGTCACTCAGTGACCTGGGCCCTCGGAGGGTCCATCTCCGCTCCTGCTTGCGTGGTCACCAGGCGGGGGAAGAGGGAGGTGGTGATTCGCCCGCCGGCTCTCCCAGCTTGCCCTGGGAAATGACACACGTCTCCTCCTCTCACATTGTCTTGGCCAGAGCCAGTCCCCTGGCCATGCCCAGTTTCAAAGGGGTGAGGAAGGTCATCCCTCCCTGTGCCTGGAAGGAGAGGAGAGCGGGCGTCTGTTAGCACCCTGAGGACTAGCCCACGTGGGCCCGCAGGGCGTGTCTGCCCACTGGAACGTGCCCGGCCCGCACGCCTGGGCAAGTGCTGATCCCGCACTTGGCACTCGCCGCCACCTGCGGGACGAGCTGAGGCCGTGGCAGCCGGGGCGGAGTCCTGAAGTCGCTCGGGGGCAGCAGCGGTGCCCCTCTCCTGAGGTGGAAGGGCACAGCCTCACCCCATGGCGTGGGAGACTCCTCTCCGCGCTGCGCCCCAGCCTGTCCACACAGCCAGGCCCAGGCCCGCCTGTCTGCACAGCGGCTGGCAGCGTAGCCCAGAGGAAATGAAAGCAGGCCTGTGGAGGGCATGGGGGATTCACATCGACAGTCAGGGTCCCGGTCCCATGGGCTGGCCGTGCCAGAGCTGGGCGGGCGGAGCTGGCAGGCCTGGCCTCTGACCTGGAAGAGTGCCTGCACAGTTTGCAAACAGCCTGTTGCTTTTTATTCTCTGGGTGGCCCCTCTGAGTTCCTCTAAGTCCTTGTATCTCTCATGTAGCCTTCATCCCATCACACTGTGGGACAGAGTAACCGACCCAGGCCCAGAGTGGGGGTTCCACTTCCAAACAGCCACCAGCAAGTTAGTGACCCTGCCCTGGGCTCACTGCTGTCTCCCCACTGACCCACACACTGAGCTGTGCCTCTCTGCTGAGGCTGGGGGACGGCTGGCTGTCCCCACTCTTCTATAACCAAGGGGGATTAGTGCCAGTGCCTGGGGCCGGGCCGTCCAGGGAACCTGCTTGCCGTGCGCCCTTCCTCCCAGGTGCACCCTGGGCCTCAGCCTCCACCTGCCTCACCTGCCTGGCCCAGCTTCCAAAATAGGCCCCAGGTCCCCAGCCACCTGAGGCTTTTTATAGCCCGACATGACAGCCTGCCTTAGACCCACCAGCACATATAAACTACGGTTTACTTAAACGTCAGACTTGCTCAGCCCTCCCGTCCTCCAGCATTGTCCTGGATGCCAGGAGAGGGATGACTGCTCTCCTTCTTGTTGGCTTTAAGGTTTTTCCCAGAGAGGTTTCCCAGTTCTGCCTCTTCTGGGCTTTGTTGGTGTCACTGTGCCAGTGGCCTCCCTCGGGCAGCAGAGGCGTAGGGAGCGGCAGCTTGAAGCTGGGTCTCGCTCCAGCTATGCCCGCCCGGGGCTGCGGGCTATGCAGACGCCAGAATGGTTTGTGTGAGCTGGTGGTTTCCTGGGTCACCCCACCAGCCTTTCAGGCAGATCCTCAAATGCCGAGAACCTCGCTAAATTATAGCCTTAACGAGTCTCTATTTTCTGCAATTAGTGATTTTAATTACAGACCATTTAAATGTGGAAGTGCTGTAGCAATGCCAAATCTATGCCAATAATGGCTTTCGTTAAGTAACTTGAATAGTGGTTTTCTGGTTTTCTGAGAGGAGGGTTTGTCTAGGGATTGAAGTCTTCATTGTCATTACGCTGAGGCTGGGGCTGGCGGGTGAGCGTGTTGTTTCCCTGGGGTGGCGTGGGGAGTTTGGGTGGTATGGCAGGAGGCAGGCCCGGGCCTTGCTGGGGCCTCGACCAGCTCTGTTGGCCGTATGTCATTTGAGGTCCTGTGCGGGACTCAGAGAAGCTAACGTTCGTTGGCACACATAAGTCTGGGCTGCGAGGTCTCAGGAAGGTCGATCTCAGGATTGTTGTCACTGTAGGACAGGAGGCCCTGCTGTGGATATAGAGGCAGTAGAGGTGTGATTGGACCCTGGCAAGCTTGGGCTGTGTCAGTGATGTGTCTGCCTCCAAAGGGAATGTTCTCTTAGGATGCATTAACGGGAGCACAGTTGCCAGGATGAGGGAGGTACAAGTCCTGTTTGATTCTGAGCTCACCTGGCTCCGCCCAAAGACTGAGATGAATTTAGAGGATTTTGGACAAACTGGGGCACATGAATGACAGAGCGATTAGGAGCATGACCGGGAGCTGAGCTTTGCTGCTCATTTGTTCGCGGCATCTATCTGCAGGGCCCACTGTGCACCAGGCACTAGAACTAGGAACCTACAAGACAGTGGTGAACAAGACAGAAAAACACCCCTAGGGCCTGCATTCTAGAGGGATTGATGGTCACTGTCCAGTGGGGGTCAATGACATAAGAACATGAAACTAGGTAATAGGCCAGAGCATGATGGGGGTGAGGGTGGGTACTCCCTGGTGAGTGTGGTCAGGGAGGGCCTCTGAAGAGATAGCATTTGAGCCAAGACCTGGATGGTGAGAGGGAAGGGGAGAGTGGAAGAGGGCCGTCAGTGCCAAGGCCCTGTGGCCAGTGGGAGCTGGCGTATTGTGGGGACACGGAAGGCAAAGTGTGGCTGAAGCACAGTGAGTTGGGGGGATGGTGTGAAGGGGGCTGGGAGGTGGAGCCCCAGTCACGGCAGGGTCTGTGGGACGGTGAAGGGGTTTGGATTTTTATCCCCACTGTGATGGGAAACAAAGTAGGGAAGAGAAATTGTCTGATTTATACCATGCATCAAAATTTAAGAAGTTTGGCTTTTGAAAGGCACTGTTAAAAGAATGAAAAGTTGTAGACTGGGAGAAGATACTTGCAAATCACATATTTGATAAAGGGCTTGTATCCAGAACATATAAAAGAACCTCTCAAAACTCAATAATGAGGGGGAAAAATCAACCAAAAAATGAGTGAAAATTTTCAACACTTTACCAAAGAAGCATGGGTGCCCAACATCATTAGTCAAGAGGAAAGTGCAAATGACAATCCCAGGGTCATGCCACCTCACACCTGTTAGAATGACTAAAACAAAACAGGAAACGCACAACACCAAGTGCTGGCCAGGGTGTGGAGGAGCGATTGGAACTCTCATACGTCGTGGTGGAAGTGCCAAATGGTGCAGCCACATAGCAGAATAGTTTGTCATTTTCTTATAAAGTTAAAAATATACTTAACATATGACCTTGCAATCCTACTACAAGTGTTTACCCGAGAGAACTGGAAACATACTCACACAACAGCCTCTATGTGAATGAGGGTGGTGGCTTTATTTATAACGGCCCCACACTGGACACCCCCTGATGGTCCCTTACCTGGTGAATGGATAGATGGATGTGGTGCGTTCGTACAGCGGACCACCGCTCAGTAATGAAAAGCAGCTCTGATACATGCACAACGTGCATGAGTCCCAAGTGCCAAGTGAGGAAGCCAGACTCCAAAGGCTCCATCCTGTAAGGTTCTGTGTACATGACATTCTGGAAAAGGCAAAAATATTGGAATAGAAAACAGACCAATAGTTGCCAGGGGCTGGAAGGGGGGTAAGAAATAGGGGAGACTAAGCAAGGTTCATCTAAACGTACACACAAGCACACACTTGCACACTCCACCCCACACCCTGAGCGCTCAGGCAGTGTGTTTGGCTGTGGGGATCCAGCCTGACTCGGAGCTTTTGGAGACCATTAGGCCGGGACCGGACATGGATGGGCTGCAGTGGAAGTGTGGTGCCGGCCGCCTTCAGGCATTTTAAGCCCTGTTGGGGAGAGGGCTCCGCAGTGTGCTTCCAGGGGCCCCAAGACTGCGGTGGCGGCAGACTGGCGGGCGTGCCTTCTGGCCTCTGGCGGTCGTGGCTCAGGCTCACTCTCTGCAGTTCACACAAGCAGGACAGGGATCGAGTTGCAGGGACACAGGGGCTTTTGGATGCTAAGAGCAGGAAGTGTCGTGGTTGTCGGCCGTGTTCCCCGGGACCGTCCGTTTATTGAGGCAGTGACCGTCTGCCTCGGCCTCTTTCTGGCTTGTGCTGTGTTTTCCTCCTGCAGCCTGACTCTCTGGGCTCCTCTAGACAAGGAGGAAGGTGGCCAGCTCCACCAAGGCTCCTGTCGTTTCTGCCCAGACAGACACAGCTGGCTGTTTGGACAGAGGGGATTTGGTTACACAGATAACCACGAAGAACACCCAGCTCACCTGGAAGTAGTGACTGTAGCCAGTGCACAGGCAGCAGGTTCTAGACCCCTGGAGAGGGAATCTGAGGGCTGAGCTCAGGTCAGCTGTCCAACCCTGCTCCAGTGAGCTGTGGCCCAGAGGGGGGTCGCACAGTATAAACCAGCAGGAGGAGGGGAGCGTGGGCTGGTGGACACCCCAGATGCCCACTCCTTGGGAAAGCTGTCTACAAATAGAAGAAATGGAAGGTGGTGAGGTCCCTGCTGGTAGAGGTGTGCAAACAGAGCCCTGTCCGAAATGCTGCAGGAGGAGGCGGGGAGCACTGTCTCTGGGAGAGCAGCTCTGTATTTGAAGCCTTGCTCCGTCATTTACCAGCTGTGGACCTGAAGTTTCTTATCTGTAAACGGGGGTGTTAATAGTTTCCTTCCTCACAGTTGTGTTGTGTAAGGCCCTTGCACAGTGGCTGGCACATAGGAAGAGCTTGGTAGATGCTACCTTTGTTATTTACCTTTATTATTATTATTGGAGTTAATTTTGCCATTATTATTATTAGCATATTATTAGCACGAGCCGTTTGAGGATTAGTTGACTTTCTAGGGTCTCTCCATTAGAGGTTGCCGTGATTTCATGATTTCTCGCCTGAGTTTGAACAAAGTGGGACTCTGAATCCTTCCCTCTGGCACCTAGCCAAGTCTCAAGGCCACAGGCACAGGAGAGCCACCCTGGGCCATGGGGAGGATCTGGGTGTGCAGGGCAGGGAGGCAAGGTGGACAGGGCATCGAGCGGGGCCAAGGACGCGACTTCAAGTCCTCTTTGTACACGTTTCTGAGTGCCTATGGCCTGGGCCTTCTCTCTGGACCCTGTTGTCCTCGTCTGGGCCCGGACTCAGTGGAGGGTGCTGTGCCGATTGGGTTGAGGTTGGGACACAACTCTGTAAACCACAGACCCCAAAAATGTGAGGGCTGTCGGCCCAGCATTTCCAGCCTCAGGCCTTAGCAGATGAAGGCCTGGGGCCCTATGGGCCCCTTGCCAGGGGTCGGCTGACCTGAGGGCAAGGGTGCTCTGCCTGCCCAGCCCAGCCGTCTGTGATTCCCCGTGGACACCTCTGTGCCCACAGACACTGGGCACAATGGCGCCTCCTTCTCTCCGTCCTGAGAGCCTGCCTGCACCCCGTTCTTCACCATCCCGCAGGGTGCGTAAAGGGAGTGGGCAGATTCCCAGCCCTGCAGACCTCTGACGTGTGGATGAGCTCCCCTGAAACTGACAGGAAATAGTTGTAAAGGTGCCACCCTGCCTGGATCCCTGCTGTGAGCCAGGCCCCGTTCTACACATTTTACACAGATTGTCTCAGCGCAATCCCACGAAGTGGGTACTCTCATCCCTATTTACAGATATGGAAACTGAGACCCCGAGAGGTTAAGCGATTTGGCCAGGGTCACTAGCAAATGGCAGAGCCACATGCAAAGCTGATTGTCTTCGCCACCACTGCAGACAGAAACCCTCCAAAGTTTAAATGAATTGCCGTTTATATGAGCTAATAGATTTAAATGAGGCCTGCAGCGCTGAACTATAAAAAGCCTTTGTGTCAGGGGACCCAGAAACTATTTTAGTAGTTGGGCCGGGCAGGTGGCACGGTAGCAGTAACGGGATGCAGAAGAGCCCTCTCCTGTGGGGGCCCGGCGGAGGCACCCTGGAGGCCCGTGTTGCAGGGGCCAGGCCCGGAGCCGGGTTTGCCAGGCTGGAGTTTGAGGCCAGGAGCCTGCAAACCTTCTTGCAATGAGCCAGGGTGTTAGTTCAGCTCAGGCCAGCTTGGAGAGAGGAAGGATTAGGTCCAGTCCTGGAGACAGGAGCCTCACAAGCCCTTGGGCTTCCTGGAGCTGCTGCCTCCCCCGTCACGGCAACCTGGGACCTGCTGGGCGCTGTCCCAGGGAGGTGGCAGCCAGAGAAAGGCTCTTCTGGCATCTGCAACTTCTGGCATCCTGCAAACCTCCATGACGAGGCCAGGCTCGGGGGAGCCGTGGGCCTGCCCCATGCCCAGGAATCGAGACTCCCTCACTGACAAAGCCAGGGGCTGCAGGAAGCGCTTTCCGAGTGTGGCCGTGGCGGCAAAGCGGCCAGCTGAGCGTTGAGCAGGCACATTTAAAGGATTAGCTCATGCTGTTTGCTTGTGTGTGCCTGATCGGGCCGCTTCCAGCTACGTGATTACGATTGATTAAAGCAGAGCGAGGTATTCTAACAAGCAGCCCGGAGCCCTTCTGATGGGGCCTGTGGGCCCTGCCAGGCTGGATCCTGGTGGCCAGCCAGGGGGAGGTGTCTGAGCCAGGGCATGGTCTGAGCTCCATTGGGACCCTTCCTTCTCAGGCCTCAAGAGCTTTTGGTTTGACCCTTTCCCTCGTTCCTTTTCCATTCAACAAACATTTAGTACCGAGTACCTACCGTAAGCACCATCATGGGAGCTCAGGATGCAGCTTGAACAGGGGGACAAGGTCCCTGTTCTCATGGAGCTGACGTTTTATGGGAGACACCAGTGATAAGTCAGTGAAGATGAAACTAGGTCATCTCAGATTGTGGAATTTTGAAGACAGTCAAACACTGTGTGGTGACGGAGAATAGTGTGTGTGTGTGCGCGCGCGTGTGCATGTGCACACATGTGTCGGGCAAGGCTGAGGAATGTTGGGGATGAACAATCACATCAGGTGGTCAGGGAAGGCTGGCATCTCAGCTGAGTCCTGAAGGTTGAGAAGGAGCCAGGAGTAGAAAGAGCTGTTCCAGGAGAAGGAACAGCCAGTGCAAACACTCAGAGGCAGGGGCAGATTTGTGGTGTCCAGGGAACAGAGAAGAGGGCAGTGGGGCTGGAGTGGGGTGAGCACATCCTTGGTTCATTCCTCGGGGCTGCTGTGTCGCTTGCTCCTCGAGGTGGGTGCTTCCCTGAGGTGCTGGTCCTGCTGACACTTCTGCCTGGATGCCCTTCTCTTCCCAGGCTTCAGGCCCCAGCTCAAGTGGTCCCTTCTCTGAGAAGCCCTCCCTCCTATGACCTCTCCAGGCCTGGGTTTAACCCCGATCTCTTTGCCAATACAGTTGTAGTAACTATGTCTACACCTGACTTCCCAGTCTAATGTGAGTTTTTGGAGGCTGAAGACTTCCTCTCCATCCATCCATCCATCCATCCATCCTCCATCCATTTATCGCATGTTGTATCATATTTTTTTAGCTCCTAGAAAGTAGGAAAATTAAGGAAAGAGAACACAAACAGGGAAAGGAGAAAAAGAAGGAAGCTGCAACTGCGGATTGTAGGAGCCCATTTTTAAAACTCCTGGTCTTACAAGATGGGTAACCGAGGAGCCAGCCTCCATGCCTCTTTGTGCTGCTGCCGTCAGATTCAGCCAGATAATTATAACTAATAATAATTAAAAATTAAAGTGCTCTAGGCACATGCTTAGCATTTGACTCTTTGGCTGAGCTTCCTGTGAGTAGCAGCGTCTTCCTTCTTCCTGCTTTAAAGACAGCCCAGTCCACACTGGCTGCTGCTGCAGGGGAGCAGGCCTGGCTGGGCTTGGCTCGGGGCAGCGAGAGGGAGGTGCCAGGCCACCAGCACCTTGCAGTGGGGTCCTCCCAGGTTGCCCCGCCCCCATTACTTTGTCCTGTAGACATTTGTGCCTCTCTGGCCTCAGTTTCTTAGTCTGTAAAATGGGTAAGACCTACTGTCTCGGGTAGTTGTGAAGATCGAGGGTTCTCATGCATAGAGCACTTCATGAGGTTTCCTGTGGGTACTTACCGCATGCTTCAGGGTACGATCCCTTGTGCTTCTTGCCTTCCCCACTAGGGTGGGAACCAGAGCCCAGCACAGCTCGAATTCTGTTAAATGTGGCAACATGGTGTGGCAGTGCCAGGCCGTGCCCACACCACAGGACAGAAGACAGCCTGGCTTCAAATCCCAGCCCCACTACTGAGCAGCTCTGTGACCTTGAGCAAGTCACTGACCCTCTCTGGACCTCAGTAGATGGGGGTTACTGACAGTTCCTTCCTCCTGGGTGTTGGGGGGCTGGAAACAGTGGTGCCTGAAAAAGCTTTAGCACCGGGTCTGGCTCAGAGTCAAGGTTTGGTAAGCATCAGCCACTGTCGTCATCGACATCATCCTTTTGACCGTGATCTGGGTGCCCCTGAGCTTTCGGTTCCCTCCTTCGTTGACTCATTCCTTCAATCCATCGTGTGTGGATGTGCTCAGTGTAGCCCAAGTGTTTACTGAGCCCCTACTAGGCGCAGGTGTGTGCAGGTGCTGGGGACACAGAGGCCTGAGTCCCTCGTGTTATGTGGAGAGGAAGAGTGCCCCGATGGGGACAAGCAGAAAGAATGCTCACTGTGTGTTTGTGGCATAATGGAGTCTAATATGCTGCACTAGAGTCCAGTTTGGGGCAGATCACCTGGTCCTGTCAGATGGTAAGTGCAACAAGATGTACGTAGCAGCGAGGCCCCACGCCAGAGCACAGGAGGCTGGGAGGCTGAGCTTTGCCCCTTCCTCACTGTGTCCCCAGGCACTGCCCGGCTGTGTCTCTTGTTTATTCACTTGAGTGGAGCAGGATCCAGGTCTTTCCTGCTCACAATGCTGTATTGTCATCATCACCATCTCTTACCACTGCCACCACTTGGGGTGGCTGAACCTCCCGAGGGGCTGTGTGTGATGACTTAGGGTCTGCGTCTGAAGAAGACGCAGGGGTGGACACTGACTCTGCTTCTTGTCCTTCTGAGGTCCAGGGCGCAAGCCTAAGCCACTCACCCCAGTGCAGTTATAACCAGACAACATTTTCTGAGTGCTTACTGGGAGCCTGACTCCGTCTCTTCACATGCGTAGTCTTTTGAGACCTCACAATGACCCCACAAGTAGGGGATCTTATGATTTCCATGTCACAGATGGGTAAACTGAGGCTCCCCGGGGTCACACAGCTGCTAGAGTTGCAGGGCTGTGAACACAGGCAGCCTGACACTGGAGTCTGTGTTCTTAGCCCTGAGCCTGAGGCCGTGGGCTTGCAGGTGACTCTCAAGCTCTTAGGATCCAATGAGAGGCCTCTGGGTGCTAGGTGCTGGGGGCAGGCGGGCAGGCCACTCCTCCCAGGAGGGCCAGAGGTCCAGAGGGTGACCCCGGGGGCACACAGCTCTCAGCATGTGTGGGTGCCCTGCTCCGGGCAGCCTGGGTGGGCAGCGGCTTCTGTGCTCAGATGCCCTCGTGAGCCCTGGGGCTCCGCCCGCCTGAGCGATGAAGTGTGCGGAGGCCCAGGTGGAGACTGGGGGCCCCCCCAAGGCCCAGCCCCAGGCAGAGATGGCACTTGGAATCGGCCTCAGGCTGCCCGTCTGCCCATCGGAGCCTGTCATTCATGCCCTAGGGCAGGGGCCAACCAACTTTAGAGGGGCACCATGCCATCACGACAGATGGGCATGGGGGAGCTGCCAGGAGCCTCAAGCTGGCGGCCATTGTGTGCTGCGAGCCCGGCCCCTCGCCGGCACTGTCCCAGCCGTGACCAAATGCCTGCAGTTTCCTAGAAACATGATAATACTAATAACAGTGGGCGCCGGGTGGGTCCGAGGCTCCCAGAGGCCCCCAGAGGCTTGCCCTGTACAATGCCCTGCCCCTCGTTGACTTAGAAAAGAGGCAGCCCCACGGACAAGAAGGACACGGGCCTTGGGGGCCAAAGAGTGTGAATCTCAGACTGGCTTCTTGCTGTGGCTGTGACCTTGGGCGCGTGACGTCCCCTCTGAGCCTCTCCGTCCTTGCCTGGACAGTGGGCCAGCGTTGCCACCCTGGGAGGGTTGTTGTCGGGCTGCAATGTAATGTTGTGAAACATGGAACACGGTCCCTGCCCCAGAGGGCCTGACAGAGGGCGTGGCATTGAAGCTAGAACTGGTGTGATGTTGCTGTCCCCTTTCATGATTGGGATGCTCGATATCCTGTCACCCGGTTTGTAAGGGGCAGGGCTGAGCCTAACCCTGGTGGGGAGTAATAGTAACAGCAACAGCCCCCAGACACTGTGGGGAGCCCTTTGCACTGATTATCCTGTTTTATCCCCAGGACAATCCTATGAAGCCAAAGCTCTTATTCTAGACTGAGGCACAGCTTAGGCAGCGGCAGAGGTGGGATTTGAACCCAGGCAGCCTGGCTTAAGAGCCTGAGCATTGAACCACTGCCCCAGGAGCACGGTCAGGCTTCTCTCTGTCGTGGAGCCCACCCATGTTCAGACGAGGCCTGCTGTGTCTCCATACCGCAGTCTGCCCTCGCAGTTGGCTGGGAGCGGGCGGCTGCCTCCTGCAGGGAGGGGTGCCAGGGTCTGGCGCGGCCGGGGGTGCTCGGCCCCACCAGGTGAGAGACGAGAACTGCCTGCTCTCGGCGGAAGCCCGGATTGCGCTCTTTGGTTGAGCAGGAACAATTACTAATGACATTTAGGAAGAAATTAATGATGAGAAATGCAAGTTGGCATTTCAGGAGCGCCCGTCAGCAGCCGCGTGTCAGCACTCACGGGAGAGGCGGGGTGGGGCCGGCGTGGGGGGAGTCTGAGGAGATGGCAGAAATTAATTTTGCTGTGTCAATAACAAGTGTGGCCCTGCTTGCTCTGCTTCTGGAGTGGAGACAAGATCAAACATGGCCTGGCTGGGGCTCGTCCAAGGCTGCGCGCTGGGGTGTGGGTGAGGGCAGGCGATGGGTTCAGTTGGGTGTCTCTTTCAGCGGCACCAGGAGGCAGAGGGGGTGAGCAGGGGACAGCGAGAGGGGAGGAGGCAGCCTTAGGACTGGGCTGTTTGGACTCCACTCCAAGCGCTGCCTCTTAGCAGCTGCGTGACTTAGCAAGCTGCTTCCCCTCAGTTTCTTCATCAGGAAAATGGGGACAATTGGGAGATGGAAATATGACGTATGAAGAGCAGGCCCAGTTTGGGCACATAGTGGTTCAAGATATGTTAGCTCTCACTGTATTTCACTGACGTATTTGAAGATATCCAACGTTTCTCATTATAGCGTTTCTTAAATTGGAATACCTCACTTGTGTGTTATAGTTTAATTGGTCAGACATTTTTGTTCGTTGTGATGTGTCAAATACTGGAGCATTTGATGCTCTCCGGGGTCTTAGAGGAGATAAATATGGCATTGGTAGGAAGTACGGCGGAGGGCAGGAGGAAGCCAGGTGCTGGAATTGTCTGGGCGGGAAGGGAGCAGGCCACCTCCCTCCCTCCCTTCAGGTGCTCCAGAGTGACGCGGAAGGACACACACAGGGAGAGTCATGAGCACAGCACCCGCGAACCTTTTGACAGAGCAGAGTGAAAACTCACAGCCCTTGGCCTGGGGATTGCGGAACCTTTAAATGGTTATCTGTGTTTCAAAATGGAGATTTCTCTAGGGCTTTATTAAGTGCCAGACATTTATTATTATTATTATTATTATTCTTTTTGGTGAGGAAGATTGGCCCTGAGCTAACATCCATTGCCAATCTTCCTCTTTTTGCTAGAGGAAGATTGTCCCTGAGCTGACATCTGTGCCCATCTTCCTCTACTTTATATGCGCGACGCCTACCACAGCATGGCTTGATGAGTGGTGTGTAGGTCCACGCCCAGGATCCGAACCTGTGAACCCCGGGCCACTGAAGCAGAGCGCATGGACTTAACCACTATGCTACCAGGCCAGTCCCTGCTGGACGTTAGTTTTAGCGCTTTCATCTGCTAGCACATTCAGTCCTCACACTGCCTCTGTTATTAAGATACGGAAACTGAGGCACAGAGAGGTTGACTAACTCCCTGAGGCCACAGAGCTGCTCAGTGCCGATCCAGGCCACCAGCCCCAGATTCTGTCCTCTTTACCACCACGCTAAATGGCTAGAGTTCTGGATTCATCTACAAAGTAGACCTAGCAGCGCCCGGACCACAGTCCTGTGTGATGACAAGCAGCTGCCCCCTTCAGACACAGGGATGTACTCTCCAGTTCAACACAACCCCCACCTGGTCTGCCTCACCTGGTTCACTACCACCCTGGGCTCAGCTTGAGGTCCTGTAGCTTGCACAGTTTGCAAATATTATCTCATTGGCACATCCACAACGGGCAACCACTAGAGTTGCTCTTTACTCTCACCATTTTGCAGACCTGAAAACTGAGGCTGGAAAAGGGCGATAAAGAGGAGACTTGCAGGGAGAAGTGGGGCCTCGGGTGGGAGTGGGGAGTGTACCCCATCCACTAGGGCTTGGGTGTCTGAGCAGGGGAGGCACGTGGGGCTCCCTACCCTCTGGCTCACTGGCCCATCCCCCTGCTGAAACCAGACCTGGAAGCACAGTCCACAGCCGCATCCCTGACCCGTGGCGCTCCTCGGTCTCCCCCATCCTTCCTCCTGAAACTGCCAATCAAAACTGTGGGGTCACCCGTGCTTTTGAGTTGACAGTGATGGCAAAGCCTTGTGGTTAGTGTTAATTATGACAATATTAAACATCTGTATACCTTTTTACATGTTGTAAAGACTCTTGCATGTGTTATCTAACTTGAGGCTCACAACAAGACTTTGAGGTAGGTATTATTTGTCTCACTTTTCGGGTGAGTAAATGAGTACTTAGACGAGTGAAGTGACTTGCCTCAGGTCACAAATATAGTAAGTGGCTAAGGCAGGATTTGAACTCCAAAGCCCACTGTCTTTCCATCAACACATCCACTCTCCTTACCACTTATTTATTCATGCAGTCTTCTTTCTCTCGTCATCCATCTGCCACACATCCACTCATCTACACATCATTTGTCCACCCGTCCATCCATCCACTCATCATCCACCCATCCCATCCGTCCATCCATCTATGCATCCATCCACCATCCACCCATCCATCCAGCCACACATGCATTAGTATCGAGTGCTAAGTAAGTACCAGGAATTACACTGCTTTCTTGACACCTTCCTCATATATTAAGTCCATGCTTACCTGCTTCCCATCCCTCCCCCCACCCTGAAGCTGCTTGCACCTGCGCACACACACACGCGCACCCATGTGTGCCTC
Source organism: Equus caballus (assembly GCF_041296265.1). Classification (NCBI taxonomy): domain Eukaryota; kingdom Metazoa; phylum Chordata; class Mammalia; order Perissodactyla; family Equidae; genus Equus; species Equus caballus. The sequence continues at coordinate 2,615,115 of NC_091686.1, read as the reverse complement.
TGGTGAATTGAGTGGTTTAGGACAGACCGGGGATATAGATGATCCTTGGTTTGCCTCATGGAAACCAGCGAGTTCTGCCTGGTGGTGGGAAGGAAGGTATAGGGCAGACCCACTGGGTCATGGTGGGGCTGGTATGTGGGCAGTGGTGATGTGCCCACAGTTTGGTTGGAAGCTGAGTGTAGGTGAGAGGAGCAGATCAAGCATTGCAGGCTGGGCCATGGTGTTCTTCAGCCCCGTTGGTGGGATCAGCTCCATGGGCTGCCCAGCCATTCTGGGTGTTGGGGATCACCTTTGCCCTTGGCTTTGTGCCAGGCTGGACTTCCTCTCTGCACTGGCAAGTATGTACACCTAAGCGTTTTCACAAAAACCGTGGAGATCATTAAATGTAATCGGTCTCAGCCGCAGTTTGCATCGCTGGAGCATGCCCACAATTCATCATAGCAAATTAGGTCCATCTTCAGAGCTTCTGGCCTTGCAGCCTTGGGGTCTGTCAGCAAGGGAGCTGGGCCATGTGGGGCTGAAAGCCATTCTCGGGGGTGATGGGCCATGTTTTCTGAGTGGGGCCACCCTCAGAATATCTGCCAGAACAGCTTTCCATCCACAGGGGTTAATTTTCTAGAAATTTTGAGATGCAGGAAACTTTTCCTTTTAGCAAAGATTTGGTGGAAAGTAGAAATGGATATGATCAAGGTCTTAAAATATGATTTATAAGACTAAAAGCACTGGGTTAGTTTAGGGACCTGAACATGTGTGTTCTGTATAGTGACCGTGTGACCTAGATTTTCCAGGACAGCTCTGATTTCAAGCATTCCGTCCCAGCTATTGGCTATCTGTCCTGATTTTTGGCTTGTAAAACATGATGACTATATGTGGAGCTGGATTTTCTCATCAGATTTTCATCAATAAATTTTTTAAAGTTGTAAAGACCTGGAAAGATTTCAGAAAAATTAAAGGAAAAAAATTCCCTCCCACTTTTTTTTCCCAACATGGCAAAATCCTTAGCGTCTATAGGTGTGCCTCTTGCCCCCTTTCCCGTCCCCCGGACTGCAGGGGCAGAGAGACGAGGGCACTTCCAACCAGCAGGGTTTGAAGGCATCTGGGCCCGGTCCTCTTGACGTGATTGCAGGGGCGGCCCCTCGGCAGGGTGCCTCAGGCCCCTGTGCTCAGGGAGGAGCCCTGGGCTCTGCAGGTCTCCTGAGGCCCTGGGCCCAGCCCTGGGAGCGGTGTCGCTGACTATACCACAGGCTCGGGCAAACAGAGGAAGCCCTGTGCAGCCCGGAGGCGGCAGAGGTCTTGCATCCAGGGCCAGCTAGTGTCTGGCAGGTGACGTGTCACCTGGAGGCTGCAGCTCCCCCCACCGTCCAGCCCAGGCCTCCACAGGCGCGTCTCGCTGCTGCAGTCTGTGCAGCTGCCAACATCCCCCCGGAACCGGAGACGGAAGGGTAGCAGCTCAGAACAGCCCTGAGCGCCTCCCTTGTGTGCGTGGATTGCGACCTCTCTCCCCCAACCTGGCCACTCCCCTGTGGGATGCCCTGCAATAATTTAAAAGTGCTGGTAAAACACACATAACATAAGATTGACATCTTAACCATTTTTAAGTCAACAGTTCAGTGGCACAACGTGTATTCACATTGTTGTGCACCCATCGCCGCTGAACCATTTTTAAGTCAACAGTTCAGTGGCACAACGTGTATTCACATTGTTGTGCACCCATCGCCACTGTCCACAGAACTCCTTTCATCTTGCAAAGCTGAAACTCTGTCTGCACTAAACGCTGCCTCGCCCTTCCCCTCTCCCCTGGCCCCAGGCACCCACCAGCCCACTTTCCGTCTCTGAATAAGCCTGCTCCAGGAGCCTCACAGAAGTGGAATCACACGGTATTTGTCCTTCCGTGACTGGCTCGTTGCACTTAGCATAATGTCTTCAAAGGATTCCTCCACTTTTAAGAAAAAAGCACAAGATGCCCTGGGTTGGGCTGGGCAGGAGACGCCGCAGGGAGGGGCAGCTCCCGCTCCTCTCCCTTGACCTTGTCAGGGGAGGGTTCGCTTCGCTGCTGTGGCTTGCGGACTGTCCTTTCAGAAACACTCGTTGCGTTTTAGCAAGGGCAGGCTCTGAGTGGACACTAGAGCAGCAGCAGAGAATTGAGCGGCGAGGTCCCTGCCTGCCACTCGCGGCCTAGGGAGGGCGGTTTTCCATGGCAGGGAGACAGCCGGCTCCTGGCAGGCTGGACAAGGTGCTGGAAGGGCACCCGTGCAGGTGCAGAGCTGACTGTGATGGGCGGCCACTTGTCATGTGAGCAGGAAGGCCTTTCCAAGGGGACAGGAATCAGATGGGGAGGAGCCACGAGAAGTGCGGGAGCATGCTGGGCAGCGGGAACGGCCCCCCGAGGGTGAGCTGAGGAAGGGCTTGGCCTGTCTCAGGAGCTGGAAGAAGGTGGGTGAGGCTTCAGGGCACCAGGCGCCAGATCTTGTAGGATGGGCAGGGCCGTGCTCAGGGGTCTGGATTTCTTCTGGGTGTAGTTGGAACCCACTGTGGGATTAAGCCGAGATCTCCCGTTGCCAGGAAGAGGGAGCCCGGTGGGAGCCCAGGTTGTCAGCAGGTGGGGGTTCCGAGGGTCCCAGCATGGCTGTGAATGTACGCAGGTTAGTGGCACGGTGCAGGGAGCGCACCGCCAAAAATACCAACCAACCCCTGAACCACTTTGCAGCGTGTTGTCAGTGTAATGTCTCTGTGTGCATGGGATTGTGGGGTATTCATGAGTGTGCGTTCGTTGTGGGGTATCTGTGTGTGTGTGTGTAACTGTGGGCTGTGAGGTGTGTGTATGTGTGTGCATTTCATTGTAGGGCATCCGTGAGTGTGTATGCATGTGATTGTAGGGTATCCTTGAGTGTGTGTGTGTTTGGGGTGGATGGAGTTGGGATGGAGGAGGAGCCCTGCCGCGGCGTCCCCCCACAGTGCCTGGCTCTCTCCTCCCCCCTGAGATGCGGGGGGCAGTGGGTGGGAGGATTCTCGAGTTCTTTGGAAAAAAGGAAGGCACGAGGAGATAATTGTCGAGACTCATGATGGGATAGGTATGGCACACTTGTGCTCTCTCTCTGAGTGGTTGAGGAGGGGCTGCCGGGTCCCCCTCCCTGAGACAGCCATTTTGGTGCTCCTGGGTGACTCTGAGGAAGGCACATTTCCCCTGGTTTGCCAGCACCTGACGCACCTGGGAAACAGGCCGCATGGGGACACACCCCTGAGGCAGTGGTACCCAGGACAGACGAGAAGGTTCTGACCTCGGCAGAACCTCCTCTTCTGCCCTCTCATCTTCAGAACGGAACCACGCAAGGTCCCACGCCCCATTCCCTTGGGTGGGAACCCTAAATGATGGGCCATGTGCCCTCTAATGTCACTGCTGCCCACATCCACGCCTGCCCTAGGCCTAGCCCAGTTGGTGCCCTGCAGGATATTTGGGGCGTGCCGAGTCTTCACAGACTTCACAGAGGCCTCAAGCTGGCAGCCCCTGGGCCACATTCGACCTGCAGAGATGTTTCGATTGGTCCACATAATGCTTTAAACATCAAGACGTTTTATATATTTTTTAAAAATCTAGATTTCCAGTTTTCCTTACAAAACTAGCCTGGAGCTGCCGAGGACTGGCCCTTGCTGACAAGGCTTGGGTTCTCGGGGTGGCACAGCCTGCACCGTGCCTCATGTCTTTGCGCCCGGCCTGGGCTGCCCTGGCTAGCCCCTGAGCGGGAAGCCTCCACCAGAAGTGGCAGCAAGGTTGGAGGAGGGCTGCCCCGCAGCCATCTCCACAAGTCACCACGTCCCGTGCATCTTCCTTTGCTGTGAGTTTGGCGCCCCCGCTGACAGGATGCGTCAGTCTTTCCAAGTGTTCTGTGTGCGAGGTCTTGACTCCCACTAATAACAGCAGATGAGTTCTGAGGTGGGAAGAGAGACCTCTCTCTTGGTCTTGGGGGCCCACCTGCCAGCACCGTTTTTCATGGAGTTTCAGAAGTTCTAGCCGGCGAGCTCGGCGGTGGCATGTGCGCTCAGATTCCTGACCTGCGTCAGGCTGGAATCCTGTCATTGAGGGGTCTGACCCAGGCTCTTTGAGTGCTGGGGACCGGGTCTTAACTCATATTTGAGATGAACTGTCCCCCAGGGGCCTGGTTCCAAGTGCGTGCTTGCCTGATATGGTGAGAATGGACTCCGCAGTGACTCAGGAGGTTGACAGGCCAGTGCAGTGTCCCCACCTGGGAGGGGACCAAGGTCCACAGAAGGGAACTCATGGTTACCTGGCACACCATTGCCAGAACCCTCAAATCTCGGTCCTTAGTCTCAAGTCTGCTAGGTACCCCATCCCCGAGGGGCCTAGCCACTGGGGACCCCCACTTCTCTTTGGAGAAACAGCAACAGCAGTGGCCAGATGCACTCAGGACTTCGGGCCAGGTGTGGCCTCTGCTGCCAAGGAGGGGCAAATCTGTAGGCAGCCCCGGAGAGAGTGCGCCTTCCTCTGCTTGTGCTGGCAGCCACGAGCTCCCATTCTCCCCGCATGGCCGCTGTCTACAGCCGTGTCACTTGCCTGTGGTTCTCGGCTCACGTCACAAGCAGACCGCCTGGCCCATTTGCATTCTCAAGTGCAGTCCCATGTCCCCATCCCTCTGGGCAGGTATGATCAGTTCCCTCGTTTTGTTGGGTGACTGTGAATGGGAGCCTGTTTATGGGCTGGGCTCCTAATAGAAGGCTTTGGTTCCCTCCTAATCATCTGCTCTCTGGTGGGTTTTATTTCCAAAGCACAGCAGTACAGAACCTGCCCTGGGGAGTTCACCGGGCTTTTTTTTCCACAACATTTTCTCCCACATTGTCACTGGAAGGAAGATGTTTTCCTGCTCATGGAACTGGTTCTTGGCTGGGCCACCTGCTTTGGTCTTTTGTGTTCTGGGGGCTGCTGGGCGCTGGACACTGGCCTCCCGGCCTGGGCTCCTCAGAGCAGTGAGGAGAACAGAGAAACCCGAAGGCCAGCCCCGGGGGACATCCAACCAAAGCAGCCTGGCCCGCACAGCGCCTCCGCGTGCCCCAGGTGACTTTAGGGCCTGAGTCTGCTCCTGTTCCTGGTTCTGCAGGAAAGCAGCAGAAGCCCCAAAGCCAACCCCGCTGCTCCCTGGAAGCGGGACTCCCTCCAGGCTAGGAGTTCCGGCTGAGTTGAGGCTGTCTCTCTCGCAGGAGAGGCAGACTTCCCCCGCTACATCGGGCTGGGTGGTGCGACGCTCACTTCCTGCTGCTCTGGTGGCAGACGCCAGCCTGTCTCGAGGTCTGGGAGGCAGGGCCGGGAAGCCTCCCACAGCCCCATGCGTGGAGCAGCTGCCTTTGCCTGGGAGGACATTCCAGGGCTTTGTCCCAGGCCAGCGGGGCACCAGCTTCACCCAGGACCCTGATGCCAAGCAGGGTGTCTCTTCCTCATGGCACGCCTTTCCCTGTCATCTGTATAATCAGGGTAAATGCTAGCTCTCTGGGCGGGGGCCACGAGGGTGAGCGGGACACATACACGTCATAGCCTGGGCCCCTGGGGGAGTGGCTGCGTCACCGGGCAGGCATTTGGGGGAACCTTGGCCATCACTCACTTCTAATTGTAATGACGTGCATTAGCTAAATTGTGTTCTGAGTATTCATCCAGCACTGTTTATGGCGTGCTCTCGAGTGCGCTTACCGTTTGTCAGAAGTGCAAACTAGCGAACATACGAGCCTTTAAGACAGGCCATCTGTTCGTCTTAGACCCTTGGACGATTGTCAAATGCTTCTAAAAATAAGTGCTCACTAGCAGAGAGGGGCTGCCCAGGTGATACACAGCAGAGAGGGCAGCAGGGCTGCCTGAGTCTGTACCCTCCCCAAAGGGAGAGGGATTGGGTGTGTCTTGGGGGAGCGGGGAGGGGAGCCTGGGAAGGGAGCAGAGGGAGATGGAGAGCATGAAGGCCCTGCTGATACACCTTTTTGGCTGGAGGTGTGAGCTTCTCCTGGTTCCTTGCCTCTCATGTAACTCCACAGCTCAGATACCTTCGATGGCTCCCCATGGCCCAGATTTAAGGGCAAGCTGCCTCGTCTCGCATCAAGGAGCCTCATCAATAAGGCCCCCACCTTCCTTTCCAGGCTTGTCTCCATGGCACATACCCTGTGCTTCTGCCAGGCTGAATTATTCATTGTTCCCCCAACATATGCTGCACTTTTCCCATTTCACAGGCAGAACAGTGCTGTGGTTGCGAGTGGGTCTGCACGCAGACTGCATGGGCACAGACGGGCCCTGCCATTTCCAGCTGCAGGACCTTGCCTCCCTGGGCCTCGGTTTTCTCATCTGTGAAACAGGGACCATAGTAGTATTTGACACCCAGGGGTGTCGTGAGGCCACACGAGTTAAGATAAGGGAAGGGTTAAGCATGGTGCCTGGCACACAGTGAGCACGTGACAGATGTTAGCTACAATCATTCTTGGTGTTATTGGCACCTCCACGCCATTGTCACGGGGGTTCTTTCTCCTTGGAAAGCTGTCTGCGCACACGTGCATGCACACACTCACACGCCAGTGCAGATCCTAACCCAGCCGTCCCCACAGGGCAGCTGGAAGGCCGGCTTCTGCCAAAAGCATCTCCCAGTCAGAAGTCCTCTCTCCATAGTCCCTCTCTGTGAAATCTCGCCCTCTCCCTCAGCCATGAGCTCGTAAAAGGCCAGGACGTGCCTTACTCTCTGTCTCCTGCCCACTGCACAGGGCCAGGCTCCGTGTTTGTTAATGAACAAATGACAGGACCCCACTGAGGCGAACATGGCTGCAGTGTTAGCCTGAAGGACCTCCTTTCCCTGGACGCGGCATCCTCCCGGGGTTGAGGCAGCTTCTTGGACGTGGTCCTGCCCCTGGAGGCAGCTCTGTGTAAAGCCAGCCTCATGAGAGCCACTGTGGCTGAAGCTGCCGGGGGGCCTCGGGTGGGCACTGGGGAGGAAGGGATCGACCACAGCCTCTTCCCCGACCTAGAACGAGAGGGAGGTGATGTGGGGTCGAGGTGAAGCCCCATGGGTTCTGCAGGTGGGGCCGGGTGAGCAGGGCCGGGGGTATGTTCTGGGTGGGGGGGCTCTGCACCCTTAATCTGCCACAGGGTGGCAGACATGAGGGCCAAGCCCTGGGACCAGTCCTTCTCTTGGGCCCCTTGAGAGTGAGGGTCTGAGTCCAGTCCCCTCCCCCAACAGGGAACTGTGAGCACCTCAAGGGAGGGGGCGGGGCCACCCCCTCCATGTGCTCAGTGCCCAGCTGGGGGCCTGACATCCGGGGACTCAGTGAATGGCTGTGGAAGGAATGAGTGCATGAGTGCATACCTCCCTCCCCCGTGCAGTCTCCCTGAGGCTCCCCTCCTCGCCAGATATCCCCCTCTGTTCCCTGGGGGGAGGGGAAAGCAGTGAATTGTGGGTACGCAGCTTGTAGCCAGGAGGCTTGTGGGGGAGGCAGTGCCTTTGTCAGATACCTGCTGCTCTCCCGGGACAGGGCCATCAAGTGTCTGCCATCTCGGGAGCCTCCCGACACCATGCCACCCTTAGAGGAGGAACTGGGGGGGCACAGTCATTCAGTCCATCAAACCCCACTGCAAGCCCCCCAAAAATGTTTGGTGCCAAGGAGGCACAGGCAGGAATGACCAGTCCCCCTGTCCCAGAGCCCCCGCCTGGGCGGGAAGACTGCACAGCATTCATGGAGGTCCGGGGGCACTTAGGCTTGGCCAGGAGGGGAGAGGTGCACGCACATTATGTCCTGCATCCTCAGGGCCTCTTAGGAAGAGGGTTCTGTTATTACCCCCCCACGCACACCCCCAGAGGGCAGGGGATGTGCTCCAGGCCACATGGCTATTAAGGGACTGAGCCAGGATTCAAACCCAGGAGCCAGCCCACCTCAGTCCCCTTAGGCTCACCACCAGCTTGTGATCCCCAGGCCTGGGTAGCACCAGTAGGGCCCTTGCTAAGGGCTAGGCCCTTACAGGCATTTTGTCATCAGGGTAGCGGAGCACAGGAGGGCAGCTGACGGTGACACCCGAGAGTGTCCTGCAGTGCATAGAAATCCTCCCAGCCCTGCCCGTGCATCTCGGGGCTGCAGAGAAGGCTCTTGTTGCGTCGCGCACAGCGTTTCCCAGGCCACCGGGTAGCCAGCGTGTTGAAGTACCTCCAGTCTCCCCTACTTGACACTGTGGGAGGTGAGTGTCAAAGGGAGACCACGCAGGGTCCCAGACCGAGGGACAGAAAACAGAGCCAAGACCTCGAGAAGAAATCCCTGTTGCAGACTAGGGAGGGGCGCACTGGTGTGTGTGTGAGTGCGTGTGCATGACTGTTGTGGGGCATGGAATGGGTTGAGCCAGGGATGGCTCTGGGGCCGTGGAACTCGAATGGACCCCTCGAGTGTGCCTTGGTGCTGTGGGGAGGATGGTCCATCATCAGGCTCTGTGCTCCTGGCACACTGCCTCTGTGCCCAACACATACCCTGGCTGGGCTCTGGATCGGGGTCATTTTGCTGCTGAACGCCCAGCAACAAGCATGGTGTCACCCAGCAGGAATTCAGTAAAGGTTTGTTGAATGAATGAATGAACGACCATGTAAGTGATTGCGAGGGTGTGACAAAGGGATTCTCGGCCTGAGCGCTCTGCTGACGTGCAGAGAGAGGGCTCGGCAGGACCCCAGTAGGGCCCGACCCCGACTCTGACGGCATGCCACCCCTCGCCCATCACTAACTTGTGTCCTGGGATCAGATAACCCAGTGCGCCAGGCACAGGCGACCGAATCGGGCCCTACCAGAACCCTCCGCTCGCGAGCCGCGGCGTCGTGGATGGATCTCCGCGCGCGCAGCGCCGCCCGCCCCCGCTGCTCTTCCGTTTTATCTCCTCACCTGCTCCTCGGCCCACACCTGCGTCTCCTGGCAGGCAGAGCGGCCGTGCGCATGCCAGGCCTCCCCTCCAGGCGCCTTCCGGTCCTTCCCGCTCCCGCCCCCAAACCACCCCGGCCTTTATGGTGCTGGGAAGTGTTCATCAGCGGGGTCGGTAGCATCTTTAAAAAACGATTTTCTTCCTTCTCCAAAAGGGCTAAATATAGCACAGGCATAAATAGAGAAATAGACATTAAGCCAAAATGCCCTAGTGAGAACCGTGCGGGTGGAAGGAGCTCTGTAAGAAGGCTTGATGAAGCTCGGTCCCCGGAACCGCGGCTCCCAGCCGGGGCGGAGGCTGCGTGCTGGAGGGTTATTGAGCTGTGCCGACTGGCAGCGGCGCTGCCGGGAGCCGCTCCGCGCACAGGTGTGTTGGGTGATTGGTGAGTCCTCCTGACGGGTCCCCGCCACCCCCTGTGCCCTTCCAGAGTCTGTGCCCTCGGCCGAGCACCTGGCTCCTCGGCACCCCCACCACACATGCGCTGCCTGGGTGGCATTGACCGTTCTCCCGTGCTGAGCTGCCATCTGCACCATTAATCCCACGCAAACGTTTGGGTCTGTGTGTCCCGAGCGCCTCCCGACATCAGGCCCCAGAGGGGTGGGCCCAGCTGGAGCCTCCCCACACGCTCCCCGGTGCCGGCCCAGGGCAGAGCAGCCAGCAGGGGCTCAAGAACACGCACTGAGCGAATTCTGGTGCGCGGCCCCTCGAGGCGTCGGGGCTGACATTTCCATCTGCTGTGCATCCTGGGCGGCTGTTCCTCCATAACTTCAGAGGAGGAAGTTTTCCCTTTCTGTCACAGAACCCTCTTTGAGGAAGTTCTTTCTTGAGTCTAAACGAAGAACTTCCTGCTATTGCTCCGTGAGAAAGAAGGCCCATTGTTTTTACCTGAGATGTGGGGTTTATTCTCAAATTTTCATAACCAGTGGTCCTAGGGGTAGGTTTTCACTTCTGAAATCTTTATGCCAGCAGCCCCTGGATGAGCCAGTGTGGACCACGTGTGTCACCTGGCCCTGTTGCTGGCATCCTGGGAAGAGGCTGCTTCATTATCCAGAGATCCCTGGGAACCCCCTTGCCCCATGCTGGTGGTGGGCGGTCCTTGGGGATTTTGTGGACATCAAATGTCATCTCTGGTCTTCAGCTGCTTATGGGACAAAGTCCACATTCAGGGGCATTCAGGGCCTGCACTGTCCCTAGTCTAAACTCTCCCCAGTGCTCCAGATGACCTCTGTGCTGCAATCGTGCACTGGTACCTGCATCTGCCAGGCTTGTTCCAGCCTCCATACCTTTGTCTATGCTGTGCCTTCCACTTGGAATGCCCTCTCCCCTTTCCACATATCTACATCCTACCCATACACTTATTCATTTATTTATCCTCCCATTGATTCATTCAAAAATATTTCCTCAGTGTCTACTTGGTGTCAGGCCCTAGGAACCATAATTTGGGAACAGGAAAAGAGCTATGCCTGTTTATCTTTCTAACATCCCTGCTCTTCCTCCTCCCCAAGCCCCACAAATAAAGACGGACCTGACCACCCTGGCCACGTGGCTCTGTTAATTGACTGGCTGTTGGCAGAGGGAGAGTGAGACCTCCAAGTTGTTCCTGGGCAGCTGTGCCCACCACGCCACCGCTGGGCATCGTGTGCCCAACCCTGGGCAAGGTGCCGCAGGGTCAAGAAAAGCAGGGCCTGCAGCTCAGCAGAGGGGCCAGTCTTGCCCTGGGGAGGCACACAGATGGGGGACGCCGGAAGTGCCTAGAGGGGCTGCAGGGCTGGGAAGCAACCGTGTGCCCAGAGGACTTCAGGAGCGGCTTGGTTGGGAGGGAGGAGAGAGGAGGTGGGAGGTGAATCAGCACAGGCTTGGACGCTTGGAGGATGGCTTGATGGAGGGGGGTTCGGCTCCCCACAGGACTGGCTGGCTGTCCCTGCACAAGAGCAGGGAGAGGTGCCTCGGCTGGAGGTTGGGTGTTCCCATGGAAACCGCCGCATCCCATCTGTGGCCTTGGACAACCTGCCTGATGCCTCTGGGTCCATGACACCCCCCTGAGGTACCAGGCCACACTGGCAGAGCTCGTGCTCGTGTCTGGTGTGGAGCGGGGATGCTCCACCGACTGCGGTGCCATGGGGTTACGGCGCTGGGAAGGCTGCCTTCTCGCCCAAGCCCCTGGCTCCCTTGGATTCATTTATTTCAGTTGCCTGGCTCAACCCCTTCTGCTTCCTAGCTGGGTCACCTTGGCCAGCATCGAGCCTCGGAGCCTCATCGTCCTCCTTTACCCCCTCCTACCTCGTGAGGCTGTCGTGAGGAGTCAGGGGAGTGTACCTATAGCCGCACATAGTACGTGTGCTTGCCAGGCCCCAGCCGTGTGGCCTGCACCCAGGGGCCGAGGAGGGGGATGGCAGTGGTTGGCGTCTGTGCTACGGGCTCAGCAGGCATCTGCTGTGGGACGACAGGGCACAGCCCGTCTCTGGCCATGAGCCTGTCAGAGGGGTCGGTGACATCACCATGGAGGCAGCAGCAGTGCCTACAGCGGGAAGGGGCTGCCACGGGAGCCCTGGGCTGGGAGCGGGGGTGGCCCTAGGCCCCCGGGAAAGCTGCAGGCAGGGGGCATTCCCCCACTGCCCTCACAGACCAGTCCTGGAGCCCAGGAGAGAGACGCGGCGCCACGTCTGACCCCTGGTGGTCATCGGTACAGCTGCAGGCCACGGCTGCTGCAAGCCCCAGGGTCCTCGCTGGGCAGGTGGGCGCCCAGGTCTGGGGAGGCAGGAGCATCCCTGAGAAGCTGCTGCCTATGACTACAGGCACTGTGCTGCCCCACATACGGCTACGCTGCCTGGGGTGGGGGTGGGGGTTGCTTCTTTTCTCCAGGTGTCATGAGGTTGAACACCACCTGAGGCTTTGATGAGATTGGTCTGGATTTGGAACACAGACCACTGAAAAGAGACAAAAAAACTGTAGGCTCTTAGAGGCCAAATCCCACCCCCAGCCCCAGGCCACTGGCTCCTGTAAAAACAAATCCACACTGCTGGCCTGACCCCGGCCGCATGAGGGAGGAAATGCCACGAGCTGTGGGGAGGGGGAAGCGTGTGGCCAGAGGGTCCCATCCGGGCCCTGGATTCCCAAGCAGGTTCAGGAAACTGCACAACGTTCTGGCTGGAGCACCGTCACGTGACCAAACAGGCAGGCTCCCCCTCCAGCGCCATCCCTGCCGGGTGACCCGTCCCCTGCCCCGGCCGCAGGCACTGCCACCGCGGCCTCAGCACGTCTGTGCCACTCGGGTGTTTCTTGGCCGGAGAGCTGCGTGGCACATCTGCTGTCTCCTCCACGACGCTCAGGGCAGCTCCAGGGAAGGACTGAGAGAGAGATCTGGGGAAGCCTGCAGGCGATCAGATATAATTTCCTCCTGATCATTAGAGCAAAAAGGAGATGGAGAGGTGAACAGGGATGCTTTTAATTCCTGCTCCCTCCCCAGCATTTCCCCTTTCCCTCCATATAGCCAGTCCCCATCGTAAGACCTGAATGGTCAAAAAAAACCCCACAATTTATAGGGATCCCAGGTTGGCAGCAACAGGAACCGATCCCCAAGCCCCAAATCAATGTGGCGCCTTGGCAGCTGCGTCCCCAGAGCACTTTTTCCTCATTGCATTTGTTTTGTAATAATCGAGACGCTTTTCTGCGGCTCTCGGCGTCAGTGCACTGCGTGGGAGGGGATGGGCACGCTCTCCGTTCTCGCCCTCATGCGTGTCTCCTTTCCTCGCCTTTGCAGAACCACACCATGAGCCAGCACGCGCAGTGAGGGACCGCTCGACAGGACGCCTCTCCGCAGAAGGCTTGCCGGAGACGCCGTGGGGAGGGCCATTTGAACATTACATCCAATCAAAGTGTCATTTGCAACCCAGATGTAAAACTCTAATGATTTGGCCATGAGGCGCTGCTATTATAAGCAGCTGGAAATGAATATTAATGGCAGAGATTAAAAGTATTCCATGCTCAGTATTTTTTATTGTCCTGCTACAGCTAGTGTGCTTTTAGAGTTTCCGCCGAAGACTACATTTCTAGAGTTAGAGAAACCCGCTTTTTGAGGCTATTGTCCTTTGTTCCTTCATGTATTATATTGATAGTTTTTAAAAAAGGATTAGTGTGATTTTTTTTCCTTTGCTTCTTTTTTTTCTTTCTTGTTTTTCTTTCCCCCCCTTCGGTTAACTACTTTTTAATTGCAATTCTAGGTAATTGTGCATCGTGATGTGATTGCTTGGCTATTGTCTGAATATTTCCTTTTAATTTTTTAATTAAAGACTAATGCTTTGATTGGATTTGCCAGTTCACCGGACAGTGATTAAAACTATGTAATGAATATAATCGGTTTCAGTGCAACTGGATGGTCTGCTTTTAAATGTGACTTAATCTGACTACAGTAACTAGTACAGTTCAATAAAGGGAATCCATGCGATAGCATCGACTGTCTGGCTCTCTCCTCCCCAGCCTAGGGCTGTAGGGGTGGTCATCAGCCATGGGGTGCGTCCCTGAGTTCCCGTGGGATTGCGTGTGGGGAACTGAACATAAGAGACCCGGCTCCCTCTGGAAAGAAGCAGCGTAGTAGCCTAACACACGCAGTCTGGGTGAGCTGGAAAGAACGCTTAAAGATGAAATTCTCCGATCTTCTCATTTATGAATGGGGAAACTGAGGCCCAAGGGTAAGTGGGCTCGTCCGTGATGTTTCCTTATTTCTGCCCATCGGGATGGCTTTCCCATGTGCTGGATGCAGGCGGTCAAGTGGTTAACCCTTACCTCGCCAGGACTTGGAGTCTGGTTGTGACCGAGGCATGGGGATGTGACAGGAGCTGCGGGCAACTCCCCAGCCCCATGAGATCCAGGGCTGGGGGGCTGCAGAGCAGAGCCAGGTGGGGGCAGCAGGCTCCCACTCACAGAGATCAGTGGGGACGTGGAAGTGCTGAGACCTGCACCGGGCCCGGACTCTGGCGGGCAGTGAGGTGCCCGTAGCAGTCCCAGGGGCCCACTGCACTGGCCAGCCCCAAGACTGGGGTTCCCTTCACAGTTCGCACCCTCGGTGCCTCACCTCCTCCTGACCTGGTGGCACCCCAGGGCCCATCCAGCAGCCTTAGTCTCCCACACGCGTCCTCCTACACCTGCGTCAGGCTGGTGCTCGGCTGACTTGCCAATCAGAGGCCAGGGCTTCAGAACCTGCACGGGGAAGCCCTTCCTTGTTAACTTTTCACAAGGGGCGAGAAAATTGGTTATTACCCTCTGCAGAGCGGAAATGAACAGGCAGACAGATTGCACCTAATTATAATGTAATACTAAGTCACGGGCGTGGAATTTGGAGCAATTATACCCAGCATCTTCTGACTCCCATATCAAGGGCTCCTGGCGACCTGCAAGAGTTCCCCTTTCTGCTGTCTCATGTAACTTCTCACACGGGTGGGGCGTTTAGTTTTTCAAAAGGCATTTTACTCCTGCGAATCACAGAGCAGACTCCTGCCAGCGTTGGACAGGATCAGGGCTCTTGCCTCCTGGAAGCTGAAGGCAGTGAACTCTAATTTTTAGTCCCCTGGAGGCCTGGCCGTTTTAGGGGATGAGCTCAGGGTAGGATCATTCTTCCTCAGAGTGCGGCCAGCCACAGGCTAGGGTTGGGTTAGGCTGCCCTGTGTCCACAGCCAGGCCTGCCTTTCGGATGGTGCCGAGACTGTGGACAGGACTAGCATGTCCCAGGGCTTGCACTGTCTCTGGGCCCTCTCCAGTTCCAGATTCATCCTGAACCCCACGGAGCCCAGGTGAGTCCTCAGTAAGTACCAATAGAAGATTTGATTTGACGGTTGGTGGCGTAGGGCTAAATTAGTCACTGCCCCCATTAAAAATACAGCGGGGGGTTTAAGAGCTTTTCACGCCGTGTGGGAATCTGCAGCGAAGCCGGTGGATGCCTTGGGTAAGGAGAGAGGCAGCCTAGGGGACCACGAGGTAATGAGGTTGATGGCAATGACAAGGCAGCCAGGGAACCCTACCCACTCCCCTCGCCTGGCCCATTGTTCTCTGGCTGGCTCTGCCCCCACTGCTTCTGCTGAGAGCCCCTCGTGACTCCGTGTGGGGAGGGGACATGTCGGGGCACATGGGAGCCCAACTAGGCCTCATATTCATCACCATCAGTCAGTACTGGGGTGGGAGGAGTGCAGGACTAGAAGCCTGTGCTGTGGGGAACCCCCACCTCTGTCCAGTCAGAGGATTTGGAGCTGGGATGAGCCACTTTACCTCCCAGCTTGGCAGGACCCCACAGGGTCACTAGCAGGCTTAAGGAAATGATGCCAATTGAGGGCTGAAGACCCGGATGCGGGCTGGTCGTTGGGAGGACATTGATGCCAGGCTTCCTGCACAGGAGCGGCCCCTTTCAGCTGGGCGGTGTGATGGAATCAGTCACTGGCGGTTTGGGTGCTGGAGCAGGATATGGCAGTGGGGAGTGGGCGAGGTTGCTGGACGCCTGAGGCTCACTGTCGCTGTGTTTGCATGGACAAACGGTCAGTTTCTAGTGGCCCTGTGGGCAGGGGAGTTTTGCCCAGGCTGAGGAATGGACCAGGAGCCCTGGGGCACAGACTCCTGTCGTCGGGTACCTGCCTAGAGCTTCTGGAAGCTGGTGGATAAGGGTTTTGGTCTCAGTGGAGAAGCTGCCATAGGAAGAATCTTCTCGAGTTCCCCTGCCATAAAGAATGCTCCTCTTAAACTCACAGTATATTTAATGTTTAACTCCCCACCTGTTTCTTTAATTCCCTTCTAAAGGGCACACTCTGAGGGCAGGCTCTGCACCGACATGTGTTCAGTGCATAGGGCCAAGATTTCACTGCAGTCGTCCATCCATCCGGCAGGTATTTACTGAGCTGCCCTCATGTGCCAGGCGCTGCGCAAGTCGTCGGGGATATGGAGAGCGACAGTGACATGGGCCCTGCCCTCACGGAGCTCCCAGTCACATGACAGCCATCTAACACGCAAGCATGCCAATAAGTCCTAGCCCTGGACACTCACAAGTGCTGTGAGGAGAGAGGCCGGGAGCTGCGTGAGATGAGTAGGGCACAAGGAGAGGCGGGGCACGTTGAGGAAGGGCTTGCTGAGGGAGTGGACTTGAGTTGAGATCTGAAGAATGAAAGGACCTAGGCAGTGAGAAGCCCCGAACTGGAAACGAGCCAGGAGTGTCCTTAGGGGTCTCCGGTCTGCTGGGTTTCATTTTAGGTGGCTTAAAACAGGCCCAGGGAAGTTCAGAGTCTCGTCTAAGGTTCACACTTCAGGATAGAATTGATACTATAATCTGAATGTCCTGCCTTCTGGCCTTGGGTGTCTGACTCCCCTCTTCTACTTGTTGAAAGGCAAATTGATTGACTAATTGTTATTGTGAGCAGAATGACGTACTCTGTGAGAAAGACTGCCTGCTCTCCTTCTTTTCCTTAATAGACTGTGATTCTCATCTGAGCACACATTACCTTGGAGAAGGTCGGATTATACACCCTCTCCTTCCTAGAAGTTTGGTGTGGCCATATTGCTATTGGTGGCCATATTGGTTCTGCTAATGAGATATAAATAGAAGTGGTATGTGCAAATTCTAAGAATTGTCCTTCAAGAGATGAGCTCATCTCTTCCCTTTCCTGATGGCTGGAATGTAGCTGCAATAGCTGGAGCTCCAGAAGCCATTTTGAACCATTAGGTAACCTGAAAATGGAAGCCACACGCACGCTGCGCAGCAATATAAAAGGAGCCTGGGGCTTC
This sequence comes from Equus caballus, assembly GCF_041296265.1. Lineage (NCBI taxonomy): Eukaryota > Metazoa > Chordata > Mammalia > Perissodactyla > Equidae > Equus > Equus caballus. Next base: position 2,598,428 of record NC_091686.1, on the reverse strand, counting down.
AACTGTGCCAAATGCACACTAGCTCTGGCCCCCTTCCCAACAGGCACCCTGAGCTCGAGAAAGGAATAAGCTTCTCTCTTGTGTAAGTCATTATTATTTGATTTTTTTTCAGTTACAGTTAAACCAAGTCTCAACTAAAACAAATTAAAATATATACATATGGCTTTCAAGTAAGACCAGATTTAGAAGGTTCAAGGAAAAGGTAGGGGATGGTTAAAAACATCCGAAGGCTAAGAGATGTCCCTCAGTGACAAGCCACAGTCGTGTCTATTTGGCCCTAAGTACCTGGGGTTGGGCTGATCCGAGCTGGGTGTCGGCTGTTGTGATCCAGACGGCCTCTTCACGGTTCACCCCCCAGCAGGTGCCCTGAGCATGCTCTTCTCACAGCATGGGCCAGGGGCGAGAGCAGCGCAAGCCCAGGCGTGCCAGCGCTTTCCAAGCTTCTGCTTGTGCATCCTGTTTGCTCCTGTCCCATTCAGCAAAGGAGATGACAAGGCCAGCCTGAGCCTCAGGGCATGGAAATGTAGCCCAGCTTCTGACGGGGTGCTGCAAAACCCCAGGGAAAAGGGCCGATTCGGGGAGGGATGGAGAATTGGGGTCACTCATATGACCAATCTGCCACAGAAGCAAAAGGCCCCCTCTCTCCTCCAAGGCAAAACCTGGCAATTACTAGCTAGCACCCATGGCCACAGCCTGGGAAACGGCAAACTGAGATGGGCTGGCTTAGTCTTGATGGGTCAGACCTTGCCTTTGGGGGAGAAATCCTTTGTGGGTGCCACTCTCTTCTCCAAGTGCTTGTTACTTGTCAAAGCAAGTTCACAGGGCCACTATTTTTACAATTTTCAGTTGATTTTGGTCCACTCGGGCTTGTCGGTGGACTGACCAGGGATTACACACTGCATGGCACCCTCAATTTCAGGGCCTGGGAGAAAGCTCGCGACACTAAGCAAAGGCTGAGCGTCCACAGCCCATCTTGCTCCGTCTCTCTCCAGAAGCACCAAATGGCTTAGAGTTTGCCATGCGTACCCCTGGCTGTTCCCTCCTCCGTGCCTTTGTGCATGCTGTTCCCTCCTCCTAGAATGCCCTTCTCTGCTCCCTGGTTAACACCAGTTTTCAGACTCAGCTCTTTAAACTCCTTTAGCTCATTAAACTTAGGTGTCTAATTCTCAGGGCTGAGACCCAGGTGAAGCCCTCACCTCGGGTGCAAAATTTAAGGGATGACCAAAAAACTCAGTAACAATATTTTAATTCAATATCTTAAAAAATCAAACTGACAAACTGCAGCATACAGGATGGCTGCCTGTTTTGGAAACGGTTTTCTTGGAACCAGGGCTGTGTTGGGGGGGGGGGTCAAGTGAGGCGGGGCAGCCTCCCATCCTGTCTTTATTGAAAATCGTGCTATTTTGTTCATCATAGATTATTTTTTGCATTAATTTTGATTTTTTAAAACATTGCATTAAAGTATTGTTATCAGTTACTTGGCATTCACTTCAATTTTGTGGCCAAGCTGAGTGCTTCCCTCACCTCACCTGGTTTGCCCTTGCCCATCCTCCAGGTAACCGGGTCTGACCCTCACAGTCAGGTAAAATGTTCTGACACTAAAAACTCTGATAATGGCCGATGCATAAGTCTATCACTGGGCATCTGCACACTTTTATAGCTGTCTGTCTGTGGGACTGTGTATCAGTCAGGATAGGTGAAGTTATGGCACAGTAACAAAAAGGCCCTAAGTTATCGTGGCTTATTCTCCCTCCTCTGACATGGCCATCCTGGATCTCCAGGGGCTCTCCTCATCACAGTCACTCAGGAAGTCTGGCTCAGGGAGCAGCCACCACCATCAGTGTGGTCAGTAACCAAGCCAGAGAGAGAGACTTGGAAGGGTCTCACACTGGCAATTCAATACTCTTGCCTGGGAAACACACAGAGCACTTCAACTCAACTCAGCGGCCAGCAATCGTTATATGGCCCCACCCCATTACCAGGAGCGGGGAAGTGCAACCCTGCCACGTGCCTGGAATAACAAACAACAGGCAAGGTTTGGCAAATTGCACTAATGACCACAGCCTGTCTTCACTCCCCCTCCACCCATCCGTGACCATCATCTCTGAGGGCAGAGGCTGACTCTTACTAAATCTGGGTATATCCAGCACCCTGCATGGGATTTGGAGAAGATAAGTATTTATTGAGTGTATGCAGAAATTGAGTACGAAAGTGAATGAATGACAATTTGAAAGGCCTAGGGGAAGATAAGCATGTAACTGAAGACATCTTGTAGCCTAAAAGCTGTGGAGTACACCAGACCTGGATTCAACCCTCAGCTCTTCCACTGATTAGCTGTGTGACCTCAAGCAAATCACTTAACTTCTCTGAGCCCCGGTGTTTTCATTGGTAAAATGGGGAGGATAATAAATACTCTTACCTCGCAAAGTCGTTGTGAAGTTGAAATGAGATAACAGTGAAGATGACTTTAAATACTATTATCTGAGCCTTCACTCACAGTGCCTGGCATTTTCTAAGCACCGCAGAGGTATTAACTCACTCAATCCGCACAACATTATCACGTGGGTACTGTTATCCTGTTTACAGACGAAGAAACCGAGGCAGTGAAGTGAGAAACTTGCTGACGCTCGGATTCTGACCCTGGCAGTCCGGCCCCAGGGCCCTGCTCTCGGCCGCAGAAGCACTACAGCAGAGCGCCCAGGACGGGCCCTGACGCGCATCCCTGGGGCTGACTGCAGGAGTTGGCCCGCCGGCCCGCCTTTGCTGGACACGCCTCACGCAGCCGGGCGGACAGCGGGCCCGGAGGTCCCCGCGGTGCCCCGCGGTCCCCATGCCAGGGTCCGCGCGAGCCAGGCAGGGACGAGATGCGGCGGCGGCTGGGCCCGCCCCCCGGCCCCCGGCCCCTGGCCCTGATTGGCCCACTCGGCGCCGGCCCCGCCCCCTCCCCCCCGCCCCCCCCGCGCTGCAGACAGCGGGGCGAGCTGAGCGCACGTGTTTGCGGAGTCGTTAATTACTGAAGGCAAAGCCGTGCTTCTGTGCATAAAAATATGTTTGAGCAGTTTCTACTTAAACTTTAAAGAGAACGTTAATCAATTTTATTTTAACAAAATGACCTTAAGCAGGGGAAAAAAAAAATTGGTGTTATTTGCCCAAACAGGCAAATTAATTTCTCTCTCTTGAGAAATCTAAGAAGTTTCCAGAAATAGCTATGCATAATTTACACCTGCCCTGGCCGCTCCTAGTTTAACGCCAAGCCCAGCCACAGACGCCACCCAGACCCAGGTCCATGACGAACTGAAAACGGAGGTCCTTGCCCAGGCCCAGTCACCCCCATGCCGGGTGCCCTCTTCTCTTCAGCCCCCCTTTCCACAGCCTGGGGAACCGGACGTGGAGGGCAAGGCGCAACGTAGTTTCCTGAGAGGCCAGCCCAGCCTGGGTCACGGTCCCTGGGAGGCGAGGGGCAGCTGTCCAGTGCTAGGGCCCGGGATTTCTTGGGACCCCAGCAGGTAGCCGTCCCTCCAGCCTTCGGGCGCCCTCCTGAGGCACGTGACCTGCAAGCGCCTGCTTACCGCTCTCCATCTCTGCCTCTTGAGGGATTCCGGGATGGCCGCTCGAGAACCCTCAGCAGAGGCTGTGCCGCCTTCCACAGCTCTACCCCTCTACATCTCACGCCCCACACCCTGGAGACCACACCCCGGAGATCTGCTGGCTTCGAGTCGGGGTGGGCCCAAGCAGTCTCCCTGGGGCGTGGGGCTTAGAGGGAGGGCTTGAGGGCTACGGATCAGTCTCCAGCTCCGCCTTCAGTGGCAGTGTGACTTTTGGCAGGCCGCTCAGCCTCCCTGGACATCGGTTTCCCCGTCTGAATATGGCGATTGTGTTCCTCCCGCCTCCATGAGGCTACTGTGAGGACGGGGTGAGAATCCTGGGGGAAGCTCAGCTCCAAGAGCGCAGTTTTGTCTTTTTGTCTCTGCTGTATCCCCAGCCCCTGAAGTAGTGCCAGATTATGGCTGATGCTCAATAAATATTTGTTGACTAAATGAAGGGATGGAAAGGGCTGAGCGCAGTAGTTGTTTCATTATTACTACTGTTGGTATTATTGTAGTAGGATTTTTTGTTTTCCAAACATAAAATTAGGTCATAATATAGAAAATTGTTTTTCAAACTGCATTTGCCCACTAGCTACCCTTATCACCTCCTGAAGTGACAGGAGCAGTTGGAGGGAAGAATTCCCTTCCTGCTCTCCCTTCAAAATCATGTCTTGTACCGAGTAAGTGCTCAATACATATTGTTGACTGAATACATGAGAGCCTGCAGTAGGAGCCACAGACTCAGGGCGCTCGGGAGCAGGCAGGCAGGGTGAATGCGTGAAGTGGGCTGGGGGTGTGGGGGCTGCATGTGCTGGCGGGGCAGTAAATGCCCATCTGGAGGAGGTCCAGCCCCTTGCTGCCCTGCCAGAATGCAGACCCAGACTGCTACATCTTCCAATTTTTCAAGAGGAGGAAATCCAAATTTTATCATGAAAAATCTCAAAATTTTAGTGCTGATAGTTACTTCAGAGTTTAATTTAAAAAACACAAAAACCAAAAACCCCACGTATGCCAAGGACAACACTTCTGAGGGCTATGTTTGGCCAGGGGGCCACCAGTTTGAAGCTTCTTGAGAATGCTTGAGAGAATGCCATAGGGGCACCAAACTCGAGAGACGGGAGTGTATGACCAACCCCATTTTGAATCAGGGAGGGACTGAGCATGCACCCCAGAGAGGAGCCGAGGAGCCCAGCTCTGAGGCCGAGGGGCTGGCCCCTCTGCAGGGTCCTGGGCTAGAGACGGCGGTGGGAGGGCATACCCCTGTCTCTGTTTTCACCAGATGGATTTATCTCAGCTTTCATTTCTAACCTCAGGCCTGTAGAAAGTCAAAGCCGGATTCTCAGGCCTCTCTGTGCTTCAGTTTCCTCCTCTGTAAAACAGGGATCTATTTAGCTTTCAGGGAGTTGTGAGTTTGATGAGATGACATAGTAGGCACTTAGCACGGTTGCTGCCTGGAGTGTGTGAGGTATGCATGTAAGTGGGTGGGCACCCCATTCCTGCAGACAGGCTGAGCGCTCCAGAGGCACCAGCGAGGTTCTCCTAACCATTTCTGTCCCTGAAATTCTGAGGGATGATCTGGCTGTTGATTTGGAATGGACGACTCCAGAATACGTCAGAGGGGATGTCAGCGCTCTGGGGCGACACTCCCTGCGTTGTCTTATTATGCAGACCTGGACTGGGGCCTTGCTGTGTGCTCCTCCTTCAGAGCAGTGAGCACTGGGCTGGGAGTCCCTGCTCGTCTCTGTCACTATTTCCCTGTGTGACTTTGGGCACATCCCGTCGTTACTCTGGGCCTCAGCTTCCTCATCTGTGAAATGAGAGTGTTGAATCAGAGTCTCTCTGGGCTGATCTTCACTTTAGAGCTGCCTGTGTTTCTGGGGCTGCCTTGAGAGGCCTGGGGCCCTGGGGCAGGGCTCAATGATGGCTTCTGAATCTGCAAATGGGGACCAGGATGCCTGCTCCCGGGCTGCGGAGGGGATCTGGGGACACGCTGCGCTTGGCAGCACTTTGCGCTGTGCCACGTACCCAAGGGACGGTTTTATTAGCTGATGGTTCTTAAAGTCCCGTAGAAAGCAGGGGAGAAAATCAGCTCTGAGAATATGAGGAGGGAATCACCCTGGCCCTCCGTCCTCGTAGCTCAGTAGGGCTCCAGATGGCCCCTTGTAGGAGAACTTCTTGCCCTGGCAGCCTGAGGGCTCCGGGCTGGGCTCCTGGCTCAGCCCTGTACCCTGGCCCCAGGTCCCAGGCACCGTGGGTTTGCAGTGCCTCCTGGCATCTGATTCTTCCCTCTCCTGGGCTCAAATAGATCCTATAGCTTCTTCAGGGCTTAGCTCGGGCGCCACCACCTGAGCGCCCCTCAGGCACCTACCTGGGTTTGCCCTCACTCCCAAATCCTCAGAACACTCAGCACGGTGCAAGGCACACAGGGCTGCTCGCTGAGTTCCGAGTCCTGGCCCTCCCGGAGGGTGACTCCGCACTTTCTTCATTCTCATTCTACAGTGAGGGAAGCTGGGCCTCAGCTGTCTCAGCTGGTAGGTGGTAAAGCTGACACTTGAAACCAGGCGATATGTCTGTAAGTCTGGGCTCTAGCTACACAAGCCATGTGGATGTTTAAAAGAAAATGTTTGATTTTTTTAAAACTTAGTCATTAAATAATAATAGAAAAAAGTTCAAAGTAGTCAGAAGAATATAAAGTAAAAAGTAGACCTCATTAAAAAATCAACTCTTCCTCCTACACACACTCATATTCTCCAGCCTCATTCCTTCCGGAGATAGTCTGTCCGCATGAAAGCATACATTTGTATCTATCTCTTTTCACAAAAATATGTTATTGGGCACGTTGTCCTGCAAATTGCTTTTCATTTCCTCATCTCTATGCTGTGCCTTTCTTTCCATGTTAGCACACACACGTCTCATTGAGGGGCGGGAGGGAGCTTCAATTTCAAATACAATTTCCTAAATAGTTATAAGTTATATATAAAGCTATTCAAATGATCTGTTTCATATTAGGTGAGTTGTGGGAGTCTGTGTTTTCAAGAAATTTATTCATTCCGTCTAATTTGTCAAATCTATGTGTGTACAGTTCATGTATTTCTTTTTGTGCGTTTGATGTCTGTAGGGTCTGTAGTGATATCCTATTTCATTCCTGATATTGATACTTTGTGTTTGCTCTCTTTTTTGTTTGTCAGTCTTGTTAGAAGTTCATCAATTTTATCGGTCATTTCAAAGGACCAACTCTTTGTTTCATTATTTTTCTCTGTTGTTTTCTGTTTTCAATTTCATTCATTTCTGCTGTTTATTATTTCCTTCCCTCCGCTTCTTTGGGTTTATTTTTCTCTTGTTTTTCTGGGTTCCTGAGGTGGAAGCTTAGATTATTGATTTGAGACTTTCCCTCTTTTCTAATATATACACTTAGTGCTATACATTTCCTTCCCTCTACTGCTTTGGCTGTGTCCCCAAATTTTTGATATGTTGTATTTTCATTTTCATTCAGTTTAATGCATTTTTAAAAAATTTCTCTTGAGACTTCCTCTTTGACCCATGGATTTTTAGAAGTGTTGTTTAGTTTCCAAGTGTTTGGTGATTTCCCTGTTATCAGTTTGTAGTTTGATTCCATTACAGTTGGAGAACACACTCTGTGATTTAAATTTGTTGAAATTTGTTTTATGGCCCATATTATGATCTATCATGGTATATGTTCCATGGGCATTTGAAGAGAATGTATATTCTGCTGTCATTAGGTGGAGCATTTTATAAATGTCTGTTGGAGCCTTGTTGGTTGATGATGTTGTTGATGTCTTCTATATCCTTGCTGATTTTCTGCCTAGTTGTTCTGTCTTTTGTTGAGACGGGTCTTGTTTTGAAGTATCCAAATTCAATTGTGGATGTGTCTGTTTCTTCTTGCAGTTCTATTAGATTTTGCTTCAGGTATTTTTCAGCCCTGTTGTTTGGTGCATACACATTTAGGATTGCTGTGTCTTCTTAATGAGAGAAGTGGATTGATCCTTGTATCACTGTGTAATACCTCTCTCTGTTTCTGGTAATTTTCTTTGCTCTGAAGTCTACTTTATCTAATACTGATATAGTCATTTATGCTTTCTTCTGATTAATGTATCTTTTTCTCTCCTTTACTTTCAGCCTATTTGTGTCGTTATCTTTGAAGTGAGTCTCTTGTAGACAGCATGTACTGGATCATCTGCTCTGCCAATCTCTCTCTTTTAATTGACATATTAGACTATTTACATTTAATGTAATAATTGATGTGTTAGGGTTTAAGTTGGCCGTTTTATTGTTTGTTTTCTCTGTTTTTCATTTCTCTGATTTCTTTTTCCTGGCTTCCTACCTTGAACATTTTTTCAGAATTTTGGTTTATATATGGTATTTTTGTGTGTATCTCCTTGTATAGTTTTTTTTAGTGGTGACTCTAGATATTACATTATACATACCTAGCTTATTAAATCTATTGGTGTCACCATTTTACCATTTCTAGTGAAGTGTAGAAACCTTACCTCTCTTTATGCCTCTTTATCCTCTTTTGTTTATAATATAATTGTCCTAAATATTCTACACACATTTAGAACCACATCAGACAATGTTAAAATTTTTGCTTCAATCATTAGGCATAATTTAGAAAACTCAAGAGGAGAAGGAAAATCTATCGTGTTTATTCATATTTTTGCTTATTGTGTCCCACCTGCCTTCCTCATGTTCCAAGATTCCTTCTTTTATCATTTCTGTTCTGTTTAGAGAACTTCCCTCGGCCATTCTTTTCCAGTAGGTTGGCTGGCTACAAATTCTCTTAGTTTTCCTTCATCTGAGAGTGTCTTAATTTCCTCTTCATTCCTGGAGGGTGTTTTCCTTGGATATAGGATTCTGGGTCGACAATTCTTTTCCTCAGCACTTGAGAAAGGTTGTGCCACTGCCTTCTGCCTCTGTGATTTATAGTGAGAAATCCACTTTTGTTCAAACTGTTTTCTTTTCTAGGTAAGATGTTTCCCTCTTGCTGCATTCAGTATTTTTCCACTGTCTTTAGTTTTTAGAAATTTGATTATGATGTGTCTTAGTGTGAGTTTCTTTGGGTTATCCTGTTTGAGGTTTGCTCAGTTTCTTGAATCTGTAGGTTTATATATTTTGCCAAATTTGGGCTTTTTTCAGCCAAGTACTTTTTTGGCCCTACTCTACTTCTCCCCTTTTTCCAGGACCCTGATGACACTCACATTAGAACTTTTGCTATAGTCCCACAGGCTCCTAAGGCTCTATTCATTTTTTTTTAGTTTATTTGTTCTCTTTTGTTCAGATTGAGTAATTTCTATTGTTCTATCTTTCAGCCCACTGATTTTTCCTGTCCCCTCCATTCTCTTGTTGACTGAATGTTTTATTTCACATATTGTAGTTTTTAAGTTCTAAAATTTCCACTTGGTTCTTCTTTATATCTTCAGTTTCTTTGCTGACACTCTCTCTGCTTTCCTTTATTTCAGGCAGGTTCTAACTGCTCATTAAAGCATTTTTATGATGGCTGCTTAAAGTCCTTGTCAGATAAGTTTAATGTCTCTGTCATCTTAATTTTCTACCTGTTGATTGTTTCTTTTCATTCTGTTGGATATTTTTCTGGTTCTTGCTATGACAGCTGATTCTTTATGGATACTTTTACATTTTGTACATTAAGTAGTGAGACTCTGGATCTTATTTAAACCTTTCCTTTTAGGTGTCTTCCTCTGATACTGCCCCAGCAGGGGAAGGGGGAGGTGGGGATCACTGCCTCATTCATGCCAGGTGGGGTTGGAGTTCCAAGGTCCACTCAGCCTTCATTGATACCTGAGGAGGGGGCTCCTTATTACAGCTGCGTGGGGGTGAGAGTTCTGGCTCCCCACTAAGTCTGCAATGGTGCCTCTCTGAACGGGAAGGGTAGGAGTGCCTAGTTACTGCTTCCCATGTAGTCTCCTCTGATACCAGGGAGGGATGGGTGGCCTTGTTACCACTGGGCAGGGGCACAAGTCCTGCCTCTCCACTAGGCCCCCTCTGCTACCAGCACAGCGGGGAGGGAGGGACTGGAGTGCCTCATCCTGCTGGCTGGGCAGTAGGAGTCCAGCCTCCCCTGGTGCTGTGGAGTGGGAGGAGGGCCTTGTTAGTGAGCAGGAAGTTTGACGATGCAGCTTCCTACTTGGTCTTGTCTGATTCCCCACGCCGGTGGGGATCACTGGGGAGCCTCATTAAGACTGGTGAAGCCCAGGGTCCCTAGACTGTGGGGGTGGAGCCACAGTTTTCTCTGTGGTGTGTTGCTGGAGTAGAGTGGTTATTGTCTAAAAGCTCTCTGTCTTGGTAGGTGGCCCTTTTACTGATTCTTTGGCTAGAGAGTTCAGGCTTTTGTTGGGATTTTTCCTTTTGTTTGTGCCCATTGGTGTTTCCTGGTTGCTGGCTTCTTCAACTGCAAGTCTAGGATATATGAAACAAAAAGAAAAACCAACCAACTCACCATCACGTTGTTCCTTGAGTCCCCAGATTCCTGACCAGTCTGCCATCCTTGCCTTTCTGAATTTTTCTATTTTTTAAAATATAGAATGTCCAAGGGTTTTTAATTGCACTTAGGAGGAGAAATGGGGAAATGTGTCTACTCCATCTTGCTGGAAGCAGAAGTCCTCCAGGTCTTCTTCTTTTATAATGGCCGCAATGGATGTTATTGGATAAACGAATCATAATTCATTGAATTTACCCCGTGTTGTGGGGCATTCGTGTTGTTTCCAGCCCTCTTGTTATAAACACTGTGGCAATGAACAGTTTTGTAGATGATCTTGGTGCCTTGGTGTGAGTGTATAACAATTCCAGAATTTGTTGACTGAGTAGATTGGATTTCGTTTGGTAAATTAGTTCTTGGAGTGCAAGATTTTGGCAGGGAAACAAATGGAGGAAAGATGGGGGAGTGGAGAGTTGGATTGGGACTGACCAGAGAGAGCATGTGCCAGGCCCAGCGCCAAGTAGACTGCCCCAGTTTATGTCAGAGGTGTTATCTAGGTTTCTGGAAAATTCTCGATTGGCCTTGGCCCAACCTGGTCCTACTGTCCAGGAGGTGCTATCCTCCAGCTGCCATCTTTCCAGGCCTGTTCCCTGAGGTCAGTTTTGGAGAATATGCACCCTTCTCCCCACCAGCTGATCTTGTGCCCCTCAGGGTAAGGGCCCAGGGGATTCCTCCTGTGGGCCTGTGCTTCATTCTCATCGTGATGCAGCCCCCTGACCATACTGTGCAGTGCACGCTGCCCTTTACACACTTTGTCTCCTTTAGAGCTCCGTACCATGTGGAAAGGTAGGCTCAGCGAGGTGAAGTGACTCGTCCAAGGTCACACACCAGGGAGGGGGAGACGCAGAACTCAGTCCTTGGTGGTCTAGCTATAGAGCCTCAAGTCAGTGGAGGAGTTCTAGGTCCAAGGTGACATTCTGGAATGGGCCATATGGAAAAAAATGACCAGGAACAGGGTGGCCTAAGTCTAGGCGTGTGCTGAGGGAGGAGCCCTGGGGGGAGGGAGGTGGGGAGCAGGGGCAGTGAGGAAGCGCCTGCCCATACCTGGTCACCTGCAAAGGCCTGCACAGGAAGATGGGGCCAGAGGGAATGACGTGGGAGCCTGGCAGTGCCCAGGGGGCCCCACTGGACTGTGTTCTATATCAATACAATGTCAGAGGAGAGGTTTAACCAGGCCACTCCTGCTAGGGGCCTGAAAAACAGTATTTATCATTAGGGGCAAAACTGCTTTTAGCAGCCATGACAAAGACAGAGACACACACAGGCCCACACAGCCAGATATGCACACACACACACACACACCCCCCCCCAACAGAGGCATGCAGCAGGCAGATAATACACAGACTGCCCACTCAGACACACACGCACGCATGGAGACGGGACCCCCAGACACACACGCACACATGTGTGAGTACCACACACCCCCACACAGTGGCATATGGAGCAATCCTGCCTCCCCATGGCTTCCAGGATGCTCAGCGGGGGGTGCAAGTTCCACATCTGACTTTCCTTGTGTTTGTTAGACTCTTGGTGTAATTAAATGTTACATTGAATAATCCAGCGCAGGCTCAGTGGTGGCAGAGGCGGCTGTGGCAGGCTGGGGACAAGGGCGGCTGGTTGCCTGTCTCGGTCCTGCCCCCTTCCTGCCCCCCATTCTCCTCCAGCCACCCCTTTGCCCAGGTCTCTGGAATGGTGTAGACAAAGAACCGCTGGCCACAGGGTCACCTGGTCAGGACTTGAAGGAGGCTGGGGTGGGACAGTGGCCAGGCTGTCCCATGGCTTAGGAGCTGCTAGTCTCCCACTCCTACTGGGGTGAAAGTCCCACCTGGGCCTCAGGGGCAGAGGAGGGGCAGCTGGATGCCGGGGAGCCCCTCTGTCCAGCAGAATGGTCACCTTGCTCATCTCTCCTGGGAAGAGGAGGCAAGAAGTGGTTCCTCCTTCCCCTCTCTGTTCTTCTGAATGGGTCTCTGGCCTCCCCTGGCCTCCAGGGGAGGCAGCCCTGTAGGCGGTTCAGGTCACCCGCATGGGTCCTGCTTGCTATGTGACTTGGGGCCATTCCTTCACGTCAGTGTGCTCAGGGTCCTCATGGGTAAAATGGGTGTAATAGGACTTACCTTATGGCTTGTTGGGGGATTAAATAGGCCCTCAAAACAGTGCCTGGTGTAAATTCCAGCAAACACCTGGCCCCACCGTTAAAGCAGCCCCGAGCGGAGTTTCTCACCCGTGAAGCTGCCCTGGGCTGCGCCCACTCATCTGCAGGAGGTGAGGTTCTGGAGCCAGGGCCAAGGGCGTCACAGCGCAATCTCAGACCTCCAGCTGGGCCGCAACTCCCTCGCCTCCGGGACAGGGTTGACAATCCCTCTGGCCTAGCTGGGTGGCAAGGATGGAATGGGCTAGCGCGCGAGAAAGAATCTGACAAACTGTTGGGTGCTGTACACAAGGGCAGCTTGGCCTCCTCTTCTCCCCTCCTCTTGCTCACATCGCGCCTTGGGCTCCCTCCGCCCCTCTGCAGCCTGCTCCGGGGAGCACAGAGATGGGGCTGCCACTCGGCTCAAAGCCCAGCCAGGCCCCTCTGTGCAGTTGCCTGCTCTGGTAGCGATGGCCTGGCAGAGAGAACCCCAGAGGCCCCGAGCCAGGCCCACTTGGCCCCAGGGTGTCCAGAGTGACTTCACCACGGCCAGCCTCTTCCTGGTGTGGACTTTGAAAGGAGTGCCAGCCCCTGGAGTGTGCCAGCTGGACAGTGGGCAGGAGAACTGAGGATGAGCCACTGAGGAGGTGATAAGTGAGGCCCACCCGGAGGGGAGCGCGGCTGGAAAGCGCTCTCGGTCCGGAGCCTCACGTGAAGCAGGCTCCCTTCTGCCGCTGTCCGCCTGGCTCCTGGAGGCTGTGAGCCCAGGGTGGGGCTGACTCCCTGGGTGTGCACACACATGTCCACTGTGCACATGCAAACCTCCATACGTGTGCCCCAGACACAAATGTGGGCAGGAGCCAAGACAAGCCTGTGTAGTTTCCCAGAGTCTCATGTGCAAACGCAGATGGGCCACCCAGGGACATGGCCCACTACATGCACGCACACAGAGATGCAGACAGACCTGAGCTCACCAGTCACACACAGCTGGGTGCACAGGTGCAAAAGACACACATAGCACCTAGTGACCTCCCACTGCTGGGACCTTTTCTTGCTCTGGAGAGACATGCTACCATGTCTCCTGTTCCACCTAATCTGCACAACGGTTCTGTCTCCTCTGTTTTATGGGAGATTCAGAGAGGGTAAGTGGACTGCACAAAGCCACACAGCTCCCAAAGAGCCCCGCTGGGTGGAATCTTGGGCCCTGATTCCCAGTCCTGTGCTATCTGTGGATTGTCTCCAGGGGAAACCTCCTGGCCTCCCTCCGTCCGGTACCCAGCTGTGGCTGAGCCACAAGGGATGGCTGGAGAGGGGCTGCCTCCAAAAGGAAATGGTGACTTCCAAAGGATGTTTTAAGCATGGAGCATGCCCCGTGGCCTTTCCATCACCCAGGACTCTGAGCTATGCAAAGCCAGCTCATGAATATTCAAGACCCCATAGACACTCTTCTCTGTTTCTTCCTGGCTCCTCATTTTGTGCTGTCTTAAGTGAAATTGATTTTTTTTTTTTTCAAGGAAAGGGAAATCTGCCTTTTGTTCTGCAGCTCCCCCAGGGGCCCCTCGAAGAGGAGGCCTCCCGCCCAGTTTAAGGGGCACGCCTCAGAACCAATCGCTGCCTGGCACAGTTCCCTGGGCGCTGGCTTGGGCCTGATGCCATGTGAGCAGATGGCTGTGATTGCTGGCAACCGGGAGACCCTGCAGGAGAGTCGAGTATGGGTGTTTACAGCATCCTGGTCCCGCCGAGAGCATCAAAATGGCAGACCGAGTGGCGCTTGGTGCACCTGGGGTGGAGGTAGGGGCAGTGCACACTCCTGAGAAAGGAGAAGCAGCCCCTGTCTTCTCCCAAGGAGAGTCCTGCCTAGAACCCAGCATCCAGCACTTATCACCTAGTGCCCAGCACCCAGCACCCAGTGCCCAGCATCCAGCGTCCAGCACCCAGCACCCAGCATGGTCTCCCATACAGGAAACAGCAAACCCTTGCTTCTGAGGGTGCCACCCTCCCTGCTGCTCCGCTCCTCTCCTCTGCCTCCTTCAAGCACGCTTTGAGCAGTTTCCCAGGGTCTCACTCCTCTCAGAGATGGTCCACAGGAGAGTCCTGCCTTCCTTCTGAAAACAGATGTGATATCTACTGTGTGCGCAACCGTCGAGGAGCTCGAGAGAGGCCCTCAGAGCCTGCTTCCCTTCCTTCAAGCCCCATCAGCTTGTATTTAGATGCGTGTGCATTTGTTGGACAAACTGCCTCTCCATCACCAGCCTGAGCTCCATAGGGCAGAGTCCTGACACCTAGTGGGTGCTCAATAAATCCTTGCTGAATGATTTAGGGACCCTGCCCCACAGAGATTGCAGTCTAGTGGAGTTCTCTCCCCCTCTCTCCTCCCTCCCACCCCCTGTTGTGTTCTTTGCGTTATTCTGATCCCCAATTGTACTGAAGCCCCCTGAGGGCTGGGGTCAGGGCCTTCACAGAGTGGATCCTGTTGTGTAGATCACGTGGCTGACATGGAAATGCAGCTCCCTCAAGGGCCACATAACCGTGCCTGGAAGGCAGTCCCAAGGAAGATCTTTGAGGACACAAATCCAGCCCTGTGACTCTGCGCCCTACAGCCCACGGGGGCTCCCCATTCGCACTCCTCAAACTGACATTCAAGGTTCTTCATAGTCTGCCCTCATCCTATCTTTTTTCCTTTTCATTCTTTCAAAAATATTTATTGAGCACCTAGGCAGTGCTCAGTGCTCTCCAGCGGCTGAGGATAAGACAGTGAATAAAATGCACAAAGTCCCTGTTCTCATGGAGCTGACATTGTGTTGGTGGGGTGGGCGTGGAGACAAAGGGTAGGTAAACAGATGAATATATCGTGTGTGTGGAGGAAACAAGAGCTATGAGGAAGGACAGGGCGGGGCCCAACGGAGGGAGGAGTGATGGGTGTGGGCAGGGATGGCTTCTCTGACGCTGGAGCAGAGATCTGAATGAATGAGAGCGTGATTGTGTGGCTGTCCTGGAGAAGAACATTCTAGGTGGAGCAAACAGCCAGTGCAAAGGCTCTGGGGTGGGAATGGGTTGGCCTCTCTAGATCTCAGTCACTGGACAACAGCAGGGATCACGAATTCCAGCACCCAGGGCTCTGGGCATTGGTCATGAGACAGGTGAACCAGGCGCAAGTGTGGTGACCACTGCAACTGATACCAGCTCTGTGTTAGTGAGGTGATAGGGAGTGGTGAGGACTGTGGCAGACATGGCAGGTCCGTAGCAGGCAGCTGGCTGGTAACATGGAAATGCAAGCCTAGAGCAGCCAGAACTTCTAGTGTTTCAAGCAAAGCTAAAATCTTTATCTCTTAAAATGTGAAATCTTCCAACTTTGAAGTGTTGGAAGCTAATTTAAACATATTTTTAAAAACCCTGCTCATGCCAAACAAAACTCAATTACAGGCCAGATCCAGCAACGAGTTGGCAGCTTTGGATTCAGCAGTCTGTGAGGTCCCTACTGGACATGATTCTGAACCATGGATCCCAACCCCAGTGGGCAGCCAGAAGGGGCCTTAAGGTGTTCAGGGCTGAGGGTCTGGGTGGGGCGAGGGGGTCCTTTGGTTCTAATTTCGGAGCCTAAAGGGCCTGGAGGGCTGGTCCAAACCCCTGTCATCAGGGCCCCCCTCTCCCGGGCCTGCCCTAATGAAAGCAGAGGCTGGCAGGGAGGGGGCAGGAATTATGCCCCATCCCAGGGCGAGACCTCTGCCTCTCCCACTGACCCACTTCTTCTGGCCCCTGGTGGGGTCCAGGAACCAGCTGGATGCAGCCCTGCCTGAGGTGTGAGGGCAGACAGCCCTCTGCTCCAGCTTTGTTGGGGACCCTGCTGCTGAATGTTACCCTGAGGGTACCCACCTGGGCCCATGTTGCAGCCCTTCTTGCTCTTGGCAAACTCAGGCAGAGGGGGCTGGGACTGGCCTCATGCCCGCCTGCCCTGAAGACCAGCCCTCTCTGAGCAGCTTCATTAAGGATGGTTTCCACATTGACACACACCCGGGCCTCCCAGCACCTCCAGCCCGAGCCCTCTGCCGAGGACTCCCCATTGATGCTAATGGCAGTCCCATGACTCGGCCAGGGAGCCCTGCTGCAAAGAGGCTTCGGGATGCCCACCTGCAAACATGACCTTTTCCTGTGTAAGAGGCAAGATTTCAAAATCAATCCAGCCTGCGGGGTCTGCTCGTCCTCACCACATGTGCCCCCGCCTGGGGAAGAAGCCACGTGCCCCAGGACAGGCGAGGTCAATATCGAGTCTGGGGGAGCCCGGCTGGACAGGCTTGCACGCTTGGGAGGTTGCTGTTTCGCCCACCGCCTGAGTGTCTCTGCCAATGCCGCAAGGGAGAAAGTTCATGTCTCGCTGGATCCCACCACACCCAGCCGGAGCAACAGCAGCCAACGCTCAGACACAGAGCACAGTTCCAGACGCGCTGCAGAAACTCACCTGCACATTACCCTCCCCAGACTGGTCAAGTAGGCACTATGCTCACCCCTTTCACACTTGGGGAAACTGAGACAGAGATGCTGAGCAGTTGCTCAGTCATGCAGCAGGGTGGTGGTGGTAGTGGGGTTTGAATCCAGGGCCTTGCTTGTATCTGCGATGCTCCTTAACCCTCTCTCGTGCACTCTGCAAACACAGGCAGCCACCTGTGCCAGCAAACACTGTGCCATGCCTGTGCTGAGGCACAGAGGTGAGTCATATCCAGTTCCTCCCCTAGAGTCACTGTCCCATGGGGAGGGGATGCCATGAGTGAGTGCAGGTGGGATGGAGGTCTGGAGGAGAGAGGGCAGACCAGCTTGCGGGGTGACAGGGCGTGGTCAGGAAGGGCTCCCTGGAGCAGGGGATCTCTGAACACAGTGGCAGGTGCCCAGGAACCTGTTAGTATGTGTTTAGGGGCGGGTGCTTGGGCGCTCACGCCTGTGCATGTGTGCATGGTTGGGTCCCTCATGTCTGTGTAGGTGTGCTGGAGGCTGGTCTCCTGGGCACAGTGCTGCCAGGGGCCCCAAGGATCCATTCGAGGCTCGGAAGGCAGCAAGAGCGGTATCGAGGGGACCCTTCCTTCTCGGCAGGCAGGGCTCTTTGGGAGCAGGAAGGATGCAGATGGAGCTGGATGTCACCAGAAAGGACACCCTGCACATGAAAGACATTGTCCCAGCAGACCTCCCTCTGGGCTTCGGGGTGGACAGGACACACACTGGAGGCTGTGAGCTGGACGTGGCCCTCGGGTGGCCTCTCACTGGCCTGCGTAAGTGGTAGCTGGTTTTCGTGGTTTCCAGGCCTTTAGGTGCAAGAGGCCTCTCTGCCTGCCCACAGCCCCGCCATCCCTCTGGGGGAGCGCTGCTACTGCCCTCTCCCGGACCCACCAGGCCTCTCCACCTGCCCACAGCCCCACCATCCCTCTGGGGGAGGGCTGCCACTGCGCTCTCCCGGACCCGCCTGGCCTCTGAGGGCATTTGCTTTGGAGCTCTGTGCTTTAGCAACTCCAGGTTCTTCACAGAAGGGTCTTCTGTACGCAAACCAGCCTCGTGATGGCCTCTCCCGGGAAGACTCCAGTGTGAGGCTAGGCTAACGACATTTCCGTCTCCTCCTCATACTGGACAGCCCCCTTCCTGCCAGGGGTCAGGGTCCACTCGTTCGGTAAATGTGTAAGGAGTGCTTACTCTTTGTCAGACCCTGTTCCAGGTGCTGGCGTCAATCCCTGAGCCGAGTAATGAAGGCGCTCCGGCCTCCTGGCGCTTCCATCCCGGCGGTCCTGACAGCCAGAGGACGGCACCTGAGCGAGGGGGCCGAGCCTGCGTGGTTGGTCCCCAGACTACCAGCTTAGTCCTCGCGTTGGGTCCTTGCTCTGCCAGCTCAGCACCTGGAGCCCTGCTGGGTGGCCCCGTGGGGATGGAGGAAGGAAATCAGCCCGAAATCTCTCCCAGAGGATTTGGCAGCAGCCCCGGGAAGGTTCATGCCAGCAGAAGGCGCTGGGCCCGGGGCGGCGAGGAGAAAGAGCGCCGGGAGGAAGGGCTACCCTCTTCTCCCTGAGGCTCACCAGGCAAAGCCACACGGCCAGAAAAGGATGGGCTTGAACCGTGTCTGCCTGACTCCAAGGCCAGTGCTGTTTCAACAGTGAGGTCCAGACTCACCCTCTCTCTCCTTTCTGGAATCTGGCCTGTTCTTCAGGTGCTCCTCTGTGAAGCAGAGGCCCAAGTTTGGGCCTTATTGAAGGTCCCCTTCCGTTCCCGTGGGCACCACAGCCTGGCACGGGCGTTATGCGGATGGGGGTCCTGTGCGGGGCGAGCTGGTCTCTTCCTTAATCCTAGGATGCCCCTTCACCCGGCCCAAGCCAGGTGCACCATGTGTACCACGCAGATGTTTGTGGATAACTTGTGGATTAATCCACTTGCTCAGAAGCCCGCATTTGAGGGGAGACTGGTGTAGTTGAGCAGACCTCTGAAATCAGCCAGATGTGGCCTCACTGCTTAACCGGCTGTGGGGCCTTGGACCTGTGAGCCTCTGCTTCTCCATCTGTGAAATGGGTCCCTTGTTCCTCCCCTGCAGGCAGTTACGAGGATGCAGGTAAAGTGGGAGCGCCCAGAAAGAGCTGCACAATGCCCGTGTGAGCTTCTGCTCCCGGGACCTGCAGGCAGCAGGAGCAGCCAAGAGGGCAGGAAGGGTAGGAAGCCTGGCACGGGGGGCAGGAGCCATTTGTGAGCCGGGCCCGGGACAGGGGCTCATGCAGATGCTGGAATTAGAAGGGCCTGTGAATCAGTCAGGCTCTTTTGGTTGCAAGTGACGGAAACACCACCCCAGCTGCTTCAGCCCAGAGGGAATTTACGGGCTCCCAGAGTGGAAAGGTCCCCAGCCAACCTGCTTCAGGACCAGCTCCACACAGGGCTCAGGGGCCACGCAGGTTCTGTTGCCTCCTTCTTGGCTCTTTGCTGCCCTTCTCCGTCGGCTAGGCCCCTCTCTTGCATATGTTCCCCTGAAGCTCATAGAGTAACCCCCGGCTCTGGGATGGCATTCCTCCAGGCTCCGAAACACGAGGAAGAACAGGAGGCCTTGCCCGGCATTCCCAGGAAAGCTCTGAGACCCTCTCGGATTGGACCTGTTCACTCCCAGGCTTGACCTAAGCTGTCACCTGGCTACTGGATGTGATGAGCTGGTTGCCAGGACACATCATGCTCTCCTCCTGGCCTGGCTAGGTGCGGCCCGGAATCTGTGGTCCGAAGTGGGGGAGGGGATGGGCTGCTGTCCCTGGGCAGAGAAACACCACGCCCACCACGGGCCTGGCCCAGCCTCGGCCCCCTGATTCTTTGGGAGTCATCCTTCCTCCCCTGCCATCCCTATGCATCCTTCAAGACCCAGCTTGAGCCCTAACTACTGCTGGCCGCGTCCCGGGGCACATCACGTCACCCCCCCAGCCTTTGCGGTACAGGCAGCCCGTGCCACACAGTGTGTCCAGCCTCCAGATCATTATTGCTCCAGCAGAGCTGGAACCACATCTGAGGCTCACCGAGTGTGGGCACATTCGCCTCTTAACAGCTGAGGAAGAGAATGCTTTCCGACAGCAGCTGTGGCTGTTGGCCATAAACAGTCCACAGAACCCCAACATCAGGCAGGGCCATGGAGGGTCAAGACAGACAAGACTGGACGTAATCATGTCTCAGCACAGACAGAAGGTGGACATTCTCCAAACCACAAAACTGCCCAAACGTCCCCCAGCCTGGCTGAAATGCTCCTTTACTGATCGTTGCTGTAGCTTTGCTTGGTTCCTCCTGCCTTCTAGATAAGAATCATTAAGACAGGATAAGATAAGAATCAATAAGAATTGCCCATGCTTCCTGACAGCATCCGGCCCAGAGAAAAAGCCTGCAAAATCACTTAACACCAGCTGAAGTCCTAGAACAGTCTTGCTAACATCCTTTTTCTGAGATGCTCATGGGTGCGTATCCGCCATTACTGTAACAAGTCCGTAAACCCAACTTTGCTGGACTAAATGTGTGTTCTTGGTGGTTTTTGGCTCGAGGGTATTACACAACCCTGTGAAAGAGACGTTCTTATTCTTATTTCACAGGGGAAGGAACTGAGGGTCAGAGAGGTCAAGAAGTTGCCCAAGGTCACACAGAAGGAATGGGGAAGTTGGGGCTCCCCAGTGCTCTTTCCATTAAAACCCCGTTCACATTTGTCCTTTCCTGCTTTATTTATTTATTTGTGTGTGAGTGTGTGTGTGTGTGTGTGTGTATGTACACATGTGTTTTTGTAATGAGTGCTGTTTTGGATGCAAGTGACAGAATTCAACTCAAGCGATCTTAAGCACAGTTGGGGTTTGGCTGCACGCTGCTGTGGTAACCGGCCGAGGCTGAGGCAGGAGTGTGTCGGATTGTCCTCGCTGAGGGCGGCACACCTTACCCCAGCAACTGAGGCCGGGTGGGCTCTTGCAGTAACTATGCCTAGAGTGGGGTTAGGGCTGGAGGAGGGACGGAAGGCCTGGACAGAGAGCCCTCCTGCTCTCCCGGCTGGGTGGAGCTGGCTGTGGGACCTGGGCCTGAGGCTGGAGGCCCGCTCCTTGTAGGTGACTCTGAGCAATCCCTGCCTCCCACCACTAGGGGCAGTGGATCTCACAGAGGCCCCAACGGGCTTGCACGCCCCAATTCTTTTCTCTTCTAACCACCCCAGGTGTGAAGTGGACAGACAGGTGTGGGGCGGACACATTAAATGGCCAGTCACAAGACCGGCCTGGTCACCACCCTTGGGTCCAGTGCCACCTCCCCAGCACCCAGGGTCTCCTTGAAGTTTGGCCAGGGGTGCAGAGCCCAGCAAAGCCTGGGAAAGTCAGAGCAGGGTCACAGGGAGCTTGGCCCTCAGTCCTGGGAACCCCAAGCTCAGGCTGCTCCCGGTGGCTTTTCAAACTTCTTAGTCCCTCTTCCTGTCACCTCTCCACTTCCAACCCTCCCTGTCCCTCTTTCACCTGCTGCTACCCCCTCGGTCCCCACCTTCTGCAAAGCAGCCTCTTCCTTCTCTGCCTGGATCTGGAATCTCCTGGCCCCTCGTGGCTGCTGGCCTCTTCCTGCTACACAGCCATCCACACCGACCACACAGACCTGTCGCTCCTGCCCTCGTTGGCTCGTTCGGGACAGCACTGCCCATGGGCCGCCCAAGACCCCTCAGTGTCTCCTGCTGCTCTTCCACGTTGCCTCTCGACTTTTCCCTCCTCTGAACATCCGACATGCTGCCACACGAATTGGCAAGCATATTGGTGTGTCCCTGGGTGTGTCTGCCAGTGTGTTTGTGTGAATGTGTATGGGTGTGTGTCCCTGGGTGGGTCAGAATGTCTCCAAGTGTGTCCATGTGTCCTAGTCTGTGCGTGTCCTGTGGGTCTGTGTGAGTGTGTGTCTGTGGGTCTGTGTGAGTCCGTGTGTGTGCGTGTCCTGTGGGTCTGTGTGAGTGTGTGTCTGTGGGTCTGTGTGAGTCCGTGTGTGTGCATGTCCTGTGGGTCTGTGTGAGTGTGTGTCTGTGGGTCTGTGTGAGTCCGTGTGTGTGCATGTCCTGTGGGTCTGTGTGAGTGTGTGTTTGTGGGTCTGTGCGAGTGTCCCATGTGTCCGTGTATGAGTGTGTGTCTGTGGGTCTGTGCGAGTGTCCCGTGTGTCCGTGTGTCCGTGTATGTGCGTATCCTGTGGGTCTGTGCGAGTGTCCTGTGTGTCTGTGTGTCCGTGTGTGTGTGTGTCTGTGGGTCTGTGCGAATGTCCCGTGTGTCCGTGTGTGAGTGTGTGTCTGTGGGTCTGTGCGAGTGTCCCGTGTGTCCGTGTGTCCTGGTCTGTGTGTTTGCTCCCAAGTTCTTGCTTCCGTCCCCTCCCCAGCGTGGGCGTTTCCAGCCCTCTACACTCCCTCAGGATTTTGCTTGGACACGAGGTGGGAGTTCGAGGCCCTAAGCATTTAGTGGGGGGGGCTCTTGCTTTGCACAGGGCGGCCCTCAGTCTTCTGGGCATTTCCCTCTTGTCACCTGGAAGGAACCCTGTCAACCGGGGGGGTGGGGGGCGGGGGGAGGTGAGCCATCTTTGCTTGGCTCAGAGTGGGAGAGTGACTTCTTTAATGTCACACGTGGCTGGCTTACCCTAAAATAGTCAGGGAACTCAGGGACCCAGCCCCTCATTTCTTTGTCCTAAATGGACCTCAGATGGACGCTATTATCATGGTCCTTGTAAAACTCGATAATTATTGTTCTTCCTATTATTTTCAGATTGAACCATTTGAAATTGCCAATATTTGACCATTTTTGATCCATAAGAAAGTCAATTTCATTTGGTTCAACCGTCGGGGAGGGAGGACACGGATGGCCTCTCTGTGGAGGTGACATCTCAGCCACAGCCTCCCTGCAGGTCCCCCATGGCTGCCTTGCTTTTTCGAATCTTGTGCTTTTGTGCCGTCCTGACCTCTTGCCCTTTCCTCAGCCCTGGGTCTGGGGGGTTTTGGTCGTGAGGTTGACAACCACCTTGTAACCGGAGCACTGGGACCCCTGTACAGCAGCGGCTCACCAGGTTTAGTGAGGCCCACCTGCTCTGCATGCTCCCTCCGCAACATCCCCAACGTCCCGCCAGTTACTGTAGGCCTTTTGTTTTTCTAAGGGAAGAAATATGCATTTTGGCATTTATTTCCCTGGCCCTCTCGAGGTTGGGGCTGTGGAGCGTGTCGCGAGCTGGCCAAGTGTTGGTCAGGATCCTGGCGGCAGGGCCTGGGCCCCTCTAGACCCCCTGAGGAGGCCTTGGGTGTCCGCTGGCAGCGGGCCGGTGTCTGTCAGAGTAGAAACTGCTGCTGACATGGGTGCCTCTGTGCCCCTTGGGCAGGCAGAGGGGACCCAGAGCCAGAGGGGCTCCTAGGGAAGCGAAGGAGAAGAGAAGAGAAGTGAAGGAGAAGGAGAAAGGGAGGCCCCGAGGACAGGGGTGGAGGCCAAAGGCCACTGAAGCAACGAGGATGTTCAAGGGGGCCTGGCGGTGCTGAGGGCTCTGTGGCTGCAGCTCCTGGCAGCTCCTGGTGACTCCACAGTGCTTTCCATTATAATTCCCATCTGACAGATGAGGAAACGGAGGTTCAGGGACGTGAGGAAGGGCACTCAGCTGGTCCCCTGCCTCCCCGGGCAGTCTGACCCCAGGCCTGTGCTCTTAATTACAGAAGCTTCTGCTTCCATCCCCACTGGAATCCAGGCCTTTCAGATCAGCCCTGTCTCCCTGGAGGGAGGGAGTGCCTGCCAGGACCCCGGACTGCACGCACAGACAGATGGACGATGGGCTGCGAGCACGTGGTGCTGTCCCAGCCCTTTGTGAGCGTGTGTTGGGGTGGGCGTGGCTGGGAGGACTCTGTCTGAACCCTCTCACACCTCTGTCTTTCTCTCGGCTTTTATTCCCTGCGGCTCTGCCCCCTCTCTCTCTCCCTCTGTCTCTGTCTTGTGGGCCTCTCCTCTGGACTGTCTCCCTCCCTTTATCTTCTCCTCGGGTCTTGGCCTCAGCCTCTCTCCCGTTCACTGTGTGCGCTGACTCTCCTTCCCTGCTCTCTCCCCCTTTGTCCCTCTGCCTTGGTCTCAGTTTCTCTCTCTGGTTCGCAGGGTGTCTCTGTCACTCCTCGTTCCCTCTGTCTCATTGTCTGCCCCTCTCCTTTTCTCTCTCCTTCTCTTTCTCTCTCTGATGTTCTCTCTCAGCTCCTCTGTTTCTCATTTTCTGCCATCTCTGTCCCTCCGCCGCCCTGGGCTCTCTCAGATCGTGTCTCCTCTGAGGCTGCCCTCCAGGCTCAGGAAGCCCAGCACGTTCTGGCTGACCTGGCCCCGCGACCCTCACATCATCGCGAACAGCAGGCAGGGCCAGGGCCTGGTGCCTGCCCCCCGGAAGGCTGAGGCCCAGAGGTGGGCAGTAACGTGCTCGTCGTCCCTGGCCGGCGAGGGGAGGAGCCTGGGGGACCCCAGTCCGGGTGGTGCAGGGGAGTGTGGGCACCTCTGTCCATGTGCTTGCAGCCATGTTCGCCCTCAGGTGGGGGGGCCTGCCACACCTCCCAGCCCCTGTCGTGCCGCTGAACCCCAACTGTCCCACAGTGCAACACACACGGGTGGCCCCAATTCCTCCACCTGTGTCCTCAGGGACCTCCCTGGCCTGCTCCAGGCACCCGCCCAGAGGGGTGCCACTGGGGCTCCTCTCAGCGTTGGGAGACACGCGAAGTTGGCAAGCATGTCAGCCCCAAAGCCAGAGGCTGCGGGGACTCCCGGCCAGGCCACCCCTCCCGCCCGTCCTCGGGCCCCCAGGCACGGCTGAGGAGACTCAGTGCCTGCTTCCTTCCTCGTCCCCGCGGCTCCCTCTCCGATCTCCCTCTGCTGCAGCTGGCGAGAAGGTTTTTGAGAACGGTGACTCCATAAGCCCGCAGAGGCTGCCTGCCCTGAGCGAGGACAGGAGAGACCCTTCCCAGGCCGGATAGTGTGAGCCTGACCAGGGGCGCCCTGGGCCAGCCCTTTGTCACTGAGTGAAGAGTTAGCCCTCTGCCGGCCTCGGTCCCGTCCGTGGGAGGGGGAGAAGGCCAGGCCGGAGACTGGCACCATTCTCATCCCAGCCATTCTCTGTGTCTTGAAAGACTCCAAGTTTCCTCAGTTTAAAGGGAAAGAAATGAGTTTCAAGTTGGAAAACTTAATGGGTGCCCGGGGTGTGGGGTGTCGTCCAGCCTCGAAGCCCGGGGGCACATGAAAGGCACCCGCCTGCCGAGGGGGACAGAGGAGCAGGCCCGCCCAGGCTCAGGCGCGACAGCCCCGCCCTCACTTGCTTCAGAAGCCCCCTTGGAAGCCCCCAGGTAAAACCCCCGCTCCCTTCCTTTATCCCAAGCCTCTTTTTTGAGGTTTGGCTGCATTTTTGATCTTAACAAGTTTTTTTTTTTTTTTTTTGGTCATCTTTGCCAGAGCTTTTACAATGCGATTTCCTTTTATTTTAAAAACGGTGTCTTTCAAGCCTCCTCTCATCTGTGATTGTTTCATGTTTGCAGGCTTCTGGAAGGTTTGGAGCGGGTCCCTGGGTGGGCAACTTCCCATCTGCTCCTTGCTCTGCTCGTCAGCGGAGGGGCTGCGGCCTGGGGCAGCGGTCTCCTCTCCGGCCCCCTCCGCCTGCAGAGCCTCATCTCCTGCCTGCCCTGAACTCTCCGCTCTCCGCGCAGCAGGATACCTCGTGGTGGGAGGCAGGCTGCCTGAGTTCCAGCCTCAGGCAGGTACTTGCACTCCCTCAGCCTCAGCTGCCCCACCTGTACAGGGGGAATAGTAATACTACTCTGAGATAATGGTACTAAGCAATTACTAAGTACTTGCTAATATATAGTATAAGTAATAATACCGTAAGATGATATGTGGAAAGTGCTCAGCACAGAGTGAAGGGTTAACAATGGTCCTTGCTGGAGGAGGACAAACCCGGGGTCCCCCAGACCCCTGAGAGGTGGCCCTTATCTCTCTACCCAGCTTCATCAGCTGCTTGAACATGTGCTCCCCACACAGCCCCAGCCGGTGCCGTGGCTCACCGTGCACCTTCCCACTCCTGGGTCTTTGCTGACCCTGCCCCCTCCGTGGGAGCCTCGTCCACACTGCCTCCTCCTAGCGAAAGCCCCCCCCATCCTCCAAGGGCCCACCTGCGGCCACTTCCTCCCGGACACCTCCCCTACCCCGCCCCCAGGTAAGGGTTAGCCCACCTTCCGCGGCCGTAAGACTGAATTGGGGTTTCGTTTCTCTTGGTGATACAGCAAGTGCTGGCTTGGCCTGGCTCTAGGATCGGGAGATCAGATCTGAATCTGATTTTCGGCAGGTGCCAGCTTTCCCATTTCCTGTCTGTGCACCCATGAGCATGCTCCCTACTCCCCCGAGCCTCCGTCTCCCCATCTGTGGATGGTGGCGGCTATGCCCCCCATAGCATCAGCTCCAGGAGAGAACAGCTTTCTGTTCTTACGCTCTGCTGTATTTCCAGCGTGAGGACATCGTAGGTGCTCCACAGATGACTGACCACAAATGTGTGATCGCTGAGTTTACAGAATTCTTAACTATGTGGCATATAGATAGTGCTCAATAAACGACAACCTGCTTATCTTGTCCGTTACCGAGAAATTCATTCATCCACTTACTCATTAACAGATGCAAAGATTGAGTGGCTGCTGTGCACCGGGCCCTGGTCAGGCACTGAGACCTCTAGAGTAATGGGGGACGTCTCTGCCCTGGCAGGAGTCCACAGATGAGATGGATCTACAGGCAGAAGGATCATGTCCCTTGACACACCAGCGATGGGCCTGGCCAAAGGTTCAGAGGTCGTATGGAGTTTCCTTTGTGCGTTGACTCCGTAGGACATAGTTCATGTCGTGCACCCACTAAATGCCTAGTATATGCCCCCCAACTGAATTAAGAGTGATCCCTAGAAGCCCATCCTTGGAAAGTTGCCCCAGGTTGGGCTGTCCCCTAACTTAGCCAATCCCCACTGCCCACTACCAAAACGGCAGCTCTCTGCTCTGTCTTAAAGCTTTCTTTTGTAGGCTCAGCTGCCCCAGAAAATCCAAAGTAAGTGTGGGTTTGAGGACGTGCAGTAACAACTTCTCAGCTCCCTAGCCATCAGATGGTGTCTGCTGCTTCCTCTCTCTTTTACTTTTTTGTAAACCTTTATTCCCCCTAGAAAGCAGAATATAAGGCTAACATTTCATTTTGGTGTTCCCTAAAGTGAGAATTTTCAGATGCTTCTTTCAGCAGCCAGCTCAGGGCCTTCATATCATCTGGGGCCCCCAGGTATACCTCAGGCCATGTGCCCACAAAGTCTACACCCTGATAGCTACGGATCTGCATTTTGGAACCCTCTTCTGCACTCAGCCCAGCCCCTCAGGTCCCACCCCAGCGCATGTTGCTCATTTCCCACCTCCAGGTTGCCATCTGCCCTGCCTGTAGAGCTTTAGAACTTTCTCCTCCTTCTCATTATTCAAGTTGATAGTGGACGTCTCCTATTGTTTGCGCAGCCTCCATTACTCTTTCTGGGATCAAACACACTGCATTTAGAGGACCACGCTCCCTCCCTCACTGTCCCTGGGTGTTAGGTGGGATGGATGTTACTCCTGACTCCAGGGGTGGAACATGTGACCCAGGACTGACCAATCAGAGTAGCAAATCCTTCTAACCATATGATTGGCTCATGGATGCCCACGTGGCCAAAAAGAAGCCAGTCAGGCCCAGTCACCACCACTCCTGGGACTTCTGTTCCATAGACTGGAAAGAGGCCTTCCTGGCCCCTGGCCTTGGGGCGGCGAGCGTGGGGGCGGGCTGCTGGCAGAGACAGTGTGGAGACAGCCTGCCTGCAACATATGGAGGAGAGATGGGGAAGGAGAGCTCTTTGTTCAAGTTGCTGTATTCTCCCCATCAGACCTACGCCTGGACTTCCAGTTACGCGAGCCTGTGACTTCTGCGCGAGCACACACACGCACACACGCACCCACACACCTTTCTTTTTTTTTCTTAAGCCACTTGGAACTGGATTTTCATCCCTTGCAATAGAAACATCTAACCATTTGCTAGAGCCTCTGATGGACCGGAAATTCCAAGCCCTGGGAGCAGGGAGACAGGTGAAATGGCCCTCCAGACCCCGTCTGCAGAGGGGTCCTAGGTCCAGCTGCCTTTCTAAAAACAAATTATCCTCTGCCTGTCCCATTGGCCTTGCCTGGTAGAGAGAGGGGACCTGTCTGCTCCTTATTTGAGCTGAGAGAGGGACCCCGCAGAATGAGGAAGCCCAGCCCACCTTCCTTCCTGCTCTGGGGGCTCAGGGGCACTTTCCTTGGGTTTTTATATTGTTTTACCTTTTTTTTTTTTTTTTTTCCAGATTTACCTTCCTAATTAGGTTTCGCTCAGGCAAATATATTGGGATTAGTTTGTAATCCTTGAGCTCACAGAAAGTGAGGGTGGGCTGGGCCTGGAGGGGGCTGGGAGCCGGGCGGAGGTGTTTGCTATGGAAAACCCACAGAGCAAGGAAGCGCGTGGTAAGGAGGTGTGGCCACACGGGAAATGGGTTTCAGTGCGTCATTTTTTCATTTGTTTACCCCACAGTCAGGAATTAGGAATTTGGTGCTGGTGATACAGAAGTGAATGGGACAAGGTGCTTGTCTTCACGGCACCCCAGTGGGGCCAAGAGACAAGGGAGCAAGACAAATCCACGTGGTGGAACAGGTTTCCCGGGCCACTGGGCCGCTCGGGAGCTGGGAAGATTGTGTCCTGTCGCTGAGGCTGATGTCCCTGCCGCTCCAGCCCTGGCAGGTGGAAGGGGCTCTTCAAAGAAGGGAGCTACCACTCCCCTGTGCCTGTGTCAGGCCTCCCCAGGCTTCAACCCTTGAGCTCACACCCCTAGGCCCAGCCATGCTTCCCAAAGCCTACCCTCCAAGCCAGGCAGCTGGGCCAGGAGTGGGCCCCAGGCTGTGTCGGAGCCAACATTCTCCCTCCCAACCATCAAGGCAGGAAAAAGCCTCGTTGGCCAGTTCAGACTTGCCCTTTCCTTAGAGCAGGCACCTGCGGGGTCCTCAGGGTCCCTTCCAGCCAGGGGTCGTGGTCAGGACCCTGTCCATTCACAAAGTACTGTGCTTTAGGAAGGAAGGGGCAACGGTCAATTCTCCCATGAGGCTCCCTGGCTCCCCGCATGGGAGGTGGGGGTTTGGGAGGTGCAGGGGCGGGTAGGAATCGGGGGTATGGAGAGGCAGCCTTGGTTAGGTCCCCAAAGGTGTAGCCACACTCCTCCCTTAGCCATGGGTGCCCACTTGCTGGACACTTGCCCACCCAAGGGGGTGCCTTGAAAGGCCCTTTTGTGAGCAGAGAAGATCCACTCCAGGATGGCCAGTGCCCCACCTCGACAGACAAGCGTGTTGGCAGCTTGCAAACAGCTTCTTCTTAAAGCTCTGCCTGAGTGGGCCCTGGAGCTACGAGCCCGGTCCCTGAGGGAACAGGCCTCTTGGGGACACAGATGATGGGCTGCCCGGGCCTCCCCTGGACCCCCACTTGTCCCACTGAGTAGAGCATGGATTCTGCTCCAGAGGGCTGGGTGCTGCCATCACTGCCTTGGGACCCGAGCTTTCTGAGCTTCTGAGC
This sequence comes from Equus caballus, assembly GCF_041296265.1. Lineage (NCBI taxonomy): Eukaryota > Metazoa > Chordata > Mammalia > Perissodactyla > Equidae > Equus > Equus caballus. The sequence continues at coordinate 2,569,097 of NC_091686.1, read as the reverse complement.
CTGGGCCCGCCACGGTGCCGGGGGAGGCGCGGGCCAGGGATAGTGAAGGGCACCTGGGCTTTTGCAGTGGGCAAGGGAGCCTTTGGATGGGGATGCCTCCCAGGAGGAGAGCGTGGGGCCACCTGCCTTCCATTTTGCCTGTAATCATCACCTGCTAATGGCCATCACAGTGCCCAGAGCTCTCCGGAAGGCCATCTTCCCTGAGATGAGAGCCCAGCCTCCTCAGAGTGGGTCAGAGGAAGGGTGCTGACGGCCCATTGCTCTCTCCTTGAGGGGAGCTTACATCTGTCAGTAAATTTAAATGATGAGTTAAATGGGGTTTAGATGGCACCACTAAAAGGTCTGTCCTCTGCCTAATGACTGTGCGGGCCCATTAGCCATTCCTGGACTTGAGCACAGGCATGCTTCGGGGGGACTCCTGCCTCCTGGTGGGGGACGTCCCTCTCCCACACCCACCCAGGCCAGGACACTGGCAGCCAGGAGACAGGGGCAGTGACTGTGAGAGGGGCTGGCAGGAGGGGCTTTTGCCTCCCTTGCCTTCTTCCTCTCGCTCTGGTAGGGGGTGAGGGGAGCATGAGTAGGGCTCTGGCTCAGCTGGGGTGAAGGGGAGCCTCACCTCCCATGTTAGAGCTGGGGAAACTGAGGCTCCCTGGTTTGGGAAGAGGTCGGGTTCTGTCCTGCTTCCTGCCTGGACGGGCAGAGAGCACCAGGATGGAGTGGGGTTCTTGACCTTGGCTGCACATTGGCCTCCCCCGGGCAGCTTTGAACATCTAGGAGCCTGGGCCCTGCCCAGAGATCCAATGCCACCGGCAGGGATGGGGACTGGCATGGGTCTCTTTCACAAGCCCCCACGTGACTCTGGTCTGCTCCCAGCTTCTCAGACCACAGGGCGGTTACACAGGGTGGTAAAGGGAGCAGCTTTGGCCTGAACTGATGCTGCTAATGAATGATGTGACCTGTGTCTGCCAAACCACACAGCCTAAGGCCAGAAAGGGGTGTCGGTAGCAACGATATATACTGACATGGTTCTTGCTCCCACCTGATATTGCAGGACTCCCAGAAACCCCCTCAAACTGTCGCTCAGTTTTCTGGGGGACTCTCCAGGCTTGTCTCATACGGGCTTATAAACAAATCTGTCAGCTACCAAGTGGCAAGGGACAGGCCTCTCTCTTCTGCTTTGTCATCCTTCAGATACGTCTGCTGAGAAGCTGTTTGGAGTGACCCAGCCCTGCATCTGGAGGCCTGCCTCCAGTCCCTTGCTCTCTCTGCTTCCACTGGATCTTGTCCCTTTTAGGCACCACAGAGTCAGCTGGACATACTCAGACCCTCTGCTGGGTCCTCCTGCCTTGATTGGGCCATCCTGTCTGTTGGCCCCACAACTGCCTCTGAGCATGACGCCGGTGGGCTGTCGCTCTCGAGCTGCCAGCGGCTCCCGCATTGTGAGTCCTCCCTGCCCTGGGCTGCAGTGGGGAATTCTCCTCCCTCAGGCCCTGCTGCTCTCTGTTAGTGACCCTGGTGGCTCTTCTGAGTTTCAATGAAAACCATACTTTCAATTTTTATTGACAGCTTTTCTCTCTTCAGAGGACTTGGAACATGAATCTAGGGGGTGTGGTCAGGAAAGAAATCTGCGTGCCAGACACTAGAATCCTGGCTCCGTCTCTGCCTCATGCTCAAACCTTTGCTGCAAAGCTAAGCTGGGCTGTCTGGCTCTCCCTTTAGAAGGGACTCTATTCAGGGGGGCTTCTCAAGGCATCACGCAAGTAGACATCTGGTCTACCCAGGACCCAGCTATGTCCTGTTTCCATCAGGAGATATGATTCAGGCTCAAGCTGTCCCTCAGGATCCCTATCTAGCTTGTATCATTGCGCATTCCTGCCCTGCCTTCCGCAGGCATCTGCATCTCTCTGTCTTGCCGTCATCTTCGGGCTGGCAGTGTGGATGCACAGGTGGAGATGATTATACCCTGGGGGAGAAGAGGGTGTGCCCCCAGCACACCTCCCTTCCAGCACACCTTTCTGGCACACTTCTCTCTCTCCTCTCATTGACTAGCATAAGGTCACATGGCCACTCTTGTCACTGGTGAGGGTCATAGGCAATCATGATTGGCTGAAACCTATGGGAGCCCATCCTCTGAGGCCGAGGAAGGGCCGAGCCACCACACTAGCCCCAGGTGGGGAGGGTGAATACCCATAAATATTTCCCTGCACAGCTTTGTCTACTTGTATGAGTTTCCTGAGGGCGCTGTAACAAATTACTACAAGCTTCATGGCTTAAAACAACAGAAACTTATTCTTGCGCAGTCTGGAGGCCAGAAGTCCAGAATCAAGGTGTCAGCAGGGCCGTGTTCCCCCCAAAGGATCTAGGGACAATCGGTTCCTTGCCTCTTCCAGCTTCTGGTGGCTCCAGGTCTTCCTTGGCTTGTGGCCACTTTGCTTCACTATCTGCCTCAGTGGTCACATGGCCCTCTCCTCTCCTCTCCTCCAGCATCTCTCATAAGGACGCTAGTCATTGCATTTAGGCCCACCTGGATAATCCAGGATGATGTCTTCATCTCAAGATCCTTAACTTAATTATGTCTGCAAAGACCCTTTTCCCAAACAATGTTGATTAACAGATTCCCCAGAGGTTGGGAGGTGAGCACATCTTTTTGAGGGCCACCATTCACCCCACTTTAATATTCTTTACTTCTGTCAGCAGAGACAAGGGTAGTGGTGGGGAAGCTGCTCTCAGTAGACAAACGGAACACCTGAGCATCTAACAAAGGGGGATTCACGCGAGACTTTGGTGATGCTGCATGACCTGGCCGTGCAGGGCCTGCTTGGGGGAAGAGGATAAGTTGGGTCTGCTTTTGGATTTACTGCTAACCCTCTCTCTGGTTCTTTTCCCCACTGTCCCATTTGGTCTTGAATATCTGAGTTTTTCTGTGATCGCAGAATTCTCTCATTGTGCCTTGCCTGATGTCTGAAACAGCAAGTGGCCTGCCTGGCATTGAAAAGGAAAAGTTTCTGGAGGACCCACCTGGGGCTAGAAGCCTTGAAGTGCTGTGGGTCTGGGGTTTGTGAAGGGAAGCTGAGATGGGGGAGGGCTGGGTGAAGGCAGGGACTGGCCCTGAAGTCAGCGATGGTCTCCCGATCCAGACCCCCGGCCTGGGGAAGGGATGAAGATGTGGGGGGAGGCACATGAGTTGCCCATCCTGGTTGGTTGGGGTCCTCTGGGGCCCCAGCTGAGACGCCCCCATCGCTGCCTTTCCCAAACCCCCAGCCCTGAAAGCTAGAGGCCCAGGGAGAATAAAACAGCCTGGGCAAAAAGGCTCCAAGGCAGTTCAAAGACACAGAGAGACTGGGGATGAAGTTTTCAAGCCATATCCAAGGGGAGGGCTTTTCATCTGCCAGCCTTTGAACGGGGAATCAAGGCAGGCAAAGTTACTACCAGGTTAAAGTTTAAATGGCACAGAAAGGGGAGACGGGAAGATGAAATGGCGGCCGTCTGGCCAGGGGAACAAAGCCGGGGCCCAGCCCGGGCACCTGGCTGCAGAGGCCTGGAGTTGCAACAGTCCCAGCAAGGAGGGTCTGAGACGCGGCCACTGTTCAGCTTAAAACTGAAAGTAATTGAAAGGAAGGGTGAGCCAAGGAGAGGCAGCTGGGGTTGTTAGGAAATAATTTAAAGGGAACAGGCCTATCAAGCAGTTTCTCTTATAGAAATGCCGTCACTGAAGAGAAAGGAAGGGGAAGGTGGGGGAAGCCTTTCACTCTTTGAAAAAGACTGAATTTTTTTCCACTCACCTAAGTACAGACTTGAATATCATTTGATATCCCTTCAGTTTGCAAACTTGCTTCACTACCGTACTGCCTGGGCTGGGGCCCCTCTCCAGAACCTCGGGGGTTGGAGGGGCTGGAGTTCTGGAGGGACCACGTGGCTGTATCTGCACGGTGTTACATTCTGAGACAGGCTCCAGCTTCCTCAGAAGCCCAGCGCTTCTTCAAGCTCCTTGCTCCTTCTGCCTGCTCCCTATGCATCTGAATTGCCCCTGGTGTTCTGCTGCCTGACTGGCTACCAACGTGATTTCTGGGGTCTTGAAGATAACGAGTGAGTTACCATCCTGCCCCAGGCGGCACAGGTGCACCTCAGACCCACACCTTTCCAGGTGAAACTTCCCTGTCTCCAATATCTGACTGGGCACAAAAAGAATATGCCAGATAACACTGTTTTAGTCTTCTGGACCTAAAACATGTTCAAAATTGTCAACATGAATCAAGCACCTGTTATGTGCCAGATAAAGTCCAGTGAGCAAGACATAGGTCCCTATTTTAGGAACCTATAGTCTAGCTGGGGAGGTGAGCAAATAAGCAGTAACAATGCAGCCTGATAAGAATGATGGCAGAGGAAACATTGTGGCTGTGGGTGGCCCTTAACCTTAACCTTAAGCTGGTCTATGGGCCATCAGGGAAAGCTGCCTGAAGGAGGCGACATTTGAGCTGATTTGTGAATATTCATTAGCTGCTAGTGAGGGAGCTTCTGCTTCCAGCCAAGATGGAGTAACATGGACCAGATTTACCTTCTTGCCTGAAACATCTGAAAAACTGGACAAAATGTATGAAACAATGGTTTGCAAGACATTGGACATGAAGAAATGAAGGGTAGTGTTCCAGGAGAGATGGGACGCAAATGAGGTGAGCCCCATGATTGCCCTGGCTTACTGCCTTGAGTTTCCAGGCCATGGCACAAGGAGGAGAAATGCGGGAGGAGGCTGACAGACTCCCTGTGTTGATAGCCAGAGTTGAGAGTTTGGAGACCAAAGTGACTAGAGTTTGCAAGATGGAGAAGATCTGAGAGGGGAAAGCTGCACAGAGAACTCTGGAGACCTGCAGAGGGCCCTCCTCAAGTTTCAGCAGAATATCAATCAGCAAACGCACGGGGGAAGGTAACTCAGGCCCAGAAATGAACTGTCAACAAGGTCAGAGCGAAGGTACCCTAGCTGCGTGTAGAGTAAAGCATAAGAATGTTTATAAGAAGACTACATGTCCAGCACGCAGAAAGACAGCATTCGCTATGGCTGGCATCCATTTACAAATTACCAGGCATATAAAGAGGCAGGAAAATAGGACCCAGGATGAAGAGAAAAATGACTCAATCAAAACTGACCCAGAAGTGATGCAGATGTTAGGATTAGCAGACAGGGACATTAAAACAGTTCTTATTGACTATATTCCATACGTTCCAGAAGCTAATAACAGACATGGAAGACGTGAGAAAGACCCAGATCAAACTACCAGAAATGAAGACAACCATGACTCAGGCTGAAAAGTACATTGGGTTGGATTAATAAGAGATTACACATTGCAAAATAAAAGATCAGTGAACTTGAAGACATAGCAATAGAAACTATCCAAAATGAAACAAGAGAGAAAATAATAGAAAGAAAGACAGTAAATAGCATAAGTGAATAGTGGGACAATAGTCAGTGGCCTAATATGCATGCAATTAGAGTTCCTTAGGGAAAGAGTGGACGCAGTAAACATATTTGAAGTAATAGTAGCCAAAATTTCCCCAAACTTTATAAGAACTGTAAACCCACAGATCTAAGAAGCTCGTTAAACTCCAAGCATGAGAAACATGAAGAAAACTATGCCAAGGCACGTTGTAACTGAACTGTTTGAAACCAGTTATAAAGGGAAAAATTTTTAAAGAAGTCAAAGAAAAAAAGCCATTATGTACAGAGGAGCAAAGGATTGCAGCACATTTCTCACCAGAAACAATGCAAATGAGAAGACAGTGGTGCAACATCTTTAAAATATCAAAAGAACTGTCAACTTAGAGTTCTATACCTAGTGAAAATATTTTTCAAAACTGAAGGCAAAATAGAGGATTCTGAAAATAAGGTGGAGTAGGAAGCACCAGGAATCTGTCTCCCCACCTAGACAACAACTACACTGCAATCTGTCTGATGTAGCTATTTTGGAACTCTGGAGTCTGTTGAAGGCTCGCAGCTTCCAAGAGACGCCTTGTATGGTAACCTGCAGTTGATTTCGGTCAGTTTCAGCTTGCAGTGTGATAGCAGCTATCCATCCCTCACCCAAGCACTGTGGCAGGCAGCCGTGCACATGTTCCCAGAGCAGCTTGAGTACAGACTGTGGGAGCCAGGATGAGCAAGAAAGGACCCTGTCATCCAAATGTTGGGAATCTGTGCTCTGACTGCTGATTACTGCTTTTAATCACAGAGGTGCAGAAAGGAGATGGGCAGCCATTGTTGATGCACCACCCTCGTTGTGACAGGCACATCCCCCTCCAGCTGAAGTCACTTCCAGGGGATTCTTCTCTTCTTCCATTTTTGGAGCCAAATATTAAAGTCTAGGATATTCATAAGCAACTGCATATACAGGGGAAATTAGAAAGTGACCACACATACCTATGGAAGGGCATAGGCTCAGAAAAGACCTGGGAAAACATTAAATTTTCACCTCAGGCTGATCCTTGGCACAGAGACAGTCTACAATAGTAAAACAATAAACAAAAACTATGACAAAAAACAGCAAACCCTGAGGAAGGGAGAGAATCTGATTTCCAGAGTTACCACATTCTTAGATTTAAATGTCCAGTTTTCAACAAAAACACCACAAGGCATACAAAGAAACAGGAAAGAAGAAAGAAGAAGAAAAACAATAAATCAATAGAAACTCTCCTTGAAAAAGATCAGAAGGCAGATCTAGTAGACAAAAACTTTAAAACAACTGTCATAAACATGCTCAAAGAACTAAAGAAAGATAGAGAGAAAGTCAAGAAAATGATGTGTGAACAAAGTGGAAATATCAAAAAGAGATAGAAAACCTAAAGAAACAAAAAAAGGTCTGGAGCTGAAAAGTGCAATAACTGAAGTAAAAAATTCACTGCAGGGATTCAAAGGCATATTTGAGCAGGTAGAAGAAAGTGTGAACTTGAAGACAGGCCAAGAGAAATTATTGAATCTGAGACCCTGAAAGAAAACAGACTGAAGAAAAGTGAGCAGAGCCAAAGGGACCTGCACACGCCACTAAGCAGACCGACACACTCACCAGGAGTGGGAGTCCCAGAAGGAGGGGAGAGGAAGAGGGCTGAGAGAATATTCGAAGAAATAATGGCTGAAAACTTTCCAAATTTAATGAAAGACATGAATATAAACATCCAAGAAGCTCAACAAACTCCTAATAAGATGAACTCAAAGAGGCCCACACCAAGACACATTGTATTGAAGCTTTCAAAACCCAGACACAAAGAGAGAATCTTGCAAGAAGCAAGAAAGCAGTGAATCATCACACGCAAGGGATCCTCAAGAAGAATACCAGCAGATTCCTCATTGGAAGTTTGGGAGGCCAGAAAGCAGTGGGCCAACATATCCAAAGTGCTAAAAGAAAAACTGTCAGCCAAGGATGCGACCTCTGGGAAAACTGTCCTCCAAGAGTGAAGGAGAAATCAGGACATTCCCAGATGAATGAATGCCGAGGGAGTTTGCACCCGCTATACCTGCCCTGCAAGAAATGCTTGAAGGAATCCTGAAAGCAGTAATGAAAGGACACTAGACAGTAACTAAGATCACATAAACAAGATTTCAATAAAGGTATATAAACTAGTGCTATTGTATCAATCGTTTATAACTCTGCTTTTTGTTTTATACATGATTTAAGAGACTAATACATTTCAAAAAACGGTTAATATCTAAAAGGTAGTATTATTGTAACTGGTTTGTAACTCCAACTTTTGTATTTTGTGTAACTTAAGAGACTAACACATTTAAAAGAATTATTAGCTCATGGATTTTGGCACATAATGTTTAAAGATGTGACTTTGTGACATCAACAACTGAAAGGGATGGGGAAGGAGCTGGAAAGGAGTAGAGTTTTTGTATGTTACTGAAGTTAAGCTGTTACAAATTCAAATAAGAGTGTTATAACTTCAGGATGTTAAATGCAATCTCCATTGTAACCACAAAGATAATAGCTAGAGAATATACAAAAAAGGAAATGAGAAGGGAATTTAAAGATTTCACTAAAAAAAATCAACTAAACTCAAAAGAAGACAGTAGTGCTTTCGAAAACGAGGGACAAAAAAGCTACAAGGCACATAGAAAACAAAGAGTATAATGACAGAAGTAAGTCCCTCCTTATCAGTAACTACTTTAAATGTGGATAGATTAAACTCTGCAGTCAAAAGACAGAGATTGGCAGAATGTTTAGAAACACGTGATCCAACCATATGCTTGTACAGGACACTCACTTTAGATCCAAGGACAGAAACAGGCAGGAAGTGAAAGGGTGGAGGTAGACATTCCCGGCAAACAGGAAGCAAAAGAGAGCAGGGGTGGCTAGACTAATGTCAGACAAAATCTGCTTTAAAGCAAAAAAATTATAAGACAGGAAGAAGGACATTATATATTAATAAAAGTTTTAACACAGCAGGAAGCTATAACAATTATAAACATTTATGTACCTAATGACAGACCACCAAAATACATGAAGAAAACTGACAGAATTGAAGGGAGAAATAATAGTTGGGGACTTCAATACCCCAGTTTCGATAATGGATGGAAGAACCAGACTGAAGATAAGAAAAGAAATAAAGGACTTAAACCACACAATGAACTAACTGTCTCTAACAGACGTACTCAGAACACGCTACCCAACAACGACAGCGTACACGTCCTTCTCAAGTGCACATGGGAAATTCTCCAGCGTAGATCACATGTTAGGCCACAGATTAAGTCCAATAGACTTCAAAATATTATAAAAGCATCTCCTCTGACTGCAACAGAATGAATTTACAAATCAACCACAGAAGTGAAACAGAACATTCACACATTTGTAGAAATTAAACAACACACTCTTGACCCAGCCCTGATAGCCTAGTGGTTAAAGTCCCGCACGCTTGGCATGGGCAGCCTGGGTTCCGTTCCTGGCTCAGAATCACACCGCTCATCAGCCAGCAGCCATGCTGTGGCAGAGGCTCACATGGAAGAACTAGAGGGACCTACAACTAGAATATACAACTATGTGCTGGAGCTTGGGGGAAGGGAAAAAAGAGGAAGATTGGCAACAGATGTCAGCTTAGGGAGACTCTTTCCTAGCAAGAAAACCAAACAAATAAACAAAAAACTACACTTTGTTAAAAAAAAAACCAGAAAACAGAAGACACACTCTTAAATGACCAATAGACCAAAGAAGAAATCACAGGGGAAATAAGAAAATATATAGAAACAAATGAAAATAAGAACACAACACATCTGGGGCTGGCCTCATGGCTGAGCGGTTAAGTTTGTATGCTCTGCTTTGGCAGCCCAGGGTTTCACCTGTTTGGATCCTGGGCGCAGACATGGCACCGCTCATTAGGCCACGTTGAGGCGGTGGCCCACATACCCCAACTAGAAGGACCCACAACTACAACATACAACTATGTACTTGGGGCGTTTGGGGAGAAAAAGCAGGAAAAAAAATAATAATCCTTAAAAAAAACACACAACACATCAAAACTTACTGAACACAGTGAAAGCAGTGTTAAGGGGGAAAATTTATAGCTATTAAAAGCTTATGTTATAAAACAAGAAAGATCTCAAATCAACAACCTAGCTTCATAACTTAAGGAACTGGAAAAAGAAGAACAAACTAAACCCAAAACCAGCAGAAGGAAGGAAATAATAAAGATTAGAGCAGAGATAAATGAACTGGAAAATAGAAAAACAATAGAGAAAAATCAATGAAACCCAGAGTTGGTTTTTTGAAAAGATCAGCAAAATTGATAAACCTTTAGTCTGATGGACTGAGAAAAAGAGACCATAGACTCAAATTGCTATAATCAGAAATGAAAGTGGGAAAATTACTGATTTTAAAGAAATAAAAAGGATTGTAAGAGAGTACTATAAATAATTATACACTAACAAATTGGATAATCTCAATGAAATGGACAAATTCTTAGAAACACAAACCTACCAAGACTAAATCATGAAGAAATAGAAATTCTGAATAGAATTATAACTAGTAAAGAGATTGAATCAGTGATCAAAAATCTCCTGACAGGGGCTGGCCCCGTGGCCGAGTGGTTAAGTTTGCATGCTCCAGGCGGCTTCGGCGGCCCAGGGTTTTGCGGGTTCGAATCCTGGGCGTGGACATGGCACTGCTTGTCAGGCCCCGCTGAGGTGGCGTCCCACATAGCACAGCCAGAGGGACCCACAACTAGAATATACGACTATGTACTGAGGGGCTTTGGGGAGAAGAAGAAGGAAAAAAAAATGAGGATTGGCAACAGATGTTAGCTCAGGTGCCAATCTTCAAGGAAAAAAAATCTCCTGACAAATAAGTCTTGGGCCTGACGGCTGCTTCACTAGTGAATTTTACCAAATGTTTAAAAAAGAATTAATAGCAATTTTTCTCAAACTTTTCTAAAAAACATTGAAGAGGAGGGAACACTTCCTAACTCATTCCACGAAGCTTGTATTACTCTGATACTAAAGCCCGACAGACACGACAGAGAAAGAAAACTACAGAACATTATCCCCTATGAACATTGATGCAAAAATCCTCAACAAAATACCAGTAAGTCAATTTTAGCAGCCTATTGAAAGAATTCTACGCCATGACCAGGGGGATTTACTCCTGGAATTGCAAGGATGATCCAACATATGACAATCGATCAATGTAATACATCACATTAACAAAATGAAGGGAAAAAAACCCCACATGATCATCTCAATTGTACACAAAAAACATTTAACAAAATTCACCACCATTTCTTGATAAAAAACATTCAACACAATAGGAATAGAAGGAAACAACTTCAACATAATAAAAGCCACATATGAAAACCTCATGGTGACATCGTATTCTGTGGTGGGAGATGGAAAGCTTGTCCTCTGAGGCTGGGAACAAGCCAGGTGCCCAGTCTTGCCATTTCTACTCAACGTAGCGCTGAAAGTTCTAACTGGAGCAATTAGGCAAGAAAAAGAGTGAAAAGCCATCCAAATTGGAAAGGGGAAAGTAAAATGATCTCTGTTCACAGATGATATGATCCTATATGTAGAAAACTCTAAAGATTCCACAACAAAACTGTTAAAACTAATAAATGAATTCAGTGAAGTAGCAGGATACAAAGTCAACAAACAAAAATCAATTGCTTTTCTGTACACTAACAATGAACAATCTGAAAATTACAAAAATAATTCCATCTACAATAGCAGCAAAAAGAATAAAATACTTAGGAGTTAACTCAACCAAGGAAGTGAAAGACTTGTACAATGGAAACTACAAAACATTGTTTAAAGATATTAAAGAATAAATAAGTGGAAACACATCTCTTGTTCATGAATTGGAAGATTTAATATTATTAAAATGTCAATATTACCCAAAGCAATCCACAGATTCAGTGAAATCTCTACTAAAATCCTAATGACGTTTTTTGCAGAAATAGAAAAACCCATCCTAAAATTCATATAGAATCTTAGCGGACCCTGAATAGCCGAATTATCTTGAAAAAGAAGAACAAAATGGAGGACTCACAGTTTCTTATTTCAAAACTTACTACAAAGCTACAGTAATTAAAACAGTGTCATGTAGGCATAAGGATGCATATCGACCAATGGAATAGGATAGAAAGCCCAGAAACAAACCCTCACATATATGCTCAAATGATTTTTGACAAGGGTGCCAACACCATTCAATGAGGAAAGGACAGTCTTCTCAACAAATGGTGCTGGGAAAACTGAATATCCACATGCAAAAGAATGAAGTTGGACATCTACCTAACACTGTATAAAAAAATTAACTCAAAATGGAGGGACTTAAATGTAAGACCTAAACAATAAAACTCTTAGAAGAAAACATGGGACGAAAGCTTCACAGCATTGTGTTTGGCAATGATTTCTTGATTATGACACCAAAGGCACAGGTAACAAAAGAAAAAATAGACAAATTGGATTTTATGAAATTTAAAAAAAAAACTGTGCATCAAAAGACTATCAACAGAGTTAAAAGTTAACTCAGAGAATAGGAGAAAATATTTGCAAATCATACATATGAAAAGGAATTAATTTGCAAAATATATGAAGAACTCCACAGCAAAAATCAAACAACCCAATTAAAAAACGGGCAAAGGACCTAAGTAGACATTTCTCCAAAGAAGTTATTTGGATGGCTAATAACCACATGAAAAGATGTTCAACATCGCTAACCATTAGGGAAATGAAAACCAGAACTCAGCGAGGTAACACACATCCATGATGGCGACTGTAAAAAAAGAACTAAGTAAGTGTTGGCAAGGATGTGGAGAAATCGTAACCCTTGTGCACTGTTGATGGGAATGTAAAATGTTCCAGCTGTTGTGGAAAACAATATGATGATTCCTCAAAAAATGAAAAATAGAATTACCCTGTAACTCAGCAACTCTATTTCTGGGTCTATACCCAAAAGAATTGAAATCAGGGTCTCAAAGAGATATTTGTACGCCCGTGTTCCTACCAGCATTATTCATACAACAGCTAAAACATGGAAGCATTTCAAGTGTCTATTGAAGGATGAATGGATAAGCAAAATGTGATATATACTTAAAACAGATATTATTCAGCCTTAAAAAGGAAGGAAATTCTGATATACGCTACAACATGGATGAACCTGGAGAACACTATACTAAGTGAAATAAGCCCCTCACAAAAAGACAAATACTGTATGATTTCACTTATGTGAGGTACTTAGAGCAGTCAAATTTACAGGGGCTGGCGGGGTGGGTGGGCGGTTGGGTGATGGGAGGTTATGTTTAATGGGCAGAGTTTCAGATTCCCAAGATGAAAAGAATTCTGGAGATGGATGGTGGTGATGGTTGCACAACATATGAATGCTCTTAACCCCACTGAACCGTGCACTTAGAAATGGTGAAGATGGCAAATTTCACGTTGTGTGCGTTTTACTACAGTAAAAGAATGAAAGCAAAAACGATGACATTTTTAGACGCACGAAAGTTTAAGGACTCTTATTTATTTATTTATTTATTATTATTATTTTTTATTTATTTTTTTTTTTTTGAGGAAGATTAGCCCTGGGCTAACATCTGCCGTCAATCCTCCTCCTTTTGCTGAGGAAGACTGGCCCTGAGCGGACATCGTGACCATCTTCCTCTGCTTTACATGTGGGACGCCTGCCACAGCATGGCTTTTGCCAGGTGGTGCTATGTCTGCACCTGGGATGCGAACCGGCGAACCCCGGGCCGCAGAGGCAGGATGAATGAACTTAACTGCTGTGCCACCGGGCCGGCCCCTAAGGACTCTATTTTAAATATGAAGATACAAATAGGTTAAAGGGAAAAGGAGAGGAAAAGGCATACCATGCTAATACTAGTGAAAAGAAAGTAGACAAGGTACAATTTCGGACCAAAAAAATAGTACAGTTATAGAGAAGGTGATTTGATAATAATAAAGGAGTAAGGGCATCAAGAGAATATCACAGTCCTCAATCTTTGTGCATCTATTAACCAAGATTCAAAAAACATGGAGCAAAACTAGTAGGACAGCAAGGGGAAATAGACACATTACAGTGATCGAGAATTCTAGACCTCTCTGTCGATAGTTAATAGAATTAATAGAAAATTAGTAAGGGTATAGAAGACTTGAACAACATTATCAACCCACTTGACCCAATTGCCGTATACGGAGCAGGAGCACCCAACACAGCAGAATGCACGTTCTCTGCAAGTGCCCATGGAATACTGGCCAAGACGGGACCATGTTCTGGGCCATAGAATGAGTCTCACTACATTTAAAAGGATTTAAGTCACACAGTATGTTTTCTGACCACAATGGAATTAAATTAGAAATGAATAACAGAAAGATCTTTGAGAAGATCCCGAATGACACACTTCTAAATAACCCATGGCTCTAAGAAGAAATCACAAGGAAAAAAAAGTAATTTTTACTGAATGAAAATGATGGATACACTGTATCACAACGTGATGGATGCCTCTAACGCAGTACCATCAGGGAAATTTACAGGACTAAGTGCCTACAGTAGAAAGGTAGAAAGTTCACAAATCAATGACCTCCTCTTTTGCCTTAAAAAGTTAGAAACAGAAGAGCAAACGAAACTGAAAGTAAGCAGAATAAAGCAAACATAAAGATCAGAGTGGAAATCAATGAATTAGGAACAGAGAAAAGAGATGAAACCAAAGCTAGTTCTTTCAGAAGACCCGTAAAAATGGTGAACCTCGTCAGAGTAATCAAGAAAAAAAGAGAGAGAAGTCAGAAATTACCAATATCAGCAATGAGAGAGTTAAATGAGAAAGTTTATAGATATTAAAAGGATAATAAGAGAATATTATGAACAACTCTATGTCAATAAATTCAATATTTTAGGTGAAATGAACAAAATCCTTGAAAATCACAAACTGCCGAATCTCATCCAAGAAAAAGAGATAACCTGAATAGCTCTGTATCTTTTAAAATAATTGAATCTGTAATTAAAAACATTCCCACAAAGAAAACTTCAGGCCCATATGCCTTCATTTGTAAATTCTATCAGACATTAAAAAAAGAAATAATACCAATTCTACACAAATTCTTCCAGAAAATTGAAGAGGAGGGAATATTTCCACCTATCCTATGAGGCTAGCATTGCCCTGATATCAAAACCAAACAAAGACATTATAAGAAAAGAAAGCTACAGACCAATTCCTTCCTGAATTATGTGTATTTTACCTCAATAAAAAAATGAAGGCAAATAGACTTTTTCAGACATGCAAAAGCTACAGACTAATATTCTTCATGTTTAGACCTAAAAATTCTACACAAAATTTTAGGGAGTTGAATCCAATAACACATGAAAAGGATAATATATTATGACCAAGATGCTTTAGCATTTGAAAATTAACGCAATTAACCATTTTCAAGAATTAGGAAATAAAAACTAGATGATCACCTTGATAGACACAGAAAAAGCATTTGATAATTCAATATGCTTTCCTGACTAAGAAATTTCTCAACAAATTAGGAATAGAGGGGAACTTTAACTTGAAAAACCTACAGTTAACATCATATTTAATAATGAAACCCTGAATGCATTCCTCCTAAGCTAAGGAAGAAGATAAGAATGTCTACTTTCACTACTTCTATTCAATACTCTACTAGAGGCTCTAGCCAGTGAAATAGGAGGGAAATAGAACAAAAAAGAGAGAGAGAGGGGAGAGGGAGGAAGGGAAGAAGGAAGAGAGGGAGGGAGGAATTTGAGAGAGAAGGGAGGGAGGAAAGGAGGGACAGAGAAAGAAAGAAACAAAGGAAGAAAGAAAGTGAGTCTATATTGGAACAGAAGAAGTAAAAATATATTTATCTGCAGATGACATGGTTGCCTATAGGAAATTTGATGGAATCTACAAAACAGCCACTAGAATTAACAAGGATGTTTAGCAGGATTGCAGGATACAAGATCAATATACAGAAATCAATTGTATTTTTATATACTAGCAAGGAACAACAAGAAATTAAAATTAAAAATGCCTTTTATCGTAATATTTAAAAAATTGAAATACTTAGGAATAAATCTGACAAACAGTGTGCAAGAGGCGTACACTGAACACTACGAAAACATTGCTGAGAGAAATCGAAGAGACCTAAATAAGTAGCGACATATGCCTTGTTCACGGGTCAGAAGGCTCGGTATTTTTAAGACGCCAATTCTTTCCAAATTTATCTACAGATTCAAAGCAATCCCAATCAAAAGCTCTGTGGGCATTTTTTGTTGAAATTGACAAGCTGATTCTAAAATTCACTTGGAAATGCAAAGGGGGAAATTGAATAGCCAAAACAGCTTTGCAAAAGACAAAGTTAGAGACTGGGATGATGTGATTTCAAGCCTTACCAAAAAGCCGCAGTCATCAGGGGAGGGTGGTGCTTGTGTAAAGACCAAGAGATGAGCGAGGCAGACTAGAGAACCCAGACAGGGGTCTCCACGTGCGTGGACAAAGGCGCAAAGGTGGAGAAAAGATAGTTGTTTCAACAAGTAGCGCACAATTGGATACCCATGTGCAAAAAATGAACTCTGAGCCACAGGTCTCATCGTATGCAAAATTTAACACAAAATGGATCGTAATCCTCAATGTAAAATACAAAGCTACACAAATTCCTGAAGGAGAAATGTGTGACCTTGGGTTAGGCAAAGATTTCTTAGAAATGACATCAAAACCATGACCCCTAAAAGCAAAAAATCAGCAAATTGGACTTCATCAAAATTTAAAACTTCTGTTCTTTGAAAGACATCCTTAGAAGAATGAAAAGACAAACTACAGAATATGACGAAATATTTTTAATCATATACCTGATAAAGGATTTTTTCTAGAACGTATAAAGAAGTTTCAAAATTTATTAATGAGAACACAAATAAACCAATAGAAAATAGCAAATGATTTGAACAGACCCTTTGCCAAAGAAGATTCGTGGATGTCAAAATAGGCACATGAAAAGATGCTCAGCATCATTAGTCATTGGGGAAATGCAAATTAATACCACAATGATATACCACTAATCACCTATTAGGATGGTTAAAATGAACAAGGCTGGCCACACCAAGTTGGTGAGGATGTGGAAAGACTAGAACTCTCTTATATTGCTGATTCAAAAAACAACGTAGTGATTTCTTAAACATTTAAACATGCATCCATTGTCAATCTAGCTGTTCTATTCCAAGGGATTCATCAAGGGAAATAAAAGCATATGTTTTTCCAAAAACTTGTATATGAATGTTCATAGCAGCTTTATTTTTGACAGCAACAGACTGGCAACAACCCAAATGTCCACTAATGGGTGAACAGACAAGCAAGGTGTGGTATATCCATCCAATGGGATGTTACTTAGCGACAGAAAGGAATGAGCAACTGATGCACACACCAACATGAGTGAATCTCAAAATAAATATGCTGAGACATAAAACAGTATATATCATATGGATCAATGTATATACAACTCTAGAAACTGCAAGCTAATCTATAGAAACACAAAACAGCTCAGTGGCTACCTGGGTATCGGGACAAGGGACCGGTGGGAGGGATTAGAGAGTCAGGAGGAAACTTTGGGGATGATGGAAAAGTTCACTACCTTGACCATGGTGATGGTTTCAGAGGTGTATAAATGGGTCAAAACTTAGCACACTGTACACTTTAGATGTGTGTGATTTATTGCGTGTAAATTATACCTCATTAAAGTTGATATTTGGGGTTTTTTTGAGGAAGATTGACCCTGAGCTAACATCTGTTGCCAATCTTCTTCTTTTTGCTTGAGGAAGATTGTTGCTGAGGTAACATCTATGCCCATCTTCCTCTGTTTTATGTGGGATGCTGAGCGGTGCTAGGTCCGTGCCCGGGATCTGAACCTGCAAACCCTGGGCTGCAGAAGCAGAGCACTCAAACCTAACCACTACATCACTGGGCCAGCCCCAGTAAAGCTGTTCTTTAAAAAAGGAGGGGAAAGTGCTCCAGGCAGAGGTCACAGCCTGTGCAAAGACCTGGAAGTGAGAGCAAGCAGGGGTTTTAAGAAGTGAGAAGGGCTCCACATGTGGAGAACAGGGCATGACCTTGAGAGTGGGGAGACAGGAGGCTCATGACTGGTCCCTTGTCGTCTGCTTGTATTATGTTCTGTGCCCCCTTCAGGAGTCTCTGGGAAGCTCTGGACAGTGCCCAGGCCTGGCCCACTGCAATCGCATTTTTCCTATTCTCCCCGGCTCCCGTGACACCCAGCCACTCCCAGGAGCTGTCTGAAGGAGTCCATCCTGGCGGCTGGAGCTCAGAGTAGTTAGGCAGGGCCTGAAGGAAGGAGGCTATTGGCTGGAAATAGAAGGAGATGGGAGGTGCCCAGGGTCATGAGGCCAGAGAATAGAGGGGGTGGCCTGAGGAGTCAAGGAGATGGGTCTCAGATCACATCCCCATGTTGCTTCAGAACCTCCTTCCTAGTCCAGTGGGCATTTGCGTCAATTCACAAAACCCAGTGTGCAGACGATGTGTTTAACCAGGTCCAGTTTGCTGAAAGAATGCCCCGACACATGTCTTAGACTGGGTTTAGCAGAGTTCTCTGCAGCTGTTACAGGTCTGAAGGTTGTCGGGGGCAGAGTTGCTCAGCAAGCAGCATTTGGGACAGCCATGCATCTGCAAGAGAAGTGGCAGAAGCAGGGCAAAGACTGGAGTGGGGAAACTAAAACTTCCAGAACACCCCCCAGTAGTTAGGTCCGCTGGTTCTTCAGTGAACTGAACTTCCACAACCTGATTTCTGCAAAGCAGCCTGCTGCTTCTGGGGGGAACCGACGGGCGTTGAAGGGATTCCCTGAGGGAGAGCAGAAGTCGTTCACAGCCCACTGCTGAAGCCGGAAGACATTGTCCTGGGCAGTGTTGGGTGCTGGGTGCTGTCTAAAGCCCACTGTGGGCCTAGGCTGTTCTGGGGGTGCCTATGAAGGGAGAAAGAGGGAAAAAAGGACAAGGCAGAATCTTCCATGGGAATAGGAAGACAAGAAAAGTCAGCATGCAACCCAACCAGCAGACAAAACAGTCTAAGAATGAACCACAATGTGGCGACGCGGGGGTTCAGCAGAGGGAGAAATGGGGCCAGAGGGGCAGCAGTCCCCTGTGAATGTCTTTTTGGGGAAAGAGGATTGACATGGGCCTACAAGATGAATTTAGATTTGGACCAGGAGACGAAAAGAAGGATATTGCAGGCAGAGGGAAAAGCCCTGAGCTGGGGGCACAGGAAGAGACACACAATGGCCGGCACGTTCTGTATGTGTCAGTGGTGAGCACAACTCGCTGTGAAATGATCCCGCATAATAAGAAAACGGTATGCAACCAGTCTAGAGATACCGACAGTGGCTGAGATTACGGGTGATAGGGTTTGCATGTTCATTAATCTGTTTCCTTCTGATTTTTCCATCACGAATATATATTACTCGTGCATTTCAAAAATATTACGAATCTGCAAACTAACAAACCTGACCTATTTCCCTTCAGTCTAATAACCCCAAGACCAGACCTTCCTGGGACAGTAGCTTGAAGACAGACCGGCTCTCCCTGAGAGATGGAAGCCTAGGCTGTCCATCCTCCATCTGTCTATGAGGCCTCCCAGGGCCCTTGGACGCTCCTACCAGGCTAGAGGCTTGACTGGATGCAGGCTGGGGCCTGAGAACCTGCTCTGGCTGGCATTGCAAGGTGCCAGGCGCACCTGAGCAGCCGGGCAGGTGTGACAGATGCCCAGGACCACGTGGAGCTGGCTGTGCCTTGTGCACACACGACTGTCCCACCCCACCTCCCTCCCCAAACCTCCCCCTGCTCCCCGGCTAGCTCAGGTGTAGCGCATCTGTGGCCCGTTGGCAGCTTCTCGCCCGCAGTGCTGGGGAGCTGTCAGGTTAAAAGCTGGCTTGCTCGATTTGATCCCACATGTGAGCTGTTTTATTTCCCTCTCTCTCCCTTACATGGCTTCGGTGTGTTTTTATAAATATTTCACTAGCCTTTCTAAAGTCTATTTCATCTCTCTCTTAAATTTATTAAATATAAATGCAGCAACAACTCTACTATAAGTCTCTCTTTGCTGTCAAAATTGCAGGCTCCCGTGGAAGTAAATATAATTTGCTTTGTTTACTGTGGATAATTCGGAGCCTATCTGCTGCATCAACACCTCCCGTGCCCCCGAATCTCCCTGCTTTCATTAGCAAGGTTCTGCCACATCCCCATGTAGGGCACAGGGACACGGTTCCCACTTTGAGGATGCCATGACAAAGAACCAGTAGGGGCTGTTCTCTGAGACTGGCGTGGCCAGAATTCCTCGGTCCATTAGTCTCCTGGTGACCCCCTCAAGAGTAAAGGGGCATCTGTGCTCACTGCCCCAACTGGAGCGGGCCTGGAGGCCTGTCTGAGCTGCACTGGCCCCTTGTCTCTCTCAGAGCGTCAGTCCATCTGCCGAAGCTGGTCATCTGGCCAAAAACGACGCAGACCGCTATGCATCGGTGGAGGGTGTTGACACCCCTCCCGCCCCCCAGATCTGGAGTCAACAGAACCAGGGGCAAGGCAGGAATTCTGGTCCTCAAAAGGAAGCCCAGAGCACCACCCCCAAGCCCCCTGCCACTTCCTTTGTTCTTTGTTAATTGCAAAATAAACACAGACCTGCTCACCGACTGTAGGAAGAGATTTCCGCCAACCGGGGTCACTAGCGGGCAGTGGGCAGGGGCTGCCTTTGGCTCTGGTGGCATTTGCCCTCCGCTGGCCTTGGGTGACTTCCTGGGGGACAACAGGGCCTCAGAGAATCACAGTGTCAGAGTGGGGAAGCCCCTAGTTTAGGGCTCGCAGAGTCAGGTACCCACGGGGTGGCAGGTAGGGAGAATGAGAGAAGTGGGATGTCAGGATGGAAGACGTTGGCGCGCTTTATTTGCATCTGAAATCAGTGAGAAGAGTTTCCTCTTTCACAAAGAACTGGACCTCTTTCACTAGGAAATGTGCCTGTGCCCGGTTTAATTTCTTTTTGTTTGTTTTGTTTGAGGAAGATCAGCCCTGAGCTAATCTCTGCTGCCAATCCTCCTCTTTTTGCTGAGGAAGACTGGCCCTGAGCTAACATCCGTGCCCATCTTCCTCTACTTTATATGTGGGATGTCCCACCCAGGATCTGAACCAGGGAACCATGGACTGTCGAAGCGGAACGTGCGAACTTAACCGCTGCACCACCGGGCCTGCCCCCATTTTCATTTCTTTATAAAAATAGTCCTCTCAGTCTACCCTGTTTTTCTCTACTTTTGGGAGTGAGATTGGTGCAGAAAGTATTGCATTTCCTTTGTCTATAAGAAAATCAGAGGGAAGGGCTTGGCCCAGAGCCCTGGTCCTAACTCCTAGTCTAGAACTTTCCATCAAACTTACCAAGATGAAAGCAGGCGATCACCCAGGCTCTGATAACTCAGGTTGGAGGTCAGTTGTTACAAGTTTAGAATTAGCCCCTGGATGCCATAGGAATTCAGATCTGTGCCAAAACTCTGCATACTCCAGAACAGGGCCTCTCAGTGTACCTGTGGCCCGGGGTCTCTGAGGCCGTCCTGCAGATCTGAGAAGACTGCTGTGTGGGCTCAAGGATTGCCTGCCTCCCTGTCCCATTTAGACACAGCAAGAGAAGAGAATTTTTACCCCAGGAGGTGAAAGGAGAATGTTTTGGGGGCCAATTTAAGACCTCTGTGAGGTCCTCCTCCATTTTATGTCAATTTACTAAAATCTACTCAGTTTACATTAAATGTAATTATTTTGTGTGTGTATGTATGTATATATATACATATTTGCTTAAAAATGTTAAGGTTTTAGAATCTTGCTTTTGAAATTATTAGTAATTTTGATTTTACAGTTTTCTTCTCATACTGTAGAGTCAACACCCTTTTTTTTCCCTTTTTGGATTTCAAGTATGTTTAATGGCCCCTGAAACATCTACAGACTCCACTGCTTAAGGGGGTAAACCAAGCTGAGGCCCCGGGCCTGGGCTGGAAGAGCCAGAGGGCGTTTCAGGGTGGGTGGGAGGAGGAAGCCGCTTGCCCTGGAACAGCTGAGCCCCCACTTCATCCTGCCTTTCCGGGGATGTCTCAGGGGGAGACCCCTGCCAGCCTCCCCTCCCAGGCTGTGTGGGAGGCTGCCAGCCCTGGGAGGTAAATGATGCGGGCAGTGGCGGGCTCTCTGTGTCAATGCGTGCCGGCTTTCAGTCGTGGGGCTGGTGGCTCCCTGCCTGGCGGCTGGGAGGGAGGCAGTCTCGGGATCTCGCTGCTTGCCTTCTGCTCCGGGGGAGGAGGATGGAGGGCAGCCGTGGGGGAGGCGGAGCCATCGTCTCTGCTCCACCAGGTGCTTCAGAGGCAAACTTTCTTTTCTTTTCCTGTTTCTGCTGCCCACTGCTGGTGGAATGCATTTGTCAAGTTGGCATAACTTTCTTTGATATGCTTTTTATTCACTTTTTTGGAGTAAAAAAAAAAAAAGAAGAGCTCAGTCCATTCTACTCACAGTCAAGAAAGTGGCCCTAGAGGCAAAATGTCCTATAAATTTTACCAAGAGAAATTTACTATGAAAATCCTGTAAATCATTAGAACCTGGTATACCCTGAGAATTTAGCTTATTTTGTTTCTTGGACATTTTAGCTGTGGCTTCCCTTGCCTAGAGGGTGGGAATAAGGAAAAAGTGACAGCATATGGGAAGTCCCCTCTGTCTATCTGTCTTTCTGTCCCTCTCTTTGGCTGAGCTCACTTAGCTGAATTTGGATAAGAAGGCCATTGGTATGAGTTAATTTTATTGTACTTCTGCACAATACTTTTATTTTGTCAAAATGCTGGGACACCCACCAAACCAGGTGTTTTCACCCTCCCCCCAGAAGGTCGGTAGGAATGGAATTCATATTTCTATTTTTCATTGAGGACTCCGAGGCTGGGAGAAGGGAAGCCATTTGCCTGGTTGCATGTTGAGTCACTGGGACTTGAAACAGTGTCTCCAGCCCCGCGTGGGCTCCTCCCACTGCCCCACACTCCACCTTGCCCTGGCTTGGGTTCCCGGTTCTCTGTGGAGGAGGACTGGCAAAGGCTCTGGTCTACTTTGGGTCCAGGCTGGGGTGTCCCCCAAATGTGACTTGAGGAACTCGAATGGGTTAGGGCAGTGGTTCTCAACTGGGAGCAATTTTGCCTCTCAGGTGACGTTTGGCAATGTGTAGCAACGTTTTGTTGTCACAACTGGGGGTTGCTACTGGGATCTAGTGGGTAGGGGCTGTTAAACATCCTAAAACACACAGGACAAGTCCCTCCTCTCCTACGACACAGAATGGTCAAGGTGGTGAGGTTGGAAGCTCTGGGTTAGGGGATACATTCTGTGTGGTTAGTAACAATAGCCTCATATTTACTGTCTTCTCCTATGCACTCCATCCACGATGCACAGCACCTTTTTACTGAGCACCTGCTGCATGCATAGTCTCAGCCCTGCCGCCTCCACCTGCATCATCTCCTCACATCCTCATAAGACACAAGAAGGCAAGTGACTCTCTCCATGGGACAGATGAGGAAATTAGGGTCTAAGAGGGCATCACAGTTGGGTTTCCTGGGAGGAGGTTCACAGGGTCAGCCCCTGCAGGGAGTAAAGGAAGCTGGACTGGGCAGAAGGAGAAACTGGGTCACAGTGCTGTCATAGAAAGGACACAGCGCATCCTGCTGGGGCCCTGGAGCTGCTGTGGTCTTCTGAAGATGTTTCCACTTGGGGTAAGAAAGCCAAGCCTTTATAACCCCCTCCATCAGCCATTAGGTGCAGGCTTCCCCAGGGAGGAGGCGTCCGTGCGTGAAGTGTCTCTTTCAGCTGTGGGCGAGACCCTGATTGCAGCTCAGAGGAGAGCAGAGCGCCAACACTCCTACCAGCTGTTTGCTGAGTGCTTCAGCCCCTGACGGGGCATGGGCGCACAAGGGCATCCACTACAAGGGCTCGAGACCTTGTCCAGTTGGCTCCACAGCAGAGCCACCGCCCCTCCGTCACTGTGGCACTGGGAGTCCACAGCCACTGAGGGCTTCTAACCCAGGCCTTAAATCCCCAGCAAGTTTCTCAACCCTGTCAGTCACAAACTGGCAACATTAAGACGTGTTTTGTGTAGATGCTACAGCACTGAAATATTTTTAATTAACTGCCACCATTCTAAAATAAGGAGATTTCACACAGCGTTCTGAATTTCTAGTTTTCGTTAAAACATCGGGAGATCTTGCAACTCTGGGCCGCAACACTGCAGTGCAGCTGTGGGCTGGTGCCAGGCAGCGGCGGTCCCTCTTACAAAGTGGGTGGTCTTGCCACTCTGTTGCCGTGCACCTGACCACGATCTCCGGGTACTCATTTGTGTCATGACTCTTACCATCTACACAGGCTGCTGCCGAAGCTGACTTCTGGGCAAGTGTTGGCCGTCTTTGCCATTACCCTGTCCTTCCTGGCATATAGAGAACTGGGTTTTGCTGGTCCTGTGACCTCAGGGCCCTTGCCTCTGCCTGTTCCCACTGTGGCTTTTAAAGAAAATCTCAAAAATCCCCGAGAAAGCTTCTCAGTGGAAACCTGCAGGAACAAATCTGCCTTTTGTTCCAGGACATCCCCGCCCTTCTGGCTGGCTCGGAGGCTGCAGGCAGGAAAGCCCGTCCCTGCTCCATCACTCTCTCCCTCTCCACGTGGCCTTCGGTTTGGTGGGTGACTCCATTGTGAGCGCCACCCCCATTGTTAGGACCGCGGGCCAGGACGGCTGACAGGTTCTGAGCGCATTTGCGATCGCGCGAGGTACCAGCCTGCTCACTCGGTGATGAGTGACCCATATTTTCTAACATGATTCCCCTGCTGTAACTCAAATTGAGTTCATGTTATTCTAATGATATCAGCTGACCTTGAGAATTAGACCAAGAAGCCTGGGGTTATTCTTCCAACTTCCACTGCAGATTCTTGTGATGTGTTTGGAAACACAATCTGCTCCTCATCGCCCTGAAGTGGGCAGGGGGAAAAGGAGAAAACAAAGACCGCGCACCACTCTGATTTTTAGAAAATGCTTCTGGGCGGTTTCAGACCACAGGCGGCCCCTTCTCTCTCGGGGCCGTGGCTCCTGCCAGAGTGCACAGCGCGTTTCCCCTGCACCACGTCCTGCAGGCTGTAGCCCTGGACCGGACCTGCCCCAGGCCGGAGATCTCCCCTGCCAAGAAGAGGCCACAGCTAGGTCCTCTGGGGCCTCGGGCACCAGCCTCTCCCTGCCCACTCACCCTGCCAGGTCATTCTCCCCAAACCAGAGCAGATGTCCTGCCACTTCTCTAGCTCCCTCACTAGCTCCCCATTGCCTGCCGGTAAAGTCCAAATGTGTCAGACTAGCACTCAAGGCCCTTAATTCCAGCCCGTGTACCTCTCCAGTGCTTCCTGCCAACTCTATCCTGAAGCACAGGGCACAGAATGTCTACATGCCTTGGTCTACACCATGTTTTTATCCTCTGTGCCTTTACTTAACTGTCCTCTCCTTCTGTAAGGCTCCTGACCACCTCTCTCATTGTCTCTGTACAAAGCTGCATCTCGCCCTTCTTGCATTGACTTGTTTACCCAATCTTTCTGGAGCTCTGACTCTGTTCTGAATATTGGGACTAAGCTGGGGAGGAAAGAGAGAAACCAAGAATATAGATTAAAGAAATAGCAACCAAATCCCCCACGTGATAAGCTTTGGAGGAAAGAGACAGCGTGATGTCCTGGGAACTGGGGGGGGCCCTTTACTGAGGGGCTCAGGGAAGGCCTCAGGATGAAGTTTGGGCCGAGACTGGAGGGTGAGAGGGAAGCAGCCCTGCAGAACAGCCAGGGAAAGGGAGCCAGGCCTGAAGCCCCGGGGGGAACACGCCAGGCTGTTTCAGGAAACTACAAGGTCAGTTTCTGTGTCGTCCTCAGCGGGAGGGCTCTGCAGAGAGCAGCCGTGTCCCTGAGGGGCTGCAGTGCGGGCCAGGATGCTGGCGCTGGACGCTGGGTGGCTGTGTGACCCTAGCACATTGTCTAACTTCTCTGTGCCTCAATTTCCTCATCTGTAAAATATGAGGAGTAAATGAATTCCTATTTGAAGAGTGTTTGGTATTTGGTGTGCGTGTTCACTCACCTGAACAGTCAAGGAACTTCCACCCGTTTTATTTAGGTTTTCATTTTTTCAAATTGTAACAGAGCAAAATACAACTGGAAACCAGGAAGCACGAGTTCTTAGAATAGAATGGAACACAACAAAGAGCAGGGACGGGACCCTCTGAACCCCTGAGGGGACGCCCTGTCCAAGCCCGAGGCTGGCTCTCTGGGCGGCGGGGGAGTGAGGTCCTGCCTTGGACTCCAAGCATCCCCTATGGGGGAAGAGACAATTGAAAAGACTCCGGAAATGTGCCCCCTTCCCAGGGGTACAGCTGGGCCCCATTTAGGGAGAAGAGCAGAGCCGTTTCACCAGCCTGGCGGGGAGCACGAAACACGCCAGGATACAATGTGGCTGGAATCTGCGCCCTTGTGGAGCGGGAATGTGAAATTAAGCATTCAGACCTGGAAACCCCACGTCTCCCGAGGATTCCGCTCTTCTGGAAGACAGCACCTCTCCCAGCACAAAGGAGGAGGAAGCAGCCGATGGGGCTGGAAGAAAACGTGGTCTGGGATGAGGGAAGACACTCATTGCTGGGGGAGAGATGAAGAGAGACATGTGGAGAGAGGAGAAATGGAGTCCACGAGAGACAGAGAGGGTGAATAACCTGGAGAGACAGATGGGGCCACACACAGGAGGAGAGACAGAGGGTGGGGACAGAGACTGGGAAGCAGAGAGAGAGTGAGAGAGACTGTAAGAGACGGACAGACAGAAAGAAACTGAGAATAAAAGACCTTGAGACACACAAGGAGATGGGCAAGGAGGAAGGAAGCCAGAGACAGAGGGAAGACCAAGGGCGAGCAGTCCTCCACGCAGCCCTTTGCCTCCTACCACTCGCTTGAAATAAAACGCAGACCCTCTTCCAAGGTTGTGTTTGGAGAAAGTTCCCTCTTTTGCTGCTACACTCAGTACCCCTCCTCCCAGCATGCACTTGCACATATGTGTGCACAAATTCACACGCACAGTCGCCATAGCCAGACTCACAGCCTGTGCCCCACAGCCAGGATCCTTTCCCCCTGGATGTCGCTCCTCCTTTGTGCCATCTGTATTGCAGACTGTTTTGCTTGAGTCTAGAGAGCATGTATGCTCTCCTTAATGAGGCCTTGCATTTCTTAGTTTGATTTTAACACACAAGAATTAGCGTCCTGGAGACCTTCTGTCCGCCCTTGCAGCCCCTTTGCTCACGTTTGCTGAGACTGCCCCCCTCAGCATGGGTCCCCCCGCTCAGCTGCTCTTCTGCCAACATTTCTCTGCCGCGTCTGGCTCCCCGAGTTGTTGCAGCCGATTGGGCCTGAGGCTAGTCCCATGGGGAGCCCAGAGCCTGGGGTGTCAGAGCACGGCTCCTCAGACAGGCGCAGGGGAGGTGTCTACGGGCTGAGACCTCGGAATCAGCCCTTTCCTGCAGCTTTCTTGAGATAGGATGGCCCGGGCCCTCTGCGACCCCTCCCCTGACCCCACCCAGGTCCCTGATGGTGGCTGTCACGCTGGGATGAGGGGGGCAGGGCACTTTGTTAACCGCAGACTGGCCTCTGCCAGGCTCAAAGCTGTCAGGTTTAGGGGAAGTCAGATCACAATAGTGAGCGCCAATATCAATGAGTCCTTACCTTCACGTGCGCCATTTTATATAATCCTCACCATAACTGCAGGAGGCGGCTACTGCCACCTCTCCCATTGTACAGATGCAGAAACTGAGGTCCAGAAAGTAGAGTCATTTGCCCAAAGTGACCTTGCTCTGATTCTAAAACCTGTGTTTCTAAACAGTCTGCGTCGCAATGATTTCTGTTTCCATTGGGAGTTTCTTTCCTTAGTGAATGTCGGCTGGAAGGTTTGCGAGCCCATCGCCAAAGGACAGCGCAGCCCCCACGCATTAGCCTTGATGTCTTCGATTAAAACGTCACCTTTCTGGAGCCCTGATTCACACCGGGCCCCTGTCACAAGCTCCCTTCTCACCGGATCTTTCCTTTCACGCTCTTCCGAGCGTTAGATGGTTCATGCGCGCGGTCATTTGTTCAGGCTCGAGCGCTGCTGACGGAGCGCGGCCCCCGCAGGCGGGGCCATGGGCGGCCCTCCTCCCGGAACCCCTGCGCGGGCCTGGCCATCGTAGGTGCTCGGTGAGGACTCACCGTCCCTCTGGCCAGGATTGTGCCCCTGATGAGCAGAGGCGGGTGGCAGAAAGGTGGGGGCAGGGCAAACGGGGAGCCATGCGCTGGAGCCCGAGGACAGTGCGCACCGGGGCATCTGCGGCTCTGCAACGACAGTGCGCACATTTCTAACTGGGGTGCTTTTTTTTTTTTTTTAATAAGCACAAGTTTTAACCTTTTTTTTATTTGAAGATCGGCCCTGAGCTAACATTTTTGCCAATCTTTCTCTTTTCTTTTTTTCTTCTCCCCAAAGCCCCCAGTACACAGCTGTATATTCTAGTTGTGAGTGCCTCTGGTTGTGCTATGTGGGACGCCACCTCAGCCTGGCCTGATGAGTGGTGCCATGTCTGTGCCTGGGATCCGAACCAGTGAAACCCGGGGCAACCGATGGGGAGGCGCACAAACTTAACCACTTGGCCACAGAGCCAGCTGTTGTCGTACCATTTTTAAGAGAGAAAAGAAAGATATTTGGTGAACCAACTGTAGCCATTCATCTGCCTTCCATTTCCACCTTATGTAGATCGTGTCCTGGGGCAACACTCAACCCTGGCCCAGCCCTGGGATGTTTACTTCACAGAGGCTCTGGTGAAAGAAACCCTCCAGTCCTGTCCTATGCCTCCTAGAATAAAATCCAAGTCCTCATCGTGCCTGCAAGGCCCTCTGAGATCTGTCCCTGACCCCACTGACCTCATCTGGTAGTCCCCAACCCATGTCAGTCCAGCCAAAG
Source organism: Equus caballus (assembly GCF_041296265.1). Classification (NCBI taxonomy): domain Eukaryota; kingdom Metazoa; phylum Chordata; class Mammalia; order Perissodactyla; family Equidae; genus Equus; species Equus caballus. The sequence goes on along the minus strand of NC_091686.1, from coordinate 2,540,608 downwards.
GAGCCTGTTTTCTGTTCCTCAAATATACAAAGCTTGTTTCTGCCTCAGGGCCTTTGCATTTGCTGTTCCCTCTATCTCCAGGTCTTTGCTTGGCTGTCCTTCTTATTATTGAGGTCTCAGCTCACGTTTTACTTTCCACCAGAAGTAGAATATCCTTCACTCTACTGTGAAGGGGACGGCACGCATCCCTCTCTCCTGTCTCTCCATTTATTGTTCACACTTCTCTCTGGAACTTGCCTAATTTATTTATTTATGTATTTACTTGTATTTACTGTCTCTCTCCCATGAGAGTGTAAGCACCATGAAGGCAAGCCTCTATCTGTGCTGCATACCTGGAGCTTGGAAAAATCTCTGGCACGTGGTAGGTGCTCCAAAAACATTTGTAGGCTGAGAATGAATGAACAAGCTCTGACTCTAAAGAGGCTTGTAAGATGTCAGGGTGGGAGCAGGTTTGGCCTCAGGCAGGATGCACCTGCATGTGGTTTTCACCATCGCCTTCTCCAGGGTGGGGACCTGAGGGTCCCTCTCTTTCATGTGGCACCCCTCTTTGAGCTCCCCTTGTCACCTGTGAGAGATGACCCCTGCAGGAGAAGGTGGTCGGGGACCACCCCTCATTTAGGTCCAGTGCCTCTGTGGGGCCAGGCACAGAGCAGGTGTCTGAGCTGTGGGTGCCCTGACCGGCTGGTTGGTGAGATTTCCCCAAGAGGAGCCCTTTGGGGGCGCTGGTGTTCAGCAGCCTATTGGCAGGCCCCTCACTGGGATAACCAGCACAGCCTGCCCAAAATAAGCTCCTTCACGAGAGATCTGAAGCCCCAAACGGGCAGTGAACCTGGCCCTGGGAAGCCCTCAGCCTTGTGAGCCCTTGTCACTGGAAACAGCCGCCCAACGGGCTGAGAGCATCTGCTGGAGGCAGGGTCTGGGGAGGCTGCAAGGATGAGGGCAACAGGAAAGAAATAAAATATCCACACTGGCAGACGTGTTTACAGAGAAAAGGACTAGGGGACAGACATCAATGTGCTCCCAGGGACAGGTGACTTGTTTTGCTTATCTACAGGGTGTAAAGTAAATGTGCGTTGTTTAGGCTATCTGGAAGAGGCTTTGTCTGTTTGTTTTAATACGGCACAGCCTGTGGACAGGGCAGTGTGTGTCCCCTCCTAAAAGACTGGCCAAGCCAAGTGTGCTGTGACCCAAGAGTGTGGAGGAGGGGCTGGGGGGTAGCCGGGGGGCCTGCAAAGGGAGGTGGGCTCGCGGCAGGCTTAGATGAGGGGAAGGAGGTGGAGGGGGAGGAGGCATCAGGCGGGTGAAGGCAGAGCCGGGCGCGTGTGTGTGTCCCAGCTCCACGTGCACGCGCACCACGCTGCTCGGAGCCGGACGAGGCTGGGCAGCACGTCTTCTGTTCTCCCCTCATCAGCTGAGTTCTTATTTGCTTGAGTTTCCCGCTGAATGGTGAGTTCCTTGGGGAAAAAACCTGGTTTTATTTGACACTGAGTCTTTAGTGCAAGGCGCAGAGTAGGGCTGACAAAATGTCTTGCATGGATGAATGAAAAATAACCACGAAGATAGTTGGCTCCAGGTGAACAGCTGGTTAGCACCTGGTTACCCACCAAGACAGGCGGCTCAGCCACATCCTGGCCAGGCTGTCAAGAAGGGTGGTGCGGGTGCCGGCAGCTGGAGCAGGCAGCACCTGGTTTGATGGAACTGACTGGATGCTTTGGCACCAGGTCCAGGCTGTCTCCTTGCTGCCAAAACAATCAATCACTTTGGCCGGGAAAGAAAACAGAAGGGCCGAGGCCACTGACAGTGCTGCGTGGACTGAACACTGGCCACTGCTTCCCTCTTTGCCTTTCGGGGGCCTCTGTGGGTGTGGTGCACGCAGCCCAGTGGAGGGGAGTGCCCGGCCACTGCCTCTGCTCCAGCGGAAATGGAGGGCGGAGCTGCCCCAGGAGAACCCCGACTGGGCGCGTGGTGCCACTGCTGCTCCTGATGCCTTTCTGAGAATTCTCCCTGCAGCATCCCTGACCACTGACCACGGCCTGTCTCACAGGTCAGGAGCCCAGGGGCAGAGGGGTTAATCACAGGACGGCGTTGTCCAGCCGGACTCAGAGCTGGTCCTTCTGACTCCAAGTCTCAGCTCCTTCTATCACAACCCGCCTTGGGGTTGTGTCTTAGGGTGCCAAATTTTTAGAAGAATATCTGCTCAGATATTAGGCTAAAATGATGGGGCAAGTCATGTCTAACTAACCAATCAATTTATCCCTGATGCAAGTCCTTAGATGTTTTCTGTGCTCATATGTGTTGTACAGTGAAGTGGTTGAGAGCAAGCCTTGTGGAGGCAGACCACCAGGGTTGGAATCCCAGTTGAACCACTTAGAAGCTGTGTGGGCTGGGGAAATTTACCTAACCTCTCTGTGCTTTAGTTTCCTAACATGTAAAGGGAACTAATCATAACCTATCCAATGGATTGCTGTCAGGATTAAATGAGACCAGCCACGTAGTGCTGCCCATGGAAAGCACTCAGTACACGTGGCTCTGACTTGGAGCCGGGCACCAGGCAAGCATGTGGGATGCAGCACCAGGGGGGCCTGCCTGCAAAGAACCTACAGTTGGGTGGGAAAGAGGACTCACCCACGTGACCAGCCTTCTCCAGCCATTTGTGCATGTGGTCCCGGGTGCCAGTGGTCATGTAAGTGAGGGTACCTGGAAGGGTTGTGTTTTGGTGATTACAACAAGACCTGCGACGCTGTGAGTAGCTCGCCGACCCATGGGAACGATGAGCTGAAGTCTGGGAAGAGTGGTCAGAAGAGACGGGAACCTGGATTCACAGACATTGCAGAAAATAGTTATATTTCCTCACTTAAAAGTGTATTTAACAAGCCCCATGTGTTAGTTGCCATGTGACAGACACATTGTAAACGCTGGGATGGCAGGGGAAGCGCGGCATCTGAAGGAGAGAAGGGCGTTGAGCGTTTAAGAAGCCGCAGGGGGTGAGTGCAGTGTTGGAGACTTGCCTGGGGAACTTGGAGGATGTGTGTCCAATCCAGAGTGTGTGAGTGTGCGCATGCCTGTGTGTGTGTGTGAGTGCACACGTGTGAGTGCATGTGTATGTGAGCGTGTGTGTGAGCGTGCACGTGTGTGAGCGTGAGCACACGTGTGAGAGTGTGCATGCGTGTGAGCATGCATGTGTGTGCGTGTGGGTGTGCGTGGCGGCAAGCAAAGGCTTCCTGGAGGAGCTGATATCTGGGCTGAGTGTTAAAGAGCAAGCAGGACTTACCCAGGTCGCAGGAGGGAGGGGGTGCAGAGAGCAGCAAGATAGAGGGGCCAGCCACAGTGGAGGCAGTGGGACAGTGGACAGTGGGACAGTGGACAATGGGACTCGAGTCCCCGCACACACAGGTGCGTGGGGTGGGGAGAGTCCGAGGGGTTGAGGGTTGGGAGGGGCCCACCATGGGAACCTTGAGGGTCTTGGTAAAGAGTTTGGACCATGGTGGGGAATGGGGAACTTGGTGGGTATAAGTAGATCGACCTGGTCAGATGTGTATTTTTGATAGTCAGTTCTCACACAGCTGCCAAAATGAGCTTCCGTCTGGGCTGGGTGGCAGATGGTGGGGGTGGGGAACGAGACTGGAGGGAATAGAAAAGGTTATCAGAGGCTGTGGCCGTCATCCAGGGAGCTGTGGTTGGTGGCTGGAACCAAGGAAGTGGCAGCAGAAGAAATAAGAGGGGAGGAGGGGATGGGTTTGGGTGTCAGATGTACTGACTACCATGTTCCGTTGCCAGGATGTGTCGAGGAAGAGTGAGCAGCCAAGGATGCTGTGGGCATTAATGGACAAAGCAGCCGCCATGGAGCCCTGGAGTGCAGGGAGGGGTGGGTTTAGGGGTGCTGGGAAACGTTCAGTGGGATTCACCCGTGGACGACTGAACTTATAACACTGAAGCTGGGGGTAGATCTAGGCTGAAGATATGGACCCGGGAGTCATCAGAGGGATAGTGAAACCAGGGAGCAGGGAAGGAAGAGAAACAGTAGGCCCGGCACAGAACCATGGGGCAGAGGAAGACCGGCGGAGGGCCTGAGAAGGAGGAGCGTCGGGAGTGGCAGGCGGGAACCAAGAAGAGCGTGGAGCTGCGGCAGCTGTGCGAGTCCTGCGTTGGTCAGGATGTGCTCCGTTATGCTGCAGTAACAAGCAGCCCCCAAGCTCAGCGGCTTGCCCAAACGGAGCTTCATCATGTAGGCTACACGAGCATCTCAGGTGAGCTGCCGCCTGCCTCCAAGACCAGGCTGACGTTGTGGCCTCTCCCTGCCGCCTCACCAGTCTTGTGGCAGAGATAAAAGGGGACATTGCCACCAGGCACTGCCTCTTGAAACTTAGGTAACAGATATCACTTCTGCTCACATTTCATCAACCAAAGCCAGTCCCAGGCCAAGCCTGAGGGTCAACATGGCAGGGAAGTGTAACCCTCCCAAGAATGGGGCACAGCCATCCCGAACAATTACCCATACGACCACAGATACAGAGATTCAAGAAGAAAGCAGATGTCACCAGGGTAAAACACAGCCGAGGTGGCCAGGGTGAGGAAGACTGGAGCACACTGTCCAGATTAGGCGATTGGCAGGTGCCCATTGTCCTCACTGAGACAGGCTGGGTGGAGCCGTGTCCCTACCACAATGGGGACAGGCCGGCAGCCAGGGCAGCGACAGCAAGTGTCACCTGTTCTTTTGAGAGCTTTCTAGTGTGAGGAGGGGAAGCAGGGGGAAGCACCTGCTCAGCAGTGGGGCGGGGTTTCAGCGAGTCCCCTGCTTCTGCTTTTTCTCAAACCGACACAGGTGGCAGTTGCAAAACTGGCCACAGGTTCTTCCACGGCTCGTACCCACGCCCATCCAAAGTTACCTGGTGCCCCTCCCACAAGAGGGAGAGTCTTTCTCTGTCTCTAGAATTTGAGCTGGCCTGTGATGCGCAGTCATCAGCGGGACAGGAACAAACCTGACGCAGAACTTAAAGAGGGTCTGCCCTCTCCTTGCTCCTGGAAGCTGAGACCGCCTGTGCGCAGCCCGGCCAGCCTGCTGGGTGATGGAAGACCGGGCTCTGGGTGCCCCTGCCCTATTCTTTGTTTCCCCCGCCCACAGCCAGCCAGCAGCCAGCCAGCGTCCAGGAGCACAGCCGCCCTGCCGCCCTGCAGCTGACCGCAGATGCACGGGGGAGCCCAGCCAAGATCAGAAGACCTGCCCAGCGGAGTGCGGCCCAAAGTGCCAGCTTGTGGAATCATGAGCTAAATCAACGGTGGTTTTAGTCACTAAGTTTGGGGTGCTTTGTTCTGCAGAAACAGCCAAATGATAAACTCTGGTTATCGAGATTTCTAGGGATGAGCAGAACATCTGTAGGTTTGTCTTAGAGGCCTGAGCTTGTGAGATTTTATTCTTGGGATGTCTGTGATTGTGCCTACTTGAGAGCAGGAACTGTGCGTTATTTGTTATGGTGCCTTTAGCCCCTGAACTGAGGCTTGGCACGCAGGAGGTGCTTAGGAAGTGTCGCGTGAACAGATTCTGTTTACAGAGACACCACCAGACTCTGGACTTTGGGAGCTAAGGATGTGCTAGTGCAGGTTCCTCCACTGTAGCGAACGTGCCGCTCTGGCACCGTGCGGAGGTTGTGTGTGGGGCGAGGGGGGTTAAGGGGAAATCTTTGTACTTTCTGCTCAATTTTGCTGGGAACCTAAAACTGCTCTAAAACATGAAGTTCATTAACTTAACAGACACATACCCCAGAGCTTTCAGCTGAGTTTGGGGAGCTGGGTGGGTAAGTGACTGACTGAGGCTCCACCATATTTATGGGTAAAGACAGGACCGGACCCAGGTTTTCTGCCCCAGCGCAGAGGCCCAGTCATCTCCGCCTCCATCCCCATATTTAACTCCCATCGTCTCTGCAAGAGGACCAGGGGGCGTGTGCTCACGTGAAGAGATGATGGGTATGAATATTTTGTCTTCTCTCCCTTCTCATCAAAACCCACAATGTCGTGCTGCGTGGCCTGTTTCACTCGGGCGCTCTGTCCTGGGCGCGGCACACCCTGGTGCGTTCAGCCCTTGACTTGCTCTGGTCTGTGTGGGAACAGCCTGGCCCTCAGAGACCCTTCAAGCAGGGACATTCTGATGGTGAGCGGGCAGCTGCTCATCAATTTCATTGCATTTATATTAAAATAATCATTTCAGCTGGGGCGGCTGGAGGCTCAGTGTTAGCTGCTTAACTGCACCCACCTTTTAGCCTTCCTCTTGAAGATTGATTCCAGGGCTTTCCTAGCATAATTCATGCCAGGATCTGGGAGAGCAGAAAGCGACAGCCCTCTCAACCAGAGCAGCAAAGCCAATTGACGCGTTTCTCCTGTTAAATTTACTGGCTTTATTGAAAGGTCTTTGGGGAGTTGCTTGCTCATTAAGTACACCAAATACAAGATCTCTCCTAATACAGTATTATCCTGGTAATACAGAAGACTTCCCCAACGTGAGCTCAGAGAGATGGAATTGTCAAACCTAAAGGAGCCACGCTCGCCAAGGTTGTGCTTCCCCCCATAAGCAGCTACTCTGCACTTCTGCGGTTTGGGGTCTCACTCTGCCTAATCTAGCCCAATACGTCACCCTCAGATTGCCTCACCCATCCCCATCACGGCCCAGGCCAAAGTGTGGCCAAAGGTACGCCAGCTCCCAGAACTGTAGGAGATTTAAGGTCAGATCTCCTCAGTGACTCTTAGAGCCGAGGGTGGGAAGGGATGGAGAAACACCGTGCTTCAGCCAGGTGCCAGCTCTGGCTTCAGGCAGCAGGAGGGTTAACTGATGGTGGGAGTAGGGAAGCAGACAGAGGCTGGCTCTTCCCACCCGAGATGTTTTGGGACCCCAACCTTAGTGAGAACGTGGGACATGCTGTCCTGAGTGAGACCCTGGCCACAGCCAGCTGAATCCCGCTCCAGCGGATGTGGTGGGGTGGAGCGAGTCCCCGCCCAGTCGGGCGGTGTGGCAGCAGGAGCTCTGAGCCCTGGCCCTTGCTAGTGGCAGCTTCAGCAAGTCACTTCCTAAGTTCCGATTGTCAGTTTCATCCTGAATCAAACCAGGTTACAACGCCATTCCCTTTTCACAAGTTTGGTTCAAAAAAAAAGATTCCATCACTTTCCTAAAAGGATATGGGTCAGCCAACAGCACAGGAAATCTCGGATAATTTTCGCAGAACAGAAATAGAAGGGAAAGCCCAGAGCGAAGGGGAGGAAAGGGAGCCGCACACGCTCAGCCAGAGTAGGACGCGCACTGTGGGCGGCTGAGCCAGAGGACTGGCCAGCGCTGGCTTCATGGATGTTACACACAGACGCCTCTTTGCCTGCACAGCCCCAACACCCCCGCCCCTCTTCCTTTCGGAACCCCAGTTTTGCATCAGGCCCTGTAGTCACCTGAAGGGGGGGGGGTCTTAGCCTCTCTTGTGTCACGGACGCTTGGCAGTCTCAGAATAATGCTTTTAAATGCATAGAGTAAACAATAGAGCACTGCAAAGGAAGCCGATCATATTGAAACACAGTGGTTACCATGTTTTTCTCCACCGTGGTGGTGGTGGTGGCGTGGCGATGTCTTCTTGTCAGCACATCACAGAGAGTCACGGCAGGGGCCGGCGACAGCTTTTGGAAGCAGTGGTAGCGTAAGTGCTGTTGTGAGGTATCCGCGACAACCATTGCAGGATTGGAGAAACCCCTGTGCCTCCTCTCAGTGACAGTCACCGGACTGCGCCTGCTGTTGTAATTTATTGCCTCCATTTGTGATTTAAGGATGGTAGAGTTTAGTTAGAGTTAGTGAAGATAGAGATGTCCTTTTTTTTCCAATCCAAGTTCACAGACTCCGTGAAACTGAACCTCAGTGTCCTCAGACTGAAGTGTGCATCATCACACAGGCCCAGGGCTGTGCCGAGGCGAGGGGAGCAGCCCCGCCCGCCATCCCGTCTCGAGGGTCTGATGGAGTCTGTGCCGAAAATGGAGGCAGAGGCCAAGTGAGGAGCCCTGATGTGGAGTCACCCAGATGGGGCTAATTCCTCGTCTCCCTTCTGGATCTCGTCTCCCCCAGTTCACGCCCACACTGGGGCCCTCTGAGTCCCCATGCTCACTGCTCGACCATGGGCAGGCACTGCCAGCGACGTCTCTCTAAACTGCTTGCCACCCCAGGCACGCAATGACCTCACCAGACGTTCGCCAGTCCTCGTCACACGTTCTCTGTGCCTTTGGCAAATCCATCTGGAGGGAAGAGCAGCTTCCTGGAATTTAAGGACTGATAGGAACAAACCCAGGTGCACATCCCCTCCCACGACCAGATCAGGATTTCCAGAAAGTGAAGCGGTGCCCGACTTGTGGGCACCTTTGATGGAGATGCACCCAGTGGGCAACCCCAGCCATTCCCAGGGGAGCTGATGGGGAGGTGCCTGGGTTCTGCTCTGGTCTCTGCTGCTGACCTGCTGCGTGGCCTTGGGTCTTCACCTGAGCCCTCTGAGCCTCTGTCCCTCCACCTGTAGGAGGGGCTCCCTGTCCTTACCCTGCTACTGGCCCCCCAGATTATCAGGCGCTCACAGAGCATGGTGGTGACACCTCAGTCATGTTCTTGAGGTATGACCGTGGTCGTCACCATTTGGAGCCTCTGTTTCTTCATCCATGAGATGGGCTCATCTTGTATATTCCTCAAGGGCTGTTGTGTGAGTTAGAAACTTACTTGATAGCTCATCCTTAGTGCCTAATGGGCGTAAAAAATGTAACCTGCCTCCATCCCAGTCATGTCCTTCTCTGTTCTAAACGTTTCACTGATTCCCACCTTGCTCAGCAACCCAGCAACCCACAACAGCTCATAAGGCCCTCTCTGCTCACTTACTGCTCTCCCCACCCCGACTCACAGTCACCCTTTCCTGGAGCTCATTGACCTATCCCTGCTCAGGGCCTTTGCACCTGCTGTCCCCTCTGCCTGGAGCGCCATCCATGCGTGTGTCTCACGCCTTGCCCCTTCTTTATTGTTCTACCTGGTCCTTATTGCTGCTGAAATGACAGTCTATCTGTTCACTAGGTGCCATTTGCCTCCCGACGGCAGTGTGCACCACAGGGCAGGGACTCCGTCATTTGCTTCTCCTGCACTGCCTGCCAGTGAGCCTTGCACGTGGTTGGGGCCCAGAAATACCTGTTGACTGTGAAAGGGCGTCTTGGAGAGATTTGAGAAGAATTGAATGAGAACTGGGTATTAGACAACATTAAGAAATTATTGTTAATTTGGTTGAGTGTGATAATGGAGGTAGGAAAGGTAGGGTGAGGAAAAAAGGGGCCTTAACTGTTAGGTACAAACTGAAGTCTTTATGGGTAAAACGGCATGCCTGGATTTCTTTTAAATAATCCCATTTAAGAAAAAAGTGGGAGTTGATGAAGCAGAATGGCCAAATGTTGGTAACTGTTAAAATTGGGACATGAGTACCTTTGGGTTAATCATATTATCCTCTTTCTTTTGGGTGACTTTGAACATTTCCGTAATAAAGAGTTCAACATTTTTGTTGACTCGTTAATGAGAGAATGGATAGCGTATAAAATGCACTTAGCCCGAAGCCCAGCACACAAGACGCACTAATATTAGCTCTTAACATGATCGATAGAAATAGATGAGGGAGCAGATGAGAAAGTTCTCTGGAGCCGAGAACACGCGGAGCTTGGCGGGGGATCACTGAAGTTGTTGAAAAGCAGCCCCCTGCTGGCCACCGCCCACCCGGGGCCTGGGCAGGGCAGGGGTGACGGCCTCATGTGCCTGCAGCTGGCTGACCCTTCATCGCTCCCGGAAGGCACTGCTGGCTGCATTCCCGGTGCTGGGCTGAGCCCGGGCAGGGCTGAGCGGGCTTGGAGGGTAGAAAGCTCAGGAGGCCAGGTCTGTCCAGCAGCCCATGCCATATCGACTCACAGGTGGCACTGTGGCTGTAAGTGGCATGGGGAGGCAGGCTTCTGATGCTGCAACCCTGACCGGGCCCTGGGCAGGACAGGGGACGACAGCCAGAGGGTGGCCCTGGAGGCGCGTGTTCATGCAGGGCGAGTAGAGGAGGTCGGGGGCCTGGCGCAGTCCCAGGTCCCTCTGCCCGCTGGGGAGCCAGGCCCCCTGGAGAGGCTGTGTGTCATGCTGTCTGTGGCCAGAAAGGCAGAGGGGGCCAGCGAGACAGGACTGGGCCCAGCTGCCCAGAGTTGCCTGCACAGCAGGGTTCGTGCTCCAGGAGGCGTTCATGCGATCATGAGGGGATGGTGCGCCTGGGGGTGAGCAGAGGGCGCGGAGGCTACTGCGCCGCCCACCCAGCTGAGGGCCACTCCTCTTTGTGGATGCCCATTTTGACAGCAGAGCACTGATAGTTACAAGACCAATAGCTCCGGGTGGGGATGCCAGCTCCGCCACCTGTTAGCTCTGCAACCTTGGGCAAACCACTAACCTTCTCTGAACCTGTTTTCTTGTCTGGAAATGGGGCCAGTGGTAGTGGAGATGAAGTGAGTAAGGTGTGTGCCATGCTGAGCTTGGTCCCTGGCCCATTCCGGCAGCTCAACGGACTGTACTTATTCATTATTGTCACCTTGGGTGGGGGTCACTTCACAAATATTTCCAAGTGATCCAAGTCTTTTGGCCTGTAGCCCATTGTCCTCCCAGAGCCACAGAGGGCTGGTTTTACGTGATAAAATTGGGGTTCTGTTATGAGGAGAAGGGTGAAGGGACGCCGAGGCACGCCCCTAGCTGGTCATCTCCCCATATCCAGTCGTGTCTGGCCAGCCTGCCCTGTTGTAATGGACAGCCACTGCTCTGCCGAGGGGCACAGCAGAGGCATTCTTCCGAACAGTACGGCTTTTTGAGTACTTAATTCATGCTGGCACTTTCTATGTGTGACCTTAGTTAATTCTCCTGACAGTCCTGTAAATTAGACATTGTTATTATCCTCATCTTAGGAGTGGGGAAACTGAAGTGGCTGGAGGTGAAGTAACCCTTCCTGGTGGAACCAAGACTTGCCCCTGGAGTCTGAGCAACCGCCTGCTGGTTCTCACTCATCTGGGCTGAGTTCCCGGGAGATGCCCCACCCATGGGGGCTTGGAAGGCGGACAGCATGAGAGCAGCCAGGCCTCAGACCTTGAGCCACGCCCTCAGAGGCTGGAAGGAGGACCCTTTAAGACAGATAACAGGACTCCTGCCTCACCCCGTGGGCAATAACGTTCTCCTAGGCTGTGGCGGCCCCGGCTGAAAGTGTGCACTGGTTTGTGATCAAAGACCAGGCACCGTTAGGGGTGGGGATGACCCAGAGGAGCGCTGGGCTAGCCGGTCCAAGCTCAGCTCCCAGTCTGATTCCTAGAAGACTCCACTGCCCTGGTCAGCATGATTGGTTCGGAGGGTCCTTGTCACCTAAGCCTGTCTGAGCCAATCAGGGTGTTTGCCTGAGTGAACAGAAGCCGGCATCCAGCCTCCCGCCTGCTGAGCTCGAAGCCAGGCTGCATAAATTTGGGGCAGCTGTGGCCACCTGCCATCCTGAGAGGAGGACCTGTCGGAGAACAACGCCCACAGAGGAAGGAGAGCTGAGGGGTGGAAAGGGATCAGCCGGGTTCCGTGACACTCTGCCATGGGCTTGTCAGTTAATAAAAGCTAACACGTTGCCCTCTTAGCTTAGCCACTTTGGGTTACGGTTTTTGTCACTTGCAACAAAAGGATTCCTAACTGCTACAACATATCAACCTCTTGGAAGTTTGAAAAGCCTTTTGCGGGGGCCAGGGGGAGCCACTGCAAGTTTTTGAGCTGAGGAACGGCAAGCGCCGAGCCTCACTCCAGACAATGTCCGGAGGTGCTTCTAGGAAGATGAGAGAGCAAGCTGGCCTGCACTCACCCTGGCCTGGCTTTGCCACCCTGTCTGTCTGCCTGTTGCCTCCGTCTGCACGGAGAGTGATGCTCTGAGCATCTACCTGCCCTGGCGCTGGCTTCCCTCACCAGCAACTTCCCCGTGAAAGAGAGAATGAGAGTTACATCAATGTGGCGTGGCAGCTTTCTTTAAACAAACAGCCCTCCCCACTCCCTGCCTTGCAAAGCCTGGAAACCTTGCTTGCCGCCTGCAAGCTTCTTTTCACGGTCCCATGTCATCATGGAACGCTTTGATGGGGGCCCGGCGGGAGTGGGGGAGACGCATTCCACCATTATAATTAACTTATTAGGGACTACGCCGCCCAGCCAAGGCCCCTGCCTGCTCAGGGTGTTGGGTGGGTGTGACGAGCCTGGGCCCACGGTGGGGGCATCTGCAGCCTGGCTGGGCCCTGGGCTTCTTGGGTGGAGACGAGCTGAGCAGAGCTCCATCTCCTCGCTGGTTTTATGAACACACCAGCTGGGGGTCTCAGTGCAAAGGGTGGTCCTGGCTGTCCCATGCCTGCCGTCAAACACTGAACGCCGTCCCTTGACTGCGGCACAATGAGGGGCCACGAGCTTAGCATCGGCATCAGACCTTTCACTGCTCTGTGACTGTTGTCAACTCATGCCTGTTCCTTCCCTGTAGGACGGGGTTGAGGATGCCCATAAAAGGGGACAGCATGTCTGGCCTCTCTGTGTTAGCCACTACTGTCCCTACCAGGGAGGAGCAGGCTTCCACCAGGGGTCGCAGAAGAACAATAGGGCAAATACTGCCACCGAGATGGTCATGAAAGAGCTCAGCGTCCTGTGACGGAGCTGTGTCCCCAGCGGTGGGAGTGGCTGTGCCAAGCCCCACCCCCAGATCCTTCAACCCACCTCTCAGGGGGAGGGCCCTGGGGTCCTCTGGATCTCTCCTCATCAGCCCCAGCCAGTGCCGACTCCTGGGATCCCTCCCCTCGCCTTGAAACACCCCGATTTGAGCCCATAGAAAGGCCAGTCCTGTGATTCTTGAAAATCTGGGGTGTGGAGGGTTGGTCACAGTCTTCCTGGTCTCTCCAGGAAAGTCTTACCACGCCTCTCTCCTCTTCACTGTCACCTCCTCCAGGCAGGCACCTGAGAGGGGAGGTTGAGCCCATTGGCTCCGCAGATTCTGCCCTAGGATCCAGCGCCTGTGTGGAGGTGGGTTTTAGAGGAACGTGGGTCCTCTGTCCTTGCTCCTCGTGCCGCTCTCTCGGCACCTTGTAGAGGGTTAGGGGTAACCGGCGGAGAAGGACCTGAGTCTTCTTGCATCTCTGGTCTTAATAGCACCAAACAGCCCGTGTCACACACGTCCCTCTCCTCTGCCACCACCTGGGTCCAGGCTTGCAGGAACCTTCTGCCTGGTCACCCTCTTCCTGGCCCATTTCTCTCCACGTGGTGGCCTGGTGAGCTGTAGAAGTGCCAAAGAGATCTTGTGCCGCCTCCATCCTTGAACCCGCTGAAATTCTCCGGGTCTGAGTCCCGGCCGTGTCTTCAGGGCGCACATAGTCCTGTTCCACCTGGATCTTTCCCTCCTGCCCTGCATCTTAGACAGCACCTCTAGCTCATTTTTGGGCCCCTCTGCAGGGCCTTTGCACATGCTGTTCCCTCCACCTGGGGCATGCTCCCCCTCGCCCGCCTCCTCTCTATGCCCCCATCTCTTCCTGGGAGACCATCCCTGGTTCCTCGCCCCCTGTCTGGAGCAGGAGCCTCTCTCACGCCCGTCACAAGCCCTGAGGTGTACTCCCCACCCCTGTGGGTTCTCTCTTCCTCTCTGTGGTCACTTCTCCCCTGCATCCTCCCAGGTCCTGAGACTGTGGGCTCACAGGGTGGTGGGGACGGATTGTTTTGCTCCCCCTTGTATCCCTGGCTTCTCGGGTAGAACCTGGTATAGGGAGGCCTCACCCCGCCTGACGCCTGGCCCACCCTGCCAGGGAACCCAGGAGATCCCGAGCGAAGGCTGAGGATCTGGGTGAACCATCCTGGCTCCTCCACAGCACACAACAGCATCGAAAAAATTAACTCTCCAATTAGGCCCACCAGAGGCTTGGTCTGGGTCTCGCAGGTAACAGACCCCACCTTGGCTGTGCCACAGAGCCCACCCCTGGCTCCCAGGCCTTGCCCCTCGCCCCCGCCCCGGCCGGGGCCTACCCTCTGGCCTGGGCCCACCCTCCAGCCTCCTGCCCTGGGCTGTGGGTGCCTGTCCAGGTTAGCCCTGGGTGAGAGCTCTTCCTCCGGGCGAGGTGAGGACAAGCTACGGGGACAATGCACCTGGCAGAGCAGAAGGCCCCCCTCATTATGGAGACTCACCGACTGGCTCGGCCCCGGAAAGGCTTCAGGTCTGTGAATGCCAAGACTTAATTGCCTTGTGGACACTGGAAGAACGGAGGGGCTTCTCCGGGGAGCAGCAGCTTTCCTTGCTCTTTCCCTGTCCCGCTGGATAATGACTGAACCTGTGACTGATTAAGGGGGAAGACAAATGCCCCTCCAGGGGGCAGTGACAGGGTCCTCCTACATTTAGGGCATGTCCCCTCCTGGTGCCACTCTTCCTCCTGCCCACTTTGCAGAGATGACTCTTAACTGCCTTTCCCAGCTGGGGAGAGAGGAGGAGGGATGAGGAGCCGGGGGCTGGGGACTTTCTGGGTTAGTGGCCTGTTGGGCCACTTTTCCAAGCACCCTGGTTCTTACTGGGACACACTTGTGGGGTTTGGATTCTCAGTAAATTTGAAGTCAGCATGAAGAGTTAACAGTTGCATGGAAATACCCTGTCTCGGCCCTGGCCTCCGGGCCTGCCGTGAGCTCCTGCCTTCGGGCTGGCCTCGCCTCCCGCAGTCCGGTTGGCCTCGCCCATTCGCCTCCAGACTCACCCGGCTCATCCCCACCTCAGGCCTTAGCGCTTCCCCTCCCTGCAAGACACAACTCTTAGATCTTCCCATGACTCAGCCCTTGTCATTTGGATGTCACTTCCAGTGACCTGACCGCCCGCCCTGTGGAAGGTCAAGCTCCCCCTTCAGAGGGCTTTCTCCCTCACTTTACCCTCGTGCTCTTGACACATCTGATCTGAGTATCTGTCGAGTGTCCATCTGCCCTCCTGAAACGTGAGCTCCGTGAGAGCTGACCTGGCTGTTCACGGGGGTTTCCTGGTGCCTAGCGCAGAGCCTGGTACATAATATTTGTGGAAAAATAGAATGGAACTTCCTGCTTGACCCGTGAAGGCTCTTGGGCCCCGCAGGCCTGGCGGGAACCTCGCTTTGCCGGGAATGGGCCCCTCCTAGGATTTTGCCGTTGACAGTGGGGCCTTCTTGAAGTCACCTCCATTTCCAAGCCGGCCCAGTGGGGCCAGGATAACGAAGCTGCTTTAACATAAATAATTTGCTTCTGAGGTGTAAGAAATGGGGGATATTTTTAGAAGTCCTGCCCTCCTAGGGGAAGTAAATGACTTATGAAAACGGGATTGTTCAAAGTGGCCTTCAAGAGAAAAGGGAGCCGTGTGCGATGGCCAAAACGGAATTCTGTGAATTAGTGCGACTCATTATCCCGGCACGCACACAGGCACACTCCCTCGCTCGCTCACTCACTTCTCCTCCTGCCTTCCATCTCGTGGGCTCAGCTCGAATCTGAGATAAAGCCCCCGCAGCCCTCTCCCCGGCCCTCAGCGGCGGCCTGTCTGATTGGATGCCTCCCGCAGCCCTGAAGACCGGAGCATCAAGGAGGAAGCTGCCGGGGACACGCTGAGCCCTCGCTTCTTAAAGTGCGCGCCGTAAGTTACCTTGAAATTTTTTTTTAAGTATTTTAGGTTCAACAGACACTTGGGTTCCTGTTAACAACTCATTTAAGGAGGAAGAGGCGGAGGCACGGAGATCAAGGCGTCTTTGACAACGTGAACCTCCTTGCTCTGAATCCTCACGGTGTTGATGGGATGAAAGATTTTGTGGGGACGCAGATGGGGAAATGCGCAGGTGAGAAAGGACGCGTGAGGCCCGGCGGAGACGCTGGCATCTTGGGATGGGCTTTGTCTGGCCGATAATGGAGAACAGATACAGGAGGGAGGGGGGAGTAGGAGACCCAGAAACCAAGACACAAAAACCACTTTTGTGGCCATTGTGTTTCCATCGGAGTCTTGATCTAGGGAAGACGTGCTGTTTGGAGAACTAACAAGGCGACCGGCTTCTTTGATGAGGCGCATTCTGAAAGCCAAGGCCTACAGGAGTCATCTGTTGCTGGCTCCCCGAGGCCTCTCTCCATTTGTCTACAAAATCCGGCCTCCAAGGGGGCATGGATGTGTGTTCTGCCCATCACCCCCGAAGCCCCAGACAATCAGCTCTAGGTTCCTTGTCTAGAAGGGTCATGGTGGCTTCCCATTGTCCATGGCTCAACTTCAAACTCCCAGTCTAGAAACCAAGGGCCACCAGGCATTGGCTCCACTTTGCCTTTCCTTCCCGGTCCCCACACCTACCTAAGGCCTCTAGTCTCGTCGCACCCCTCTCTTCCCTTAACCCTCTTTATTCTTCCTTTCTCCGTGGAAGGCCCCCTTCTCTGAATAGGCTCTTCTCTACTTATCCGTGGTCTACTCGTCCTGGCAAATGTGACCCCAGAAACCTTCTAAGGCTAACCCGTCCTCAGTGACTCCTTTTGTGAGCTCTCCCACACTAATTCTATGTGCATTTGACCCATCTCATTATCAGTCTAGCCTACTCTCCCAAAAGGACGGTCAGCTTCCTAGGAGCAAGGAGCCTGCCTTGTAGGTGCCAGCACGTGGTGCAGGGCCAACAGAGTGGGCACAAGAAGCATTGGCCTCTTCCAAACTCAGAGAAGTGAACAGCCTGTGGGCCGGGGAGTGCGGAGGACACGCACTTACCACCTTCTCTGGGGGATCCCTGAGTCTGGGGAGCAGGGATCAAGAGGAACTGCCACCATATTGCTCTCACCCTCTGCCACCCACTCTAAAACATGGAGGACCAGTGGTCCTTGGGGTAAGGCCAAAACTTTCGGCATCTCAACATTGTCCCGACTCTGTGTTCTGTAACAGTTACCTTAATCAATAAGTAATTGCTGAGTGGCCCGCTATGTGCCACACACTGGGGATTTGGTGATGAATATGCCAGACACTGTTTCCGTTCTCTTGCAACTCACAATGAATCAAGAACCACAGAAAGGATTGATTACAACTGTGATAAATGCAGTGAGAGGTGGGTGCAGGCCGCTCTGAGAACATAGCATGAGTCACTTAACGACAGGGATGTGTTCTGAGCAATGCGTTGTTAGGCGATTTTGTCATTGCGTGAACATCACAGAATAGGCTTACACAACCTAGATGGTATAGCCTGCTACACGCCTAGGCTCTGTGGTCCCAATCTTAGGGGACCACCGTATGTATGCAGCCCATCGTTGACCAAAATGTCATCGTGCAGCACATGACCATATTTAGATAGACCTAACAATTGCCTCTCAAGGACGTTGTTTTCCATCTGGTGGGGTCTGAGCAGGCTGCCCAGCTGCGGTGGCAATGGGGAGCCCCGCGTAGCCTTGCAGGACCACTGGGTGAGATGCTGAGTGTGGAAAGGCTGATGGAAGGAGGGCAGTTCTCACGGAGGGTCTGTGGTGAGGCTGGTGCTCCCAGCGCAGGTGGAGAGGTGTCTTCAGGCAGGGACTGTGCCTACGCTTGCTGTCAGCGTGGAGAGGACGCGAACGGCCATCAGCCGTCCCTCCAACGGAGGCCACAGCCAGAGAAGTTCCAGCATTCTCAGGCTAAGCGCCTTTGCCTCTTTACAACGAGGGCCTTCTCTCCAACACGCTCCTTCAAGGCCTCACTAACATCCCCCTGGTGGTGGTGGTGTCACCACACTGGTTCTGTTTCACTTCCTCGAGGTTTCTACCAACGAAGCTAGTAAGCTGCCCTGTAACGTGGCTTCTCCAAATGATCATCCACCGCACCTCGTGGTGAATTCCAGGGGAATTAGAATTACATCTGGTCTTCTTTGGGTAGCAAGGATCCTAGGCGAGGGCATAACACAGGTGAAACAAGTATCTGGCATGCTCCTGGTCTAGGGCCATGGCAGATCCTATTAGTCGATCCCGCCACTCATGTCTGCTGTGCCTGGAAGGCACAAAATCACCTCCTCAGAAGCATCTTCCCTGCCCCTCCTTCCCTAGTTGTTTCCTACGACTAAATCCGTTCTTTTCTTCCCAGTGCTTGTCACACTTAGTAATTATGTATTTTTTAACTTTGTTAAGGCCTGTTTCCCCAACTAACCTGTAAGTTCCATGTGGTGGGATCATGTCTGTTTGTGCTCGTCACAGAGCCCCCGGGCTGCGCAGTCTCTGACACACAGGAAGAGCTCAGTAAATACTCGCTGCAAGTCGGCCCGATGCTTTAGCAACGAGCGGCTCACAGAGAGCCAGGCCTCCTGGTCCACAGCTGGGCCGAGTGCCGGCAGCTCCCTAACTAACTGGGTGTGCCTGGGCCAGCCCTGCCGCCCCACACCACCGTCCGGGCTGTTTAAGCAGTGGTCTTGGCAAACCTGGGACCCGCCGTCCCTCTGAGCTTGGTGGCTACGGGGATTTCACTGTGGACTTGAGAGCTGGTTTACTTCGGAGGTAGTGGGCTGCTGTTGAGTGTGGGCCAGGAGTCCTTGCCAGGGTGGGCAGAGCTGCGGCCCCGCCCCTCCCGCCTGGGTCCTGGGGGCAGTGTCTGCAGCTCATGGGCTCTGTGGGGAAGGGCCCTGGGCCCTTGGGCCCTGGGCTCTGCTGGCAGGACGTGTGGCCTTCACTCTGCCCCTCGACTAAGGACGCGGCGGTGGCATCTCTGCCCGCATTGTAATCTCCTCCTCCTTCGCCTCCCTTCCACCACAAGGGAGGAGAGAGAAGGGCGTTCGGGGGGGCCCCTTTGTGGTTTCTACAGCTGAGGCCAGACAGCCCCCTCCCCTCTGGGGATTTGAGGCCCCCTGAGCCTGTCTCTCTGCAGACTCGCCCTGCTCTGACCGCGGAGCCTGCCTAATGCATCCTGGGGGAGGCTGTCGGCTCAGGCAAAGCGGCTGCACTGGCCCTGCTGAGGCTCAAGTCCCACTGGCCTGGAGGCAGTGGGAATTTGTGCATGTGTCTGTGGGGTAGGGGCTCGAGGACGGCCGAGTGGGTTGGTAGAGCGCTGACTGGCTGTCCCCAATCCCAGAAAGCAGTAGGGCGCAGTGAGGCGGCCAGGGCCCAGGGACTGGGAAGCCATGGAGATGCCCCTTGCCAGCCTCTGGCTCTCAGAGGGTGAGGAGTCCGGCCTTTCTTCTGGATTTGTCCTCCTGCAGGGCCAGTTAGCTGGGGGACGTGGATCCTTCCAGCAGAGAAACCAAGCCCATTTTCTCTGAGCAGACAGACACCTGGAGTCCAGGGGCAGGAAGCAAAGGAGGGCCCAGGAGCAGGTCCCCCAGGAGGCAGCGTCAGGGCGGCTCGGAGGCTTGCCCTGCCTGTCCCCTTTAGCAGAACCGACTCCACCTGCTTCCCGCCTCCTGCCTTTGCCTGGAGCGCCCTTCCTCCCACCTCTGCTGGGGAACTTCTACTCAGCCTCAAGGTCCAACTCAAAGGTCGCCTCCTCCGAGAGGCCTCCCTGACTCCTCCAGCCAAAGCTACTTGCCGCCTCTTTGGGTTCCTCTTCCAATCACTGTGCGTGTCCTCAGCCGAGTAACTACTAACGTGGCATTCTTATCTTGCCTTCCTGCAGACTGTGAGCTCCCAGGGCATCGTCACTGTGGGACTTCTGTTATCCCCCTGCCTTGCCTCCATGTCCCCTCTCCCTACAGCGGCAGCCAGTCCCCACCATGACCCACAGTGACGCCTGGCTCCTGGTCCTCACGCCCTCGTGTTGTTCCCTCCCCCGCTGAACAGGGCTGAGCTGTGTGACCGAAAGGACATTGCATTAGTGATGGTGTGTGACTTCTGAGGTGGGCGAACTGAGGGCCCTGAAGCCTCTGCCTTGTCCCCGTTTGGGTTGCTTGCTCTGAGGCAGCCAGCCGCCGCCTCGTCAGGACACTCAAGCAGCCTCACGGAGAGGTGCATGTGGAGAGGTCCTGAGGCCTCCAGCCCACAGCCAGCACCAACTAGCCAGCTTGGAAGTGGCCCCTCCAGCCCCAGCCAAGCCATCAGATGACTGCAGCCTTCTGAGTGACCCCAAGCCAGAGCCGCTCAGCCCAGCTCCCGAGTCCCCACCACAGACACTGAGAAAATCAGTGTTCATTTCTGTCTGGGGAGAACGCTCACACAGCAAGAGATGACGGATAAGCACGGGCCTCAGTTCCCTCTGGGGAGCTACCTGAGTGTGGCCTTGGTGGGACTGTCTCTCAGGGTGCGCCATCCTCGCTGGACCAAGGAATAGAGGCCTTGACCCTGGAGAGGACAGCTGGACCCTTGCCCTGGAGTTTGTATCTTGAGCAGAGATACTAGACCAGGACTGATTCTGGAAACTACTTGACATCTCACACACACACACACACACACGTATACAGACACACACACTTGACATCTCACACACACACTATACTCACATGTATACAGACACACACACTTGACGTCTCACACACACACACTATACACACATGTATATACAGATATACACACTTGACATCTTACACAAACACACACTATACACACATGTACACACACACGTATATGAACACACAACTCAAGCATAGGCATGCATACACATACAAAGCACATATATATGTATGTACATGCATACACACATATTTTCCTTTTTTGCCAAAGTTAGTCAGAGTTGACTACTGCTGGCAACCAAATAACCTGAGTTGCTCCAGCCACCTCGCTATCATCATCTTCACAGCATCCTCAACCATCGCACCTCTCACTGAAGGTCCCACCGTGCAGCTGGAAGACACAGCACTCAGTAAGTGCTCAACCATTATGCGTTGGATAAATAAAAACTGAGAAATATGAATGACGTCAGGGTAATATATTGTGATTAATCTGTGTTTCGTTTGCACTCTTGCAGAAGAATTTAAAAGCTGGAGAATTCATTAGGCCTGGGTCTCTGAGTTCCTCCCTCTCTCCCCACCCTCCTGGAGGCGAGGACAGTTCTGTTGGCAGGCTGGGAGCAGAGGTGTCTGTGACAGCCGGCCTGCCGTGGCCTGGCCGCCCGGGCTCTGTGAGGTGAGTATGGGGGTGAGAAGAAAGCAGAAGCCGTGCTGAAAGAGCGCCAGCTTGGCTGCCATGGAGCTGTATCTTTGCAGTTGGCGGTGCCCTGGAGGTGGCAGGCTCTTCCTGAGAGAGATGCTGGGGGCCTGTGGCAGGCAGCAGGACAGCAGGACCGGGGCCATGGGGACTCTCAGCGGAAACCCTTGGGTCGGCTCGGTGCAGACCCCGTGGAGCTGCCCGTCTTCAGAGGACTTTTTGGCTTTTGCGGGCAGGCCCCACAGTAATTCAGCAGGGACCGGTATAGGCTGACACCAGGTGCTAGAAACCCTGCACCTCAAACTACTGCTCTGTGTCAGGTCCCGGGACCCTGGGGGTGTGAGCGAGGGAGCCCCACTGAAGCTGAAGTTGAATCTCCCGGCAGTCTGCCACAGCAGGGACACAAAATCACATTTATCGCAATTTGATTTAGGATAATGTGCCATTTCTTTTACTCTATTTACGGAATAGGGCTCAAAACTCCTAGAATGTCAGCTCCGTGATGGTGGGAACTTTTCGTTTTGGTCTGTTCTGTGCACTATTGTATTACAGAGCCTAGTCCACTGCCTGACGCACAGCAAGCACTCAATAAATAGTAGCTATAAAGGCACACGTGGAAACAGCAAGCACTCAATAAATAGTAGCTATAAAGGCACACGTGGAAACAGCAAGCACTCAATAAATAGTAGCTATAAAGGCACACGTGCAAACAGCAAGCACTCAATAAATAGTAGTGTATAAAGGCATACGTGGAAAATAATTTATCGGGCACCACGAAGTGCTAGAGACTGTAGAATCTTCCTTTAGGTTCTTCTTTTCACAACTCTAGAAACGTGGTATTCTCCTCTGCGTTTTCTCTTTCCTCCTTCTCCCCTTCTTCCTTCCTGACCCCATCCCGGCTGTTCTAACCGTCTATCCGTGCTCTCAGCAACGACGCGCGGTCTATACCGCATGTGTTTAGGCTGTACGAAGGGCGGCGTGTCACATCTCCCCGTGTTTCCCGGCTTTCCCCCACCACGTGTCACACCCAGCTTCCTCGTCAGCAGGGGTGGACGTCCTCAAGCCATCTCCTCTGACGGATCTTCTTCGGAATAAACGCCCAGGAGTGGCCGCGCCGGTCCCAGCGGCGTCCGCGTGTAACTCCGCAGGAGCGGCCGCCGGGGCCCGCGCTCCCCACCAGCCCGGCCCGCTCCCCGCTCCCCGCGTCCGCGCCGACGCTGGCGGCCCGGCTCACGGCTATTTTCTAGTCTGACAGGTGCACAGCGACACCTCACTGGTTTGCATTGCATTGCTCGCCCCGTGTCTGGGGAAGAACCGGAGCTTCCGAGAAGCGCGCGCCCAGAG
The DNA here is from genome assembly GCF_041296265.1 of Equus caballus. Taxonomy (NCBI): domain Eukaryota; kingdom Metazoa; phylum Chordata; class Mammalia; order Perissodactyla; family Equidae; genus Equus; species Equus caballus. The sequence goes on along the minus strand of NC_091686.1, from coordinate 2,518,182 downwards.
GCCCCGCTGGCGCGAGCAGCCGGACCGCCCCCCGGCTCCGGTTCCGGCAGCCGCCCCCCCACCCCGCCCCGGCGCGCGGGACCCCCGCGCTGGGCCGCGGGCGGCACGGCCTTCCGCTGGGATCGAGCCCCACCTGGTGGCGCCGCGCGGGCACTGCCGCTGCGGGGGACGCGCGAGGACAGAGGGGGGGGGCACACGGGGGAGGGAACCCCAGCGCCTCGCTTCCGAGGCTCCCATTGCTTTTAAGAAACCAAACCAGAACTTCGTTACAAAAACACTTAGTGTATTTCTTTCTTAAATGTACTTTTAATTAAAGTACAGTGTACCCGCCCAAAAGGCATAAATCCCGAGCGTACGGCTCGACGCGTTCTCGCAAGCGATCGCCGGTGTCATTGGCGCCCCGGTGCCCGTCTCGCCCCGCGGTCGCCACGCAGCCCTCCAGGGCTGCGCCTTCCTGGCCGCCGGCGCGGGGGCGCGTCCCGCCTGGCCGGCTGTGCGCCTGTGGAGCTGCGCGGCTGTCCTCCTGTATCTCGATATCGTTTGTGTGGTTGGTTCACCCGTGTTCTTCGCTCGGTCTGGTTTGCATTTGGTGTTCCAGTGCGTGAACGTCCGGCGCGCCATCCCTTGTTCTCTGAGGGGTGTCTGGGTTGACTCGGCACTGGGCTGCATTGAAGAAAGCTGCTGTGAGCGTGCCGGCACGTCTTCTGGTGCGCACGTGCATACACCTCTGCGAAGTGTGTATCCAGGAGGGAAATACTGGGCCAGGGGGTAGGTGTGTATTCGGCTTGGGTAGACACTGCCTGTTTTCCAGAGTCGGTGTGCCAAGCGTTCGGCTGCTCTCCTTCTCACCTGCGTTGGCGCTGTCACTCTTCTCAGCCGTTCTGGGGCGTGTTAGTGGTACTGCTTTGATTTTTATTTTTTTCTAAGATTGGCCCTGAGCTAACATTTGTTGCCAATCTCCCCCCGCCTCTTTTTTTCCTCTCCCCAAAGCCCCAGTACATAGTTGTATATCCTAGTTGTAAGTCATTCCTCTGTGTGGGATGCTGCCACAGCATGGCTTGATGAACAGTGCAAGGTCTGCGCCTGGGAGCCTAACCGGCAAAAGGTGGCCTGCTGAGGCACAGCAGGGAACCTAACCACTAGGCCACCGGCCACCCCGCCCTTGTGTTTGTAATTTGCAGTCCTGATGACTAACGACGTTTCTTACGTTTATTGGTCACCTGGCTAACCTCTTTTGTGAAATGCCTGTACAAGTGCCTTTTGCCCATTTTTCTATTGAGTGACCTGCCTTTTTCTTATTGATTTGTAGGTGTTAACAATATGTCACCTGGATACGAGTCCTTTGTCAGGTATATCTCCTCCCATTTGAGTCACTTGCCTTTTCACTGTCTTGGTGATGTCTTTCGATGAGAAGTTCTTAATTTTAGTATAATATATTAATCTTTTCTTTTATTATTGGGGCTTTTGTGGTCTGTTAAAAACTTTTTCTACCTCCTTCAAGGTCACGGAGATTGTCTTCTATACTCCTTCTGAAAGCTTTCGCAATCTGCATCCATCTGGAACTGATTTTTTCATATGGTGGGAGGCAGAGGGTGGATATTTTTTTTCCATATGGGTATTTAATTGACCAGCCTGATTTATTGAAAAGATCATCGTTCCCCAACTGCACTGCGGTGTCACCTTCGTCATAAACCAGGGGATTGTACCTGTGTGAATCTGTTCCTGGCACAGATATCTGTTTCTGTATCGAGTGATAACTCTTTTAGAAAATGCACCATAATAGAACTGTTCGCGAGGTGCCTTCGGAGCTGATGAAGTCCTTGCACACGGGGTGCTGTCTGCTGGTGGACCCTGGCTTGGGGTTGCTGACCAACTTTCCTTTCTCAACAGGATCTGTGAATGTTGGGGTTCACGGTGGACTCATTTGGCCAGAATGCCAGGCAGCTGGATCAGAGGCTCCTTGTGTGTGTGGGGCCCACACACGAAAGCCCTCTGGGCCCAGAGAGCGCCCACGTGGCCCTAGCAGCTGGGGCGGGGCACACTCTCCTCCCTGCATTCATTTCCCCTCCCTTTTCCAGTCCATGCTGACCCTGTGGAAGCCTACACGCTGGCTCTGCAGGAGCATCTGGGGTCTGAGAGGCGGGCTTCCCACAGCAGTGCTCCCCTTGAGGGTCTGGGAGTGCAAAGTAGGGGCTGCGGCTGACCTCTTGCTTAGATTACTTTGCTTTGTGGAAAGGGATCGTGTGTTGATGAGCAAGTCTGGGAACCAGGGCTTCAGGGGCACAGAGGAGAGTGTCCCGGAGGCCCTGCTCTCCATGTTCCAGCAGAGGTGGGTGTGATGGCTCTGCCTCTTGGGGCCACCAGCCTGAGGCCTAACCTCTGGCTCGTTCACTGGGCGGGATGGGCACTGTGGACGGCAGGGGGTGACTGGGAGGGCAGGGCAGGGAGGGCATCAGGCGTGTGGGTTTCAGTGCCAGCTGTGCCGTGAGCCCAGGGGCCTGGGGGAGCTCTGCCCGCTCTGGGCCTCCACCTCCTCACCTTGGTCTCTCTGTGTTATGGATTAAATTGGGTCCCCAAAAGGCTATGTTGAAGTCTTACTCCCCTGTACCTGGGAGTGTGGCCTTATTTGGAAATAGAAGCTTTGCAGATATAATTATACTAGTATGAGCTCATTAAGGTGGCCCTAATTCACTCTGACTGGTGTCCCTATAAGAAGAGGCAGAGAACAGGGAGAAGACAGTCACATGGAGACAGAGGCGACATTGGAGTGACACTGCCACACGCCGAGGAAAGCCTGGGGCCACCAGAAGCTGGAAGAGGTGGGGAAGGGCCTTCTCTAGAGGCTTCGGAAGGAACATGGTGCTGCCGGCAGCTTGATTTTGGGCTTGCAGCCTCTAGAGCTGTGAGACAATACATGACTGTGGTTTTTCAGCCGCCCTGTCTATGGTCCTTTGTTCCAGTGGCTCCAAGAAACCAGTACAGCCCCTCTCTGGCCTTGCCTTCCAGTCTGCCCTCCACCATGTCACTTTCCTGCTTGACACCGGCTCCTCATGACACTGGGCCAGCATCATGGATGCTGACGGCATCTCCCGTCTCACCAGCCCCAACTGAGTTCCTGGATCCTGACTTCCTCTCTCTTTCTCCTCCCACCTCACTTTGGGCACACCCAAGAGTCACTCTGGCCAAAGGACAACTCAAGGGTCATCCTTGAGTCCTCTCCCTCGTGCCCAGATCAATCCAGCGACAAATTCTATCAGCTCTACCTCCAAAATGTATTTGCAATTATTTGTTTCCACCACGATTGCACTATTTTAAGCCTTCAACTCCTCTTTCTTGAACTACATGACAGCCTCTTGTGGTAGGTTGATTGCAAAAATGGCTGCAATCTTTTACTCTTTCCTGCATCCAGGCTCTTTGCAATGTGACTCAGCAGCTCCTTCCTTCTATAAGTGAAGTCTATTTCTCCACCCCCTAATCTGAGCTGACCTTGGGACTTGCTTTGGCCACTATAGACTCCAATGAGGTGACAGTGTGCCAGTTCTGAGCCTAGGCCTCGCACCTGTCTTGGAACCCTGCCACCACCGTGAGCACATGCCCAGGCTGCCTGTAGAAGATGATATGCATGGAGCAGAGACCAGCATCCCGGTCCAGGCCGTCCTGGACCAGCCAATCCTCAGCTAACCCATGCACCCAGCCTAGATCAGAAGGGCTGTTCAGAAGACCTGTGGAGCTGAGGAGTTATACTGTTTAAGCTATGTTTTGGGGTAATTTGTTCCAGAGACGTAGCTAACTGCTATACCTCCTTAAACTGTCACCAGCTATCCCTTCTTCTCACAGTATTTTCTGCTCCAGAAGCCAGGGGAGCGGTTGTCGCCCTCTGCTTGTCTCCTGCTGCTGCTCGAAGGAGCTCCCAGCCCCAGCCCATCGTCTGCAGGGCCGGACAATCCCCCGACCCTCCTTCCTCACTCTGCTTCAGCCCCCAGGACCCCTTGGTCCCAGGGGCCCTTGCTGTCACTGTCCCCTCTGCTGGGGCGGTGCCCCCTGGACCCGCGCACGGCCGTGTCCCCTCCTCATGTTCACTTCGTGTTTCCTCAGTGAGCCTTCCCCGACCGCTGGGGCCGCAGCCGCCCCGACCCCCTGCCCAGCCCCTCCCTTCATGCCATCATTTTATTTTCTCATCAGTTGCTAAAATTATTTTTGTTGTGGGCATATTGGTCTCCCCAGTAGAATGTAAGCCCGTGAAGGTGAGAATAGTGTGTGTCTGTTCTCTGCCGTGTCCCCAGGAGCTGTAACAGTTCCTGGCATAGAGTAAGTGCTCAACAAATATCTGCTAAATGAATGAATGATCACCACAAAGGAAAACAATCTTGGAGCCCTTTGAAAGTGTCTGATCACCTGCCCTGCTCTGTTGGGTCTCCTTTCCACATGGACAGAACAACCTGAAGGTTCCCCGGCACGCCGCGCTGTCCCCGGCCTCTGAGCCTTTGCCCACAGTCTTCCCTTGGCCTACCCTGCCCTCCCACATACAAACCCTGGTTTATTTATTCTTCAAAGTCTTCCCTTAGAAGGCTTGTCCTCCAAGAAGATTTTCCCTCTCTCCCCCACCCCCTCGTGGTCAGAGTCCTCCTCGCCGGCCCCCCTGAGGCACCCCGTGCCGTGGAGTAACTGGGTACCCCATCTGCAGGACCGCGTGCCCTGTGCGGGCAGACCTGGTCTGCTTAGCTGCTGTGTCGCTGGCGCCACCGCAGGGCCCGGTGGGGCTCAGTGAACATGTGGTGGATGAGGGAATGGATAAGATCAGAAGCCAATGGACCAGACGATCGCAAGACAGGCTCTCTCCCCGGCTGTTGGGGATCCAGACCTGCGACAGGCTGGCGAGAATGTGGCCCCGGGCAGATCTGGAGGCGCTGCTGTGGGGTGCGCTGGAGAGAGCGCTGGGTGTTAGACTCACAGACATTCTTCTGCTTGCCATCGCCCTGACCACTCCAGGAGTGAGGAGGGCTCCAGATTAGAGGTCAGAACACTGGCAGCTCCCCTGCTCCTCTGTGACATCAGAGGGGCTGGGTTTCCCTCTCCCTGACACCGTCTGGCATATGGGCCCCCGAATGAGTCGTGGAGGAAAAGCTGCTGTACGACTCCAGCCCTGCAGGAAAGGACCCAGGGGTCTTGGTGGGCCACGAGGGGAATACAGCATGCCTGCCATATAACACAGTTGGCGTGGGGGAAGAAAACAGATAAATGTAATCTGCATGTCGCCTCGAGGTCCCTCCTTGTTACCAGAAAGGAATCCCGACTTTGGTCCCTTGCCTTCTTAGAAGGCTGGGCTGGATCCATCCTTTGCCACTGCCTTTTAAAGAGGGCTGTGATGCAGACACTGGAGAATAATCAAGCTGAACTGCGTGACAAAAAACTGTGGGAAAGCAGTCTGGACACGGAAATTCTCCATGGTCACTGTCCTGTCGCACCGCTGCTGCTGACAACGTATCCGACGTTCAGCTTTCAGGGCCATTTTATCTGTTCATTTGTTCCTATTCCTCATCCTCCCTGAATCCAAATATTTATTAGACAGAGAAGACTGTCTTCTTCTCCCCTTCCACAGTGGCTCAAATGAGAGAAAATGGGTTCAAAACGCAGCGCGAGAGAGTCAGAGCAGGCAGCCCGAAGGCGAGCCGCTGTGCAGGACGGCCGGGCGCTCCCTCATCCTGACCCCTGAGCAGCAATATGAAGCGAAGGCCTTGGAGGATGACGTTAGATTTGGGGTTTGAAAGTGCTGACACTTGGGGATGCTCGGAAAACACCTTTCCTTCCCCTTTTAGAAGAATGAGTTCTCCCGCAGGGACAGGCGCTAGCTGCGTCGCCTGCAGCTGGCCCTGGAGCTGGGCACGGGGTGCGCCGCGGTGCCGGGTCCAGGCGCACCGCTCTGACCGCCGGCTCCTCTGCGGGCTCTGCCTGCACGCACTGGGCACTGGTGCCACTGGCGGTGGGTGAGAGAGGGCTCCGGAACTCTCTGTGACTGCACTCTGACTCCCAAGGGCAGCGACCCAGTGGAGAGCACCACCCCCTCCAAGGGGCCCTTTGGAGCCTGGAGGTGGAGCGTGGAAATTCGAAAAGCTTATGAGGGGAAAATCTCGCCCTTCTAGTGTCTGGAGGCAGAAAGTGAAACTGGCCAGCTGGGCCCACTGGAGCCGTGGCTGCCCACCGTGGTTCCGCCCTGGGGGTGGGCACTAGCTCCTCGGAGCTCAGGAACCATTTGATTTGGAGGTTTACCATGAGGGGCCCTGGGTGTGGAATCAGCAGCTTTTCAACAGGGTTTGATTCAACAATGACATCGTCAGTTCTGGGGATCCCTTCTGGGAGAGCTGGGGGCTGGGAAGTCTGCTCCTTGTCCACCCAGGGGCCTAAGGGAACAGCTCACATGTTCATTGATCTCTTCTGCATCTACGTCTGTGCTTCATGCTTCCGTGCAAGCTCTCATTTCTTCTTCACAGCATCCCTGATCAGCAGGCTCTATTATTAGCCCCATTTTACAGATGAGGAAACAAAGGCACAGAGAGATAAAGTAATTTGCCAGAAGTCACACAGCTAGCAAGTGGGGCATTTGGGATTTGAATGCACTTGAAAAGCTTGCAGGGACCGGAAGGGCTTGTAACCTCAGCTGGCGGTTGCTCCAGGACGGGGAGGCAGCGTCTCTGAACAGTCCTGCAGGATTTGCGGGAGTCTCCATCATGCAAGAAGGCAGAATGGGGGACTAAGGTGAGGACACTGTTCTCATCTCAGCCCCGCCACTGCTCATCTGTGCGACTCGAGCAAGTTCGTTGCCCTCTGTGGCTCCTTTTCTTCAAGCGAGTTGTTTCTGTATGCTGACAGAGGCCTCTCTCTCCCACTCCCCATCAGCTCCCGCCCTACATGCAAGAGGGCCAGTTCCACACACAGCTGCACCCTGCACCGGTGGGAGGTGATGGTAGCGTGCAAAACCTGTGGTGCGTGAGTCCCCAGCCAGCCCTCCAACCCTTCGGCCCTCCCGAAGTCCCTCTGGGACCCTGGGCCTCCATTTCCTCCCCTCTCCCTAAGACCTTCTTCCTGCCAAGCCCTTTCTAAGGCGTGGTGTTTTGTCAGGGAGAAAGCCCACAGTTTCTCCCACGTTGGTTCTGGCTCGGATGATTTGGGCAAACACTATGTTACCACAATGATGGATGCGGTCTGCCATGTTTTATGATCACTGTTGTCTACAAGGGACGCGCCAGGTGTAAAGGGCCTGGTGTGGCACGCCAGAAGACGGCTCTGGGGGCTGAGTCCCAGGGCAGAGGGAGCCAGAGGTGCCGGGAGAGGAGCTCCTCAGAGGGCGACGTTGCGGTTTTGGGAGAAGACCATTTTCGCGTCGATCTCTCCTTCCACCATGTGGGGGTGGATGTCCACGTTCATCCCCGCGTCCTTGCACAGCTTGAGCAAGGTGCGGATGTTGTTCTTGGACAGTCTCAGGTACCTGCGCCAGAAAGACAGAGGTCAGCCCAGGGCGGGGTCACCGAGCGCTGAACTTTGTGGAAAAGAGCTTAGATCGCGGCAGTGGCAGTGTAGGATCTCTGACGAGGACCGGCTCTCCAGACATTTCTGGAGCTGACAGAGATCTTATAAGAGAGTGGGACACCCACACAGTCGGTGGGAGCGTTTTTCGGTTTTTGCAGGGGAGGATTCACCCTACCCTGACATCTGTCGTCAACCTCCCTCCTCCCCGCCCGCCCCCCGCCCCCAAAGCCCCAGTACATAGTTGCCTATGGTTGTAAGTTCTCTATTCCTCTATGTGGCCGCTGCCACAGCATGGCTGTTGACAGATGAGTGGTGTGGTTCTGCGCCCAGGAACCGAGCCTAGACGGCCGAAGTGGAGCACACTGAGCTTTAACCACTAGCCCATCAGGGCTGGCTCAAGTGGGAGTTCTTATTGATATAACTTCTTTGGAAATTAATTTGGCAACATATACATCAAACACCGCCCGAGCATCCCCAAAAAAGTTTATTATCTTTAGTTCAGTAACTCCACTCAGGCCCTCAACTTATTGCAAAAAGAGAAGTCAGTGGAAAGAAAAGCTGTATAAATGAAAGTGTTCATTTTGGGGTTATCAACAACAGGGAAATAAGAAATTCCATCAACAGAGGAACGATTAAACACATAATGGAATATCCCTTTCAGTGACTCTTCTGCTAGCATTAAACGTCACTAGGAAGGAGGTGCAATGTGGCCATGACGTTATGTTGAGTGGCAGAAAAAACCAGGCTGCAAACTGCCAGGTCTTTCTCTCCTTGCTGCGATGTGTGTGTAATCTGAGTGATGCTGAGGGCTGGGAGAAATACAGGACAGTGGAAATAAAAGCTGAGCAAAATTGTAAGAATAGAGATGAGTATTTTCTTTTAATAATATCCAAAAAATTAAAAAATTAGGTCATTGGTTTGAAATATTAGCTAAAGCCCCACAATTCTGCCTTACACTGAAGAAAGGAACAGATCCCGTCTCTACTGTGTGGCAGAGTGCACGCCTCTGCCGTCATATCCGATGGGCTCCTTATTCTACCATCAACCTTGACCTTGGTCCAGCTTTAGGATAAGGAGGTAGGTAGGCCCCTACGCAGGCCACCTGCTGGTTGGTTACTTTGCTACAGATAATGGCGGAGGGGCTGCATGTTGCTATAACCTGGGTTTCCTACCCATTGGGGATGGCTTCCCTTCTCCTTCAAGATCTGCCCAGAACTTACCTGTTTCTACAGTCAGCTCAGACCCTGCTCGCCAGCCCCACAACTGGACAGCTCCAGCTTTGCTCCCTGACCAGCCCAGCCCTAGAGGGTCTCACATATATGTATGTGTGGGCACTCACTAAGATCCCATTCCGGACAATTTCATCCTTTCCTTGGATGTTTTCCTAATGGCTTGTCGGATGCCATCTCTCCAAATAGCCTGTCTCCCTCCTTGGAGGGTCGGGGCCCTGTCGAAATCTCTCCTCTTTCCACTGTGGAGCTCAGCTAGGCTGTCTATTGGCCAGAGTCAACTAGAACCCTCCATCAAATCTGAAAGCTAGAGTGAAAGTCTTCCAGCCACGGAAGCAGCAAGAGCAAGGAGCTCCCCTCGCCCAGGGAGACTGCCCGTCCACCCGTCAGCCAGTCAGCCCACTCCACCCATCCTTCTCTCAGCCAGCCAGGGAGCAGAGCGGGACTCCGTGATGGGGCGATCGGACGCCAGGCGTCTGAGGCTCTCTTATATGCAGGTGAGCTCACTGCTGTCACCTCTACAAGGACAACGACATCATTCTCAGTCCCGTTCTCTTCTCTACGAAGTTTCTGAACCTTGTCAGTTACATCTTTACACTCAAGGATAACATCGGGCTAGGGAGGGGTGCTTGGGTTTTGGGGTGGAAACCAAGCTGTTTGGTGTTGCTGAAAACTAGCAGGTCCTGATAAATAAGACACAGAACAAGAAAGAAGGGAGGCCTTTGGTAAGAGCAGTAAATTCAAAACGGCATCACACTTTGCTCAGGGTCCCTTTGGGAGTCAAGCCCCAGACACACACGGGGAGTCCCTGGGGATGGGGCTTCTCTCACCAGCAATTCAGGACCATTGTGTAAGTGATCTGTTAAGGAAACTTCCTGTTAAAACAAGGCCAATTCCTTCCTGAATGATATTCATGGTTCCTATTGTGAAACAAAGTTTGAAATATTGGAAGGGTTGTGTAAGTGTCCACAGGTGTGGCATCGAAATAGCAGCAGCCGCATGTCGTGTCCATCCCAGAGACGGCCCACGAGCGGGCGAGGCTGCTTGGAAACCCCACAGCTGCAGCCCTGGAGCAGCCCTCCGGGCCTCAGAGGCAGAGGCCACCCGCTCTGCGGCCACCCTCCCCGGTCCCCAGGCCTGGTCCCCAGGCCCCCCCGTGTCTGAGCCGCAGACGGTAGCGAGCAAAGCTCCTTGTCTCGGGACACCCCGCCCGCCCCTCAGGACTGCTCACCGGCAGCTCAGCACCTCCTCTGGTTTCAGCATTTTCACCATCTCTATCTTGGGCTCGGTGCCCTTCTCCATGAGGCTCTTCAGCTTGCGCTCATAGGAGCTGTCGGGTGCCTTGACTACCCAGTCTCTCAGGAGGGTTGACCTCCGCTGGCCAAAGATAGTGTCCGGCAACGTGGGTTCTGTAATGCTTTGTCGACGGTACGGCATTGACCGCTGAGTGGACTCCAGGGCGATTGCATCCTTGATGTCTAGGTCTGAAATTGGACAGATGTCACCAGGGATTTAGATCCTGGTGGAGGTGAGGGGTGGGGTACCCAGGAAGGTGATGAGGTCTGGAAGACTGCATGGGCGTCAGACAATACTGTTCTGAGATATGGGGTCTTTTCAAGGCTTCCGTAGTTCTCCTTCTTAGCGTTTGTTGAATCCTTAATCATCTTTCCCTCCCTCCTTTCTTCCCAACTCCCTCCTCCTTCCTCCTTTCCTTTATTTCCTTTTCTCAATATTATCTTCTTTGCTTCTTCAGAGGGAGTTCACCTAAAGGGAACTTTAGCCTAGAGCGGGTAGAGGAGATCAACTTTGACCTGGGGTTTCTGTTTTGTTTTGTTTTTTTTTGCTGAGGAAGATTTGCCCTGAGCTAACATCTGTGCCAGTCTTCCTCTATTTTGTACGTGGGATGTTGCCACAGCGTGGCTGATAAGTGGCATAGGTCCACACCGAAGATCCAAACCGGTGAACCCAGGCTCCTGAAGCGAGTGCGTGGAACTTAACCACTAGGCCTCAGGGCTAGCCCTGAGCTAGGTTTTTCAAGGACAAATAGTTTTTCAGATGAAAAAGGGAGAAAAGTATTGCAGGCAGAAAGAACAGCATGGATAGGCATTTATAACTGGTATGGTCAGTACAGAGAAAAGATTACCATTTTAAAAAATACGTTTTTCTAGCACACCAACAACCATACCAAATTTTATTAATCTTTGACTAGAATTTCTTGAGTTTTGCAGATATGCAATCATATCAGGGGAAAAATGAAAATATCTTCCTTCTAATATTTATGAAAATTATATGCTCTTCTTGACATAATGCATTTGACAGACTCTCCAAAACGATGTCAATAATGATAACGCAGGGCCGGCCGGTGCCGAGTGGGTAAGTTCACACGCTCCACTTTGGCAGCTGGGGGTTCGCAGGTTCGGATCCTGGGCGCAGACCTAGCACTGCTTGTCAAACCATGCTGAGGCGGCGGCCCACACAAAATAGAGGAAGGTGGGCACAGACGTTAGCTTGGGGACAATCTTCATCACACACACACAAAATAATATGACAATGATGCAGTCATGCTTCATTTTGTTTCTGATTTTAATTAAAATGATTCTAGCATTTCATCATGTAGAATGATGCTTATCACTATTTTGGGTAAATGTTTTACAATATTCAGCAGCTTCACCCCTAGTTTACATGGAGGTTTTATTAGTAACAATGGCTTGGTTCTATTTATTGCTTTCCCATCATCTACTGATATGATCATATGGTTCTTCCTTTATTTTATTGATGTAATAAATTATCCTGATATTGATAACCAAACCATTCCTAACCTACTGCAATAAATCCCACTTGGTCATGGTGTATTATTCATTTCATACATTAACATATTTGATATATTTTTACACATTAAGTCTATTTGCTAAAATTTTTAATATTTTTGCATCCATATTATTGTAAGATTGGCCTACGTTTTTGTATAATATATTAACATCAAGGTTATGATAGCTTGTTAAATTAGTGTAGAAGTGTCTAGATTTTAAATGGTCTGCAGTAGTTGAGTAACATTGGGATTATTTGCTCTTTAAAGGTTAGATAGAACCTGGTGTGAAACCTTTCGTCCTGGTGCCTTTTTTAGTGCTCCTTATTGTATCAATTTTGATAATTTGTAGTATGATAGGAAATTTTCCATTTCTGCTGGGTTTTCAAATTTATTGTATAGAGATGCATGTAGTATTGTATTATAATTCAGTTGATGTATTTCTTCTCTTTGCTTGCTTGTCCTTTCTCATACAAAATCTTATATGTTTTTACTCTCCTTTTTAACAAGGCTCACGATGACTTCACATTGTCTGTCGCTTCCTCCGGCCTCAGTGGGCCCTGTCTGACATGGAGTTTCCCCTTGGGAGCTGGAATAGATGGGGATCCCTGAATCGCAGCCTCTAGAACTGGGGCTGGCCGGGTGGAGGCCCCTCTCGGGCCTTGCAGTGTGCGCAGATGGAGCGCAGCACGTGTGGGCGCGGCCTGCTTTTTCAAAAGGCTGGCTTCGAATGTATCCTTTTAACTATTTTTTATCTTGTATTTCTTTAATCTCAGCTGGTATTTAATGTATTAATTCTTGCTTCATCATATTAATTAATTCTATTCTTATAAATTAATAAAAGTCTTCGTTTTTTAATTTTTTGTTTTATAAAGACAGGAACCATTACTTTTAGTTCTTACTGTAAATTTTCTTCTGAGCATAGATTTTGCCTTCATCCCATAGGTTTGGTATGAAACAGGCTTGTTTTCATTAGTTTTTTCTTTGCTATAAGGGTATTTTAGGAGCATGTTTCTTAATGTTCGACTGTTAAGTTGGGGGTAGCTTTTAATTTTATTTGTAATTATTACTTTAGGATAATGTAGATGATCCTAAAATATTTATTTTTTTGAGTGTTTCTGTTTTCTTTGTGGGGCTACATTGATTATTTTTGTAAATGTTCTTTGGTGATATAAAAATGTCTGTTCTCTATTCAGTTATAATGTTATTGTTTGTTAATTGCATTGATAGGTTCGTCTATGTACTTCCTATTATTTTCTATTTAATCTATCTATTTGGTTCTGAAAGAAGTGTATTAAAATCTCCCATTGTAACTATATTTTAATCAGGTTCTGCTTGCATTTCTAAACATTTATCTGTTTAGCTGCTATATTTTTTGGTGCATGTAGGTTTATGGTTATTATTTATTCTCTTTACTGTTTTAAAATATCCCTCTTTTACCCTCTGTGTTGCTTACAGCCTTAATTCCACCTCATCTGCTGGCATTTCTTATCTCTTTGCCTATCCTTTTATTTTCAATCTTTCTATATTACCTTGTATTAAGTGTGTATCTAGATTTTGATTATAAACCAATCATTTCCATATTTGGTGTCTCTGCTCTCTTCTAGACCATTTTCTGCAGATGAAGGGACACATGGCTGAGAAAGTCCTTCAATATTTCTAAATCTGCAAGTATCATTTATTCCTTCTGACAGTGACTTACGTGTGGGCTTGGGACAGGATTATGCAATTGTAGGTCTTCACTCTGGGCAGTCGGTAGGTGCCATTTCACTTCCAGGTTGATTCTAGTGTCTTTTTCCTTTGTAAGTAAATTGTGCTTCCTGTAAGCTTGCAAGCTTTCATCAATAAAGTTCGGGAATTTTACCAGGATAGGTCAGGGAGAATGAGTCTAGAGCTCCTACAGTTACATAAATGGAGGGACAGCAGCCTGGAGAGAGGCTGTGACTTGCCCAGGTCTCATGAGTTAGTGGCTTAATTGGGATTATTATTATTTTTTTTTTGATGAGGAAGATTGACCCTGAGCTAATACCTGTTGCCAATCATCCTCTGTTTTGTATGTGGTATACTGCCACAGCATGGTTTGAGGGGTGGTATGTAGGTCTGTGCCTGGGATCCGAACCCCCAAACTCTGGGCCACCAAAGTGGAGAATGCGAACTTAACCGCTACACCACTGGACTGGCCCCTTAATTGGGAATCTTTATGCCCAGTATGTTGCTCTGAACTGACAGCTGGTCCCTAATAGGGTGATAGGGTCAGATGGCCTTAGCAGTCCCTGTTTGTGCATGGTGGAAATTGATGCTATGTTTCAGAAAAATCACGAGCTGCACATCTTGATACAAATGGGAAATCCCTTGGGGAGAGGGCCGTAGGCTTTCCTGAGGCATCTGATCCTCTTCGGGGTCAAGGCAGGGCTCACGTAGGAAAGAATAGCAGTGTAAATGGTGACGATAACTATACATGTCAGCTAACATCTGTTGAGTGAGTTGTGTGCCAGGCAGTGTGCAAGGCGCTTTCTAGGGAGTGGGCACTACAGTCTCGCAACCGTGTCATGTCCATTTAAAAACTGAAAAAGTTGAGGATCAGAAAGATTTAGTCATGTGCCCAAGATATCATAGCTAATTAGTAGTGGGTCCAGGAAGATGTGAACCCAGGTTGTCAGTGCCTTTGTCTGGGAACCTGTCCTGGCTACCTTCTTGGACAAAAATGCCCCCCATTCCTGAGTTTGTGGCTGAACAGAGAGGTTAGATTTCTGGTGGGCTGTGTTTGGGACTCCAGGACTGACTCTGTACTCATGGAGACAGAGGGGGTGATTGCCCTCCAGCCCTCAGCGTTAGGAATGCACCCTTGCCCTGGCATCAACAGAATGCCCAAGGCATAGGTGGCCAGGGAGAGAAAGCCAAAGGAACTCCCGTTTCCGTCTAGCTGCACAGACTTTGTCAAGATTTGCTTTGGAAATACATTCCAAATGCTTTCCCAGGATCTTTTACTGGCCATAGTCAGAGTGACCTTTTTGAAATTAAAATCCAACTTGGTAGCTTCCTTCCTAAAATTTTTCAGTGACTTGCCATCACATTCGATCAGGTTTAGGTTTTGGAAAGGCTGATCTGCGACTTCTGCTTTCAGCCCAGATGGCATAATAGGGGCTGCATTTATCCTTTCACCTTGAGCAGTCAAAGAGTGGGGCCTGAAAACAGCAGTTTTCAGACATTGGATAACAGGCAACAAGGGCAGTAAGCCTTGAGAGGCGGACAAGTGAGGTGAGCCCATGACGGCCCCGCCAATGGCTGGAAAAGGCTTCCAAGCAGTGGCACGGGCGAGGGAAGGGTGGGCAGAGCCTGGTGGTGGCCCCGAGCTGCGAAGGAGAGCAGACCATTTAGATGGGCCAGGGCAGCTGGAAGTCACAGGGCAGAGAGCCAGGAGAGAGTGGCATGGAGCTCTCAGGAACTCTCCAAAGGCTCCTCTCTGCTGAGGACTAATTAGCACAGGCAAGAGAGGGAACGACACAGCACTGGTAGCCACGACCACTCAAAGAGCATTGTGAATATACTCCCTGTGCTCAACAAGGCTTGAGCCTGTTAAGGAGAGTCGCAGAAGACTAAAAGTTGCACAAACTGAAGTTCTAGAGATGAAACTACACTGCCTGAAGTGAAAAACACATTGGATGGGATCAACAGCTGAGTAGGCATTGCAGAAAAGAATAGTGAATTTGAAGACAGAGCAACAGCAACTATCGAAAATGAAACACAAAGAGAAAAATTGGGGGAAAAAACCCAGTGAGCTGTGGGACTTCAAATATGTGTAATTGCAGTGCCTGAAAGAGAAGGGAGAGAGTGGAGACTGAAAAAAAAATATTTGAAGAAATAATGGCTAAAAATATTCCAAATTTGATGGAAACTATAAGCCAAGAATCTCAACTAATGCCAAACACAAGAAACATGAAGCAAGTGACACCAGGGCGGATCATAATCAAACTGCTTAACAAGAAAGGCTTCAGGGCCGCCCTGCGGCCTGGTGGCTAAGTTCGGCGCACTCTGTTTTGGCTGCCCGGGTTCGCAGATTTGGTTCCGGGGTGTGAACCTGCACCACACGACAACCATGCTGAGGTGGTGACCCACATACAAAAAAGCAGATGTTAGCTCAGGGCAAATCTTCCTCAGCAAAAAAAACCCAAAAAACAAACAAACAAAAAACCCCGAGAAAAACAAACACCTTCAGAGAAGGAAAAAGATACATCACAGAGGAACGTTAATCAGGACGACAGCCAAGTTCTCACTGGAAACACTGCAAGTTGGAAGACAGAAGAGTGTTTCTGTAAGGTACTGAGAGAAAAAAGCTTGTCAATCTAGAATTCTATACTCAGCTAAATTATCTTTCAGAAACAAAGGTGAAATAATGGCCTTTTCAGACATACAAAAGGTGAAAGAATTTATCACCAACAAACCCACATCATAGGAAATGTTAAAGGAAAATCTTCAGGCAGAAGAAATGACTCCAGACAGAAATCTGGACCTGTGTAAAAAAATGAAGAGCCCTGAAAGTGTTAACTGTGTGAGTAAACATAAAAATCTTTTTAAAAGAGAGTTGCTTAAAGTAAAATTAATAACAACGTATTGTGGGGTTTATAACATAAGAATAAATGTGATGTGAGGTGGTAGCAGCATGAAGACTGGGACAGCAGAAGTAGAAGCATGCTGTCGTTGGTTCCTCACGTTCTACATGAAGTGAGAAGGAAGGAAGGTGGGACAAGGCCAGGATGGATCCTGCACACTCTGGGCAACCACAGAGATGGCGCAAAGGGGTTATAGCTCGTAATCCAGCAAAGGAGATGAGCCTGAATCACAAAAACACTCAGCCCAAAGGAGGACAGAAAAAGAGGAAAGGGGAGCAAAGAACAGGGAGAACAAGTTAGAAACTAACATGTTGAAACTCAACCACCTCAGTGATCATATTCTGTGTCAATGGTCTAACTGTCCAAAGGAGAAGGTTGAAATTGCCGGAGTGGATTTAAAAATCAAGACTCAATCATCTGCTGCCTAAAAATTCAGTTTAAATAAAAAGACGCAAACAAGTTAGACAGGCCAACGTGATAGCCAAGAGGAGGAGAGCTGTGGGGCCTTTGATAGTGGAGGAAGATCGGGAATAAACTAAAACAATAGGAGTGGAAATGGAGAGGAAGGGAAAGAGATGAAAGACACAAAGATGGTGCTGTCTCCAGGACCCAGTAACTGGTCATGAATGGTAACTGGTGATGAGGCGTAACTGGTCACAAAGGGTAGCTGGTTATGAGGGGTAACTGGTCATGAAGGGTAGCTGGTCATGGGGGCAACTGGTCATTAGGGGCAACTGGTCATGAGGGGTAACAGCTCATGAGGAGTAACTGGTCATGAGGGGCAACTGGTTGTGAGGGGTAACAGCTCATGAGGAGTAACTGGTCATGAAGAGTAACTGGTTGTGAGGGGTAACTGGTCATGAAGGGCAACAGGTCATGAGGGGTGGTGGCAGAGGCGACTTCCAACTGGGGCCACGCTCTGGGCCAACGCTAGGCCCTGAGATGGTGCATACGAGGGGGCGTGTGGATCTGTGGAGCCCGTAGACACTAACACTGGGAGTTGGGCATGTAGAGGGAGCCTAGGAGAGAGGGCTCTCTGGAGATTTAGATTTGAAATCATCAGACGGTGGGTAAAGCCATATGTTTGAATAGAGTCAGCCAGGAAAAGTGTATAATGGGATGACAATGGCAGTGCTAATCAGAGGGGAATTCCGAGGGGAAACTTTGGTATGGGAGGAGGGAAAAAAGGAAGGGTGGTTAGTAGCGACTTAGAAACATATGAGGTTAATAAATTAAATGGGAAAATATACAGAGAAGCCTATGGAAAATAGACAAAGCAGGGAAAGAAGCCCACCAAACTGGAAAATTCTGCATCCTTCGTTCATAGAAGTGAGGAGACGCAAGACCACAGCTGTAGCTTAACCATCTGGTTTCTCTCACTGCCTTGGGTCTGGTTGGGCCCACCTAAACGTTGTACTGGGGGGAGGACAAGGACTCCACACTCCTCCTTGTGGGTTGAGCCCTCAGAGGGGACTGAGGGGGCACTGACAAAGGAAGGGGGGCACAGATGAGATGCCCTCGGGGGATTCATGGGGGAGAGGCCGTAAAGGAGAGAAAGGAGCCGCTCACCGTGTCAGTGTGGCAGCAGGCTGCTGCCCCCGGATGCAGCAATAAGATAGTCAGTGGAGGGCCAGGGATGGCATCTCAGTGATTTAAGGGGAGTGAAGGGAAATTTTTGTGAAAATGAAGTGAGATGCTGAAAGTGAGCCTGTCTGCTTTGAAAAGCGAACACTGGAGTGGAGTGGTCACTGTTCTTTCTTTTAGCTTTGAGGTTCTGGAGCCCGAGACAGTACAGTTCATTCATTCAGGACACTCACAGTGTTTTGCAGATTTTGATTTTGTGGCCATCACAACACTGAAAACATGGAAGAGCGGGAGTTGTGACTGCGTAGACAGTGTCACATTCCAGTCCTAGAGGTGGTGGGGGATGTCGCCCCCAGGTCACACAGAATTGTGGTGTTGAGAGTGGAAGGGGCTCGCTCTGCAGACAGGGAATGCAGGACGCCCACGGGGTCTGGTTCTTGACAAGGATGCCAGTGATTCGGGTGCTGAGTGGGGCTGGGGGAGGCTAGACCCTGATATCTCGGTCTAGCATACTCTTCCTCGAGCTGCCTTATCTCCTCTTGGACTCCTGCTGTAGCCTTAACTGGCTCCATGCCCTTCCTGGGGGCTGTGTTATCTTAAACTTGACTCCCAAACCAGATCCTCCCCACGCCTTTTGGGCCTCCTGTCAGCCTGCACAGGAAGCTCCCCCTACTGCGTCCGGGCTCAGCCCTGCCCCGGTCCTGGGTGCCACACCTGGCTGCCCAGCGGCTTCCTGGGGTCCGAGCTCCAGATGCACTTGGGCTGCGCTGAGCACCTGCTGCCCCCCAGTGGCCACTGGCTGTGTTAGATCAGGAAAGAGAACTGCTGTCCAACAGGGTGGCTTTGATTGGGGGAGCTCAGGGGACTGCAGAGGACCAAGTGGCTGCTGAGTCAGCCTGCCCGCTGGCATCCTTGTGTGCGAGGTGAGAAGAATTATTTAGTCAACTGGTATGAGAGTTTCTCTTAGGGAAGGAACTGCCTTTGTTTGGGAAAATACCTGGCTAGGCTACTTTGAGTGGAAAGAGACAGTGAAACAAAGCGATCCCTCCAGGTGAAAAGCCAGCAGGAATGGGTGGGGTGGGGAAGGCAGAGGCCGGAGGAGAGGAGAGGAGAGGAAGAGGGGGAGTGGGAGGACCAGGACTAGAGTGAGACAAGGAGGTGCCCGGGGACAGATTTAAGGAGGTGCTGGCCGTCAGGCTCACCCAAGTACAGTGTCGACACCTGAGCCTGAGTGCCTCCTTAAATCCTGTGCCCTGGGTGCCTGGCTGGGCTCACTCTGGCCTGGGTCCTGGATTTGAGCAAGACATCTGGAGGCTGCCCCTGCAGGGAAATGTGGGGGTCTCCTGGCGGCAGGGGACAAGGACTTTGAAGAACAAGACGGGCTCATAATCGATTTCTGATTTGTTTGCTGTATGACTCTGTGATGTGATTCTTTCTCTTTGCTGCCCCCACCCTTCAGTAGAGTCTGCGTACACAGGCTTCGTGTGAGAGGTGTGGGGAGAAGCGAAGGAAGCATGTTCTGTGTCTGGTTGGCAGGGGCGGGGAGAAAGGAACAGTGTAGAAAGCGATGTGAGACCTACAGATGCTCAGGGTCCCAGCAGACCAGGACTTTGGAGCCAGATGTGACTCTAGAGTCACAGGAAACTGGAGAGAGTTGTGGGGCTTCCTGCAGGGCATAAGTCCATCTAGCTTTGCTTTTTTAAATAACCGTTTGTTTTGGAGTTTAGATTTACAGAAGAGTTGCAAGGATGGTGCAGGGAGCTCCCGTGTACCCTTCCGTCAGTTTCCCCTGACGTTAACATCTTACATAAACAGGGTACATTTGTCAAAACTGAGAAATTAACACTGGCACATTATGGAGCCTTTTTGGATTTCACCAGTTTTTCCACTAAAGTGTTATTCTATGATCAGTCCAGGACCCTGAACTGCGTGTAGAGCTGGTCATGTTTAAATCTGACAGGTGTGACGGCAGTGCGCTTACACTGGCTTTGGTGTCTTACATGAAAAGGAGAAAAGATTTTCTTGGGCACAATGGGGACATTTTTGTACAGGAGAACTGCAGCCCCTGCTTGAAGGCTCTTGTCCACACTTCCTTTGGGTTAATGGAATCGCTTCCAGAATTCTCTTTGACCATATCCCTCCACCCAAGAGGCCGGGCACAAGAAGCGTACCTGTTTCTCCAACGGCGCGGTCCGGCCCTCCTGAGAAGTTCAGCATGTGTTTACTCAGAGTCACCACTCGCTGACAGTGTTGAGCACACTCTGTGTCAGGCTGAGTGCTTTCCACGCCTCATCTCACTAACGCGCCGCAACTGTACTATGAGGTAGGTCATCTTATTGTCCCATTTTATAGATATGAAAACTGGACCCCAGAGATGGCGTGACTTGCCCAGGAATTATACAACTCTGAGCTCAATACAGAGTGTGGAGCCAGGATTCGAACCCAGGCCGTCTTGGGAGGTTGGGATCTGGCAGAACCTGAGCCGACCTCTTCTTGGGGAGGAGCAACACCTGGCAGGTTTAAGGCCAGCAGGTGTGGTTCCTTCTGTAACTGACAATGTCACAGTACCTAAATCAATTAGATAATTGGGACGCAGAAGGTTGATGTCACCAAAATGGCTTCAGGAACCTGGGTACACTATGCTGGCTTCTGAGAAGAGCACACACATGTGTGGGCCAAGCCTTGACATCCCCTTGCCTCGTGTCCAGGCGACATCCAGCTCGCAGTGTGATCCCTAAAGAGCCATGGAGGGCTCCTGCGTCCACAGTGGCTGGGTTGATGTGGATGCTACTGCCCTAAGAATGGTGTGAGCTCTTGGTCCCTCTGAGAGGTGGGGGATGGGGGGGGACAGTTCCCGGTCCTGGGGCCAGGATGCTTTCCTCACCAGATTTCCTGGCGCTGTCCCTGGTGTAGTTGCCCGGGACTGTGCTGAGGCGTTTTCCCTTTGGCTCCGCTCCGTAGGGCCTTCGGTACCTGGCGGAGTTCTCCTTCTTGGTGCTTTGCCCTGTGGCCTTGGAGGGGAGCGGAGAGAAGGATGTACAGGAGCGCGCGCCTTGCCCCGCGGCGGGGGCTTGTCGGGCGGGAGCTGGATGGGGCAGGTGATTACTGTGAGCGTTAGTCTGGGGCAGGAGCGGAGCCTAGAGCCTTAACACATTTTTAAAAAGTGGCCAGTGTGCAGGAGCGGGGTGGGCACCCCTCGGCAGCGTGGGGAGCTGGGTGCGGGTGGGGCGGGCGGGACGCCGAGCGGCTGTGTCACCTGGTCAGAGAACGACACCTGGCGGTTCCCTCCCTGGGGCTTCGGGACGCTTTTGCCTTTCTTTTCTTCCTTCCCCCTTGCTTTAAAAGGTGTCGCCATCTTGGGCTTGTGCTTCTGAAAGGACAGGGAAGAGGGCGCTGTGGCTGCCCCGCGGGGTGCAGACCACCATCCGCCTCCAGAGCGGCGATGGGACGCTCCCCTGAGTGGGCTGCCCCTCCCTCCACCCCACTCTGGTGCTCCTGTCCTCCCCTCACTGTCCCTCTGCCTCCAGGCATCCCTGGTGGCCATGTCATACCGCACCCAGAACCATGTTCTAACCCCCAAGGCTGGTTGTCCCTCTCCACCTCAGAATCCATCACTAGCTCCCTGTCACCCCCCTGCAGGGCCTACCCCCAGCCTGGCAGGTACTCCTCCCAGCCCCTGCGTGGCAGTTCTAGCTGTGACTTCCCTGCCATGGCCTCCAGTCTGGAGCCACAGGAAGGCTGCCCTGTCTTTGAGTCCAGCCAGGACTCTCCCTCTGTCCCCAGAATGCCCTCCTTGCCGCACCCCCACCCCATCCTGTCTTCCCAGAGCTGTCATCACAGCTCACCTGCCTTTCTCCACCCCGTGCTCCTCGCGGCCTGTCTAGGGCTGGCGTGCGTGCCTTGCATGGACTTCCCTATGCCCTCCTGGCCTCGCCTGCCCGGGGAAGGCAGGCAGGAGCACGGGCTCACTAGGGAGCTCCAGGGTCTGGGGACAGGGACCCCCGGGCCAGTATCTGAAGCATCTTGGGGAAAAGCCGAATGGACTGGGTCTCCCCTCCGCTGTGCCGTGGGTGGTTGTGGGGAGATGAGGGCCGAGCCTGGTCTCCAGGTCAGGCGGCCGGGCTTGGGATCCCGTCTGTTGTTTAGTGGCCGAGCAACCTTGGGCACGTGACAGCTCTCTCTGTGGCTTGTTTTCTTATCTGAAGATGGGGACAAGAGTGGGACCTACCTCACAGGGTTACTGTGAGGAATAAATGAGTCACCGTGTGGAAGTGCAAGCCTTCCACGAATGTTGGCTATATCCTGTGGGGCAGAAGAAGTGTTTCGAGGAGCCAGTCGGGTGTGTGGGAGAAGCTGCCCAAGGCGTGCTTGTGGCCGTCTAAGGAGGGGGCGCTGGTCGACCTCAGGGTCTTGTTTGGCTTAGTGAGGAGATGGGGTGCAAGTTGGGGGCAGGGCTGAACCTTCAGGCTGAGGAGAGAGGCTAAGGCCAGCTTCTCCAGGGGTGCCTCCTCCTGCCTTCCCCCTACAGCCTCAGCCTCTCCTCAGGAGTCACCTGAGTCCGAGACCTGCCGGGGGCGTCCCCCTCTGTCTCAGGAGCTTCCTTTAACACCCAAATGATTCTGGGAGAGATCACAGTGCTTGAAGACTTAACTGCATTTTCAATTTAAATTTGTTCCCTCCCTGGGTCCAAAATTATTTACAATAAAAGTCACATATAAGGTAAAGCTGTGAGCACATTATTGGAATATAACCCTTGCGAGGAGCCACGGGACCACACGTGTTCATTGCAGATGTGGATATAATTTCTGTAATTGACACTGAGGTCTGAGCGACCCAGCAGTCAAGCCCTTACCCCTTCCAAAAAGTGGGGTTGGGGGTGCTATCTGTCAATCTTAGCACCTCAGTGTAAGATGTGTCTCAGCACTCTGATGGAATGCACACTCCAGATCCGACTGTAAATGATAAGGAAGCACATAACAGCACGGAGCTTTCCTGAAAGGCAGCGAGTGATGACCTGGGCGAGGCAGAGACCGCAGAGGTGGCTGTGGGAGTCAGCCCCACACGGCCGTGAGCTGGGGGACTGGATAGATCGGAGTTTGAGCCCTGGCTTGGGCTTTAATTAACTCCATGAGCTCAAGCAAATTACTTCTCTTCCCCTCAGCTTCCTGGTCCTCAAGCGGGGGCTCAGAAGGGCGCCTGCCTTGCAGCCTCGGGGGAGCGGTCGACGCGGGACCTCACTGCAGGGCTGAGCACAGGGCCCAGCACGCAGGAAATGCTTAAGAGAGGTTAGCGTCATCATTCGTAAGGCCATTTTTCACCCATTTTCCTCTGGGGGCCGGGGGATTCAAGGTCAGGTGGCATCTCCTATGGAGGAGACCACTTTCCAAGGGCACGGCTTGATTCTCTGTAAGGGGGACTCTGGGGGAAACAGAGGCAAAATTGGTTGCCATACTTCCTGGAGAAAGAGGGAAGCATGGTGCTATAGACTGAATGTCTGTGTCCCCCAAAATTCATATGTTGAAATCCTAACTCCCAATGAGACAGTGTTAGGACGTAGGGCCTTTGAGAGGTGACTAGGTCATGAGCTGGAGCCCCACGAATGGGACTAATGCCCTTACAGAAGAGGCTCCAGAGAGCTCCCTGGCGCCTTCCATCACGGATGGGACAACGATAAGGAGCTGGCTGTGAAGCAGGAAGAGACCGTGCCAGCTGGCACCTTGATCTCGGACTCCCAAGCCCGTAGAACTATGAGAAATAGATTTGTGTTGTTTATAAGTCACCCAGTCTGTGCCGTTCTGGTTTGACAGCCTAAATGGACTAAGACCAATGGGTTAGAGCTAGTTCTGATGCAGCGGAGAAAGGAGGAGCTCCGTAGGAGCCCCAGTGGAGATAATGGCAGTGATGACTGAGTGCCCTGTGACTCTGGAGCCATAAGGAGGACAGGAGTATCTGGGGACAGTGGGAAGGACCCATCCTGCCAAGCCTGGACGCTACTGCCCCTCAGTCCTTCTCGAACACCGACCAAGACGACCTCAACATTTCCCTCACCTTGACTGAACTAGACAGGTTTCATCCTGACTCTAGGTCTGTCATCTTCCTTTTCTTTTCCCTTAGAAAACTTGCACTGTGAATTCGTTCTCTGCCCCTTAGAGATGTAAATGTTTTCCTAGCCTCTTGCCAGTTTTAAAATCCAGGAAAGTTTTCCTCGAGGACCTGGGAGCCATCCCTTTAAAATGTAACCATCGCGAAGGATAGGGCCCTCTCCCAGCCTCCTGGGGCAGGAGCGTAACCACATAAGCGACAGTTAGTCAACAGGACGGCCTCGCCACACCGGCGGCCTCCCCTCACACCTCCGGTGCTTTTCTACTAGTTCACCCGGTGGTTGGAGACCCTCCTGCCTTTTGTTTCCCGGGACTCGGGGTCCCTCCCTCCCTGCGGCAGCCTGGGATGGAGTCTTCCTCCCAGCATCCTTGGCAGTCACACCTGGAGACCTTGATGCTTCTTCCCCTGCCTCCGCGCCAGCCACTCCAGCACCCGCGTGAGGTCGGACATCCGCCTCTCCTCAGCGGTCCTCCACATGGCCTTCCTCTCTGAGGGCATCGGGTCCCTCGGGTCCTCGGGTTTCTCTGACATTTTGGCGTCTTGCTTGTGCCTTGGGCGGGAGGTGGCCTACACTCACTTGGTGGACTGTCTGCCTCTGCTTGCTGGCCGGGTGACCCAGACGGGAGGGTGTGGCCTCTAGGGTGAACTTCAAGGGCGGAGTTGGGCCAGCGGCTGGGATATTGGTCTTAAAGGCTGGGAGGTCTCGGGGGCGATTGTGAGGTCACTGTGGGCTGGCCCTTGGGCTCAGAGTGGAGTGGGACACTGGCTTCCCCACATGGCCACTGCCCCTCTCGCCTGCACACTGCCACTGCCTCCTTTACGGCCCCTCCACCTCCACTTCCACAGATATCTTCCTAAAACAGAGGTCAGCTCATGTCACTCCTGCTCTCAAAGACCTTCCATGGCTCCCTGTAGCCTATAAAATAATCTAAATTTCTTAGTTTGGCATCCAGGCTTTCCACAATGTACTCTAATTAGAATGAAGCTTTTAAAGGCTCAATTACTTCTATATTCATTAAACAAGTAGCTATCAGATGCCTAGTATGTGCCAAGCATGGTGCTGGGACTCTAATGCAAGATAAAAACCTAGACTTCCTAAACGTATGGGTCAGTGGGAAAGACAAGACAGTCAAATAATCATTCTGTGAATCCATAATGACAAATGAAGATGAGTGCTCTGAAGGAAAGGAATGTAATTCTCTGAAAGCCTGTGACCGCAAAACTAGACTTGGATTGGGTGATGAGCTTGGAGCTAAAGGGTAAGTAGGCTTCCACAGGGCTCTGGGCCAGAGGGATGAGCATGTGCAAAGGCCCTGAGGCAAGATGGAAGCATGGTACACTCGAAGAACAGAAGTCCAGGGTGACTAGAGTACCAGGTAGTGAGAAATGATGCTGGAGAGGTGGGAAGAGGCCAGACCAGACAACCTTGGAGGTCACAGATTTGCTCAGATTGGGAAGGAAAAGGAAAACAATAAAGGGATTCAAACAGAAGGGACAGAGTGACATGAGCAAGCTTCCTTTTTTGCTTTAGTAAACTTTTATTGAAGGAAACTCTGTATACAGAAATGTGCCAGAATCACAAATGAAGACCTCTGTGTAACCAGTACCCAGAATTCCCTCTTATGGCCCCACGAGTCACCACCTCCCTCCCAGGGTAAACACTATCGTAACTTCTAACTTCATAGATTTGTCTGTTTGAGTTTTACATAAAAGAATCAAACATGCATAGTCTTTTGTATCTTGTGTTCATTCATTTTATAATATATTTTCAGGATTTTAGCAATGAATTCATTTAGACTTTGAGTATGTGGAAATGTCCTTCTTTTACCTTCATTTTTGCAGAAAGATTTGTTGGATAACAGAATCCTTGGTTAGCAGTTTTTCAGCACTTTGTAACATCATTTCACTGCCTTCTGCCTCCATCGTAGGTATGGAAAGTCCACTGTTAATCGTATTGTTGCTTTCCCAACATGAGTCATTTTCTCTCTGTTTTTGTCTCTCAGCTGTTTCTTATGATGTGTCTACATGTGGATCTTTTTGTATTTATCCTACTTGAGTTTTGTTAAACTTTTTGGATAGGTATTTAATGTTTTCCATCAGATTCTGGAAGATCTTGGCCATTTTTCTTCCAATATTTTTTTCTGCCCCTTTCTCTTTCTATTTCTGGGACTCCCATTATACATCTGTTGACATGCTTGATGTCCCACTGATTTCTAAAGTTTTCTTCAATAATTTTTTCCCTCTCTCTTCAGATTGAATAATTTCTATTAATCTATCTTCAAGTTCACTAATTCTTTCCTCTGCCATATATAATCTGTTGTTGAGTCTTTCCAGTATAATCTTCATTTCAGTTGTAATTTTCAACCCCAGAATTTCCATTCCTTTTTAAAAAAATTTCTCTCTCTTAATTAAGGATCTCTCTCTGTTGATTCATTGTTGTCATATTTTCATTTAAAAATTTAGACATAGGTTACTTTAATTCTTTGACTATATTTATAGCAGCTATTTGAAGTCTTGGTCTGCTAAATCCAACATCTGGGGACACTCAGAGACAGTTTCCATTGACAGCCAGTTTCCTGAGTGTGTGTCACACTTTCCAGTTTCTTTGCATATCTTGTAATTTTTTATTGAAAACTGGACATTAAAAAATATCATAGGAGCTTTGCCTTCTGATTCCCTTGTAAGGTTTATTGTTGCTGTTTTTTTCACTTGTTTCTTTGTTTAATAACTTATCTGGGCTCTGCGACTCAGACAGTTCCTCTCTGGGAGTCTGGGAATCCTGTCCTCCCTCTGGTTGGAGCCAGAGGTTTCTGATCAAGCTTTTTGTGTTCTTGTTTGTACATTTCAGCCTGGCTTTCTCAGCACTGTCTCTGGGTCTTCATAGATGATTGGACAGAACTTGTGCTGAAACCCCTTGGGTCAATGACCACCTGTCCTCTGCTGCTGAATCTGCATGTGGGAGCTGTATCAGTTATCTTACTGCTGTGTAACAAATCATCCCAAAGTTTAGTGGTTTAAAAGAAAAACGTTTATCCTCACACAGTTTCTGTGGTCACGATGCTGAGTGTGCCTTTGCTGGGCCCTCTGACTCGGGCTACAATCAGGGCATTGCAGATGTCTGAAGGCCCGACTAGGGAAGGCTCTAGTTCCAAGCTCCTCATCTGGTTGTTGGCAGGAATGGCTTCCTTGCAGTCTACTGAACTGAGGCCGTCAGTTCTTTCTTTGCTGGCTGTTGGCAGAAGGCCACCCTCAGTTCCTTGTGACATGTGCCTCTCCATAGGGAAACTCACAACACAGCAGCTTGCTTCATCAGAGCAGCAAGGGAAAAGAATCATTGTGAGAGTAAGAACAAGGCAGAATTCAGTCTTTTATAACCTAAATTTGGAAGTGACTTTCATCACTTTTGTCACATTCTATTTATTAGAAGCAAGTCACTATGTCAAGCCCACATCCAAAGGAAGGATTATACAGGGTACTAATACCAGGAGGCAAGGATCGATAGGAACAATTCGAGAAGCAGCCTATCACAAAGCACATTCAAAGTTCAGGCCATTTTCATGGGTTCCCTAGCTTTTTCTGCTGGGCTCCTTCTCATCCTCTGTGCACATGCACAGCCTCAGGCTCGGCCAGGAGTGTGCGGCTAGATCGGGCCCTTTGTAGTTTCTGTGGTGCATGTGTGCAGCTTTAGCGGGAATGTATTTGCCAGACCACAACTGCAACCTCGGTCTAGTGGAGCCCTTGGCCCTCCGGCTTTTCTGCCTTGGAGATTCTCGCTTAAATCACCATGCTGCCCAAAGCGGGTGCTGCTCACGGCTCCACCTCCAGTGAGTGCCCTTTAACCAAAGCAGAGACCCCGCGCACCCCGGCGGCCCCTCCCTGCTGACTGAGCTGGGAGGAGGGATGGGAGCAGCCTCAGGCTGGATGCCCAGAGCCTCGGTGTTGTACCAGACTTGTGCCGTATTCAAGCACACAGCCTGCTCCACTGGCTGCAGCCTCTGGTGGCCTCCAGAGCGCTGTGAGGTTGTTTTGGTCAATTTTACTTGATGATTGCTTTTTGGGGAGAAGAGTTACTGTCTCCTTGCTGAGCCATACACATACCCTTTATATAACCTTCTCTTTTCTAAGACTTCCTTTGCTGTCTTGAAATAGAATACATATAAAACTTTACCTATTTTTAAAACACATATTTTAAAAAGTTACTATAACCCGCTAAACTAAAACAATGCAGTCTCCCTGGGTAAATTTCAGTGTTTTAATGCTCGGTTACAACTAAAATAGAAGGCAACTCCCCAGATTTCCCAAATGCCCCTTATGGAATGGTACAACTGAGAGCCAACAAAATAATCAACTGTAATCAAGCAGGGATGGTTGGGGTGGGTGGGGGCTGGCAGGGTGCCGTTCCGTGGTCTGTCCCATTCCTCAGGGGAGGCCACGGTGGATAGGCATCAATACAGAGAGCGAGGGAGTGAGTGCGTCAGTGGACAGTACATGGGGCTCATGTCAGGCCTCTTCACCCCGGTTTCTCGTCCTCAAGTCTGCAGTAGCGATCCGTGGCCACATGTTTCTGGAAGCCCTGTTAGGGGCTGGGGTGGAGTGTGGTTACCAGAACTCTACCCTTGTGAACATACGAATTACCGCTTTCTTTCACCTGACAGCCATCATATCGTTTTGAAAGAGACAGAGGCCAAGCCAGCCAGGCCCCAGAGGATCGTCTTGTAGGATGGGAGGGAATTCACATCAAGGAGCATTTACAGATGTGTCCTTGGTGCAGGCACCATGCTGGGCACTGAGGGAGGAGGCTGCGGAGGTTACGTGGCGTCAGTCATTTCCTGGTGGAGACCCCGGCAGAGCCCGGTGGGCCCTGTGCTGTCCCCACGCTCCTGCCACTGCTCCCCTAGTGGTTTGGGTGAGTAAACACCACTCCAGTTGGAAGGAATGACCTAGATTGGTCTAAGCCAGTCGGCACACGGCATGCATTCCCCGGGCTGGACTGTTGGCGGGAGGGCCAAGCAGCATGGATCTGGAGCGTTTGCCAGGAATGCAAGGACACTGACCTCCTGGGAACGGCTGCGTGTTGGGATGGGAAGCCTGGAATGGTGGTGGTCATTTTGCTCTGATGCGGGATGGCGGCTGCCCCGAGGAGGAGCCCCATTCAAAGAGGAGGACAGAGCCAAGAGACTCACTGGGCGTGGAACCAGGGCCTGAGCTTTTCAGGTTTTTAATGTGTGACTCAGCTTGGATCGTGCTTTCCATGACGTGTAGTTGAAATCTTTCATGTGATACCAATAACTAAATCAGAGAGATGGTAATAGTGACATCACACAAGAGTGCTGTGGGAGCACAAGGGGGGCATGGTGAAGTCTGTTGGAGGGGATCAGAGAAGTCTCTGCCGAGGAAGTGCTCGAGCTAGGTCCTGAAGGATGCAGAGGACTTTGACAATAGCAGAATTGATTCCAGCTGGAGGGAAAGGCACTGGCTGAGGCGTGGAAGAGCCCTGGGGACAGGGAGTGCAGGGTGAGCTGGGAGCCAGAGAATGAAGGTGCTGGAACGCTTTGCTGCCATAGCAAGCTCGTTCATTTATTCATTCAATACGCAGTTCTTGAATGCTTGAAGCCCAGGAAGACAGTGTGCATATAGACAGACAGCATCACAGAGCACAGTCGCTGGCAAGCCTGGATCCCGAGTCCAGAGTTGGACTGGGATTGAGCTGAGGCTTAGGAGAAAGAAATGAAGCTTGGATATTGGGATGGAGTGGAGGGCAATATTTCCCCACCCCCACCACCAAATGGTACTTATTGAAACAAACTACAAGACAATTATTGACCTGATGTTTGTTAAGGCCTTGACAAAAAGATGTTAGAAGCAGTGGTGCAAAAGAAAGAAGTAGAAAGTGTGGTCAGGGGAAGATAGTTTTTTACGTGCTTTCTGCCATCGGAGTCGACGTGCAGTCTGGCCCTGCTGGCCCACCCCAGGCTTGCTCCTCTTGGCCTCAGAGGCAGGCTGTCTCGGGAACAGGAGGTGGGCGGGTGGAGAGGGATTGAGGCTCAGTGAACCAATGTGCACAGGAGCGCTGAACAGCTTCCTTCCTTCCCTAACGAGATCACGGCAGAGCCTGGGCAGCTGGACGTTCTCTGACGGCAATGGAAGAGCCAAGAGTGCAAGAGTCCTGAGGTGCTCCGAGTGTCCGAGCTAGAAACACTCCTGGAGGCCCCCCAGGACTCGCTCTCATTTCTCAGATAGGGAGGAGGCCAAGGCCCAGGGAGCCCAAGAGACCTGCCCAAGGTCACAGCAAAATAGCAGGGGACCCAGAAATTCCATTAATGATGACAAGGCCTGGAATTGCATGCTACCCCCAAAGGCTTTCCATGTCTGTTGCACTAAGTCAGGGGTCTGGAATTCAAGGGCTGGGCAGGTGACAGAGAGGAGGGAAGCTGGCTCAGCGTGAGGCAGCGGGAGTGTGCGGCATGGAGTGAACTGGTGGCCATGTGGGAAGGGCAGCCCAGGGTGGCCAGATCTTCTGAATTTTTAAGAGAAGCCAGAAGTCCAGGTGTTTATGTGACATTAGTTGGAAACAAAGTTAAAAAGAAATGCTGATTGGACAAAACCCCCGGCCGGCCTCGGGCGTAGGGATGCCTGTGTGCGGCCTCTGCCCCCTGACCTCAGCACAGCCGGGAGGCGGGCTGGCCGAACGACAGGAGCTGAGATGGAGGTGGAGAGAGGGACAAACTCCATCCAGGAGTGGGACCCAGTCCTCCTGCCCCCAGCCCATGGGCGCTGTCGAGTTCCAGGAGAGAGGAGTCTGAGGAACCGGGCCCATCGGCAGGCACCCCTCCAGGGTCAGGGAGGCCTCGAGGGTTGAGATAGGACTGGACACATCTCCAGCTGTCCCGGCTCAGGCTGGGGATACAGGAGGGCGAAGCCACTGGGGTTTTCCCACGTGGAGCCGCACCGTTCCTGTAGAGATGGGCTGGCTGTCTTTTTTACTTTGTCCTCCTTTCCGGCATTTTAATACTCAGTATCATTGCAATACACAAGGGCCGCTTAAAATATATATAATCTTATTAGCAAGAACCGCTTCCCTGCAGCTGGTCCAAGTTCCAGAGAACAGCCGTCGGTCCCCAGTCTCAGCAGGGCGTCTGAGGCGGGGGGCTCTGGCTCCCAGAATGCCACATCTGCCCTAGTTTTTGAGGACATACCACGCAAATGTCTCCGTTAGGCCGCATGATAAATGTGCCGGGGAGTGGGCTGTGACTGACACAGCCAGAGCCCTGCAGTCCTTTGTCCTGGGAATGTCCGTCCTTTGCTCTGCAGGGCCCCAAGGAGGCTGCCGGCTTCCCAGGGGCCCAGGCCTGGGACTGGACAGCTCTGAGGGTGCTGTAAAACTCTGAGCACGTGGAGCTGGGAGACGGCTGCTCGGGGAGCCGGACGCCCGAGACGAGGCCCGCTTGCTCTGCTTCTCTTGGCTGTGTGACCTTGAACTTGCTGTTCGCCTCTTGACTCTCGCAGTGAATAGGACTCCGTTAGGGGTTACAAACCGGTGCAAGTGATACTTGGTCCACAGATGTGTTTTATTCAGCCTGCAAAGTGTTTTATAAATAGGGGCAGTCCATAAAAAATAACAACTCAGATTTCTGATTTTTTAAATAAATTATCTGGTATGATTGAGCTAGCCCCACCTTCCCCCTTGAGATGGGGCATGCGCCATCTGCCTCCCTACTTGTCCCCTGAAGACATTTGAGTTTGCAACCCCTGGACCAGGCCGTAATTCTAACCACTTTACAAAGTCACAAAGTTATTGTCTCCCCCTCTCTCTGCTCTGGAGAAGTAAGATTCGTATCCCATTTTACAGGTTTGGAGCTCAAAGCTCAAAGACAGGTGGTGGCCCAGGCCCCAGGCTGTCTGGTTCCTGTGGTGGAGCTGGCCTCACACCTTTTGACCCCCAAGCACACTCTCCTTCCAGGCCCACACTAAGTGGGGGGCTGGTGCCCAGGACCCCCCCAGGCCTTGTTGCTAAAGGAGCCCTGACATTCCCCCCGTGGCCGCTGGGAAGAGAGGCGGGAAGGGCTGAGGGATTGTGGGGGGAAGGGCTGAGGGATTGGGGGCACGTGGGAAGTTCTCTAGCATGCAGGTCCCACGTTCCCCTGGGGACTAGAAGGTCACAGGTGACATCTGTGATGAGGGGTTTACAGAAAGGCTGGGCAGGGCAGTGGGCAGAGTGCAGGGCTGGGCATCAGGGGATAGACTGCGCCTGTTCCCTTCTCTGTGGCTTCCTGATTACACGACCACAAGGAGGTTGACACCCCATGACCTCCGTTTCCTCCTCTGTAAGATGGCACCAGTGTCAGCCTTGCTGCGCTCCTGGGGGCGGCGGGAGGTGCTCACGAGACAATCAAGGGCTCCACAGTTGCAGAGGCTCAATTATCGCACCATGGCCAAGAGTGCCGGCTCTGGAGGGGACTCCACCATGCCCCAGCAGTGTGCCTTTGGACAGGTTGCTTAACCTCTCTGGTTTAAGTTTTCTCTTCTGTAAAATAAAGCCAATTATGGTTCCTACACCAAGCAATGTGAGCATTCAATGAGCTATCCGGATAAAGTGCTTAGCACTGTGCCCGGAACACAGTAGGTCCTCAATAAGTGGCAGCCATGAGTACACATTCATGGACAAACACTTGGGCCTAGGATGAACAAGCGTGGGAGTGGTGTAGGAACGCTGATTGAACAGAATTATGGCCCTGGGAGGGCCAGACCAGGGGCCCAATGCAGGGCGATAGCATAGAAACGGTGTCAGCCCCGTCCAGGCAGTGGCCTCTCCCTTCCTCCTTCAGCTGGAGGAGGGAGGCAGGAATCAGAAAGAGGAGCTCTGGGGCTTGGGCTCTTAGAGGCTTGTCCTGCCCTGAAGGATGGCTTAGGGCTCGTTCTTTTCTACTCCCTGCCTCTCAGAGGAAGCCCAGCCTGGAGGCCTGGCCCAGTGGGTGGACCGGGGAGGCGGGGGGCGGGGGCTGACCCTAGATGCTGGGCAACATCATCAAGTGGGGGCAGTTTAGGCCTGCCTGCAATAACTGGTCCTGCTCCCTACCCGGGACTGTCCGTTGGCAAGGCCCAGCCTCCCTCTGCTGTCCCAGCCCAATTGTTATCATCGTCATTTAAACTGGAATAAATTCCTTCTCCCAGGGGAGCCTGGAAGGCTGTGTGGCTGCAGGGATGAGGCACAGGCGCACTGAGCCATGTGATGAGAGTGGCTTTCCTCTCTGTTGCACAGGAAGCGATCCCGCAGCACCTGGGATCGAGGAGCCCTGGATGTGGAGGTGCGTGCACGGGGGTGGGGAGGGGAGGCTGTGCTGACACCTGCTCTGAGGGACCACAGCTTCCTGGCTGTTTGACCCCATGCTACGTGTTTTGGGGGGATTCAGGCCGGCCAGCCCCAGAGGGAACGTCTCAGATGAGATCCTGGAGCTGATACAGGTTCTCAAGCTCTGTCATCTTCTGTGGCAGCCACTGTCTCGATGTTCACATGTGTTTTCTCATTTAATTCCCTCAACTAACTGGCAATGACGGCATTATCACTCCCGTGTCGTAGCTGCAGAAATCAAGGTTCAAGGAGCGTAAGGTGCTTGCGAGGGTCCCACCACTTGCAGACAGTGGAGCCCACGTCCCTCCCGCTTCTCAGGAACATGGGTGTTAGCCTCCTGCATCGATGAAGAGGCTGAACTAAAGGAGAGAAGCAGCAGTCCCACAGCAAGGTGCTGGTGGGCTGGGGATGGAAACAAGCCCTCAGCCTGGAGTCCGCTGCCCTGGAGCTGCGGAAGGGTCTCCTGGTGGAGCCACTGGGCCCTCTTTGCAAAGCTTCCCCCAGGTGCTGTCTCCATTTCTCTCTCCCAGAGGTGTCTCCTGCCAGCCGCCACAAAGGCTGAGGACAGCAGGGCTTCCCTGCCTCTGGCAGGGGCTGGAGGAGTAAACTGGGCACGAGTGTGGACTCCGAACAGATCACCGATTCGAATCCCAGCTCTGCCACTTGGCGTCTTCGGCTAGTAAACCAACAGCAACCAACAACACCTTCTAGGCCTCCCTGTCCTCATCCCATCTGTAGATCGTTGGGAAGTTGCTAAGGCAGGCTGTGCCAGCGCAGGGCTGCAACAGCACCCGCCCGGCTAGAAAAAAAAAGTGCGGCTCTTGCTTGGTGCATGTGAACAGCCCGTGGGGTGGCAGGCTGAACACAGGCCGGCACCCCTGGCCTTCCCGCTGAGTCTGAGTTTCCTTCCCTCTGCTCAGTTTCTTAGCACCCATCACCTCCGGTTCCACGTCTGGGGTTTTGGGGTGTCCGAGGAACTCCTCGGCCGCCCCACACATTCATCCTTGTGTGCAGCAGCACACACATCAACACACGAGTCTCCCTCCGTCTTGGGGACCCCACGGCTGTCGGCTCCTCCCTGTGTTCTCACAGCCACACTTATGTCCTCCCCACCCTTGCTTCTGCCGTCGAAGCTTTGCTGGAATCCGCGCAGGTCTCAGTCGTGCCCCGGGGACAGGACCCTTCCCCTGCCCCAGGGGCTCCTCAGGGCGCCTTTGCCCCTGCAGCAGACACCTGGCCATGTCTGGAGACATTTTGGTTGTGACAGCTGGGGGAAAGTGTGTTGCTGGCGTCTAGTGAGTGGAGCCCAGGGATGTTGCTAAACACCCTACAGTGCACAGGACAGCCCCAGGACGAGAAAGATCCAGCCCAAATGGTGATAGTGCTGAAGTGGGGAATCTTGGTCTATTGGATAACGCAGACATGTGGCCAAATGCTTAAAATCTAATGTGGTATGGCTGCAATAGAAGCAGGGCCAGACTTATTTGGAGGCTGAGCGGTGGGAGGGAACAGCTGAGGCAGAGAGGCGAGGGAAGTCCCTGCTGGGGAGCTGACGTCGCCATCTCCTCTGCGCCCCAGGAGCTCCCTGTGCTCCCTGTGTGCAGGCTGCAGGTGCAGCTCTTTGGTGGCTCAGGCCCCATCTGCTCTGGTAATTCATTTGTACTCCTGGATCCAGCCTTGCCTGAAGCCTTGGAGTCTCTGGTTATGTGGCACCTCTAGGTATCTTTCTTCCTTATACCTGTTTGAGTCGAGTCACTTCTAATATACAGATAAACAGCACAGCCACATCTGCACACTCAGAGATCTTGCACAGCCTTCCCCTCTCACCCTTGCACACCTGATGGCCCCCCAACTGAAAGCTCCTTTCTTTTCTCCTTCCTGTGGCTGGCGGCTTCCTTTGGGGCTGCAGCAGTGGCAGCTGCCATCCTTGCAGCATCAAAATATCCAAGCCTCCTGTGACCGCAGTGCCCCCTCAGCCGAACCGGGGGCGCGGTGATGAGCCGTGGTTTGTGGAACAGTTGTCTGTGCAGGGCTGGCAGTTAATTAGAAGCCCCGTGCACTTGGTGATGAACGAGTCCCAGCGTGACGGCAGTGGGTGGTGCCGCAGCGACTTCTCCATGGGTGTCAGCGGAGAATCTCCATGCGTCTGCCTTTGGGTGGCCGGCCATGGCGGCGGGGGCTTGGGTGGCCCAGTATAGACGGCCCAGCAGTTTGCAGAGCAGATTCCCACCGTCTCTCCTGCTTTAAAGCTTCCAGGAGGAAGAGTGTGGCCTGGCTGGGAGGGTAGAGACAGGGACCACAAGGCAGGGGACGAGGTGGGGTGGCACTGGGGAGGAGAGGAGGGGGGCTTCAGGATTTGGGAAGGCGGAGGAGAGGCGGGAGGCTGGGTGGGATGTCGGCCACAGGGACTGGGCAGGGCCCTGGGAGGGCTTGGTGGAGGGAGAGTTGACACCCATCTCCATTTCCAGGCAGTGTGGCACAGTGGTGAAGGGCGTGGGAGCGCCAGACTGCTGTAAGTCATGCCTCTGCCACCTACTGCCTGTGTGACTGCGGACACGATCGGACACGATCTTTAACCTCTCTGCCTCAGTTTCCTTTCCTGGGTTAATAACAGTCTGGGATTAATAACCATGCCACCCCCTGGCTGTGGCCAGAACTAATCCATCTAACACAATAAACTCACGAAAAATGTTAACGAACACCATTAGCTTGCAAAGCAGAGCGCTACTTCTCATGGGAAAGAAATGAAGGGAGGGCGGAAGGGCCCTAAAGGTCAAAAGTGACTTGGCTCCGTTTCCTGTGCACTCCCCCTCAGCCCAGTCCCCTCAGGAGAAGGCTGGGGACTTTCAAAGCTTCGGGCCTAGAGGCAGGGAGCGCTGGGATGGCACTAAAGACAGCTGGAGCCGCATCCTCCCTGTTGCAATCTGAGTTAGGGAACTCCAGGGCGTCTCTGTGCAGTACCTGGGGCCAGTGCCCCTGCAGCTGGGCAGGGCAGGCCTCTGCTGTGTTCCTGGGCCCGGGTCCCTGGCCCCGGACTTTGATCCTGCCCATCAGGGTGGCTCTCCATGACTGTGGGCATCTGTGACCTTGACGCCTTTAAGGTCGGCCCTCAGGTTCCCTATTGCCCAACAGGAAACGCTCATACATCCTCACCTGGCTTTCATGACCCCGTGATCTGCTCCAGCAGGTCTTTGCAGTTCTGTCTCTCATTCCACTCTTCCCCCACCCGCCACGTGCCCCCTGAGGTCCCTGAAGTTGCCTTCGAGTGCTTTCTCCTCCCTCCTCACTTCCGCAGGCCTGGGCCCTCCCCTCCTTCAAGGCAGGTTCAGGAGTGAGCGCAGGGCTGACCTGCTCCCGCCTGGCCACCCCTCCCTCTCCTTGTGTTGCCTTCAGCAGGCCTGGGGCGGGGCTCGGTAGAGTTTCAGCTCACGGTGGTCCTGGAGGGCCCCAGTGAGAGGGTGTTGCTGGAGCTGAGACCTCAGGGATGGAGGGAGGAGTGAGCCTTGTGTGACTCTGGGAAGGGGAAATAGCGAGGTAGGGGTCCGGAGACGGAAGGGCTGCAGGCGCCTGCGGAGCCTACACAAGGGGCCTGGAGTGAGGGGCAGAGGAAGGCTCAGGAGGATGGCAGTGATGGCTCAGGAGGTGGCCGCCGTCTCTCATGGGTGGGAGCGCTCACCCGCCTCAGGCCAGAGGTGCTGCAGCCTGGCAGGACATCACAGAGCCTGCGAAGGGCCAAGTGAGGAAGGCAGCTTTCCAGGAACGGACCCTGCAGCCAGGACCCCTGTGAAGGCGACTCATTAGGAAGTGCCCGGGAAAGACGACGAGGGCTCGGCGTGACCTGCATGGAGGGAGAGGCCTTGCTCTGTAGGGAGGAAGGCCGGGCCAGCGCATCTGCTCCGGGGCTGGTGGCCTGTGTGCCCCGGTCCCGACCTCCTCTGAGTCCCCTTTGCTGGGCCTTGCTGGTTGGCCATCAGGCAGGCACTTGGGTTGTAAGCCCAGCAACTGGCGAACTTGAACAAAACACACGTTTATTGGAAGGATCTGGAGTGGCCCTCAGAGCAGGAGAAAAAGGTGGAAGTAGCTCTTGGGAGCCCGAGCCGGGGCAGACCTGCAGGTCGTCTTCCCGCGGGGGCTCCCATCTGGGTCACCCTCTGCTTGAGATTCTGGGGAGCAGATCTGACTGCTGGAGCTGCTAACACAGGATCACCCCCTGCAGGGGGTGGGGGACCTTTTCCTAAGGACTCAGAGTGTGTCCCATGGGGAGGGTGGCTCCCCAAAGAAATATTGGGGTGCTAGTGTCAGAGAGGGGAGTGGGTACTGAGTGGACAAGACCGACAGATGCGTCCCCTCTCCTGAGCTGGGTCCAGGTTTCTGGAAGGGGCCTGTGGTGTCACGTCTGTGAGGGGCCGGGCTGGAGCCCCAGGGAGACACCTCCCTCCACCCCAACATCTGCCTAGGCCCTCCTCTAGAGGCCAGGCCACAGCGGGAAACGGCCAGCAGTTGACTGTCCTTCGATGTCACTCCTAAGTCTACCCCGCCAAGGGCCCCAGTGTCGGGGCTGTTCTCCAATTTCTGAGGAATGTTGAACGTGGGTCGATGCAGCGCCCTGGAATCAGAGATGAGGGTTTACATCACAGCACTGCCTCTCGCTGCTGTGCAACCTTGGGCATGTTCTCTGCCTTCTCTGAACCTTTGTCTCACAGCTGGGATAAGGAGACATGGTAGATAGGAAAGTGCTTTGGAAGCTGTAAAGTGCTTGGACAAACCACTCATGACTGATGTTATCTCTGGTCATGACCTAAGAGAGAGTTGCCTCAGTTTCCACTCCTCGACAGTAGGGATGCTCCCCTCACATTCTCATCCCTCCCTCCAGCTTTCCCCCCACATCTTCATCCTCCCTCCAGCTTTCCCCCCACATCCTCATCCTCCCTCCAGCTTTCCCCCACATCCTCATCCCTCCCTCCAGCTTTCCCCCCACATCCTCATCCTCCCTCCAGCTTTCCCCCCACATCCTCATCCCTCCCTCCAGCTTTCCCCCCACATCCTCATCCTCCCTCCAGCTTCCTCCCCACATCCTCATCCTCCCTCCACTTTCCCCCACATCCTCCTCCTCCCTCCAGCTTCCCCCCCACCACCCTCATCCCTCCCTCCAACACCCCCCCCCCACCCTGCCTGCCTTTTCCACGCCTTCATCTCTGGGGCTGGGACCTGTGCCTGTGTTCCTGCCAGGGGTGCTGCTTTGGGAGCCTTTCCCAGTGCCTTGTCACTTCTCTTTAGCCTGGAGAGGTGATGTGGCTGTGCTGTCAGCAGAACGGGTGGGTGCTGGGCACTTTGGAGGCTGAGGGCCAAGGTGGCCCTGGTGGGAGTGTGGGAGGTCTGAGGGTCTGCGGTGATGTGATGACAGCTGTGAAGGGCAGGGACAGTCCTCAGCCCCTTCTAGACACGCTGGTCCCCACAGCCTTGGCTGTGAGTAGAGGACATTCAGGCCACACTTCCTCGAGCAAAGCTTGAGGGATCCGATTCCTCAGCCACAATTGCCAAAAATAAAGTGAACATCGTCACTGGAGATCATCCTTGATTTAGGGGAGTTCTTGGTTTTAACAGGGTTGGTCACTCACCAGATAATACAAATGAGTCCTTTGTCATAGTCGGCTCGGGCTGCTGTCACAGAACTGCCATCGACAGGGGAGCCTAAAGAACAGACATGTATCTCTCACAGTTCTGGATGCTGGAGGTGTGAGATGGGGAGCCAGCAGGGAAGGGTCTGGCGAGGGCTCTCTTCCCGGCTTGCAGACGGCTGTCCTGCTGTGTCCTCACGTGGCAGAGCAGAGGGAGGAAGCAAGTCCTCCTGCGTCTCTTCTTCTAAGGGCAGGAATCTCGTCATGACCTCATCACCTCCCCAGGGACCCCACCACCAACTCCATCCTATTGGGGTGGAGCTCGACATGGGAGTCTTGGAGGGACACAAACATTCAGTCCATAAGATACCTCTCAGAGTTTACGAAACGCTTTCATGGCCATTTTCTCATTTGGCTTCATCTGCATGTCATAGAGGAGAAACTTCAAGCCACAGAGGCAAAGAGCCTTGCCAAGCTCTCCCCGCGGCCTGTGCCTTAAGCTTGATAGAAGTTTCTCTCTCACTTAACAGACGTGTGCAGGTGGGCAGTCCAGGGCTGGCCCTCAGGTCCACCTGTGCTGCAGCCCAGCTGGACATCACACAGCCTCTGCACGACCAAGCAGGGAGGGGAGAGAAGGCCTACGTAGACTTCCCAGAAATAGACCTTGCATCCAGGACTTGAGTGAAACAAATTCACTAGGAATGTTCCAGAAATGACCAATAGGGGCTGGGGAGTGATCTACATAGAGAGAAAGGCCTTGCCTGCTGGAGAGGGAGGTCAAGTCTGGTCATCTGCTCCAGGGCTTGTGGCCTGTGTCCTGCTGGGAACTGACCTTCTCACAGAGGCGTGCAGGTGGGTAGTCCACAGCTGCTCCGGCTCTGCCCACGTCAGGGACCAGGCCCCTTCTAGCCTGTGCCCTGCCATGCTCCAATACGGCCATAAGGCTCCAGCTATCACACTTGCCTTTCCAGCCAGGAAAGGAGAAGAAAAGAGGTGCTGCTCTCTATAAGGACATGCCTCCAAAGCCGCACATGATGCTTCGCCTTCCAGATTTGGGGCCAGATCTAAGGTCTGTGGGCACCCGTTGCTGGCGAGGGAAGCTAGGAAACGAAGGCTTGATTCTAGATAGCCTGTGCCCAGCTAAACTTGGGTTCTGTTACTGAGGAAAGAGAGGGGATAGATGTTGGGGAGAAAGTAGGAACCAGTGTTGCACCTAGAGAGTGAAAACGGACTCGATCCCAATTTGCCTACCGCATCTGCTTGAAGCCCTCTGCCTAGAAGTTTCTCTTCGTGGGGAGCAGAGGGCTATAGCTGTTGGGAGAGGAGTCAGATATGAGGCCCATCTTCACAAGGAATGGGGTGGGC
This sequence comes from Equus caballus, assembly GCF_041296265.1. Taxonomy (NCBI): domain Eukaryota; kingdom Metazoa; phylum Chordata; class Mammalia; order Perissodactyla; family Equidae; genus Equus; species Equus caballus. Next base: position 2,477,995 of record NC_091686.1, on the reverse strand, counting down.
TGGGGCCCCGGATCTGTGGGACAACTGGGGCCCTTTTATTGTGAGATGAGATCCACCCAAGGAGCAGCTGACTCTAGAAGGACAGGGGGTAGACAGAGCTCCCTGGACACACCTTTGGGGCATGCAGGCGGGGGCTGTAACAGACCAAGTCCTCAGCTGGCAGCTGGCACTCGGCTTTAGAGTTCCCGGCGCACCTATAATTGTCTTGGTGACCTTGGGCAGACCCCTTAACCTCTAACCTCCCTCAGGCTTGGTCTCATCACCTGTAAGATGGGAACAATGTGAGGAATTCAGGGTCAGACAAGGGTGAGGCGAGAGACACTCAACTCAGGGATAAAATTTAAGAGGCATCAAAAGACTCAGCCATTAAGATAAATAATATTTTAATGCGGCATTTTTTTTTCATGGTGGTAAAATAGACATCATAAAATTTACCATTTTAACCCTTTTTAAGTGGTCAGTTCAGTGGCACATTCACAATGTTGTGCAACCATCACCATCATCCATCTCCGGAACTCTTTCTTCTTCCCAACTGAAACTCTGTCCCCGTTGAACATGAACTGCCATTCCCTGAGCCCGCCCCTGGCCACTTCCACTCTCCTTTCCGTCTCTGTGATAGACATCTGACTACTCTAGGTGCCTCATATCAGGGGAAATTCTTGGCATGTGTCCTTTTGTGTCTGGCTTATTCCACCTGGCAGGAAGCCCTTGAGGGTCAGAATTTCCTGCCTTTTTAAGGCTGAACGATGTTCCATGTGTATACACATGCCACATTTTGTTCACCCCTTCATCCGTAGATGAACACATGGGTGCTTTCCACCTTTGGCTTATGCGAATAGTGCTGCTATGAATAAGGGTATACAGATATCTGTTCAAGTCCCCACTTTCGTTATGCTATATTTTTCAAAATGCACTCAAACAAGTCCATGATGAGTAAATTATGAAAATGTCAAATAAAGACAAGACCAGTAATAGCACTGTGTTGAGATAGCGAAGAGCCTGAGGCAAAAGGAAGGATGGGTACCATTTACCTTGCATGAACCTATTTTCGGAGCCCCTTTAAATCTTGTGCCTCCCTCTCCTCGCCCTGGTCCTGGGCCTGGCAGGATGAAATGAGCCTGGTGTGGGCAGGCCTAGGAGCCTCCTCCCCCTGCCACCCAGGGCTGATTTAGGAACTGGAGTGAAGGAGGAGCCTCTGGGTTGGAAAGCTGAAGCCGGATTTCCTCCTCTCCCTCGGATAGATTCATCTTCATTAGCCCTCAGATAACAGTCCCTTCTGAGGCCGAGGCAGCTGAATTATGGGACAGTCGCTGCATCTTCCTTCCCTCTGAGTTGTTTGCCAAGTGACAAACCAAGAGATGCATGTCTCCGCTCAGGGCTGGCTCGCAGAGCTGGGTTTGAGGCCATTCTGGTGAGGCAGGAGCCCATGCCCTGATCCGTTACCTCTTAGCCCGGCCAGGCCGGGGCGTGAGTGTGGCCCCAGCGCGGGCACACACACGTGTGAGTGTGTGTGTGGTGGGACCCTACCAGGAGGAAGAGGCGTTCCGTTCCTGGGCTCAGGGTCCCCCAAAGATGAGAGCCTATTAAAGCCCCAAAAGGGAGTGTCTTCCCTTAGTCGCTCAAGGAACATTTAGTGAGCGCGTGCTGTGTGCCGAGCCATGAGTGAGTAGGGGAACAAGGGTCGACAGGTCAGTTGTGGTCCAGACTTTACAAGCTTATAACTAAAAATGAGAGTGTGTTCTCGAGTCAAGAATTGAGGTGTGCCGGGTTATTTGGTAGGAGGGAGTGCAAAGGGAAGGGTGGTGAGAGGCCATCTCAGCTCTCACCCTTGGCTGGGGAGTGTGTACGTGTGTGTATGTGTGCGTGTGTGCATGCGCGTGTGGCTGCCCGGGCTCTGGCTGCCCTGACGGAGGCGGAACCGCTCAGGCCGGGATCTTGCCTGCTATCTTGAGACTGACCAGCAGATGGCGGGAGTGCCACAGGAAGGCCGGTGACCCGGGGAGGAAGGGAGAGGGAGCAGGAGAGAGAAAAGGAGAGACAGAGACAGAGACAGAAAGAGAGACAGAGACAGAGACAGAGTATATTAGTTTGCATGGCTGCCATAACAAAATACCGTAGACCGGGCAGCTTGAACAACAGAAATTTATTTCTTACAGTGCTGGAGGCTGGGAAGTCCAAGGTCAACGTGCCAACAAGGTAGGTTCATTCTGAGGCCTCTTCTCTTGGCCTGTGGGCGGCTACATCTCACTGTGCACTCACATGGCTTTTCCTCGGTGCACGCGGCAGCGAGAAACAGAGCCAGAGAAAAGGGAGCAGGGAGAGAGAAGGTGGAGGGAGAGACAGAGGCAGAGGAGACAGACGGGGTGGGGAGGAGGGAGCAGCCTGCGGCACTGGGTGGGGATCGGGATTCCTGGTTCTGGGCCAGCTTTACTATGCACTTTATTGTGACCCTGAGCGAGTCATTTCACCCTTTGAGCAGCTGCATCCTCACCTCCAAAGTGGGTAGTGGTGCCCCCATCCCCATTGAAGTAGGGACAAACTCATAGAGAGCAGCTCCCCTCATCTTCTCGCTCAGGGACACAGCAGTCCTCTGAGACGGGCCTTAACATTATCTCCATCTTTCAGATGATGAGACTGAGGGTCAGGGAAGTTAAGTGACCTGCCAAGGCTACCCAGCTGGGACTCAAACCCAGGTCTTCTGACTCCGTGGTCTAAACAGCAGGGGGAGCGCTCGAAGCGGGGTAGAAGATACAACGCAGATATGAAGGAAACTCAGAACTCCTTGGCACGGGGGAAGTTGACACGTCAGTCTCCCTCTGAGGGTCTCTTCTGGAGCCTCCACAAAACTCCTGAGAAAGGGCAAGTTTGGTGGAGGGTCCTTGCAGGGAACACAGGCCCCCAGGGCCAATGGCCTGGAAGCTGGCCCAGAGACCTGGGAACCCAGAAAAACAGTCCCTGGACACAAGGCTACCAAACAAAGCTGTCCGAGATGTGTGGCCTCTGTCCTGCCTTGGTTCGCTGGGCGGTGAAGCCCAGCCAGCTCTTGGCCCCACTGTGTGGCACGTGCAGGGCCAGATGCACAGAAGAGATCTGCTCCTTTTCTCTCGGAGGCGCATGAGGGACGCCTAAATCTAATAAGTTAATCTAGACTCCTAGAAACAAGATTAAATTTTCAAATAAAGGCAGGCTCTGACAGCTAAGGCATAAATCTTTTATTTAAAATAGAGACTAAACCCATTCAAATGCAATCAGCGATGACAGATGCAGATAGAAACAAGCTCTGATAGAATAGACACAGTGTAGATTTGTTTGCTCTTGATGACATATCACAGAGGGTGACCTTAAGGACAGTCTGTGAGTGTCAGCAAACAGTGGGGCCTTTGCATCATTTCCATGTGGCTTGTTGGCCCAAGGTGGTGCCAGGCTAGATGCTGAGGCAGGTGGGAAGGAGCCAGCCTCGGAGGTCATGGTCCCGTTGCCACCACCCCAGCTGCTGCAAGAGGGCAGGAGGAGGGTCAGCAGTGTTTAGACGGGTCTGGAGCTTCGGCAAAGCAGCCTGGGGAGGAGAGAATGGGAGCCGTCAAGAGCAGGCAGAGGTGGTTGAGGCAAGAGGAGAAGGTCGGGATGGCCAGTGGGAGCATTTTCTGGAGCTGCAAGTGCAGAGGGCGAAGCTCTGTGGGCCCCGCACCAGGACAGGCAGCGTTCTCCTCGGCTGCTTACGGTGGGCACTTCTGAGTGCCAGGCACTGCACGCCCTACACGATCTCATTCAACCCCACATCTAACGCTTCTACAGATGACAGGCTGGGGCTCAGAGGGGTTGAGTCCATGCCCCAATTACAGAGCCACGAGTCCCCTGGAGGCATGCTGGCCCCTGTCCCTTGCTCCTTCCACCGGACATTACACAGCTCACAGACGCCCAGAGACACCTGTGGGCCTCTCAAACATACTGACACCTCATTTGCTCTAATTCAGGCAAAAAGCAGAGGATGATTTCTCCTAATAATTGCCCCCCTTTTGGAAGCTTTTAGATGCTCGCTGCCAGACCCCTTCACAGCAGCACAAAGTCACCACCAGAAACACACATCCCCTGAGGACAAGGGCTCCCAAGCAGATAATCCATGGGCCCAGGTTCAGGGAAATGGTTAATAGGCTGCTGCAAACAAAGGAAAACCCCATACAAGACAGTGCCATGTTAAGTAAGATTGGGAAACATTGCCTTTTATAATCTCACCTGTACACTCACAAAACACATCAGAATCTTAAAGGCTCTGAGAAGTCCTGTAGAAAAGAAGCCTGTTTAACCTTCCTTAACCTAGCATTTCCCCAACTTATTTGAACACGAAAGTGCTTTCGTTTCTCTCACTGGACATAAGATCACATCAACTCATCTTCTAAAGAGCCCATTTTGGGAAACATTGACCTAAGAATATCATTTCAAGTTGGCCCATGGCTTCCTGCTTGGTAGGAATTCTTCGAGAATATATTTTGGTACATGAAATTTCACCATTAAATACTTGATGTGGATGTCCAGAAAAGCCACAATGGACACTGGTGATTCTCAGTCTTTTTTAGGATAAATCTTCTCAGATAATTTGATGAAGGCTATGGATGTTCTTCCTGGGCGGTGAGGAGAAGCATGCACACACACTCAGAATGATGAATTCAGATTGAGGGGTTCGTGGGCCCTCTGTTGCCATAGATGTCAGGTCACGAACCTCTGCTTTAAGTTGCTATCAGCTAAAATCCTTGTGCCATTGGCAGCCAAGCTCCAGGCCTTGGGCCAAGCCTGTTTCAGGGAGGGCTGCTGAGTGGGTCTGGATGAAGGGGTCAAGTACACTCCCGGCATTCTGAGAAAGGAAGCCCAGAGACTCCTGCCAGTTTCATGTGTCCAGTGGATGGGGCACTTCACAGGGACCTGGGGTGGGGGCAGCAGACATCAGGCAGCTTGGTGAGCAGAGACCCCTGCAAGTCTGAGGGACTGCTCCTTCCCACAGCCCTGTGGGAGCCTTGAGCTCAGGGCTCCCATGTCTCTTGGCTCCTCCCATAGCCTAGTGTAAGAGAATCCTGTTGTTGATGTGAGCCCAGCACCCGTTCCATGTGCTCCTTCTTCTGGGAATAGCACCCGGTTGTCCTTAGGGAACCTCCCCTGCCCCACACCAGTCTATGTGTGTGGTATGGGTGGGATCTTACCCCCAAATTCATGGCAGGCTCATAACCCAGTCCTGGACAATCAAAGGATACCATCTTTTAGGTCACAGTGATTGGTTCAGGGGTAAGCATGGGACCTGAGCCAGGACAATTAGGGCCAAAGGTATAAATGATGGGACTTTTACTGAGAAAGTGCAGTTCTTTTGGGGCTGTTGATAAAAAAGTGTGCCTTGAGCTGCTGGTGGCCACCTTGATTCATGAGGTGAGATTGCCTGAAAATGGATGCTCCACAGAGGAGATTGGGTGAGAGATGAAGATCTGGGTGTCCCAGTGAGACTGTACAAGCCTATATTCAGCTATGCCCTAAAGTAGAGCCACCCCTGGCACAGTTACATGAACCAATACATTTTCTTTTGCGCTTAAGACCCCGTGAGCTGGATTTCTGTCACTTGCAACTGAAAGAGTTCTGACTGATTCCCCTGTGTTAAAAACACATGCTCAGGCCCACGCCCAGTAGCTGGATTAGAATCTCCAGGAATGTGGAGACTATATCTATATCTATCTGCATCTATAACTATATATCTCTATATATAACTATATATCTATATCTATCTTTCTGGAGTATCTAATGATCTAACAGCTCTAACTTGTGATAATTTCTGATTTTATACCATGGAGGATGCAAGACACCCAGTTGGGAAATCCAAGATTATCCACGTGGCCACATCCAGTGCAAGCCCAGGAGTCAAGATATTTTACATGGTTGGTCCTTAGTTTATTCCCACTCTCAAGCTCTCAAATGCAGCCAACAATCATGTGATTGTGGCCACTTCTCAGCTTTGTACAGGAGCAAAAGATTGCTCTGTATTCATCAAAACCCATTTCCTCATCTTCCTGTACCCACGGCTAGACTACACCTCCTAGTCCCTCTTGCAGGTAGGTGTGGCCATGAGTTGGGTTCTAACCAACAGAATGTGAGCAAAAGTGATGTGTGCCCCTTCCAGACTCAGCTTGTAAAAATCTCCCTGGGTATTCCTCATGATTTTTCCTCTTCTAGCTTGATGCAGATAAACACAGACACCTTACAAGCCTTGTTGGAAGGTGACAGATCTACAAGGAGGAAGGACCCTGGGTACCACGAAGTACCCAAGAAGTGAGCCTCATGACAGTCAGGAATCCCTGTCTGGGGCTTTACACAAGTGAGAAAGAAATGTCTAGTGTGTTAAGCCGCTGGGATTTGGGGGTGAATCCGTTACAGTTGTTTCCTTAACAGTGAATTTTTATGAATTTCAAGTAACTTTTCCATCCATTGATTCATCGTGCTTTACCAAAACTCTGCGTGGCAGGCTGGGAATGGCATTTTACAGATGACAATGCTTGTCCTAGCTTAGGTAGTCGGCGGGAGGACAGGAAAAGGTTCTAAAAAGAGCAGTTTGATACAATGTAAAGAGAGTGTGACGCTACGCCCTCCCTCCCTACTGGTTCCGGCATTTCTGTGGCTAGAATCCTTCCGTGGGTCTCAGCACCCATCTTCCCACCCTCTCTGCCGCGTCCCTGCACAGCCAAGACTCCAGGTGCCCTGCCTCTGTCCGTGGTGCTGAATCCAGTGCGCTGTAGTGGAATGAGCCTGGACTTAAACATTAGACAGAGCTGGGTTTTACTTCTAAACATATGTTCCCTCGGAAAGTCTTTTAACCTCTCCAAATGTTAATTTTCTTATATTTAAAATGGTAAAATTATACTTTCCTCATAAGATTGTTGAGAAGATTAAAGAATGTGGAGAAACTACTGGCGTAGTAGTTGTGGCTTTTTGCATCCCCTCTCCCCCACTTAAAAAAAATATTGAACCTCTTCCTTCCTCTCCCTACTAAGAGAAGCAGGTGAATTGATGGCAATTTCATATTTGTGTGTAATATTGACTTCAAGAGCCAGGCCTATCGTTCACTGAGGTTTGAGTGAATTAAGAGAAAAAGGCAAACAGATTCTAGAGGGACTCTCCCTCAGAATTCCAGCTGCTACACGCTATAGGGGGTTACAGAATATTCTAAAAGCTTCAGGGAAATCTGAAGCTTGAGGAGAAGTATGGTTTTTGGCCCCCCTAGTTTCTTCATTTGTACAATGGTGAGTGGAGGGTGGCAGCTCGGTGGTCTCCAACCCTACAGAACGAAGCCATTTAGTACTCCCACCACTCTGATCCCCATCTTTGCAAAGATTTTGTCAACTAAACACACTGCACTTATTAAGGAATAACAAATTCCTTTCCCCAATTTTATTAATAAAAGACATTTAGAAGTGATTGTGCAATAAAAACAGTATTAAGTTTCCCAGTTTAATGAGGTGGCTGATGCTTTAGTCTGTGTGGCCTCATTATCGGCTAATGTGTGGATTCCCTTAGGTTTTCTGAATTTTTGCCAAGAATTCACAGAACCCAGTGCTACTAAGAGCAGGAGTCATTGCTTTCAAGGGGCTCTCAGGATCCTTCCAGCTCTGGCCTGCTTCTCTTGAGCTCTGCTGTACCAAGAGGGACGGAGCAGAGTGGGCACAGAGAAGAGAAAGGAGACAGCGTTGCTGTGGTGAAGCAACATTCACCTTGGGGATTGGAACCATAGGGACATACCCTGGTGTTTGGCTTAATCCACACCTGGGAGATGGAATTCATAATCCTCCTCACTCTCTTCACAGTGAATGTAGAAAGAGACTTTCGGAGTGTGTGTGCGTGTGTGCACGTGCACGTGTGCACACCCAAGTAACTGGAAGTTGGTTTATTAATGAAAAACATGACTGCCAAGGGAAATAGTCAGTTGGCCCACTTTCTGTCAACATGTTCTCTCCCTGTTACACATGATGTGGGAAGCTAATTTGAAATCAGAAGGATGCTTGGTGAGCATAAAACTGGAGTTATTGAGTTTGTTGTGTAGTTTTAATGACATTGTCTTCAAACTATTATGACTGTTGGGATATAACTTCCTAGGGGTTTTATTGAGACTCTTTCAGTAATGGAGACCCCACCCTGTCGCAGATAGTGCTGGAAACACCCCACTACTGCTTTACCTTTGGGCTCTGCTCCCGACTTGTGCCTGCCAGCAGGAGACTCGCCTGAGATACTCAAGCTTCTGCACTTCCTACCTGCTTTGGGGTTCAGTGAGATTGAGTCTGTTCTCTTAGTGCGGTGGGCACCTCAGCCTAGCCCTCCAGCATTGGCACAGGGGAGAGCAAGCCCTTCCTCATGCTGCTGCCCTCCTTTTGTAATATCTTATTGGTTGGTTTCAGTCTCAGTGGTGCTGCCCTCAAGTTAGGATGACAGACAGTCTGGACTTGAACTGATGTCATCAGGAGTCCAGAGCCCATTCTCTTGACTGTAGCCCTATACTGCCTTTCTAAGGTGCGCTGCCCTTAAACTCTAGAGGCACAGCTCCTCCTAGCCCAGGCTGTTCAGAAAGCCAAGCCAGAGGGCCCAGGGAGCTGGAGCAGGAGGGGCCATCCCCCTGGGGTGACTGACCCTGACCCCAGCTCTGCAGGTCTCTGCATGGCAGAGGATTCACTTTCCTCCCAAAGTCCCCAGGCTCAGCCTCTGCCCTGGTTTACGAGCTGAGCGGGTGAAGGGCATGTGTGACCTTTTCAGTTACTCTTCCGCACTCATCACTATCGCTGATAGACAAGTAAACTTCCTTTATGTGTTTCCAACTGCCAAAAAACACAGCAGTGGCTGCTGAGGGCTAGGTGTGTGGTTTGCTGTAAGCCTGGAACCTCACCCTTCCTGTAGCCTGATGGCTGTCACAGCTCACATGCTCAGCAGAGGCCTGGTAAGCCCTCCCTTGGGCCCAGGACTGAGGCTCCCCCAGGCAGGCAGGAGCTGACAGGGCCACATGAGGTCACAGCAGCCATTTAACTTTAAATTTGCTCCCAATACTCCACTCTCCTCCCTCGTGCTCAGTCCTAGCGCCTACCCCTGGTCTTCCTGGCCAGCCCGCCGCACCCCATCCTGTGCTGCTGCCTCCCAGCGCAGGCACAGCCCTCCCCACCCCTGGGGGTTGAGTCCCCGCATCCTCGCGAGCCCACCTCCACCTCCTCAAGCCCCTCCACTCAGGATGAGCTGCTCCCGCCGTGTGTTGCTCTTCACTCTGTGTCGTGCGTTGTGTTGTTCCCGCCTGCATTGTGGTCCCCTTTACTTTAGGTCTTGGGCTCTGTTTATTTGCAGGCTTTCTTCTTTTTTAAAAAATCAAGGTGCCGTTGCTTGTATCCTGAGAAATTGTAGAGCCCTCCTCATCTTTTTGCATTGCTGGGTACATTTCTTGTCTCCACCCAAATGATCTGCTAAGGTGAGAATGTTAATTTATCCAAGTGGGAGTATGTCAACATCACCCCAAAATAAAGGTGCCAGAACTTAGAATGAAACCCGAACTCCTCATGATCTGCCCCCATTGCCAGCCAACCTCACCTCCTGCCTCTCCTGTCACTCACTAAGCTCCCGCCACACAGCCTGGATCCCGGTCCTCGGGTGTGCCGAGCCCGCTCCTGCTCGGGGCCTCTGCAGCCGCCAGCCCCTCTGCCTAGAGCACACCTGCCCTGAATCTTTGCAGGCTGCCTCCTTCCCATCACGGGGGTCTCTGCCCGGCCTGACACTCCATCCTGCTCCACACGCCCTGGTGCCTCTCTATTGGAATATATTTCCCTGATGTGTTTTCCTCGGTTCACTTAACATTTTTAGAAGGCAGCCTTTTTTCATTATTAGTTTCACTTTATTATCTTTATCCTTTGCTAGGACATAGCTCCACGTGAACGGGGGTCTTGCCCATCTTGCTGGTTCCTATATCCCCAAAGCCTAAAAGAGTGCTGGGGACACAGGAAGCATTTACTTCACATTTGCTACATGAGCGGAGGTGAGTGGTCACACTAAATACTCACATGGAAACGTCTGTCCGTCCTGTGTTGGGAGTCTCTACCCCTGCACCCAGTGTCTTGCCTTTAGCATGGAATACATGTGAATGGAATGAATTAAAGGGCCCCTTCCCCACTAGATTATCTGCCTTTTAAGGGGACAGACCAAGTCTATTTCTCTCTGACTCTCTAGCATCTTGAAGAGCAGCTGCTCAAAGCGCCTGTTGAATTGAATAGAATCCTTTGAAAGTGCTGTGTCTCCAACTTCCGTAACTGAAGACAGGTCTGTCTGGTCCTTCGAATGTGACTTGTTGGAAGAGCTGACACCTGGAGTTCTCATTCTCAGTTGTGGCTTCCGGCTCATGTGAGTGCAAAGGCCACGCCTCACACAGCAGACGTGTTGATGGAAAACGGGGCGGATGTGCCCAAGATGCCGAGTGTCAGAGAAGCAGCACAGTATCCTCCTGACACTTGAAAATTGCAAATTCGAAAAGTTCCTTCTCACTTGTCAGCTGTCCAGGCCTCCTCTGCACAGATGGATTCCAGGCCTTGTCCCACCAGGCTGGATTTCCCACTTCCCCAGAGCCAGCCAAGTAGTGTCTTTGAGCTCCACTGTGGGCACAGCCACTCAAGTGTCCTAGGCACTCAAGTTTCAGAGTGTTTTATCAAGACTCCTAGTTACAAGTGATTTAAAACAGGGAATACATTGGCTCAAGCACCGGAAAGACGTTGCGTAGGAGTTGCTTCAGGCATGGCTGGATCCAGGGGGTTTTGTTTGTCTCTGCTTAGTATATTCTTCATATAGCTCTCCCCACTGGGTGGTTTTTGGGGTCAAGGTGGTCCCTGGAAGCCTCAGAGTCATCCATTTAATTTAATTGTCCAAACATTCTACTCACTACATTCTGGCTACTCACTTTTTTTGTTCCTTAAATAAACTAGGCATATTCCTGCCTTACGATATTTGCACTATTCCAAGTGCATCAAAATCCCTACCTCCTCCTCTCTATAGCTATGTATCTCACTCTCTGACCTGCTACAAGGCTTTGCTCAAATTTGCCGCCTCAGTGAGGCTGAACCTGGTTGAAGCCATCTCCCCAGGGTTCCCAGTCCTTCTTGCTTTGCTCACTCCTCCTACCCCCCAGAGCAATCAGTGCCTTTTGGCTTACTCTCTACGGCACTTATTTATCATCTCTATTGCCCTACAGCCCACTAGAATGTCTATTTCATTCACTGATTTATCCCAAGAACCCAGTTGAGTCCTGCCTCATAGTAACTGCTCCATTTTTTGGATGAATGAATGAAGCAGAAAGAAATTAATTCAACATCCAGACCTTGGAAATACAGCAGTGAACAAAACAAAGACAAATCCTCTGCCCCTTTGGACCTTACTTTCTGGTGGGGAAGGCAGACAAGAAATGAGATTTTTAAGAAACAGTAAATATATGGAGTTTCAGGGGTCAGTAATGGCTGGACAGGCAAACACAGCAGATGCCCACAGTTAAGACAAGACCTCGTTCCTGTCATATGCCGAGAACCTAACTATGGAGATGATTCTTGCTTCTTCTGCTATTTTAATTTTACTCTGTTTGAAAGTGAGAGAGGACAAGTGTACTGCTAATGACAGCAGTAAAGCTTCTCCCAGATTCATTTACAGGTTGTGCTTGCTTTTATTTTCATTCCCTTCTGGTTTCAGGAGCGTGGGCAGCCCCCTGCCAGTCGGCATTCCCCTGACACTTCCCACTCACACAAGGTAAATGAAGAAGCACGCGGACGGCCCGGAGCTGCCGGCATCTGGGACATCCTCCCGGAGCCCGCGGCCGCGTGGAGGAGAAGCAGCCCAAACCAATAAGCCAGTATCGACTGCATTGGCATTAATGTCTTTTTATACGGACACAAGCATTTTATCAAAACGTGCCTGGGGGCAACATCCATCTTCATATTGACTTAAAATAGAAGATATTACAGGGTGGGCGTTCCGTCTACGGAGCATAGACTTCTGCATACAAATATAGATGCGTAATCAATATTTCATCATCAAATTATGATCTGGCTTTCAATGTTTTGCACAAAGAACTTCAAGATGAATAATGAAGTGCAATACTAATTTTGAAATGCACAGACTTTTTTCACTTTAATAAGAGTGGGGGCTCCTGTCGGCCATCGTGTGCGGGCAGCAGGAAAAGGCCTTCCAGTGTTAGGAGGGACATGGGGGCAGCATTTGCAGACCAGAAGGCGGCCTCAGCTTTGTTGCTTGTTGGAGAATCAATTGTGGACACACCCAGGGCCCGTTCATTCATCTATCCAGTGGCCCACATCGCTGGCCCACATCCAGACCGCACCCCCCTCCGATCCCTTTTACCACTTCTGTGCATCCTTCTGCCAGCTTCACTATACTTCTGCCTCCCATGCTCAGCAGCTGCCACTCTTGGGCTCCTGGCACCACTTTAACTGCAAGAGCTGAGAGCTGGCGGGGCCTGGGCATTTACGTCCCTCTGGGGTGGCCCTTAGCCAGAGACAGGAGTGCGATTCTGAAAGCCCAGCTGCCTGCCTCAGGCGGGACACTGCCATTCCAGAGCTCCCCGGGGCTCAGGTGCAAGCTGCCCTAGGGACCTGTGTTTCCCCTTGCTCCTGCGCTTGGCTCCCCCTTATCAGTGCTCCTGGGAGCATTTCCATAAGACAACACTTGCACACGAAGTCTTGTCTCCAGGTCTGCTTCTGGGAAATCCGACTTAATACATACTCTTCCTTCCACACCTATTTATTGAGTATCTACTATGTGCCACGTACCATGATAGAAGCTAGGAGTGGAACAGTGAGAGAAGTAGATATGGCCCATGTCTCTGTGTCAGTTTTGGTGCTTTGGGTGGGCTATAACAAAGGGGAAATTAAACAATAACTTATGATCTCCCACGGATGGGAAGTCAGATGTCTCCAGGACGGGCGGATACGGCAGCACCATGCACCAGAGGGGCACCACGCACCAGGTCCTTCCAGCTCTTTGCTTGGCCAGGTGTGGGGTTAGCTTCACCCTCAGGCCGGGAGCAAGTGGCCACAGCAGGTCCAGCCATCACACCCAAGGACGACAACATCAAGAGGCAGACCATCTCTTCTTGTGACTTTCTCTGTAAAGCAAGGACGCTTTCCCTAGAAGTCCCTGCCTCCTTAGCAAAACTACCTTTTTCCCACTGGCCTGAACTGGGTCACATGCTCCTTCCTGAGCCCATCACTGGCAAGGGGGTGGAATTACTCTGGGGCCAATCAGGTCCCCGGGGACATGGGGGTTGGGGTGGTTTCTCCTGAGGAGCAGGAGATGTCTGGGGAGGTGGACAACCGGACGCCACTGGAGTTCTGTTAGGAAGGAAGAGGAGGTTTGATGCAGGGCACGGGGCTGTCCACTGTGTCCTCTGTCGCTCTGCCCTCTTGGTCTCCTTCCCGGCACTGCCCTCTGGCTACCACCCGACATTCAGGCATCTGTTCACGTGGTTTGGTCTTTCTTCCTTACTCCATGGTGACTCCCCAAGGGCAGCAACCTACGTGGTTCCCTCACTGCTCCATCCCTGTGAATAGCGCAGCACCCCACACGTGACTGTGCTCAATAAATATCTGATGGACAGGTGAATGGTAATAATGAAGGAGACGAATGAATGGATAAATGAACACGTGCAGTCTGAAGAGCGGAAGCAAAGAGAAGGCTAGAATGGCATCTCCCAGCCCCCGCATGTGGGCAGTGTTCTGTGATGACCGCGGGGCAAGGGGACTGCTCCCTGATGAAGAGGCCCAAGGGTGAAGCACGAGGGGGCCTCCCCCCTGAGGCAGCGAGGGCAGTGGCTTTGGGTGAGAAAGATCTGGGCTTCTATCTTGGCTCTGACATCAACTAGCTGTGTGGCTTTGGCTGTGACTCCCAGCTGGTCTCACTCCTTTCTCTAGAGATAGCATGAGGATTTGATCATTGAACAACGTGCTGAGCACTTATTATGTGAAGATGCTGGGGATACACACAGGGAAAGTACAGGGTCTTACGCAAGCACTGATGGGGATCCAGCATCTATTTATGGGGCTCAGGGCTGGGTCCTCAAGCTGAGGTTTGAAGGATGAGTGGGCACAATCAGGCAGCTGGGGGTGGAAATGAGGGCAAAGCATCGCAGGGAGAGAAAAAAGCAGGTTGAGAAGCCTGAGGTGGGGTCCAGGCTTGTTTGAAGAAAACAAGGCTGGCATGGCCGGAACGTGGGGTGGGTTGGGGAGCATGAGAGGACAGGAGGCAGTGAGGCTGGCGGGGGCCGAGGCAAGCAGGGCCGCACAGGCCACCGCACGGACTCAGTACTTTATTCCAAAGGTGGCAGCGTCACTGATGAGGTTTGCCTGTTGAGTGGAGGAGATGAGAACGGAGGGCGGAGGGCCCCCTGGACTAGCTGAGGGGTTGCTGAAGTTTCCCAGCAAGAGTCAAGGTGGCTTGGACTGGCGCCGTGACAGTGCTGAAGGAAAGGGACTGTTTCGAGGGGTCCTTGAGAGGCAGAGCTGGTAGCCGAGAGTCGGAGATTCTGCCCTGGTGGGGCCTCAAGGACACAGTCCTCACCTACTTCCTGAGCAGTGTGAACTGGGTTCTACCCTCAAGGAGGATGGAGGCCACGGATCTGCAGAGGGAAGCTTTCTGTCACTTCGCCCCAGGGAAGGAAGGGGAGTCCAGCATAACGCAATTAAGAAACACTGTGTAATCAGTCACGCTGGCTGAAATGACATGCAGCGTCCACACGCGCCACCCAGCATTCTCCCACCTGAACAGAGGCCAGCGTGGACAGCTGCATGTCCAGGGTGTCACTGTCTAAAGCTGGAGGAAAGAATCCTGATTATTTTTGGTGGATGGGAAGGTCAGAGAGGAAAAAATAAAGGAAGTGTTTGGGCACAAAAGTTCTAGAAAAAGTAACACTCTGGCCCAAATAGGCTGTGATGTCAAGGAAAAAGCATGGAATTTGGAGTTGACCTGCCTTTGAATCTCAGTCATACTTACTTATTAGCTGTGTGACTTTGGGGGGGTCACTTAGCCTCTCTGATTATTTTCCTCATCTATAAGATGGGGATGATAACATTTGCTTTGGGAGGTGACTGGGTATGAAACGAAGTAAGTTGGTGAAAGTGCTTTGTCAGCTGCAAAGCATTATCAAATGTCAGGGATTATCAGGAAAGCACTTTTAAGCAAAAAAAAAAAATCTAGTTGGGTGACATTATTGAAGTAGTGTTAATTTTTGGGCATTACATAAGAGAATGTCCTTAGGAGATGTGTGCCGAAGTGTTTAGGAGTGAACTGTCAAGACGTCTAAACATTCAAATGGTTCACCAAAACCCAAAATTGTACACTTCAATGAATTATCTATCTATCTCTATTTATGTCTCTATCTATCTACTTATATCTATATCTATATACTGAGAGACATAAAGAAAATTGACAAAATATTAACCATTGTTTGGAATCTTGCTGAAGAATATGAGTGTTTCTTAATTTATTTTTGATTTTTAAGTAGATGTGAAAACTTTCAAATTAAAAAACAGAGAAAGGGGCCGGCCCGGTGGTGCAGCGGTTAGGTTTGCACATTCCGCTTCTTGGCGGCCCGGGGTTCGCTGGTTTGGATCCCGGGTGCGGACATGGCACTGCTTGGCAGCCATGCTGTGGTAGGCGTCCCACGTATAAACTAGAGGAAAATGGGCACGGATGTTAGCTCAGAGCCAGGCTTCCTCAGCAAAAAGAGGAGGACTGGCAGTAGTTAGCTGAGGGCTAATCTTCCTCAAAAAAAAAAAAAAAAACAAAAGGGAAAAAAATCCATTCCAAGTGGGCTGTAGATCTAAGTAGGGAAGGAAAAACAACACTGGAGAAGGTGACAAAGGGCGGTATCTCTGGGACCTTGGCCCTCAGTAGGGAGATGCAGCCACTGCCACACTGTGGCCTGGCAGGGATGGAGCGGAGGGAAGAAATGGCTCAGCTTCTCTCCCTGCGCCCTCCCATCTCCTGCCATCAGCTGAGCCCGTCAGAAGCCAAAGGGCAAAGCCTGATGATGACATCGCAGATTCCAGCCTCCAAGGGCGTGGAGTGGGGATCAGGCAGAGAAGGGCAGGGGATGGATCCGAAGGGGCGACTAGAGCACAGTCAGCACCCCTCCTTCTGCAGGGACTGGCAGACAGAACACGCCAGGTGTGCATTTTCCCCAGTCTTCTTTAAAGCTAAGTAATAGGCAAGCGATGCCATCGTGGCCAACCCTTCACCTATAAAGTGGAGTCTGTGCCTGGATCTGGGAAATATTATCCTTTCTGACTGGAGAACGAGGCATGAGGAGAAGCCAGTCCCTCCCTCCCTGATATTGGATATTATTGTGTGAGGACTTGATGCCAGGGGCTGCTGTAGCCATCCTGCCACCATGATGGAGGCATTCTCTGACACCAGCTGAGTGTCCTATAATTCAACTCAGTTCACACCCTATCTACCTGGACAGAGCATCAGATCCCACAAATTAAGGGCTCAGTCCTACAAGCCTCCTCTTTCCCCTTCGGACGCAGCCGCAAGCCCAGGTTATCACCTGGCTTCTGACCAACGGGCCACAGATCAGAGGTTCCAATGACCCCTCCCTGGGTTTGATTAATTTGCTAGAGCAGCCCACAGAACTCAGAGAAACATTTTACTTACTGGATTGCTGGTTTATAATGGAAGAGATGGATAAGGCAAGGTATGCGGAAAGGGCACAGAGCTTCCATGCTCTCGTGAGCACACCACTCTCTCCAAATGATGCGTTCACCAACCCACAAGCTCTCTGAACCCCATCCTTTTGGGTTTTTATGGAAGTCCCATTACATAGGCGTGATTGATTAGATCATTGGCCGTTGGTGACTGAACTCCCTCTCCAGCCCCTCTCCCCTCTGGAGCTCCAGGGGTGTCTAATCACATGGCTCTACTGGCAACCAGCCCTCACCCTCAGATGGGGCCCAAAAGTCACTTCATTAATGCAACAAAACACACCCCTATGTCTCTCATCACTTAGGAAATTCCAAGAGTTTTAGGAGCTCTGTGCCAGACAAGGAAGAAGACCAAATATATATTTCTTCTTATAAATCACAATATCACGCCTTGATTAAGAGCCCTGGCATTGTTGGGCAACTGAGTCAAACCTGGACCACCTGCCGTCAGACTTCTTGCTAAGTGAGGAAGCCTCCCATTATGAGGGCCCCTTGGGTTGGGTATCCTCTCTCTTGCTGCCACCAGCAACCTAACTGAAGCACAGGTCAAAGTGACCTCCTTGTGTTATCTCCCTTAGTCACACCCCCTCCTAACCTTCTACATTTTCCACTCTGATGGTAACAAGAAACAAAAAACAATGAAAACAAGGAAACGGGCCCTAAGGAAGAGAAAGACGTCCAGAGGAAATCTGCTCCATCAGAGGAGGGCGATGGAGAGATGCGCTCTGTGGTTTGTCCCAAGAAATATGGGGCGCTAAGCCAGAGGCCTTAGAGACAGTGATTTGTCCTGTGTAGTGAATACTGTCAGGGTCCTGCCCTGACCCCGGATGCCTTTATCAGCTTGTGCACCTATGTCCCAGCTTCTGTTGGCTATGCTGCTATCAGCTCCTACCTGGGACCTTCAGCCTAGACCACGTGGGAGACACAGGCCTCGCACGACTCTGTCCCAGGGCTGGACAAACTCCAAGGTGTAATTTGTGCTTGAGCCCCTCACGGGCCCAGCTGTGTCTGGGATTTCACCTCAGTTGCATGCTTGTCTGGCTTCACCCCGTTCCCTGTCCCGTTCCCCTCCGGCCCCCATCTGTCCTGGGAGCGCTGGAGGAGATGGGGGAGTGAAATCACGGTGGACGCTTGAGAGGCCCCACAGGCTCTCCAGCATCTCTGTACTCCAGCACCTGGTTTCTCAGGCTGCCATCGGTCTCTGCACGAACCTCCCACGCTACCCACCCACTCTCCTCCAAGGTGGAGCTTAGCCGGCCCACTACCGGCCAGCCTCTGATTCTCTCCTAAGTATTTACTTCATTGCAAGTGGCTTTTCTTGCCATAATCTCATTAACTCGAAGAGGGACCCGAATACCAGGCATTTATCTGAAGGCAATGTCTGTCCTTCAGTTTCCGCAGGGCAAGAAGCAGTCAGGAAGTCACAGGAGGAAGGGGACATTTGCCCCAATACAGACTTCTTTAGTTTTTCCTGCTAAAGCTTCTCCCTTCACAATGAGTCCTCACCCTTTGCTGCCCCCAGGACAGGCCAGGACCTTGGGCTCAGTGGAGCGTGCCACCACATTCCCTCCTTTGGTGCCCACTCCAGGCACGGACGGGTCTGGGACTACCCCCATGCTTCCCAATCCCGGCTGCACCTTAGATTCCCCTGGGAGGTTTTACAAAATACACCTGCACTGGCCCCTCCCCAGAAGCTCTGGGCAGGCCACGGGTCAGTATCTTTCAAGCGCCCAGCTGACCCCAGTGTGCAGCCGGAGTTGAGAACCGCTGCTTCGCAGGCAGGAGCGTGTCCTCAGGGAGCCACCTGTGTGGGGCTGGCCTCCTTGGGTCCTGGTCTTGTTGTCACCTTCATTTCTAGATGAGAGGCTGCTGGATCTTCGGTCCTGCCCTCCCACCATGCTCTTGAGTCATCCCTTCTATTTTGTAAAACATGGCTTTCTTTAAATCTTCAAGTATACAGCTTCTCTAAAAACTGTGAGCATTCTTAGAGATCGTCCACGGTTGTGACTGTAAGATGCAAGGAGGCAGGGTCGCCAGGACACACATCTGGAGATGGGCGGCCACTCCTCCTAGTGTCAAAGGCATTCATGCGAATTTATGCATGGTCGGAGACTTCTGCCTTCCGGCAAGGAGCAGAGCGTGTGTTGGAGTGAGCGAGAGCCCCAGGTGTGAGGGTTAGCCGCTCCGCTGACAGACTTTCTGACAACAGCCCAGCTGACTTTTGTGAAGTGCCTATTGGATTGCAAACATTGCTTTTTAAAAAATCACAGTTTCTTACTAGACAAAAGACAGGAAGATTTTACCAAGACACTCTGCAGTGCCACTCTGAACGACAACGTAGCCTTAGAAAATCAGTCTCACCTTCCCGTTCCTTTCACCTGTATTCAGGGGAAAAGGAAAGCTTCATCTTCAACTGAATAACATAAACCTCAAATAATTACCCAGAAAGATTTGCCTTTTTTCAGTCTAAACACTTCAGCGCCCACTATCAAAGGCCAGGCGGTCCGAGGGGACAGCTCAGGTCACCTTCACCACCACACCTCTGGAAATTCCGACCTTTGAAAATAACTTTAGAGGACATGTTAATTCCTTCCCTTTCATCATTAGCCTGTGGATTCTCATATTTTCCTTTCTCTTGTGTCTGCCAGTTAAGAAAGACACTACGTTTTAATTAAAACTCTTCATTTGACTGAGTTTACGATATGCAATTCCCGGCTTATACAGAAAAAGAAAATCATTTGTTTGGACTCATGTAGGAAAAATAATCATTTAATGAATGGCATTTGCCCTTTTTACCAGTTTTTTTTGGGGAGGTGGTAATAAATAGATGCAACATTTATCTACTGCATAACACCAGGTCACCTAGCCTCCTGATCCCTAAAAACCTTTCTTTCTGAGTTGCAGTCATTTACCAAAGAGAAAGATCACCATTTTCCAGCGCACACCTACCGGCTGTTATTTGACCCTTGTCCCGTTGTTCACGGTTCGCTCTTTACGCATCCACCCTTCTCTTAGATCAGTGGGTCTCGACTCTTGCTGCCCGTGAGCAGCACTTGGGGCTTAAAAAATATGGAGTGTAAGCCCCTGGCTCAGAGACTCTGATTCGATTGGCCTGGGAGGGGGTCCAGGCAGAGATCTGTAGAGCGGAGCCCCAGGTGATTCTGGGGTGCAGGTGGGTGTTTTTATTTTTTGCAGATGGGTTTTGAAACCACGGTTGTTGACCGTCAGCTCCTCCTGCGAGCAACACTGTTTCCTTTACCTGAGTCCCTGGCACCTGCCAAGGAGTTGGGCACATGATAGACACTCAAGTCTGCTATGAGTCGTATCCTGGAATGAACTTGGCATCCTGGCCCCATCACAGGACAGTATCACCCTCTTTGGATGTATTTCCCAGATGCTGTATATTAAGCAAGGAGTCTTAGATCATCACTTCTAAAGTAGCAGAACTGCTGAAATGCTAACTAGCCATGGTTCACCCTGGGCCCCCATTTCATTACTTACAGATACTCAAGGACAGTAACACAGCATCTAGCCTATAAAAATGAGTCAATACACTGAAAAGAAATACTCAGTTATTTAAAAATGCATAGCAATAGACCTGAGACACATGAAGCAAAAATGTACAAATATCAACGTTACCTAATTCCTTTCATTTGCCCCAAGTGTAGAGAAGAGTGCTCAGAATAAACAGCCATTTCTTTCATGTGGCTTTTAGGCAAAATTTTAAAATAGCTGCCTGGATACAAAAGCAGAACCAAACCGTCAATTTTTAGCCTTATTTTGGCTGGTTCGCTGATTGACTGACTGATTGATTGAGTCACTGGTTCCTTCATTCATCTGGGCCTTTGGACCTTTGAGCCTCTTCTTTGCGCTGGGCACCGTTCCAGGCCCTGGGGTACAGCAGTGAACTCAGGTGACGTCTGCCTCATCTCCTGGAGCTTGCGTTCAAATGAGGGAGCGGGACAAGAAAGAGGGAAGCAGAGCACATGCGGTTCAGGTGACCATCAGTGCCGCGACGCGGACACAACCCGAGGGCCTGAGAGGGAGGGACTGACTGGGAGCCACTGCAGTCTGGGGGTGAGGGAGGGCTCCTCTGAGGAGGGAGCCAGGAGCTGAGGTGCTGGTCCGAGGCAGGAAGGAACCAGCAGTCTGAGCAACAGAAAGGCCAGGGGCTAGAACTGAGTGAGCGAGGGAAGGGCGGTCCGAAATGTGAGGCGGGAGTCTGATCCTGCAGGGCCTCGTGTACCATAGTGAGGAGTCTGGATGCATGCAATCCAAATGGTAAATAACACCACCAGTTTTCACTTTAACAGACTTGCTGCCACAGCGGGGAGCTGTAGTGGGAAAACCTATAGAGTGCGTTTGCAAGCTTTGGGGAAGCCGTTTCATTGGGTCAAGCCAATGGAAATAATTACAAGATTTTCTTTTCTTCTCTAATGTTAGATTGGGTTTGGGGTGTTGGGCCAATTTCTGTGAACGAAACACTCTTCTCCAAAGGGCCATACAGCTTGTCTTCGCTCTTCATTTCAACCTCTGTTCAGATGTCACTCTCTCAGAGAGGCCTGCCCTCACGCCACCCACCCCTCTCAACGTCCTGCTCTTGTCCTGGTGGTCTTCACGGGTCTTACCACTACTGGATATTACATATCTATTTGTTCATTTCCTCTTCTCCCTCCCCACTGGAATGTCAGCCCCTGAGGCCAAGGACATCATTTATTTTTATTTATTTATTTATTTTTATTTATTTTGAGGAAGACTGGCCCTGAGCTAACATCCGTGCCCATCTTCCTCTACTTTAAATGTGGGACGCCTGCCACAGCATGGCTTGATAAGCAGTGCCATGTCTGCACCTGGGATGTGAACCAGTGAACCCCGGGCCGGCGAAGCAGAATGTGTGAACTTAACTGCTGTGCCACCAGGCCAGCCACAGGACCTCATTTATTTTGTTTTTTTGCTGTACTGGCAGCACAATCCCTGGCACACCGCATGTGTTCAACAAACACTTGAATGAATTTGTGGGAATAAGCGCCGTTGGATTTTCCTGCATTTGTCTGGGCACAAGGGACTTCAGAGAACCCTGGTTTTCCTGGGCTTCTATTTCCCCAGCCCATTCGTGTCCCTCCTAATCTTTCTGCCTTAATCACTTTAAATGTACTGACAAGCACAATTGACCAATTAATAGCGCTTATGCTCTTGTTACATCATTTGTAATCCATGATGCTCTTTCTATTTGTAACGGCCTTTCAATTTTTCATGACTCAAAATGGAGGACATACATAATGAATACAAATAGCAAATTGATTAAATGTAATGCATATTCTACTGCTTGCTGGGTTTATGCCTGTTATTAATGACAGAAATCCCGCAAATTCTCATGAAAACACCGATGACATACAACCTTTAATGCAAGATGTTGGAGCACTAGGGGTCCTAAATTTTCCTAATTACTGAGCAACAGCAGACATTAATTTCCCAGACGGCAACCTTTTGTAAATAAGAACATCAGTGTGGCTGCTTTGTCCAAGTTCTTTCTGCTGAGCACAAAACCCATCATGCAACCCATTTTTACTTCACCAGACTATTTGTGTTGGGCTTCAAAAAAAAGGATACACTTGAGAGATTGCCTTATGAGCAAAGTATAAAGGACACCACTTGTGCAAAATCAAATTTATTGTCTACTCAGGGATTGCATGTTTTTTGGAATGCTAATACGCTGTGATACAGATTTCACATAGCTTCAGCTGGTGTGCTGAGCATCAAAGCATCACAAAGGTGATAAAGCAAAACAAGAAAGAAGACAGGGGTAAGAGTCTGAAACGGAGAACGTGTTGAAGGAGAGGCCTTTAAGAGACCCACTTGGCTAAGTGTGCAGTTTGGTCTCAGATTGTCAAAGGACAAGCTGGTTTGCATTGAGAGGCCATGTGAACCAACCTTTTTTTCCCACTAGCTAGAAAATCTTCTGGACAGCAGGTGTGTTCTTTGACACACTGGTGGGTATGGTGACTGGTGTAGCTAGGTTGGTAGTGGAGAAACAGTCAAGCGCTCATCAGATAGGTCTGTAAAGAGAGTGGATGGAATGGATGGCCCTCGCATGCTCAGAAACCAGCATTCACAGCTTGCTGGATGCTAGAAGCCTGACCGATGCCACTAAAATCTCCCTCCTCCAATACACATTGAGTGTCCCGCAGAAGGAAGGCTGAGTGAGTGAATAGGTGGCTGTGGTCCTCGCCTACTTCCCCAACAGTCTGAGCCCTGGCAGGTCTGCATCCATGAAGAGCTGGGCTCTGAGTGGGCAGAATTCCAAACCCAGGGGAAGCAGTGGTCTGCCAAAGTGTGCCCTGCTAACGTGGGGCCCAGAGTGGTTTTGGCAAAACCTAATCCAGGCTTAGCAGTTTCCCTTCTGCGTTTAAAGTGTGCGCACCACCTGAGGCTGGAAACTCAGAAGAGACCCAGAGCCAAGGATTTGAGAGCAAGTGGTTTATTGGGAGGTGGAGGGAGCCTGGGGAGGTGAGGAAGAAGGGAGACAGGGAAGGGAAGGGGGCCAGACAGTAAGGGGGCACCATGGTGGTGAGTGCAGCTGAAACTCAGAGGGAAACCGGAAAACCGTGCAAAATACATGCCTCACAATTACCTCGGCCAAGGGACAAGGGAGCTGGGGTATTTACACCCAGATACCCAGCAGCCATTGGTTAAGGATGTCCCCAGAGAGATGTGAATTCCAAGGTACTTTCAACCTCCCATGCTTATGGACAGAGTGGTTCCATTAGCAAAAGGGCAGCCTGTCTGACAAAGTTGCAGCGAATACGGGTGGAGCCCTAACAGAGATGGCTTGGGTATAAACAAGACCACATCCCCACGCCAAACTGCTGAAGTCTTCGCCACGACTCCGATCAGAATGTCTGACCAGCGTGCACCAGGCACTAAGCACACTCTTGCATGTGGTTTGAAAGCGGAACAGGACTAACAGACTCTCCTTGCTGAATTTCCCCCTCTATGGAGAAGGCAAAACGGATTTCTTGCTGAAATTTAGGAAACACACATGCCCTCCTCCCCCACTGTCATATGGCTATGTGAGAGAATAAAGAATTCACAACTAGTTCTAAAAAAGGAGCTGAATTCGGAAGAGAAATACATTCACACACCACAGAGTAGGAGACAGTGCTAAGGGAGAGAAGGGCAGAAAGGAACGAGGGATTTCATCTATTCTAATTTGGAAAAAATCACAAAATAATTTTTGGTACTTTAAAGATTTTCCCCAGATGAAGCCTGAGGTACATGTATCTGTGCTGGAAGATGCTGATTGTCATATGGGCTGTGGTTGTCAGACAGGGCCTTGGCAGGTACTAGAATTCATCTTTTCAAGTCAAAGAATTCCTCAGCATCTCCACATCTTTTGATATCTTAGTTGTGGAAATCCTTTCTTAATACATAATAATAAAAATCACAATAATTAGCATTATTTAGTGCTTATTATTTGTGAATAGTTTTGCATATATTAACTCATTTAATACTCACAACACAACCTATGGTTAGCTATTATTTCCCCCATTTTATACAGAAAGAAGCTGAGGCTCAGAGAGGTTAAGTGACTAGCCCAAAATCCCTCAGCAAGTGGAGCTAGGATTCGAAACCTGGTGGTCGGGCTCCAGAACTCACATCTGGACATTATCTTTCCTTCATGTGTCTTAATTACTTACCTTGATAATTAAATGTTTTTATAAACATAAATCCTGTCCTAATTGCTTATATCCCAAGGATGTGATGGTTTGACAGTTTACTCCATAGTAAGTACAATAGCTTCACATGAGTAGCATCCTGGACCAGAGCCCATTCAAGGAGCGGGCCTTCAGATTTCCAAGGGCTGCATCCGGTTTCTCCATCAGCACGCCCCGGTCACTGTACCAGCACAACCTTTCCAGTTTTAGCTCACGCCCAAAACACCTGCTTTCTAAATCTACAGAAACTCACTGTGGGATACAGGAAATAATTTTGTTTGCCTCTCCTGGCTCCCAGATGAGACCATTCACCTACTGGACTCCATATTAAGTAAAAATACAAAACATGCAAATGGCACCGCATTCTTATTAGCTTTCATTGGTATTTACCAAATAAAAGAAGGATGTGTGCGTGAGTAGAGATGGAGCTACTGCTTAGAAAGCACTTGAGCGATCGCTTAGCTTCACATTTATTATGGTGTGATCTTGAGTCTAAAAAAGAATTGACATTTTTTTTCCAGTAAGGCTTATAAACACAGAGCCAGAGAGGGCTCTCATTCTTCTAAACATCTCTTCGAGAGAAGATGAGAGGGAAAAAGCTCATGCCTGACAGCGTTAAAAGCTTACGGTTCGCTTTTCCACAGTATTTCTATTACAGTGTAAGTGTGTAGATGGCATAAGCACATTTGCACATAAATGCTATTTGCTAAATTTAAAAGAAAGATGGTTTTTCCACTTCTAACACTGAGGAATTTCTAAAAGATAATGCTTCAAGAGCCAGCTAAATCCACCACTACACACACATAAAAGTCCCTCTTGTTTCTCTAACATTTAGAGAATTAGTCTCCAGAAGGACCACAGCAGGAGCGGCCACAGTGAGATGGGGTAAAATGGTAGAAGTACGCGGAGGGGACAGTTTACGCGTGCAAGAGTGTGTGTGGATGTGGGGGGGGGGGGGTGTGTGTCTCTCCATACACCCATACAAGAGAATATATGATTTTAAGCAAAAGCATTCAGGAGTTTCATCATTCTGTCCTAATTTGTTCTTCCGCAGGTTTGTGTTAGTAATAACAGCAGCTTCAGAAGCGTCAGGCCCAAACCAGTCAGGAGGATTTGTTTAGAAATTGTGATCAGTCACAGTGTGCCTTCATCTAATCCACACTCCTCAGGCCTCGTAAGAAGTCACTGCTGTCACAGGGGGCTGCTGTGCGATGACGTGCAGCCTGTGGAAGTGAGGCTCTCCAGCCAGACACCCACAGAGCCCCGCCGCCCCCTCACCGAGAGCAGCGCCTGCCAGCGTGGGGCGCAGGCAGAGGTGTGTGCAGTGTGTGTTTGCGACGCCCTCTCGACAGCTGCCAAGTCTCCTGATGTTGGACAGGGCTGGGCTGTATTGAAAATAACTCGAATTAGGAGATTTGGATTTTAGACTTATCTTTGTTTCTGTAGACTCCTTGTGAGTACTCAGCTAGAAACAAATATAAGGATATGACATTGTGCACAGAAGACCCCGAAGATGGCATTATGTAGACTGAGACCACAGAATAAAAAGAATATATCAACATAAATTTCAAAAAGCCATTAACTGAGTCATATATTTACAAAATAAAGTCACCTATTTACTGCTGATTAAGCTTTCTTAACAACTTCTTAATAATCTGGACAATGAGATACCAGGACAATAATGATCCAGACAGATGATGTTAAATGATAAAATATTGTTAAATTAAATTAATAATAAACAATACAAATTATCTAATTATATAAAAATACATAATATAAATAATTATATTAAATTATAATAACAAATTAAATGAATAATGTAACAGAAATAAACTTGAAAATGGAAAGGGAATGGTAGATCAAATTATGTTTCCAACAACTTGAAATAATTCTGCCAGCCTCAGATACCTGTGAAGTTGGAACAGTTTAGAAAATAAGGATGTTAAATTAGGAAGGAACTCAATGAGGCTGGGACCCTATTCACAGTGGTGAGGTGCCCCAGGTAACAGCCACAACAAAGGTGAGAGTCGTGTCGTGGTGGGAAATTCCCAGAATCAGCTTGGTGGTAGGGAGGGGGCAGCTCAGAGGCAGAATTTGTAAATGGAGGAAAACTGAGGGTTTTGACTAAAGGAAAGATGAAGGACCAGGAAAAAACTTGCTCGACACGACCCAGTGAGATAGGTAGGGGGACAGGAATTATTGCTGCATAAAAGATCTAGAAAAGGATATTAGGAACAGTTCTTTTTCCCTCAATATTCAACTGATTTCCAAAAATGCAGCCTATTAAAGTATGAAGTATTTTGATGAAAGAGAGTGAAATTTTCACATCTTGGGAAAAGCAGACTAGATACAAAGTTGAAAGATGGAGTAAGAGCTTTATTTTTATTTTATTTTTTATTTACTAAAGTTTATCTAGTACTTATATCATGTATCAGGCACCATCTAAAGCATTTCGTAAACAATAATCAATTTACTCTTCATAACAACTCGAGAAGTTACTATTTTTATCCCATTTCACATATGAGAAAACTGAGGCCTTGAGAGGTTGAGTGATTTGCCCAAGGTCACACAGCTACTAAGAGGTGGAGCTCCACAGGCAATCAGGCCCCACAGGACTTGAGACCAGTGTGCGGCGCTGCCTTTATAAACCAAGGAATTAATGCGACATGTTTTCATGATCTCATTCAAATTTCTCAGCTTCTGAATTTTTGAAAGATTTAATGAATATATAATACATTTCTACACTCTTTAGAAAAGGAAAAAAAATGAGGAAATTTGGCCCTAAAATATATCCATTTGTCTTTATAATTTTACATTGAAACTTAAGGATCTTTTAAAGGATTAAAATGACATTACGCAAAAATAAAACAAGAGAATAGATGCATTGAAAAGATATATTTTTCTGTTATTCCACAATAACTTTGACACTGAGGT
This sequence comes from Equus caballus, assembly GCF_041296265.1. Lineage (NCBI taxonomy): Eukaryota > Metazoa > Chordata > Mammalia > Perissodactyla > Equidae > Equus > Equus caballus. Next base: position 2,450,601 of record NC_091686.1, on the reverse strand, counting down.
CAGACTAGAAAACGACTAGGATAAATGGTCAAGGATAAAATTTCCCCACGTGTTGCAGATACATTCCACCAGAACAATGTGTGATGGCATTTTTAAGAAGTGTTTTCTGCCACAAAAGCAGAAGCAGGTGCTAATGTTATCAGCTCCCTAAAAGCTGCAGCCTGAAAGAATAGTGTCCTGAAGGGTAAACTGCATTTCCCACAAAAGGTTTTAACTGAAAGCGCCCTTACCTTTAGTCTTGACTCTTTGTATTTGCACCCTTACCGATAAAAACATCATTCACTCATTCATTCAACAAACATTTATACAGCTCCAATTTAGCACTGAGACAATCCTAAAATGAGTGAGACACAGTCTCCACTCTTTCAGAAGTCCATTTAGTGATTATGAATTTGGATAAATAATTACAAGTCATGAGCTTCTGTTAATAGAGGCCCCAATACCACAAGCAGCAGCATCTTTTTAATAACGTGCAATGTGCTTCTGGGTGAATATGGTGCAAGGAGCATATACATTATTTCCTTTCTTGACTAAAATCCTACCAACATGAGAGTAAACGCCAAATTTCCACTTCCAGCCAAAATAGATGGGACCTTTTCTTTTGTCTTTTTAGTCTTTATTTATTTTCACTCTGATTTTTATTATTTCCTTTCTTTTACTGACTTTGGGCTTCATTTGTTCTTCTTTTTCCAGTTCTCTTAGGTGTAGTGTTAGATTGTTTGTTTGAGATTGTTCTTGTTTTTGAGGGAGGGCTGTATTGCTATATATGTTCCTGCTTTTGCTATATCCCATAAGTTGCTGTACGTTGTGTTTGCATTTTCATTTGTCTCCAGATATTTTTTGATTTCTCCTTTGATTTCTTCATTGATCCAGTAGTTGTTCAGGAGCACGTTGTCTAGTCTCCACTTATTTGTGACTTTTCCAGCTTTCCTCTTGTAGTTATTTCTGGTTTAATACCACGATCGTCAGAAGTGATGCTCGATGTGATTTCAATCTTCGTAAATTTATTGAGACTTGTTTTTTTCCCCAAGATATGGTCTATCTTAGAGAATGTTCCATGTGCACTTGAGAAGACTGTGTATTCTCTGCTTTTGGATGGAATGCTCTTATATACATCTGTTAAGTCCATCTGGTGTAGTGTTTCATTTAAGGCCAATGTTACTTTGTTGACTCTCAGACTGGATGATCTATCAATTGATGTTAGTGGGGTATTGAAGTCCCCTACTATCATTGTGTTGCTGTCAATTTCTCTTTTTAGGTTTCTTAATAGTTGCTCTATATACTCTGGTGCTCCTTTTATGTGCACATATATTAATAAATGCTATGTTTTCTTGGTGGAATGCCCTGTTTGTTGTTATATAATGTCCATTTTTGTCTCTTGGTTTTTTTTTCTTTTTTGGCTTGAAGTCTATTTTGTCTGATACCAGTTTGGCTCCACTCACTTTCTTTTGGTTGCCATTTGCTTGGAGTATCATCTTTCATCCCTTCACTCTGAGCCTATGTTTGTCTTTAGAGCTGAGATGGGTCTCCTGGAGCATATTATTGGGTCTTCTTTTTTTTCAGTGAGGCCCTGAGCTAACATCCGTTGCCAACCCTGAGCTAACATCTGTGCCAATCTTCCTCTATTTTGTATGTGGAACCCTGCTACAGCATGGCTTGATGAGCGGTGTGTAGGGCCAGGCCCAGGATCCAAAGCCACAAACCCTGGGCTGCCAAAGCAGAGTGTGCAAACTTCATCACCACACCACTGTGCTTGCTCCTGTGTCTTCCTTTTCAATTCATCCAGCCAGTCTGTGTCTTTTGATTGGTGAATTCAATCCATTCACATTTAGAGTGATTATTGATATATGAGGGCTTAATGCTGCCATTTTATCTTTTGTTTTCTGGTCGCTCTATGTTTCCATTGTTTCTTTTTCCTTGTATTTCTGTCTGCATTTCAGTTTGGTGGTGTTCTGTAACGTGTTTCTCAATTTCCTCTTTTTTTTTTTTTATGTTTTGTGACTCTGCTCTGACTTTTTGTTTTGTGGTTACCATGAGGTTTGTATAAAAGATCTTATAGATGAGATAGTCTTTTTTCTGCTGACAGCATTTTATTTCCATGCGCCCAGGCAGGTTCACCCTTTTCCTCTTTCCCTTCTATGTTTCTATTGTCAAAAATTATTCTCCTTTGTGTTTTGAGTTTGTGACCAAATTGGAGTGATCATGGTTGTTCTTGGTGCTTTCTTTCTCTTTAGCCTTTATGTTAGAATTAAGTGTTTACTAACCTATTCTGATATAGAGTTGCAATTATCTGATTCTGTCTATCACCTTGCTCAAAGCCCTTTATACTTTTCTGTTTCCGGTAGGAGGGCTCCTCTCCACATTTCTTGTAAGGCAGGTCTAGTGGCAATGAACTCCCTCAGGTTTGTTTGTCTGGGAAAGCCTTTATTTATCCTTCATATCTGGAGGCTAATTTGCTGGATAGAGTATTCTTGGCTGGGAGTTTGTTTCTTTCAATATTTTGAATATATGATTTAACTTTCTCCTAGCCTGGAGAGTTTCTGCTGAGAAATCTGCTGATAGCCTGATGGGGGTTCCTTTGTAAGTTATTTTCTTCTCTCCGGCCACCCTTAATATTCTTTCTTTGTCGTTGACTTCGATAGTTTTAAGATACTGTGATCCTAGGTCTTTTTGCGTTGAGATAATTAGGTATTCTGTTAGCTTCATGTACTTGTGTATCCAGTCCTTTCCCCAGGTTTGAGAAGTTCTCAGCTATTGTTTCTTTAAATAACCTCTTTGCTCCTTTTTCCCTCTCTTCTACTTCTGAATTACCCATTATCCTTTTGTTGCTTTTCCTAATTGAGTCATTTATTTCTCAAAAATTTCTCTATTTCCTAGAAACCTTAGTTCTCTGTCCTCTTCCACCTGAATCATTTCTAGAGTTGTATCTTTGAGCTCTCCAATCCCCTTCCACATGCTTTACTCTATTTCCTAACCTTTCTACTTTATTCTTCATCTCATTAATTGCGTCCTTCAGCTCCAGAATTTCTGTTTGGCTTTATTTTTTTAGAGTTTCCATCTCTTTGGTGAAGTGCTCCTTCTGTGCATTAATCTTACGTCTAAGCTCATTGAACTGTCTTTCTGGGTTTCCTGTAACTCACTCAGCTCTTCCTGGCAGCTAGTCTGAATTTCTGTCTGTTAGATCACAGTCCTCTGTGGCTTCAGGTCTGGTCTCTGGAGTGGTCACGTTCTTGCTGTGCTGCTGTGTTACTGTAGTTCTTCATGGTGCTTGATGAGCGGATCCTCTGCTGGTGCATTTGTGCCAGTAATCACCTTTCTTATTCGGGTATGGCTTAGGTGACTCTGCTTCTGAGCTGCTTCTGGCTGTATTTGAGAACCTCCACTGCCTCTGCTAGAGGCAACTTCAGCGTCCTCCTTGTGCTGCTTGTGCCTCCAAGGTTGCTGGTCCTTGCTGCTTATGATGTCACTGCATCTCAGGTGTTGCCACAGAGGTCGCCAGACTGTGAGCATCTCTGCTGCTTCTGAGGTCATCTGGGTCTTGTGTTCCTCCACTGGCTCTCTGTGGGCTCAGGTGCGGCTGCCACACGCACCACCTGTGCTGTTGCTCCTGGGTTATCTGGGTGTGCAAGCAGCACCACTGTTGGGGGTGCTGGGTTCACTGGTGCTACTGCTGCTAACAGGAGTCTGGGGTCTTGTATGCAGCCCCTGCTGATGGTAGAGCCGGTATTAGGGGTGCTGCTGCTGGGGGCTGGGTCATGGGTTCTGCTGTGGTTCCTGAAGCCTCAGGTCACAGGTGCCACCTGCCATTGCTGTGCGAGGGGGAGGGGCAAGCCATGAATGCTGCTGCATTTCCTGAAGCCTCAGGTTGCTGGCACCACCTGCTACTACTGTGGGAAGGGTAGGGGCTGAGCCATGAGTGATGCTGCTTCTCCTGCAGCCTTTGGTCTCTGGCATCAGTGCCCTTCTTCAAACCTCAGCTCAGGGCACCACCAACACTGGCAGGGGTATCTGTGTTTTGGATGCAGCCCCCAGTGCTGGGAGGGTTGGTGTTGGAGTTGCTGCTTCCAGGAGAGGGCTAGGGGGCTGCTCCCATAGTTCCATTTCCTCCTGGAGGTCCAGTCCACCCACCTTCAGATGGATAGATGTATGGATCTCTTAAGTGTCCTGGTGTGCTGTGTAGCAAGTCCTTTGTTGGTCAATGGATGTCCTACTGGTTGTAAATTAGAGGAGAGAGACAAAGGGAGCAGCTTACTCTGCCATGATGCAGACATCACCTGGAGTCACATTTTTCAAGTACTGAAGGGAAAGAACTGTCAACCTAGAATTCTATATTTAATGAAAATATATTTTTAAAAATGAAGGGGAAAATAGAGACACTAAATGTGCTTGATCTTTGTGGCTGGGTGGCTTGGGGTCCAAGCATGCAAGTGAGGCCCCTTGAGGCAGAGGACTGAGAAGGGGCTGGGCCATTCACCTCTTCCCAACACAGAGATCTCTCTGGCACCTATGCTGTGACCCCCATAGCTGACTGGCACATGGAAATAGAACCAGCTCCAGGAAGCTGTTCAGTAGCCTGGTGCCCACCCAGAGCAGGAATCTGTGGGAGGCCTCTGGCTGTTAACAAGACCGGAATTCTCAAATTCAGAAATATCTTTTCTTGAGGGGAATGAAATAAAACAGCACCAAAACAAATGCCACTATAGTCAACAGCACCCAATCAGGCAGCACCAAAGCAAGGGGTTTAATGTGCCAAATGGCAATTACACCAGATTGGCATACTTTGTATCCTCATATATGAAAATTCACACATTTAAGGCCCTACTCTTAACCATGTAGAGTGTATTCAAGCAGTGATTTCCGAAATATGTTTAGGCCTCCTTTGAGTGATTATTCATGAGCAACTAACTCCAACAGTAGATGTCACTTATGCGTGTTTAGTATGCACAAGGCTCTGTCCAAAGGCTTCCCATGTCATTTAATCCTCACAATAACTCTATGAAGTAGATTCTATTATTTTCCCTATTTTCTTTAAGAACAAACTGACACACAGGTTGATTAAGCCACTTGCCCAAAGGTCACATAATTTTTAGGTGGTAGAGTCACGATTTGAACCCAGACAGTATGATTCCAGAATCCATGGGATTAACTACTATGTTAAGTAATATATATGTATAGTGTAACTCCTATGTATACTGCCACACTCAGCTTTTTAAAATTAATTAATAGATTTTTTTGAGTAGTTTTAGGTATACAGAAAAATTGAGCTGAAGTACAGAGAGTTCCCATATACCCTGTCACTTCTCACCCCAGTATACCCTATTATTACCGCATTAGTGTGGTACATTTGTTACAAGTGATGAGCAATTACTAGTACATTATTATTAAATAAAGTCTGCAGTTTACAGTAGAGTTCACTCTTTGTGTTGGACATTCTATGGGTTTTGACAATGGATAAATCATGTGTTCACAATTACAATATCATACAGAATACGTTCACTGCCCTAAAAATCCCATGTGCTCCACTATTCATCTCTCCCTTCCCTCTAACCTTTGGAAAACACTGGTCTTTATTGCCTCCATAGCTCTGCCTTTTCCAGAATGTCATATAGTTGGAATCATACAGTATGTAGCCTTTTCACTGAGCAACATGCATTTGAGGCTCCTTCATATCTTTTCATGACTTTTCATAGCTCATTTCTTCTTATTGCTGAATAACATTCCATTGTATGGATGTTTTGTTTATCCATTCACCAACTGAAGGACATGTTGGTTGTTCCCACATTTTAACAACTATGAATAAAACTGCTGTAAACATTCATGTGCAGGTTTCCGTGTGAACGTAAGTTTTCAATTCATTTGGACACCTCACTCAGTTTTACAGCAATAAAATTTGACATTAATTTTTTTTAAAAAGGTAAATATAGACTTTTTAAGACACACAAAAGCTAAAAGAATTATCAGCAGACCGTACTACAAGAAATGTTAAAGAAAATCCTTTAAGCAGAAGGAAAATGGTATCAGATGGAAATGGGAATCTACACAAAGCAATGAAGAACACTGGAAATGGGTACATATATAAGTTTTGCCCCTAGTTTAACAAAAATAATAACATAATGTGGGGTTTGTAACATCTGTAGGGGTTAAATATATGGCAATAATTGAAAAAAGATTGGGAGGGGAGAAATAGAAATATACTATTGCAAGATTATTATACTATATGTGAAATGGCATAAAATCACTTGAAGGTAGACTGTGATAAGCTAAATATATATACTTATAAACCCTGAAGTAAGAATTACAATAACAAAACAGAGTTGCAGCTGATAAGCCAACAAAGGAAACAAAATTGAATTGCAAAAATTTTCAATTAATCCAAAATAAGGCAGAAAAAGAGAAAAAAGAGAACAAAGAGAGGATGGGACAAATATAAAACAAATAGCAGTTAAATCTAATCACATCACATATCACATTAAATATACATGGTCTAAATGTCATAATTAAAAGGCAGAGATCATCAGATTGAGTAAAAAAGAAAGACCCAACTGTATGTTGCCTATCAACAACATACTCCAAATGTAATGGCACAAAATCAGATAAAAAGTAAAAAGATGGAGGGACCACCCAGTGGCACAGAGGTTAAGTTTGCTCATTCTGCTTCGGCAGCCCAGGGTTCACTGGTTAGGATCCCAGGTGTGGACCTATGCACCACTTATCAAACAGCCATGCTGTGGCAGGCATCCCACACAGAAAGTAGAGGAAGATGGGCAGAGATGTCAGCTCAGGGCCAGTCTTCCTCAGCAAAAAGAGGAGGATGAGTGGCAGATGTTAGCTCAGGGCTAATCTTCCTCAAAAAAAAAAAAGTAAAAGGATGGAAAAAATATGCTATGACAAATCAAAAAAGAGTTATATTAACATCAGACAAAGGAGATTCAGGGCAAAAAGTATTACTTAGGATGAGGTATGTCATTTCAGAATGATAAAGGGATCAATTCATCAAGAGAACATGACAATTACAAATCACAAATATATACACACTTAATAACAGAGCTTTAAAATACATAAGACAAAAACTAGTATAAGTGCAAGAAGAAATAGACTAATCCATAAATATAGTCAGATATTTCACTACCCCTGTTTCAGTGAGATATAGAACAAGTAGACAGAATATCAATAAGGAAATAGAAGATCTAAACAACACTATCAAACAACAAATTTAATTGAAATTTATAGAACATTTTGCCCAACAGAAGAATACACATTCTTTTCATGAGCACATGGACAATTACAATGACAGACCAAATTGTGGGCTATGTAGCAAGTCTCAGCAAATTAAAAGAGATTCCAATCACAAAAAGCTTAGTCTCAAACCATAATGGAACTAAAATAAAAGTCAGCAACAGAAAGGTATTTGGAAAATCCTTAAATATTTGGAAACAAAATAACATACCTTTAAATAAGTCATGGTTCAAAGATGAATTCACAAGGGAATTTAGAAAGTGTTTAACTGAATGAAAAATTAAAATAACAACATATCAGCATCTGGAGGTGCACTAAAGCAACACATGGGGAAATTCATAGAACCAGTTGCCTAGATTAGAGGCGAAAACTCTCTGTTTCCCCTTTAAAACACCAAAAAATGAAGAGCAAGTTGAACTTTAAGTATGTAGAACTAGGGAGGAAATAGTAAAGATAGGAACAGAAAACAATGATGTAGAAAAAAGTAAAGCAATAGCAAAAAATCAATGAGACCAAGAGTTGGTTCTCTGAGAAGATCAATAACATTGATGAACCTGTAGCCAGTTTTGTCAGGGAAAAAACGATGGTCGTTGCCAATAACAGGACTGAAAGAAGTGCTCTCTCTCTACAGATGCTACATTCTACACACGCTAAAAAGACAATAAGGGGATATTGCGAAGAAATTTAGGCCAATAAATTCAACAACTTAGATGAAATAGACTAATTCCTTGAAATACACAAATTACCAAACCTCGCTCAAGAAGAAATAGATAACCCAGTAGCCCTATATCTACTAAAGAAATTGAATTTTTAATTAAAAGGAAAATCTCCCTACAAAGAAAACTCCAGATGGCTTCATTGGTGAGTTTTATCAAATATAAAGGAAGAAATAATACCAATTCTATATAACTCTTCAAGGAAATTGAAAAGGAGGAAATATTTTCCAATTTATTCTATGAGGTTAGCATTACCCTAATACCAAAACTAGACAAAGACATTACAAGTAAAGAAAACAGACCAATGTACCTCAGGAACATAGAAAAATTGTAAACAATGTCTTAGCAAATTGAATCCAATAATATATAAAATGGATAATATATCACTACAAAGTAGAGTTTATCCCAGGTATGCAAAGTTGGTTTAACATTCAAACATCAATCAATGCAGGTCACTATATCAAAAACTATAAAGAAAAACTACATGCTATATATAGTTTTTTATATATATGGTCATCTTAATAGATACAGAAAAGGCTTTGACAAAATCTAACATGCATTCTTGATAAAAGCTCAGTAAGGTAGGAATTAAAGGAGACATCCCCAATATGATAAAGGGCATCTACAAAAAGCATATGCTAACATCACGCTTAATGGTAAAAGACTGAATGTTTCCCCCAAGACCAGAAACAAGACAAAGATGTCTGCTCTCACCACCTCTATTCTATGGTGCTCGGGGGTTTATAGCCAATGGAACAGGTTAAGTAAAAGAAAAAAAAAATGCCATATTGGAAAAGAAGAAGTAAAACTGTCTTTATTTAGAGATGACACGATTGTCTGTGTAGAAAACCCAATAGAATGTACAAGAACAGTATTATAACTAATGTGTGAGCTTAACAAGGCTGCACGATATGAGACCTCTATGCAAACATCAATTATATTTATATATGAAAACAATGAATAATCAGAAATTGAAATTTTAAAAAAGATACCATTTATAACAGTATCAAAAGGTATGAAATACCAAGAAATTACTAGAGATAACTGAATTGATATCTTTACAAAAGTCTGAAATACTTAGGCATAAAATCTTGTACATCATTGTGAAATTTCAGAACTATAAAAATAAAGAGAAGATTCTGAAAGTTTCCACAGGGAATAAACAGATCTATAAAGGATCGAGAATTAGACTGGCATTAGACTTCTCAACAGCCAACACAAAATGAAGCAAGAGGAAAAGGGAGGGGGTGATGGTGTTACTTAAATTCTCATCTAACACAGCAAGAAGTTGAAAGACATTCTTTAAAAATGGTAAATTACCAAATAAAAGTATGAGTATATTTTACAGAAATGTGGAGACTACCAGCAGAAGGCCCATAAAGAGAATGCGTTGAACTGGCTGCCTGTAGGAGTATGATTGGAGGAAGAAGGTGGGTAGAAGATAAATGCGATTATTTTAAAACTATATTTGTATTCCTCAATTTTTTAAACTACACGCATGATTTCAAAATGCTTTAAAAATACAATGGGTACATGTTGACAGCAGAGCCCAAAGCAGGTAAGTGGATTCTAGGGTAACATGGCTGCACTTTTCAAAATATGGCCAAGACATCCTATGTTACTGCCAGTAGCTAGTTGTTTTCTTCCCTAAATAGACCTCAATTCCACGGAATATATTCCCCTTTCTCTGCCCCCCCACCATCTCTCTGTCTCTTTCTTGTGCTCCCCGTGAGAAAGGGCCTTGCTGGGTGTGAGCCACTGACGGGACAGTACTTGCATGTGAAGCCAGCTGGTCTAGGACCACGCTAAACGCAGCAGAGCGTCTGATCTGGAGACGTGGAGCAATGGCCTCACATCGACAAAACACACAGGCACCCAAAGGTCTGTACAATCAATACATGCATTCTAAGGTAACACATTCAATCACCTGCACTCCAAGGGGGAGGTGACTAAGCCTGTGGTTTGGAGGAAGAGACAACTGGACCTCAGAATCTCTAGGGAAGTGGGTGGTGGGTTGAAATGCCCTCTCTCCGAAACTAAGGATACACTGTTTCACTGGGATACCCTAGTCCAGTGTCCATATCAATCCTTTCCTTACTGTGGGATAGTGGAGGTTCCCAACATGATTTTAGGCAGCACAGCACTGAGCCTCATAGGAAGAAAGTGATTCCTTTTTCAATTCTCTCTCAATTTCATTTACATCACGGAGAAAATCTTAGTTTGGTACCATTGTGTATTTAACACCTTTCTCTCTCTGTAATAGTTACTAAATCTCTCTTTTAAACAGGAGACAGCAGACCTCAGAGTCAGATATTTCACTACTACATAATTATTCTGTTTGTATTTATTTTCATGGTTACTGTCTATATTATATATGACAAGTGAAACATTTGTGATAGTGATAAAGGTTAAATTTATCTTTTAAATAAATTTAATTATGATTAAAAATTAGGCAATTGAAGAAGAATATTAAGTAAATGACATCAAAGGAGGAAAGTTATTATTAGAGGTGGTTTGCAAGTCACTGAAGTGTGGGAACACCAGTCTGGTCAAGCTCGGTCTGGTTCACCTTCTTGACACAGCTCCTTGCAGGACAGTGAAATGTGGAGGGAAGAATGGCCTCATTTAGGCTGGAACTGGCAGCATTTTCTGGGTGAGAAATTCTGAATTTGCTCATGCTTTGTAATGATCTCCCAATTAAATGCAACTGTTGTGAGATACATCCCAATTTAAGTGAACAATAAAACCTAGAATACGGCCTTGGGAGCTGTCGGCCCATAGTTTCTGAAAAGTAGATGGCAGGTAAACTGCTGAACTGGGTTTTTTTCCTTCCCAATTATATCTTAAAAAAATGCTCCCACATATAATTGCATTCACTATCTCCACATATATGCTCCCTTAAACTTCAGGCCCTCAAACCAGATAAACATGTGGGAGAAACGTTTCACACCCAAGCAAGGCTGCTGCCAATGGGCCTTGGTAGCAGTTACCGCTCCGTCCCCACAGAGCCTTTCCTACAGCTGTGATGGCAGACGGCAACAAGGTCATCACAGAAGTCACAGCTCCAAACCTCGCACGAAGGTGGTTATTTGGAAAAGTAACCAGTGTACAGTAAGCTCAGGATGATAATTGCAGCATGTTTACGAGGAAATTTGGGGAAAAGAAGAAGAAGATTGAGAAAAATAAATCTAGGTCTAAAACAATGGTGACAAAATGATACCGAAAACAAATTTAAAAGACAGTTATGGTCCAGAAGATTGCAACATATTTAACAATACAAGATTACAATATGGTGTGTATATGTACACACGTACACACACGCACAACTCCTACAAATCAAGAAGACAAATTATCCAACAGAAAAATGGTCAAAGTATTTGAATAAGCAAATCATAGGAGGGAAATGTCAATAGCCAATAAGCATACAACAGGGGTTCAATCCCATTAGTAATGAGAGAAATGTGCACTAAAATAATGAGACACCATCGTGCGTCTATTAAAGCAGCACCCATTTTAATGTCTCATAATACTAAGAGTGGGTGAAAATTCAGAGAAACACGAACCCTCATACCCTGCTGGTCAGCATGTAAATTGGTACCTCCCGTTTGGAGAGCAATTTGGCCCTATCAAACGGTAAGATGTGCATATTCTGTGGCACAGTAATTCCACCTGTAGGTGTAAACCTAGAGACGCACTCTTGTGCACAAGAAGTCACATACTGCTCAGGCTTTCTTAATAGTGGAAAACTGGAAAAACAATTAAATGCCCCTGTATGGGAGAAAAGCCAAATGACTACAACATACACATACCACGAGATATTATAAAGCAATTAAAAAAATGAAGTAGATTTATATGGATTAACATGGAAAGATCTCCAAGAAATATTGAGTGAAAAAGCACACTGCAGAAAGACATGTACAATATTATATTGATGTAAGGAAAAAACTCTTCAAAAACAATGCTATCTTGAGCCAGCCCTGATGGCCTAGAGGTTGAAGTTCCGCACACTCTGCTTCAGCGGCCCAGGTCTGGTCCCGGGTCAGAACCACACCACTTGTGTGTCAGCAGCCATGCTGTGGCAGGGGCTCACATAGAAGAACTAGAAGGACCTACAACTAGAAGATACAACCACGTACTGGGGCTCTGGGGAGGGAAAAAAAAAGAGAGGAAGATCGGGAACAGACGTTAGCTCAGGGCAAATCTTTCTCAGCAAAAGAATAAATAAATAAAAAATAAAGACTAAGAGTTGCCGACTTGACTCATGATCATTAAAAACAAACAAACAATGCTATCTAGTTGTTTAATGCCATTGATTTGTAGCTACTATGCTTAAATGTACAAAAATCATTTCAGAGGCTACAGACTAAACTGATCATAGTTACTGGGAGGGTGGCGGGCAAGCAGAAACCTGTATTGGTGGTAGGGGTCCAAGGTGACTTTAACCTATCTGTAATGTTTTAATTTTTTCCAGGAGTTGATATTTATGCATTACTTCAGTAATTTAGACAATACCCACAAAAAGCTTAAAAGAATAACAGTAATGCCCTAAGAAGGACTGAGAGAAAGGGACAGAGCAGTCGGCCAGCCGTAGAGGGGGGTCTCCTACCATACGGACACATGTGAGGAAATCAAGGGTCTCACGTTCACCAAGTGGAGGCCGTGCGCGTAGGGCTCCCTCCCTTTGGACATCATCCTCTTTGGATGGGATCCTCTCTGACCTTGCAGGGCTCTCAGGCTCCTGGGCGCGTGTCTCCCTCACCCAACACGACAAAAGCTCGAGACCTCACTACCGAGATTCAAAGCCACAGTCTAAGAACCCTTATTGGGGCAAATTCAAAAAGAAAATACAGAAGCAGCGTAAAGGAATCTTTCTCTGCTCCTTTATTAAATTGTTATATCCACATATAGCACTTCAGCAGCCAAAATAAAGTCCCCTAATGTGGTCTCCTGGTAATAATATTGTAAAACAATGCAAAATGGCAATAACCCTGCAGTTTCCTGAGGCGGAGCTCTGACATCGGCAGTGCTGTTCTCAAGAACCACAACTGGGTAAATGCAGATCCTTTTCCTGAATGTCTTGAAATTCACGTCCTTTTTAATTGCCCAGAATTCATGTCACTTGTGTGAAGAAGCTATAAACATACACAATCATAAAAACACATTTAGACACCCTGAACAAAATCAATGCCATATTATTTTAGTTTATTATTCCTTGTAGAGTTCATACTGGTCTTCCTACTTTGATATTTATTTATACCAAAGAAGGGAAAGAACATAATGCCACACTTGGGATAGCGCTGATGCTGGAAGTGAGAAAGTACACACAGCTTCTGCCTTAATGCAACAACTACAGCAGTCTTTACAAATCAACCTCACATCACACAGGACAAAGCTGAAGGTCACTGCATTATTCATTTAAAAAGGCACTGATAAAGATTAAAATTAAGGTTCATGCGATTTGAAGAACTGTTAGCTTGCAAAAATGGCTTCCTTCTTAACAGGGCATGTCAGGGTGGGGGGACGATAAACAGTAAGAAAGAATATACTGCCCCCCCCCCCCCCACCTCGGGCTTTGTTATTCTTCTCTCTTTGGAAGCTCTAAGCTCTTTATTCAAGAGGTCTTCTGCTATTCACAACTTTGCTGCTCTTATGAAAAATTAATGACTGCTTTCTCTTCGACAGAAAACTCCCTCATTTTGCAGAAGATTAACAAAGAGGGCTCCGTGCAGCATTGAGGTCCTCAGCGGGGGAAGCTTCCCTCGCACCAACCCATTTATGGGGGGGAAACACACCCGTTAGCTCAAGGACAGCAAGTAAATAGATGGTGGTACAGACTGTAGAACAAGGACAACGTCCTTACAAAAGGGACATGCCAACAAAAACAGCCTGCCCCCAACAGCAGGCTGACCCTGCGCCCTGCTCACTGACTCCTTTATGCTGCACGCGCTGAGCGCCAGGCTGTGTTTACAAGCTATTGTGTGGCGGGCGGGTCTGCTGCTGGGGGTTAACAGGTGAGAGCAGTTTATCCCATACGCAATGGCAAGAACAAAACAGAGAGGATGCTTTTAGTTAAGCTGCCAACGCTCAGAAAACACTTCTGAAAACATCACAGCCCAGTATTGCATCATTCTTTAATGGAGGAGCTTAGTGGGGGCTTGTTTTAAAATGATTTACCAAGGTAAGAAGAGAGTGTAGATTGCAAAAATAAAATAATTCAAGTTCATATCCTGCCATATGAATACATCAGTCTTCATTTTAATATCCAGTTGTCATCAAAAGAATTTCTGGTGAAATTCCACTTTCACCATTTAAAAGCCCTACATTTTTACATCATTTCACACGTTAATTTCACTCGGTCTTTAATGATCCATCTCCTTTATAGTTGAAGAAATGATTCGGGAGGTTAGGTCAATTGTTGGTCAGTTATTGCAGGGCTGGGTCTCCCGCTCAGCTCTCCTCACCCTCACCCAGCACTCCGTGGTTAGCTGGAGGAAAGGGCCCAGGGGCACTAACGCAGGCATGCGGCCAGCCGGGGACTATGAGCAGAACAAACCAGAAAACGTTTGACACGACCAAGGGTCCAGCAACCTGACTCTAGATACATACTAATGAGTGGACCCACCCACCGGGCATTCGGCATCTCCATGGCCTCGGCCTGCGCAGAGCTTCCTGACTGGTGGGATGAACAAGCAAGCAAATATTGACACAGAAACCACAGTTACACTTGGGAAGGGCCAGACTTCGGTGATGTGGTTCAAGGTTATATCTTTTGTTTTTTTGGTGTTGATGTTGTTGATTTTTAAGTATTTGGAGGAGGTAAGCACTGAGCCTGGGTGGTTAAAAGTGTATCCTGGAGAATCTAAAAAAGACAGATCGGCCTTGATCAGTTGCTCTCAGCAGTATTTATATTTGTCATATTTTGTTATCACTAATGGCATGTAAAATGACAATGAGAAAAATTAGCTGCTCTTTAATTTGAATATACTTTTCAGAGAGCACTAAATCTACAATGCTTTCCTCATTTATAGGAACCTTAAAATACCTGAGGGGCCACGACTGCCAGCATCTGTAGTGTGCTCTCTGGGCCAACCACTGCTCTGGGGTGTCCCCATGTGTTATGACTCATTTAAGCTTCGGACCGGTCCCACGACCGGTAAGATGGTCGCCCCATTTTACAGGCGAGGAAACTAAGAAACAAAAACTGAAAGTGGCTTGCTGAGGTTTTTGTTAATAGGTAGGCGAGCTGGGATTCAAAGCTGGTAGTCTGGCTCCAGTCTGCTGTGATTTCTGTCTGAAGAGAGATGTTATTTAAAATAATTTTTAAACAGCTGAAATCATTTTCAGCATAATTGTAGATACAAGATCCCAATAATTAGAAAGATCCAGAAAAAAGAGTCCCAAATAAACACTTTCAAAGAGTATACAATAAAAGGCCAAATCAATTCTTGCTTTAAAATCTATGACAAGGATTTTACCACTGTCAACATTTTATTATTAGACATCAAAAAATCATTACCACAACAACACCAGCGTTCACAACAACATAAAAATGAACTTTGTTGCTGGGGAAAATGCTATAAATATGCACAAGAAAATATTTTTCTCCCAGAAATGGCAGTCAGCCAATAAATCACCAAGTCTTATATACCAGTTTTTGCTTCTTTTCCAGAACTTAACACATGAAGATTTAGTAAGATTTGTAATCAGTTCAACAAGAATGAGAGAAGCTCGTTAGAAGCCACCATTAGAGTCTAAGACTTAAAACTTTTGTATGACAAAATAAGTTATAAAAAGGTTAAAAGACAAGTTATAAATGAGTAAATATCTGCAACATGTTTAGTAAACAAAAGATTGTTAACCAGAAATTAGAAAGAACTCCTACAAGTCAATAATATAAACAACTGGATAGAAAAAAAGCATAAATGATACATCTTGAATGTATCATTCAATGTAAAATTTCACAGAAAAGGAAATTGAAGTAGCTGATAAACATGGAAGAATTCTGAACTTTGCCAGTAATTAGGGGACACAAAAGGAAACCACAGTAAACTACCTATTTCAGGTGGGCAAATTTTTTTTAAAAGGTTGGTCCTGAGGTAATATCTGTTGCCAATCTTTTCTTTTTGTCTTCTTCTCTCCAAAGCCCCCCAGTACCTAGTTGTATATTCTACTTGTAGATCCTTCTAGTTGTGGCATGTGGGACGCCGCATCAGCATGGCCTGATGAGCGGTACTGGGTCTGTGCCCAGGATCCGAAGTGGTGAATCCCCGGGCCGCCCAAAGCAGAGTACACAAAATTAACCACTTGGCCGCAGGGCCAGCCCAGGCAAAACTTTTAAAGTGGCCAATGTCAGATGTTGGTGTAAGCGTGGGAGAATGAATACTTTCATCCACTGCCAGTGGAGGATAAATGGCACGGGCAATTTCGAGGTATTTTATAAGTACCTAGTGAAAGGGACAATGACCAAATTCTGTGCTCTTAACATTGCCCGTCTCAGAGAGACACTTGCACAGATGCACTAGGGGACATGCCAAGAACGGTCACTGCAGCATTGAAATAAACTGGACATAACGTAAATATCCATCAGCAGGGGAATGGATAACTAAACTGTGGAATGCTCACATGATATAATTGTTAGGGACACTACTCTAGATTTAAATACAGCAAAAATGCACAAAGCTGAACAACAATGCTAATTGAAAAAAGTTGGTGGGGCCGGCCCGGTGGCACAGCGGTTAATTACGCATGTTCCATTTCAGCGCCCGGGGTTCACCAGTTCAGATCCCGGGTGCGGACTTGGCACCGCTTGGCACACCATGCTGTGGTAGGCGTCCCACACATAAAGTAGAGGAAGATGGGCACAGATGTTAGCTCAGGGCCAGCCTTCCTCAGCAAAAAGAGGAGGATTGCAGTAGTTAGCTCAGGGCTAATCTTCCTCAAAAAAAAAAAAAAAAGTTGGAGAACAAAATACAGTGTGATATTATTTATACAAATGTCAAAAAAACCCACACAAACAATGTTATGTGTTCCCAAGGCAATGCAGAGATATATACGTAACAGTGCATAAAACGGCCAGAAGGATAAACACCGAGCTCAGGACAGTGTTCACTTCTGGGAGGTGACGGAGGGACTGTGACTGGAGGAACACGCAGTGGAGATTTAACTCAATACCGTGCTTTTTTTTTTTTTTAAAAAAAGGGAGAATTCACTCTAATATCATTTATCTAATTAAAAAAATATTATATACATAGAAAAAAGACTGAATCAAATATGCCAGTGATTAATTCCAGGTGGTGGGAATATGTCTGGTTGCTCTTCTCCTTTCTTTAAAAAATATTTCTATATTTTTTCAATTTTCCAAAATAAAAATATATATATAATTTAAAAACCAGTAGAAATGTAACATGATTTTCAGCTGAAGCTGTAGTGTCATGCCCTACCTGTTGTCATTCATTAGCTTTTCTTTATTTTCATCTTACACCACTATGCTCCTAAATAAGGACAAATTAGAGTCGGAACAATTTGGTCCTCCACTTCTCTCAAGAAAAAGGAACAATAATGTATTTGGACAACATATTTTTGGCTGTTGTTGAGAGAGCTTTGAAATCAGAGAGGCATGTTTCCTAAGTCACGGACACCGTTCTTTGGAAGACATCAAGTTCATGGGTTGCAGCATTTCATGGAATCTGACAGAGATGCTGCACCTTTAGATTTAAATAACGGTTGCAACAAAGGGTGAAATAACTCTTTGCCACTCTGCCAGCCATATCTAAGGTACACTGTAATATAGTGATTTAGAGCAGAGCTGTCCTGTCCAGTAACGCGCTCTTATTTAGATTTGAATTTAAACAAATGTAAGTAAACATGCTCAAGTACATAGTTGCATATCCTAGTTGTACATCCTTCTTGTTCTCCTACGTGGGACATCACCTCAGCACGGCTTGACAAGTGGTGCTAGGTCTGTGCCCAGGATCCAAAATGGCAAACCCTGGGCCACCGAAGAGGAGCTCGTGAACTTAACCACTGTGCCATGGGACCAGCCCCGGGGCTTTTCTCTTTAGAAAACATTTCAGTTAATAAAAGAAAAAGAAATAATAGAATTAAAATATGCTATTTTTGCAACCCTAATAAATGAATGGAAAAATCATCAATGGCAGCTAACATCACAAAAATAGCGATTACAAGACACTATGAACTTCCTGATAAAGGTATAAAACATCCTCTGTGTCACAGTCTTGCTGCCCCTCTCAAAGGCAACAACAACAACACTCCTGTAACCAATAAAGTCAATTCCTGGAAATAAAGGAGAGTGAGGAACAAGCTGATAACACCATGGGGATGCCATCAGTGGAACCCCAACACCAAGAACAAACATCCAGGTTTCTTGACCATAGCAACAATGCCAACAGCAACCAAAATGGGAAAAGAAAGAAAGGGATGGTGGGGGATTAAAAGAGACTTAAGAGAGACTAATAAATTCAATAACGGGCTAATTTAAATCCCAAGTCAAATAAACCACAACAATAACAAATAAAATATCTCCTTAAAAAAAAAAGAAGACAATTAGGAAAATGTGAACACTAAATGTATATCTGATGCTCTGAATACATGCTATTAATCTTTGTGGCATTCTTTCTCTGTTAATGTTTTTTAGGGGTGATAATGATATTATGGTTATTTTTTGAATCCTTTTATTTTAGAGATACAGGCTGGAACATTTATAGATGAAATTATAAAATGTCTAGGTTTGCTTCAAAACATTCCGTGTGTGTGGGGTGGGACGTGGGGAGGAGAGAGTGGATGGGGGTACCAAGGGGCACAAATGAGACTGAGCTACGAGTTGACAGTTACCGAAGCTGGGTGATGGGCATGTGAGTGTTTTCTGCTTGTGATTCTGAGCTTGCTGCTGGAGCTGCCTCCTCTGATTAGAGGCTCTAGCCTCCTGGATTCCTCCCTTCTCTTCATCACCCCGTCCAATCTCAGTCCTCAAAACTCTACATCTAGAGTGGATTCCAGACCTTCTCCACTTCATCCCCCAGCTACCACCCTAGTCTCAACCACCAGCACCTCTCAGCTGGACCACTTCAGTAACCTCTAACCAGATGCTGTGCCCGTCCTTGTCACAAGGAACATAGCAAGCGCAGAGAGAGGAACTATGTTTGCGTGTTTTACAGGGGTGTTGACAAAAGTGGGACTTAAACGGTGAGGAGAAGTTTACTAGACAAGATGGGTGAGGGCATTGCAGGCCAAGGGAACAGTATGTGCAAAAGCATGGGGGTGTCCACGAGCACCATGTGGATGGCAGGAGCAGCTCCACGTGACTGTAGTCAAGAAGCAACGAGACAGGCTGGAGAGCAACACAAGGCCTTGAATGCTATCTTATGTTTTGCTGTTACCCAAGGGTGACAGCCAATCACTGAGGAATTCTCTACAGGAAGTGACATGGTAAGAGTTGCATGTTCAAGAGAGAACTCTGGGGGCAATGCAGAGAAGGATGGGTTGGAGGTGCCTCAGTTTGGAACAGGGAGCCCAATGAAGAGGTTATATGATTCCACGTCCAGAATAGGCAAATCCACTGAGACAGAAAGTAAATTAGTGGTTACCTTGAGCTGGGAAGGCTGGGGGAAATGGAGAGTGACTGTTTGTGGGTGCAAAGTTCCTTTTGGGGGTAACGAAAATGTTCTAAAATTGATTGCGATGATGATTGCATAAATCTGTGAATAATATTAAGAACCATTAAATAATGCACTTCAAATTGTTAAAAAAGAACAGAGGTTATTGTAACCCTCCAGGTGAAAGACAAGTGACTGCCCTAGGAAGGTGGCAATGGCATGGAGAGGCGGCCAAGGGATGCAGGACAAATCAGTGGGACTGAGTGGCTGACGGGACGAGGGGAATGAGCAGGGAACCCAGGCCCCTTGTGGGACATCAGACACTCAGAAGGACTGGGGCTTCTTGGCACAGGGGTAGGGGTGCAATGAGTCAAGTCCTGCACAAGTCGGTTTTGACTTGCACATCAAGGACTACACACATTGGCTGGTGGGGCATCCAGGCTGAGGGATCCAGCAGGCAGCTGGATATTTGAGGCAGGCTGAGTAGGAGGATGCATGGGACAATTTACTTTTATACACAACATGTAGCCCAAAGGAAAATATTACAAGAAACTGATTTTAGCAAATTCCAGAGCCAAACAGCAACAGCAAAGAAACAATTTTAGGTAGTAAATGTGAAAGACTGAATAATTTTAGAAGTAAGCAGCCCCAACTGACTTTTCAACAATCTTTCAATTTCCTTCCCTCCTTCCTTACTCTGTTCCTCCTTGCTCTTCCCTCCAGTCCCTTTTCTTTTTTAAATGAATATTTATGAAGAGTTTATAATATGCCAGATGTGGTGCTGGGGTTACAGTGATGAATAAAAATGCCTCACTGACCTCATCGTCTAGTAGAGAAGACAGACATTAAGCACATGCTCACATGAATAAGCGTTTAATGACCAACTGTGGTGAGTCCTAAGAAGAGGTGTGTGGCAAAGGGTCCACATACACCGGCCCGTAGTGAAGTCTTCGCTCGGGAAATGCTGATTTCACTGAGATCTGAAGAATGAATAGGAGATTTTACTAAGTGAAGGGGATTGGAGGAGCCTTCCAGGCAGAGGTTCAGCATGTGCAAAGGTCCAAGGGCAGGGGAGAGCACTGAGGAACTGAAAGCAGGCCAGCAGGACTGGACGTTGGAGATAAGGGGGAGCATGAGTAAGATGAGGCTGGAGAGGCAGGTGGGGACAGGCTATGTCAAGTGTGGTTCCTCTTGAACAGTAAATGGGAAGCTACTGAAGAATTTTAGTAGCGAGCGATATGAGCATTTTTGCATTTTAAAAATGTAACCCTTTCTGCTATGTGGAGAACTGACGAAAGGGCTCCAGATGGATGAGAGGAACCCAATGTGAAGGCTGCTACAGTCATCTGGGTGAGAGATGATGGTGGAAACAGAGACATAAAGGAGTGGATGGATTTCAGAGACGTTTTTAGGAGGTAAAATCTATAGGTCTTGGTGGTGAACAGGCTGCAGGCAACGAAGGAGACAGCTGCCACAGGCGGGCATCTGTATTCATCCAGCACTGATGTTTTGTCACAGTTATGAATAGAAGACAGAGGTTTGGATCTTGTAGGAGAGCTGTGGAAGTGAAGGGTCAGGGAACTCGGCGGAATAGCTAATTGTGTCAGCCCAGGACAACTTCCTTGTCCTCCAGGAACTGACACTCTGCGAAGATGAGCCTCCACCCAAAAGCCACCCATTTACAGCGCTTGGGACAAGATGAGACTGAGCTATCACAGGAGATGCTGACACCACACAATCTAGAAGTCAAGAGAAGAGAAGGGCCAGGGCGGACCAGGTCAGGGAGCTCCTCTGGTGGGACGAGGGGCATCGGCAGCTTTCAGAAGCCTTGTATCACATCCCTAAAATCATTAGAAACTCAAATGTGTTTGGTATAATACTGGAAACAAGTATTTCTTATGCTCACATTAAATATCAACCATACTTATTTCACAGACAACTCTTCTTAACAAAAGTGTACATACTCTGCTCTTGGCAAGAAAATGCTCTTGGCATTTGATGTCTATGAATGCTAAAATCATACCCAGAAATTTAAAATATTCATTAGCAGTAAAGTCCTTCATCTAAGGACTTTACTTAGATAAAGCAAAATCCTTTCCCACTGGCAGGAAAGTGACAAATCAGAAATGTACAGTCAGCACCTAAAATAAGTAAATGGGTGGAAGGAGCTCAGGAACCCCCTGCAAGTGGCAGCCCTGTGACACAGCCCAGGCTTGCAGCTTTGTAAACGGCTTTGTTCTCACAAAGTGAGATGCAGCATCACGTGCTCTCTGTCTCAGGCTCGGAGACCCAAGGGCTGCTGGGGCCTGGACAGAGCAGCAGAATGAATATTGTTTCCAGACCCCATCCTCCATACCCCATGAGGACACATGGTTAAACAAAATCTTTCTTTTCCTGCCATACTGTTAATGTTGTTGGGGGTGGGTGGGGACAAGGGGTGGGAGATGAAGTGAACAGAGAAAGGGTGACTTCCACTCTTCACTCTGTGTACTTCTGTATCATCTGCATTTTTAAAATAAGAATTCTATTAATGTAATTTTTTTTAAAACTAAAAAGTGAATATTCTACTCTTACCTAAATATCTCATGATACACCTCAATTCTCCTAGCTGAGTATTCCAAATTCCGTGAAGGAACCCCTAATATACTCAAAAACAATGATGAAGCTTTCCCTGCAGTATTCTTTTCCAGAGTAAACAGCCAACAACTGGTTATTCTTGCACAAGTTACCACACACTTTGAAAGGATTAGCATTACATTGCATGAATCCTTGGGGGGCTTAAAACTGCTGGTAATGGCATGGGGCTCATTTCAATGACAATTCTTATACCTGCTTTCTTTAGAAGCCCAGACGTTAATGAGGAGGAGGCGGGGATGAGCAGCAGGAAATCTCATGCGCTGAGACAATGAGAGAGAGGATACCTGCATGAAGATTTGGAAAGGGAGCCTTGACGTGTGTGCCCAGGTCACATGTCCCACGCTGGTTGGCATTTGCTAACCTTTAATGGTGCAGATTATTGAGCCATACTATAGAGCATTCTAAATAGCAAAGAAGGGGAAAATAGAATCTCGTCAAACTCAATATGAGAAGTATACTTCAAGATCATCAATCTCGTAGGATGGGGTACTGAAAATATAAAGTGACATCCCCAAAGGAGATATCGAATAAAGTGAAAAGAAAAACGTTGGTGACATATTGATGAAGCCTCATGTGCTGCATATCTTCTACTTGCTCCTCCAGATCCACTCTCACCTCTCCAACATGCTCCGTGCTCCACAAGCCTGACTAGTGTGAACAGCCCGAATGGGCTCCTTGGCACTCTGGCTTCTGGTTGGAGCCAATGGGAGACTCGGCAGGGGCTCATAGGAAAGGAAGGGAGAGAGTCAGGGCATTTACAACTCTTGCTCTCTCCCTGAGGGGTTGCTCGGGCTGGCTGTGCCTCTTTGACATGGTCTTGGCTCCTGTCAGGTGACTCTCTCTCCAGGTCTGGTACCTGCTCTCTCCCCTTGCCTCTTCAGGCCTGGGGCGGTAACAGCTTTTGCTATTAGTCCTGGAGTACTGCACTGTCTCTTGTGGTTTTCCTATACTCTGCCCATCCTTCGTAAATATCCCCTTTACTCAATTCTCCTCCAATTACTCAATTTAAGCATGCAGGTTTTTTTCTGTTAAGACTCATACACCATCAAAGGAAGCTCTTAATTAGGTTCTTGATGTCCTGAAAGAAAATTCTAGTGGACATTTGTCATTCTTTGGCATCTTCCTTACACCATCCCTGCCCCACCCCGAGCATCAGCAGACTTTCTCGTCTTGGGATTTCCCTACCTTGTGGGTCTTGAGGAGAGACAGAGACCAACAACCGCATGGAAGCCATGTGCTCATTTTCCCAGCCTCCCTTGAAAGGAGGGCTCAGACATGTGATCCAGGCTCAACCAATCAGATGGAATTTGACTCTTGAGATGGGACAAGCAGGGCCTGCAGAGGGTCATTTGGCTGGGGTGGCAGTAGCACAGGGAGCTACATCAGTTTCCAGAGGGTGCAGCTGAGTCTAGTGTCAGGCTTGGGGTGTGGGTGGCACATCTGGCAGAATCTGTACCCAGCAGTGGCGGCAAGTTGGTTCCCTGCAGAGATTTTATGTATTGCTCCTGTTACTGAGGCCCCCAACATCTGTCTCTAAGGATGTGTGTAACCCAACAGGCTTCAATTCATTCCTTTCCTGCCTGAATGAGCTAGAGTTGCTTATACTGCTTGAAACTAAGAACTCTGCCTGATACAAAAATCAAGCCAAATCTTTTTAACCCAAAGATTCTGGCATTCTAAAGTCCTCGTCTCACTTTAAGTTAAAAATAAATCCACGTTTGAACATATACTCTGTTTCAATTACTGTGCTAGGTGTTACAAAGCTAATTAAGATTGACAAGTAAATAACCATAATCAACACGATCAACACCATAATGGAACCTTAACTTCTAGAGTACAGATGCAGAAATGATTAATTCTGCCTGGGAGGGTTTTGGAAAGTTTTGGAAAGGCAGTGAGCTGGGTAGTGGGACGAGTACAGGCAAGGAATGATGGTGTGAAATGGTTTGGCGTGTCCAGAAAATGAAGAGCAAAGGATCACTGGAGGTGAGGCTGGGAAAGTGAGCCAAGGCCCAGTTGCAAACTGCTTGCATGTCATTCTATAGGCAAGCAGGAGAAGCCACTGCCACGGGCTCTGGAAGAGGGGGGAGAATAGAGGCAAGAAACCCATTGGGTGTCCCAAAGGGCTACAAGCACATCAGAGGCTATGGAATGGAGAAGGAAGGCAGAAGCTTGAGAAATGTTCGCAGACATGCAAGTGAAGGGCTGTGCCCTGCTGGGCGTGGAGAGCAAGGAAGATCCAAGATGGTCCTGAAGTTCTAGCTTGAAGGAGTAGGTGGGGGCAAAGTTTCCTACTGATGTAGGGAACTCATCAGGTAGTACAGGTTGGGTGGAGGAGAAAGTGGCATGCCAGATCCTTTCTTATCGTAAGGATGTACTAATACATGCACTTTCATATGCTTGGATCTTGCCTCTAATCACTGCTCCAGACAAAGAGAGGATGGCATTGTTTCAAACCCGGTTCCTATCTTTTGACTTCGCTGCTATTCACGGGGCTATTCTACAGGCTATGCGTCCATCACAGCCTTACACTGCATGATCATCTGGGGTGTTCCCAGGCTGGCAGTTAAGAAAATATAGTTCTTTAGAAAGTCTAAAAGTAAGCTGTTTAAATTCTTTCCTCACTAAACTCTTTCTCACCCTAGGGAATAAATGTGACCCAGATCCACTTACCTAACCCACTGCCAGACCCACACTAGAACCTTCGAGAGGTCGCTGAGCCCCAGGACCAACACTAGCCCTCTCCGTGGCCCATCTGCTGTTGACCTTCTCCATTCCATTCCTGATCCTGGTTTCTCCTGTCAAGCGCAATTCTGAGAGCTGACAATAGTAAGCTTGGCTTCCCAATACATCCTTTTTTACATAAACTTACAAACTTCAAGAACACGTTTGGCTCTGCCCCCTGTGGTATTAGGCTTCATTCTTGACAGTATTTTGCCTTTGTTGTGAATAGTAAAGTTCTTCTAGTTGGCTTTTTGTAAAGAAGTGCGTGGATGAAATCTTTAGACTTGGATTCTAAAAAGGCGCTACCTGTGTGCAGTTGGCTAAAGGAAACCCTTACATTTTATCAGTGAATGGCTTTCATTCATCAAATTCTCAGCCAGGACAAAGAGCTAAGGCCATGCAATCAATACTATCCTGCAACGCTACTCATTTTGGAAAGCACAAGACAATGACTTGTAGCTTTTGAGATATTTTCTGGAAACCAAATACAGGAACAGCTTTGTCATCCACGCCTAGGGAAAAGATGATGCATTGTCCTTCATTCATTTCTGTCACTCTGTAACAGTCATCTATAAGGTGCTGTGTTTCTCTACCTCAAAGACCATGAGCTCTTTGAGGACAGAATCAGGTTCTACTCCACATCTAAATTCACACCATCTTACACAATGAATGATATATGATTGGGATCAAATGAAATTTGATTGAATTAATCAATAATATATGGCAGGAGAACTCTCAGTAAGAGGGGAGCAATTCTCTCAGCCACAATAACTGGGCAAGTGAAACGGCTTTGCCACTGGCTGAACTAGGAGCAGAGTCGGTGACTATTATCATGTAATGTGAAAATTCCAAATGAACTGAGAAACTAG
This sequence comes from Equus caballus, assembly GCF_041296265.1. Taxonomy (NCBI): domain Eukaryota; kingdom Metazoa; phylum Chordata; class Mammalia; order Perissodactyla; family Equidae; genus Equus; species Equus caballus. The sequence continues at coordinate 2,424,807 of NC_091686.1, read as the reverse complement.
ACTCATGGATAAGCAACATAGTCATCATACCAACATTGTCCTGGAGAGATTTTTTAAAGTAATAACCATGCTACATAAGCAATAAATTACGAAGACTGAGCATGCAAATAAAACTTAATATTGTCATAAATTTTATGACAAAGTTAATCTGACACATATTTAATGACATGCATAATCATTATTATGCAGCATTGTAGTCAGACATTAATAATAAGCAGTTCACATTAATGACTGTAAGAGTCTTTACTTGTGTTCAGCCAAGCCAACTGCTTGGTGTTTTCCCCTCCTGTTAGGTAATACTTCGTTACACATACCATCAGTGGTGATGGGCTTCTCTGCTGATAGGAATGATCCTCAATGCACAGAGACAGAAACTCTTACTAAAGACAGTCTCAAGCAGGTCAGGCTCTCTGCATTCCCTCCACCACCTAAAACACCTGAAACAGAGGCAAATGGGTGCTCTGCCCGTAGCCCTTGGACCACATCAGTGTATTCCAGTGACTCTCTACTCTAATAGCTGGATCTCTGCCTGAAGGATTTTTCTGAAACCAAAGAAAGCCTCTATGACCCAAAGGAGTACACTGGAATTCAGGGAAAATCAACAACCCCCACCCAGAAGCTCTCATCAATGACTACAAAGAACTGGTGGATAAAGCCCTCATCCCTTATCCCTCAGGGCAAGGGGCAGAAACGCTGAGGCTGTATTCTACACTCACCCCTAGAGTTCCCCAATGGGTTGCCACAGTGGTAAGTGACTTACGAACACACCCTTCAACAGTCTTCCTTTCCTTGTCTCACTTGTCCACTTCCCACCAGTGCCTCACAGAGTCACCTCCCAAACCAACCACTTGCACTTGAATCCTCGTCTCTAGGTCTGCTTCTAGGAGAACCCAAAGTAAGACACTGCTCCAGTGATGGGGTTGAAAGTCTGAGGCTTTCCCTTCTACCTCTAAGGGTCTTCCTATGCCACACACACACACACACACACATCACACATCACACATCACACATCACACAAAACCAGTCACATTCAGTCTCCCTGGATATCAGCCAGTTGCAGGTAGCAGAAGAGCTGTGCTATAAGCCTGTGCTGCTCCTGAGGGCAGCTCAGTCACCATGTCATGGGCTCCAGGAAGATGAAAACACATGTGATCATTGGAAGGATGGAAAACGTTCTCTGGATCCCTGATAAGTTGGAAGTGGGTGGAGGGCAAGAGTCCACCTGGCTCAAGCAGAGAGGGGAGGAGAGAGAGCACAGGGCTGAGAGTCCCACTGCTCAGAAAGCGCTGCTCCAGATGCTGACCTGCAACAATTACGCAGTCCAAGCATCTCCAGGCAATACGCCTCTGGTGGTCGTGATCCCTAGACCAACTCCCAGCTCAGTCTTCTCAGCCTGAAAGCCAGGACAGGCCAGAGACTTTCATTCTGCAGTTAGAGAAAAAGAGTTAGGCACTGGCAGCCTTGACGAAGTCACGGAAGTACATTCATGGCTAAAGTGTAAATGACTCATAACTCCTTTTCTATTTTTATAGTGGGGAGGTGCTTAAGAACATAAAGCCACTGATGAACAAAAAAGGGAAGGAATGTGCCTGTCGAATAAAAGGCAGAGAAGGAGGGAGGCAGTGGTCACCAAGACAAAGCACCTCTTCTACGTTTGGCCAGCTCTACCTATCACAGCTCTGGGGGTGGGGTGGGAACAGAGATGCCATGTGGAGAGGTATCTTAGGCCATTCCTGCTGCAGTGGGTGCAGTTTAGAGGGTTCACTGATCAGCACAGAGACCCACAGAGTGTCAAATGCCAAACCAGAAACACAAATGTATAAAACAAACCCTCCGTAGTGTCAGAAGAAACCTGGACAGTGGCAGTAGGGTAGGAAAGAGGACCACGTGGTGCAGAGTTTGCAGTCCAGAGCCCCTGCTCATTACCCTGTAATTTGGGGTAGGTCACTTGAAGTCTGTGGACCTCAATATTGCCCTCTGTGCAATAGGGGTAACGCTATCCATCCTGCATATCTTATAAAGCTGGTTGTGAGGCTCCTATGATGCACGTCTGGGAAAGACGTGGCGTACAGCAGTCTGACTGAAGAGGCTGAAACCCCTGCTCAGCAAGTGCAACCCGGGCAATCTATTTACCCTTAGTTTTCTTATCTGTAAAATGAGATTTAAAAAATCACAAGACTATTCCAATGATTAATTGAAATAATGCATGCAGAGAATGTAGCGTACTTAATACTTATTATATTAGCTAATAAAAGCAATACGTAACATACAGAGTATTATATGGATGTTGAGGGCATTAAAAGTAAACTCTTCGCTTGCTACAGTAGTCCTGAGCCCTTTCAGAAGGCTAAAGTCAAAACATCAAAAGTTAATGATTTTGCTGCGTAAATGTGGTGTGCTTCTCTTCGCTCTGGATACAAGGGGCTTACCCTATTATTAACACTCGTTTAGTGGATGTTGAGCTGCCATGAAGCCTAACATTTAGTTCCAGTTATTAGATTAAATGTTTGCTTTGAATAGTATCTGAATTGTTAGGTTCTAGATTTTTCTGGTTGGCAACATCTCCTTTGCATTTTATAAAGAGGTTAAAGTTGGTATACTGACTGCACCATAGATGTGCGATTTTTCAAAAATATTACAACCATGGTTCAGTATAACATTGTGCCTGTCGGCACAGAATTCAAAGAGTAAACCGAACTTTATTTGGTGAAGAGACATTGATTGGAAGAGACAGGACAATATTTTAGGTATTTTTCATTATCAAATCATTCTGGTTTACATTCGGGTTTAAGACTGTTAAGTAAAAAAAACATCAACTGGGGGAATTTGAGGATCTAATTGGCTTTATTCAGTGATTCACGAATCGGGCAGCATCCCTTCCAGCAGAGAGAAAGGCGCTCTGAAGAGCTGCGCACAATGCAAGGCCTCTCTACGCAGAAGAGGGGCCAGGAGAGAGCAGACTGTTCCAGGCAAGGCCACCTTCCTTTGGAGGGCAAAGGGGTGGATGACCTCACTAGTGCTGACCCGGTAATTCCAGATGGACTGGTTAAAGGTTGGGTTCCTGAAAGAGGATGAAACTGCAATTAGCAGACCAAGACTTAACACCAACCTGACGTGGGGCTTAGCACAAGTGACTCCATTTCAGGCCTGTTATCTCTTTTTTAACAAGACATTGTTACCACTTTCTTTTCCCCCTACTTTCAGTCTGCTAAATAAATGATTGATTGAGTACATTTCTAATTTACAGAGTTTATTAACAGAAGAAAATGTCATTCGATAGCCAAATCATTATTAAGAATTATAAACTGAAAATTTATAAAAATTATAAACTAAATACATAAATGTGACTACATTAGCTTTTGCTAAAGAAGGCTTGCCTATGCTCCGCTCTCAGGCACATTCTTTGATGCTAAGACTCCAACATACTATGAAAATAGGGCAGATGCATTCTGGAAAACAAAACAAAAGCAAAACAAAAACACATGTGAAGCAGGGCTGGCCCAGTGGTGTCGTGGTTAAGTTTGTGCCCTTTGCTTTGGTGGCCTGGGGTTCGCAGGTTTGGATCCCGGGCACGGACCTATGCACAGCTTATGCGTGGACCTACACACCATGCTGTGGTGGCATCCCACATATAAAATAGAGGAAGACTAGAACAGATATTAGCTCAGGGCCAATCTTCCTCACCAAATTAAACAAATCAAAACACACATTAAGCAAAAATCTTTCACATCTCGAATTCATTATTATCAAGTTTTAAAACTTAATAAGTTCATTAGGTTAAAAGTTTGGATGTCTGGGTGTTTCTACCCCAAAATATGATCTCTGAGGAACTTCCATGTAATACAATGATCACATGACACGTTTCAAAGTTACTAATCTGAACACACTGCATGAGGAAAGTTTGTGTTCTGTCTTGTTCAAAACATCCAGGAAAATGAGTTGGCGTCTATTTAAGACGAAGTTCTCTGAGTGGTGTCATAGATGTGGCAAGCCCATCGGCTTGTAATTGTAAAGAGAACACTGGTAGTGCAAAAGCGGGGTGGGAAGGGGCAACAGAACGAAGGACTTCTTGTGAAGTGATGAGAAAGGAACATCAATAGCATATTTCAATAAAATGAGATTTGAAAACTATTTGAAATTTAAATCCTCAAAATGACAAGGAAATATAAACAATTCACAAATAAATTCATTAAGCCATCAAATCCTGTTATATCCCCGATTGGGAAGAGCAATGAGTACAATCTTTCCATTTAAATCCACTAGCTCACTTTGTGCGGTGCCAGTTTACTAATGCGTGTGTTAGCAATATAAGCTTTGCAAAAGGACAGATTGGTAAATCGAACACACCTGCTTCTAGGCACCACCACGTAACCTATGCAAAGTCAGCATTCTTCCTTTGGTTAAAAAATTGGGGTGGTGTGAAAATTAGAAAAATAAATGCCCTATCATTATGTTGTGACCAGGTTTAATGCATATGAATTTTACCTTCACCCAGTAAAACGTTAAAACCTAGATATTAAAAAGTAGCACAGTATCAGTAACGCATCACCCCTCATTTCCCAAAATGTCAGATCACAAAAGTATCACTTAGGTAATTGCTTGTAGTTTATTCCTTTGTTTTCCTCTTTTCTCTTTGTAACCATTTTTTAAAAAGTAGAAATATAATTGTTGTCCTGTGAACAGCTGTAAAAATGATGAAAAGGTATGGAAAAGCATAGCATGAATGCCAATCATCTGTTTCTGGCAGTAATATATATGGAACACTATTTAGGGACAAAAGAGGAGAAAGAAGAAAAAGGAGAGAGAGGTTTACCATCTTTGAAAATTTTAAAAGTAAACTTCATTGCTTAATAGGAAAAAAGAGTTCATATTTAAGGTTACTTAGAGCTAACTCCTTTCCAGAAAAGCTACAGCACCATCACTGCATTCAGCAGGAGTGCCTTATTATAGGGGCAATGTTGCAGGGGAAAGTAGGCAGGTTTTTAGAGCTGGGAGATGGAAAATAATGCCACTCTGCTGCAGATGACCTTGGGCAAATCAGTTTCTCTCTGCCAGACTACATTTCGACATGTAAAAATTTAATATAATAACTACCTGAAAGCCGCGCGTTGAGGTGAATATGTATTTGTCTGTGAAAGGTTTATTGGTTTTTAAATAGACAGCACTGTGCAAATATATGCTATTGTTCTATATTGCCAATTGTTAAATATACTACTTAATTCTACCCAACTGTACATACCTGCATAGGCTTCTAATGGTCTTTTCAATGGCTAAAGGTTTATGAATAAGATGATTTTCCTAATGGGATTGACCTGATGCTTTTCTTAAACATGTAACCTTGAGTCCACCCCACAAAATAATGCTTTGACTAGAGCAAGGCACGTAATAAAGGTGATCCTAGTTTCTAAGATGTCCAACATCGTTCACACAAGATAACTCCTTTTGAAAGGGATGTATTTATGTTGGAAAGAAAAGATTTCTACTTCTAATTATGGATGTTTTATTGATGAATGCAAATCATAGCCTGTCTGAGAGGCACTTCCACGAGCACCCTTGTGTGTGGTTTGCAAGGTTAAGGAAAAATGCCTTGATGGTACCAATGGACGCTATGTGGATTTTAATATTGTTAAAAGGAAATTCTCTTTTCGGGACTTAAGAAAACTGTATTAAAATATATTTATTGAAGTTCTGGAGTGGTAGAACACCAAAACTATAAAGAAGGTAAAGAAAAATAATCCTAAACAATAACCAATCAACACGTCAACAAATACTCTAGCAGTCATCTTCTATAAATACTTTACAGAAATGTAGTAATTTCTGTACATGCATCCTGTAAATATAATTTTGTACCTTGCTTTTTTCCCATTTAATATCAATAGACTTTTAAGGGGAATCATTTGGGAATTGTATCAAAATACATAGGGAAATATGTTTCAATTGAAATAATTTGGTGGGCAAGGAAAATATCACAAATACTCCCAAATTTTTCTCATTTCATTGAATAGAAAGAACTGTTCTCATTTAGAATGAGTGCGAATAACCAAACTGACCCAGGCATCTACTTCTCTTCTGGTTAAAAAATGTAGTCCCATCTAGCAACAATATTTTGGGGAACCAAAGAAAAAAATAACGATCTAAATCTGCACTTGGGTCTTTTCTTCAGACTACCAAGGCCCATCTATTTACCAGCTCCTCACTTCAGGCCGAAAATGGATCTCTCTGAAGCAATGAAAGAATTTTTGCCAAGTAACTAGGATATAAACACCCTTTTGGTTGCACAGCGAGACATATGCTCTAAAGAAAAGTGGTTCAAAATAGGCTAGTGGGTTTCTCTAGAATAAACGAGAGCCTTGTAAACAGCTTCATCCTCAGAGCGTCATGTCTGCACTCGCGGCGTGCTCCGCGTCCTCCACGGGGAAGGGCGCACGCTGTTTCTGTCACTCCCTACACTAATGAACTGCTATAAATTTGTTTTCGATATTGCAGGGAGCCCTAACCTCAGCTTTGAGGCAATGCTGAGGATGCACCCTATATTCTAGACTCACCTTTTGCAAGGTGTGTGCTCAGCATTGTGGACGATTTCCATGGGGGAATATTCTATTTAAAGAACTACCGTCCCAGCACAATAGAAAAACTCACTTATGAAGCTGTGAGAGACACGGAAAGCTCTCAATTACGTTCACGCGAGCACAATGGCAGAGCTTCCCTTCCTGTTCCCCAAGGTGGGGGGGAGCATACTCATTTGTGAGGATGTACAGAAAGTGCTCATGTAGTCACAGGGGTGGGAAAACTGAAGCTCCTCCAAAGGGGATGAGCACAGACACCTCTTGAGCCCAGGAGCGTGGCGCAACGTCAGACAGGCACTGACACAGAGGACGCAGAGAAGGAGGGAAGGTTAAAGCAGAAAACGGCCCCATGCACACTATTTTTGACCTCAAAGACAGATACCAAATTCTTCTGTAGGCATGTTTTAAAATGGAATATCTTTAAAACAAGGAATATTTAAAGGGCACATTAAAATTTATTTTAAAAACTTTTCATAGACTAAAAACAAGCAAAGCACTCTCAACTGACAAAATGTGCCAATGCAACCTAATACCTTCACTTTCATCTAAGGCAGCCAGATCCACAGCCCTTAAAGTGGCTTAAATTTAAAAATGGAAATGACAACATAAAACTTACAATGTTGATGATTTTCTGATTAAATCCCAAGATAGAAAGGAAAAATAAATTTAACGTCATTTAAAAAATAGCCAACTCCTGAGTGGTGAGGTATCTTTTTAAGGATGTCTCAGCAGAGAAAGAAT